>NC_139573.1:10396894-10989394 GCF_965112155.1 Podarcis liolepis | reverse complement strand
CTGGTGTCTCCAGCGCCGATTACACTGCGGGCCGGAGCCCATACGCATGCGCATACGCTATTTCCGGCGCACTTCCGGGTCGGAGGAGCACCAGAAATAGCTTGTGCACATGTGCACGGGCCTCCTCCAACCCGGATGTGCACCGGAAATAATGCTTGCACATGCGCAAATAATGCTTGCGCATGGCATGCACACAAGCTATTTCCGGAGCTCCTCTGATCTGAAAGTGGGCAGCTGCACAGTGCAGCGCTGGTAAGAGCAGGCAGCGACAGTGGGTGGGTGGGGGTCGTCGCGGGCCGGATAAACAAGTCCCTTGGGCCTTATCCGGCCTGTGGGCCTTAGTTTGGGGACTCCTGCTCTAGGCAGACGGATGCAAACATACCCCCTTAAATATAAAAAAACACAAAATTGCATAAAATAGTAAGAACAGCAACAAAAACCTAGTACCACAGAATTTAAAAGGTCATAGAATGATTACTTAGGCAAAGGCCTGCAAGAAGAGGAATGTTTTTGCCAGGCGTCTAAACATATGCAACACATACCATGTGAGCATTTCTGGGCAGAGCATTCTACAAGCAGGGAATCACAGCTGAAAAGGCCCATTTCCTGTGTTGCCACCTTCCTGACCTATTGTGGATGAGGCACAGGAAGAAAGGTCTCAAGGGATGATGGCAAGGTCTGGGTAGGTTCACATGGGGAGAGGTAGTACTTGAAGTATAGTGGTCCTCTCTCAGCTGTTTATGGGTCCAATCCAGCACTTTGAATGGGGCTCAGATACTAATTGGCAACCACTACAGTTGGGCCAGGATTAGTGTAATTTGCTGCTCAAACAGTCTTGTTCCAGTGACCAACCTGACCACTGAATTCTGCACCAGGTATTTGCAAATGTGCTAGCAGTTTTATTGCTGCACCATTAGGTGGAACTAATACCATAGAAGGAAACCAGCAAAAAAGAAGAACCAGAGCAGACTCAAAAGTTGAGTTCCAGATGAAATACTATATAGTATAACAAAAAAATTAAGTAAAAAGGAACAGTGGCCCGTACGGGGATCGAACCCGCGACCTTGGCGTTATTAGCACCACGCTCTAACCAACTGAGCTAACCGGCCCTCTTGGCAAACATATGACATAATGCCCAATATATGACATCAGAAAGAAAAAGGATTAAGTTCGCATTTATCTTAGAAAAATCCGCAGGATGGCACTAGAGTCAGGTATCGAAAAGGCAGAAGACTCATTACAGGATATCCTATCCCAACTACTTTTAGCCTTGGTATTTTAGAGTGCAAGGTGGCGTTAAAACATTGCATAAATTACACTTCTACATTCTAGGACTTTCCAAGTGTATAGGACAAGTTACAAAACAGAGGTGGCTGCATTGCTTCTGGACTAAGGCAAACTGAGAACAATGTTGTAACAGAAAACCCGCGCAATTTTTTTTTGGGGGGGGGGATAAATGAAAGTAATGATCCAAGCCCTCTTTTTGGCAAGTTAAGCGGCTCTTAAAAGAGCCTTTGGGTTCTGTACGTATTTGGGAACGAGTCGAAATTACTTGGAGCTGGTGTACTTGGTGACGGCCTTGGTGCCCTCGGAGACGGCGTGCTTGGCGAGCTCTCCGGGCAGCAGGAGTCGCACGGCGGTCTGGATCTCCCGGGAGGTGATGGTGGAGCGCTTGTTGTAGTGCGCCAAGCGGGAAGCCTCGGCCGCGATGCGCTCGAAGATGTCGTTGACGAAGGAGTTCATGATGCTCATGGCCTTGGAGGAGATGCCCGTGTCCGGGTGGACCTGCTTGAGCACCTTGTAGACGTAGATGGAGTAGCTCTCCTTGCGGCTCTTCTTGCGCTTCTTGTCGCCCTTCTTCTGCGTCTTGGTGACGGCCTTCTTGGAGCCCTTCTTGGCCGCAGGAGCAGACTTCGCTGGTTCCGGCATTGTTAAATCACCTACTTCCTCTTCAGCAGCAAAGAAATGGTACGCAGCGTTGTGCTCAGACCATTCAATTTATAGCAGCAGGATGCAATTAGCATATTCAGCTTCAATGATTTTTATTGGTTAACAACTAGAAGCTACCCAATCGCATCTTCTCATTTTAAGGCGCCCACTTCAAATTTCAAGCTGCTACTTCCTTTGATCTTATTGGATAAGCTCCGACCTGCCCAACCAATGAACTAAAGGAAAAGACTCCCGATTCCAATTCGCTAGTTAAGTCACATGGTTTTAAAGCACTACCCAATAGGAATTCACAATTACAAGCCGGCGGCACGGATAAATATCGAGGAAGAAGCTGCTTCAGAACTATTCCTGCTCGTGCTTTGGCAGTGGAACAGCAACTGAACAAAAGGAAGAAAAGATGTCTGGTCGTGGCAAGCAAGGTGGAAAAGTCAGGGCTAAGGCCAAGACTCGCTCTTCTCGTGCCGGGCTGCAGTTCCCCGTGGGTCGTGTGCACCGTCTTCTGCGCAAAGGGAACTACGCAGAGCGCGTCGGAGCCGGAGCGCCCGTCTACTTGGCTGCTGTGCTGGAGTACCTGACTGCTGAGATCTTGGAGTTGGCCGGCAACGCTGCCCGGGACAACAAGAAGACCAGGATCATCCCTCGCCACTTGCAGCTCGCCATCCGCAACGACGAGGAGCTGAACAAGCTGCTGGGCAAAGTCACCATTGCTCAAGGAGGCGTCCTCCCCAATATCCAGGCTGTGCTGTTGCCCAAGAAAACCGAGAGCCACAAAGCTAAGAGCAAGTGAAGCTCTTCTCAACAAGGAATCCCAAAATCCAAAGGCTCTTTTAAGAGCCACCCACAACTTCAGCGAAAGAGCTAGTTATCTCTAGTATAAGCTACCGATTCTAATATTTGTTAGTTCTCAAGCGCATTTTAAGAATATGCACATAACGGCCTATCAAAAGTTTGATATTTGCTAAGTTCACATTTATCTTCCAATTCTGAATAAGGCATGCTGTACTTTAATGACATGCTAACCTTATTTGTGTAATCCCAAACGTGTTTACTCAAGTAAGCAAAGCTAAACGGGAAAGAACGGGTTAAAATATCTCCATACCAGTGTGGGTGGGGAGTGGCTACCCAAAAATGCAATGATAGAAAGTTAAACTTATACAGTACATTAGGATAAGGCACCTTGAGCCTAGTGACCAAAAGCAGTCTTCTAGGCATCTCTTTCTGTCCCTGGAGACTTTACCCCAGTAAATACAGTACCCTTTGAGACCTGTTTTGCACACTCTTGAGTTTTTTTGCCTTGCTGGAATGAGTCTTACGCTTCCTGCTTGACTGGATGTAGGCCAGAGTGTTGTGCAAGTGGGTGTGGAATTTAGTGCTCTGTTTAAAGGTAACATTCACATTTGTTCCTTTGTCCACTTTTGCCTCTGGCGCTCTACATCCACCCGAAGTTGTCCACAAGGAAATGTAGAAGCCCTCAGGCTGAAAAAAGTTCCCCACACCTGTTGCTCATCAAGAAATTATTGTAGATTTCCTTCAGAGTTTAATTTATTTATTTTGCCAAAAGGACAAGAACAAGATCTGCCGAAACAAATGCAAGAACACAATAAAGTCTGGCATCACTTTGGAGAATTGTGTGTGTGTGTGTGTGTGTGTGTGTATGTAATCAGGAAACCACCTATAGAGAACTGCAGCTTGAGAAGGAAATTGCAAACAAGCTGAATGAATTTCTGTGCTCCAGTCTTCACTGAGAGAGGCACAGGTCAGATACCTCTGCCTTTACCAACTTTTGCAGGAATAGGTATCTGAAGTACTGAAGCAAATAGTGGTGACAAGACCATTTACTTTTCTGGTAGATTTGGTGGGGGGGGGACACCAAGAAATTACCATCCAGCCAAAAGATCTCAAAGAACTCAAATATGAAATTGCTCATATTCTAACAAAGATACATTTGTTTCCCCCTAAGATAAGCCTCCATACCAGAGGACAGAAAATGGGCCAGTATAATGACACTTTAAACCAAGAAAACAAGGAGTCCAGGCAAGATCCTAAATCAGCTCATCTCAGTCACATGACCTGGCAACACCATGTAAATTAAGGCATCAAAAATAGTGGTGTGACTCAAGCACTATTTTAAAGGCTTGTTTTCCTTCTGGCGGGCTTAGGCCAGCTCAGCTAGCAGTATACTTGCTCCAGAATGGAGTCTGGTTGTGGTGTGCTTTACTCTTGCTTCACTTAACTTTACACCAGCTTCTTGTGAATAGGATTACACCGTAGGGTGTAGGTAGATGGAAGTTCAGTTTGCTCTAGCAGGGTTTTCTTAAGTTCAAGACTCATGGATAGCCATCTGCCAGGGATTCTTCGCCAACATTTTAGGGGGTTGGACTGGATGACCCGTTGGGTCCCTTCAAGCTCTACAATTCTATGAATCATCAGTATTGTGAAAGATAAGAGGTATGCTATCCAAGAGGGTCAGTTGTTTGTGTGTCTCACTGTTGAAAGGAAAGAAGCCACAGCTTTTGAACAATGATTACTCTTTCACAGTACAAAGTGGAAAGCAATGGTGCTGGCACTAGGCTAGGGACCTACTGGTTTCTGATATTTGCCACGAACTACAAAGACATCACATTCCTGATTGCCGACCTTGCTTCTTCTATTGCTTCTCTCTCTGCACTGATTGGTTACTCTGGTTTCCTTCCCGCCCCGTCTAAATTTAGGACCGTAATCTACTTGGGTGGTGGGGGTGAGGCAAAGATTTGTCTGTGTCTGTAAACTGTAACCATATACCAGAATGCTTCTATGTGCAGAAATAGATTTGCCATCTGCCTTATGGAGGGCTTCCTTGTAAAGCAAAGACCGGTTTTTGTTTAAAGTGGGGGCGGAGACCCATTTCACAAAATAGCAAGGCTGAATGGATAGGAGACAAAATGTAGTCATTAGAAGGGGCGGGGTGGTTTTGAAATTCTGCCCAATCCCTGCATAGTTTGGGAAATTCGAACTCTGCAACGGTTCCATTCATCTCTTCCAGCCAATCAACGGGCAGCCAGCTACCTATAAATATCCGGCCATGGAACTTTCGCTTTACTTTATCTGTTGTTTCGTCTGTGGGGACTTGCGGCGTTTTGGGTTGTTTTTTATACTTCTTTTGGGAGCAATGGCCCGTACAAAGCAGACGGCTCGCAAGTCGACTGGCGGGAAGGCGCCTCGCAAGCAGCTGGCGACCAAAGCCGCCCGGAAGAGCGCGCCGGCCACGGGCGGAGTGAAGAAGCCTCACCGCTACCGGCCGGGCACCGTGGCGCTGCGCGAGATCCGCCGCTACCAGAAGTCGACGGAGCTGCTGATCCGCAAGCTGCCTTTCCAGCGCCTGGTGCGCGAGATCGCGCAGGACTTCAAGACGGACCTGCGCTTCCAGAGCTCGGCCGTGATGGCTCTGCAGGAGGCGAGCGAGGCTTACCTGGTGGGCCTGTTCGAGGACACCAACCTGTGCGCCATCCACGCCAAGCGCGTCACCATCATGCCCAAGGACATCCAGCTCGCCAGGCGCATCCGCGGAGAGAGGGCCTGAGAAGCGCCCGCCCGCCTGCGTCCCCAGAACACGAATCCTGTTTCAACCACAAAGGCTCTTTTAAGAGCCACCACATGGTCTTGGAAAAGAGCTCGCACGATGCTAAATTACCTCTTGCAGCTTTCCGGCACGTCGTCTGTTAGTAAGGGAAACTAACTTGGAAGGTAACAAAAAGATACAAACTATGAAAATGACCATGGGAATGGGAAATTTGGTATTTAAAGGCTCTTTTAAGAACTTTCTAAAATGAAG
Source organism: Podarcis liolepis (assembly GCF_965112155.1). Lineage (NCBI taxonomy): Eukaryota > Metazoa > Chordata > Lepidosauria > Squamata > Lacertidae > Podarcis > Podarcis liolepis. Next base: position 10,983,633 of record NC_139573.1, on the reverse strand, counting down.
CTGGGAAGCCCCGAAAAGGGAATGCATCCTGTTCAGCTCGCGATGGCTTTAGCCTTTTACTTGTTAAGGAAAATGCTAATCCCACCCCCTGGAATTAAATGGGATAGAAATATGCTTCGCTATTTCATTGTTTCTTTGTATGAATAGTCTTTATGCCGCTTATCCTAACTGAATAATACACCCCCCCTTCCCCAAATAATTAAGATTGAAGAAGTTTATAGGTGCCGTTTACCGTAGGACTGCATTCAGAAAGCCACAAATTACTCGATTAATCGTGTTGAGTTGAAATTGACTGCTTAACAGAGTCTCCCAAGGGGAGGGTGCATTTGTTTGATTTGGGCACCATCAGAGCAGGGCCATTCCTCGTCCACCACCCCTAGAGGAGGCTGCTTCTTTCAAGATGGCGAGTGCTAGGTTTGTGTAACATTTAAAGTCGGGATTTTAGATTCAAAAGGCTTTTTAATACATTAGTTAAGCAGCTTCATGTCTAATAAACCTCACCTTTCATAATTCTTATAAAATCCGCTCAATTTCATTGATTTATGTTCTGGAAAATACGCAAGTTACATTGTAATCCTACCGCGTTTATTCAATATGAAACCACCTTAAAAGCATACTGCAAAAAACTACATCCTTTTGAAGTGGAGTATTGAAGCACTTTGTAAGTACCGGAGTTGAAAACATTCGTTTTGTGCTTGACGAGGTGGCCGAGTGGTTAAGGCGATGGACTGCTAATCCATTGTGCTTTGCACGCGTGGGTTCGAATCCCACCTTCGTCGGTATAGTGTTTTTGTTGCTTCAACTTTTGATAAATCAGAAGCACAGACCCATGTGCGCATTCTTAGAAAATGTAAAGCTGAACTTCAGTCTTGAGATCACAGACCCTCATCAGAAATGCTGCCATATATTAGAACATCCCACATACACGTTGATAGGTAGTTTCTTCCACAGATAAAACTTATTGTGCAAAGTATTACTGTATGCTGTCTGTGTTATTTTGAATGGCTTCAAAACAAACAAACCATGACATGATTAGATTCAGGTAGGTAACCCTGCTGGTCAGACTCAGTCGAAATATATATAAAAAAATTAAAAAAAAATCGTCCAGTAGCACCTTAGAGACCAACTAAGTTTGTTCTTGGTATTATAAGCTTGATATAAGCTTCATATGATCAGGAAGTGTAGAATACCAACGTGATGTCACTCGTTTGCCATTAACTAGTGGAAGAAATAAAAAAATTCAGAAGTGTGCATGCACACGAAAACTCATACCAAGAACTAACTTAGTTGGTCTTTAAGGTGCTACTGGAAGGAATTTTTTTATTTTGACTATGGCAGACCAACACGGCTACCTATCTACTAGTGGAAGAAAGTAATTTTAAAAGATGTATGAAGAGGCATAGGGTGGAAGAAAAATTACAAACGCCCGAGCAGGGACTTGAACCCTGGACCCTCAGATTAAAAGTCTGATGCTCTACCGACTGAGCTACCCGGGCTCTTCAGACTAATGTTCCAAATGAGTTACAAAAAATAGAAAGTCCCTCGTTACACCCGATCCAAACCCTGTTGGGCATTTCAGTGGCTGCTCAGCCTAAGCCTGGCAGAGGGAAAAGAAGCCTTTACATTAGTCCTTTATGCGGGGTTGCCAGATTATGTGGGCAAACTGAATAGACTGAGGATTCAGCCTAAGTCCCCCACCTTCCTGTGTCAACCACACCTCAGAAAAACTCTGCCTATCTAATTTACAGTAAGGTGGAGTAAAGGATTTGTAAACCATGCAATTAAAAACTCGCTATATAAGGTCTGGATGAGACTTAGAAGGCTATTAGAACCGAAAACCCCATGGTAGGTATCACCTTTAAAAATAATATCCGTCAAAAAGAAAAATACGACAGGAAGATTGGCGACATACCAGCAGTTTCTAAAGGAGGAACAGGGCCAATTAAAACTAAGACCATACAAAGAGGTGACCCAATACTGCACCACATGGTTATAATATCACCAAATTGCCCAAATATTTAATCAGGACAAAATAATAGGATTTGAAAAAGAAGAATTAAAATTACAAAAAGTATTATTACCAAAAAAAAAAAAGCATATCCACAATGTATAATCTATTCTTAGAACGGGAGTTAAAGTTATACAATTAGGCTGGACCAATGGGAGACATTATAGAAATGCGATATTAAATTATGGCATGTTATACAATTAGAGAAAATTTGATGAAAATGATGTACCAATGGTACATCCAGTAAAATTGGCCAAATTTTACAAATTAAAATCAAATACCTGTTGGTGATGCAAGAAAGAAATAGGAACAATGTTTCACATGTGGTGGGAATGCTGACCTATTAAACAATTTTGGAATGAAATATATGAGGAAATCAAAAAGATGTTCAAAATATATTTTAGTAAAAAACTGGAAGCATTCCTTTAAGGTATAATCACAAACGGTATTCCTGGCATTCAAAGAAAAGTATTCCTCTATGCAGCAACAGCTGCCAGGATGCTCATTGCAAAAAATTGGAAAGGGGAAAAAATCCCACCAATAAAAGAATGGCAAATCAAATTTTGTGAATATATATATTTGGCAAGATTCACAGCATTCTTAAGGGGACAATTGGATCAAAAATTAGTAAAAGAATGGAATTGTGCTAAAGAATATATGAAAAAACATTGTCCTGGAGTAAGTACAGTGGTACCTCTGGTTACGTACTTAATTCGTTCCGGAGGACTGTTCTTAACCTGAAACTGTTCTTAACCTGAAGCACCACTTTAGCTAATGGGGCCTCCTGCTGCCGCCGCGCCACCGGAGCACAATTTCTGTTCTCATCCTGAAGCAAAGTTCTTAACCCGAGGTACTATTTCTGGGTTAGCAGAGTCTGTAACCTGAAGCATATGTAACCTGAAGCGTATGTAACCCGAGGTAGCACTGTATAGCAGTATGTAATGAATGAAGCTTTGCAGGGTTAAAGAAATGGTGCAAGAGGTATAAAGATAGAGGTAATCTACACTAGACACAACAATACAGAAAGATTAAAAAGTATGAGGTCTCAGAACAAAGGAAGGAAGTCAATACGTGTATATGTACGTAACGATTAATATGATGATATGGTTTTCTTTGTAGGTGTGATTTTTCTTTTGGTTTTCTTTTTTGTTTTTCTTCGTCTTGTTTATTCTGCTTTGTTTTGGACTTTATGTTTGTAATCTATTTTTTAACACAATAAAAATTAAAACAAAAACTCTTTTGGGGGACTTTCACCAGTCCCTACAATGCCTCTTGGGGCCAGGGTTGGGGATTTAATGCTGGCTGAGCTGCAAATTCATTGCATGCTAAACTGCTGATCCTGGCAGATCTTGCCATAGGATGACCCCTTATTCTAGTAACCGCTAGCATTCTACACCTTACATTTTTGTTGGAATGCAGTTGTGCTAAGGTGATATTTTCCGATGGTATAAAGGTAAAGGTAAAGGGACCCCTGACCATTAGGTCCAGTCGTGACCAACTCTGGGGTTGCTGCGCGCATCTCGCTTTATTGGCCGAGGGAGCCGGCGTTCACCTTCCGGGTCATGTGGCCAGCATGACTAAGCCGCTTCTGGCAAACCAGAGCAGCGCACGGAAACGCTGTTTACCTTCCCGCCAGAGCGGTACCTATTTATCTACTTGCACTTTGACGTGCTTTCGAACTGCTAGGTGGGCAGGAGCTGGGACCGAGCAACGGGCGCTCACCCCATCACAGGGATTTGAACCGCCAACCTTCTGACCGGCAAGTCCTAGGCTCTGTGGTTTAACCCACAGCATCACCTGCGTATACTTTCATGGAATTATACATGACACTGCCCCATAGAAAGGAAACTAGATATTTCTAGTGGCAAAAGCAATTTTAAAAGGGGCTTTGAAGATGGCATCACACTATACAAATGTAGCATTTCACGTTTGTTTGTGTTTGTTTGTTTGTTTGTTTATATATCACCTTCAACATGATGTACAGAATGCAATAAAAAACCAGCAAACCAACAATTAAAAAGGACACAGACCATAACAGCATATTTAAAAAAAATTCCCAGGAGAAACACATGGCAGAGAACTATTTATCCATCTGTTGAAGCCTATTGGGAAAAAAATATCCTCAATTGTTTCTGGTTCACATCAATTTGTAATGTGAAAGCACTTATAAAGAGTTATAAAAGCCAATGATCTCCCCGTCGGGGAATCGAACCCCGGTCTCCCGCGTGACAGGCGGGGATACTTACCACTATACTAACGAGGAGTTAGTAATGACCTTTCTTGGTCTCAGTAAATGGAGAGGGGGAAAGGTTACCCTCCCATAACCAGCCAGTTTAAACTAGCACGTTTCTACTCGATTCTACACGTACATGCATGACAATTACCTTAAGCAGTATGCCTGCAATTCACCTGCAAAACACTCTTTGTGAGAAACATATTTTTTTATTACTATTTCAGGGAAGCTTATACAAGCAGTAGCCTACAACGCTTTTAGAGGGAAAATTCCCTAGTCTTCAGTAATAGATACGTATAGTGGTTTGACTGTAGTTGATGAGCACTGCGTGGAAAGTAAGGAGTATAACAAAACACCTGTCTGGCACCACAAGGTATTCAAAGATGCTTGCCTAAAACGGAAGAAGTTTTTTGACTATTTAAGCAAAGACGATTTCAGGAAAAGCAAAGAAAGCATCGTAGTCGGCAGGATTCGAACCTGCGCGGGGAAACCCCAATGGATTTCTAGTCCATCGCCTTAACCACTCGGCCACGACTACATGTTAAAACACACACACACCTTACGTCTTAAACTTTCGCAATAAAGAGTTCCGCTGTGCTTTTGCTCCAGCTTATTTTCTTAGTCTCCACGACTCTCTGCGTGTTCTGTGTTACACAGGCTTCTTTAGGCCCAAATACAGTCACTTTAAGAAGAAGAAAAGAAGTCAGAAACAGGAAGTCCAATTTAGACCTATTAACTTAAAAAAATTACGGGCCAGGACCTGGACTTCAACTCCCATCAATCCCAGACAACATGGTCAATGCCGAGAGACAATGAGTGTGGCATAGGTTAACAGCATCTGGAGAACCATAAATTCCCGGTCCCAGCATGTACAGTACTGTATCCTGTCTTCCAGCCTCCAATTGGCCTTTCTCAGTTTATTTGATGACATAGGCACCTAATTATTTCTTTGCTGATGGTTTCCAGTGTTACAGAAATTATGGAGGGGGGGCACATCTTTAAAGTTGTTAAGTGTTACAAATATTATGCATAAATGTATCCTTTTGACTTGACAGCTCAGGGAAGTTACCTAGCTTTAACAATCATATAAAATCAACCCCTTTGCCAGTTTCCTCCATTTCAACACTATTTTGGTCTTGGAAAACCCCCAAGCATGAGGACATGTATACACACCTCCTACCCCAAGAAGTGCCCAGAGGTGACAAATGCTGATCTGATTGTTGGCCAAGGAAAGCCTAATCTCATCACCAGACTTGCCAAGGGGTCCAGATATGCAAAGGTACTTTTGGTACTATATGCAAAGGTACTATTGTACTTTGGGTGGTGGGACTTCAGTTTGCCTATGCTAATATTATACCTGGGTCTTGCCCTGACATGTCTGCTTATGCTAATCTTGTACCAAGGACATGTCTGGACACGTTTGCCAAGGTTAAACTAGTGTAACCCCTGTCTACCCCTCCCCTTTTGTGACATGTCGGTGATGTAGCAATGATGTAGCAATGATGCTGTACGAACTGTATTCTGGGATATGGTGGGAAAGTTTTAAAAGTCTTTGTCACCCCATCCTCGGGGTTCAAAATTCCTCTTTGAACCTGTTGTGCAATAAACATTGGTCTACAGCTATTTGCTCCGGTTGGTGGCTGGACTCCTTCCTTTATTCGCTCTGCCCGATGAGCTGGGTGACTGAGCAGCCTCGCACCTAGATTTTTCCGTAACACCAGTCTGGAGTTAGCAGTAGAATGGAAATCTCAAGGTGCTCCAGCTCATTGTAATTCCCATTTGGACTGCTGTGGCAGGTACTATTAAGGGTTTGGAAGCTAATCAAAGGGTTGAGAATCTGTGGCACTTCAGATGTTGTTGGATTCCCCAGCTCCTATAACCCCAACTCTGCCCTGCCACACGCACAGCCACAATGACTTTGCAAGCTGATTTAAAATTTGTGTGGGGAAGTCAGATTATGTACATCGATTCTGTAGTTATGAAACTAGGCTAAGAAATGGTGGGATTTGAGCTGGTACCCCAACTACCCTTACCAATGGGAGTTATTTTAGAGTGAACATGCAAAGCACTCAGTTGCCAGATCTCATAGGTGAACGTTCCCTATGTCACCATCTATTAATGTTATCTTCTTGGGAAACCAAGACTAAATGTGCAACTCTGAAAGAATATAGTGGGAAGACATCAGTAAACAACAACCTCAATTGTCAACATTCCTATTGGGTTTGGTTGGCCTGGAGGCTCCCCCTGACACCACTGCCCTCTAACTTTCTTGACTGAGGCCTTGGCTGTGCGGGCGGAGTGCCTGTGGGGACTGGTGGCACCTCTTCAGTCATGCTTGTCCAGGACAAGGTGAGAAAGTATCAAGCATGGTGAATGGGCCGGTATTATAGGGCATCAGTGACACTCCCATGGTGTGTTCTGGTGCCTTCTTTTCAAGAATCAGAAGTAGCTCCTGCCTTATCCCAAACCTGGGCACCTTACCCTGCACAAGGCTGTGAACTCATTCAACCCAGCTGTGCCTAATTGCTCGGTTCCCAGATGCTCTTCAAAAGGACCCTCCATCCTCCTGCTGCATTGGCGTGTGATTCCCAAAGAGAAGAAAAGCAGTCTATAATGGGAGGAGAAATCCAAGGGTGGATGTCTGAAGAAAGCCTCCGAATGGGGAAAGTGCTACTTTCTAGTTTAAAAATGCCTGATTCCTTCCCCAGCATGATTCTGAAACTTCTAAGCTTATATCTCCAGAAGATCCTGAAGTCTGAGAGTGAAGAATCCAGTGCTTGGCCAAATCTTGCAGTTAGAGGTGATATGTGAAAGTATCAACATGGACAGAGGTCTCAGAGAACATGATGGTTAACTAGGGTGCAGAAAATGGGTTCAGATTGGTTGAGAGATGGTACCTTCTGAGGACTAAAGGTTATTCCACTACACATAATTCAATTCCTTCTGCTTTTGGGCATCTATTCCCCAAATCTAGCAAGGCCACAGTCTTGATTTGTGATTTGTGAGCCCCTCCTCACCTTCTCTTGGTATATTTGTGTATTTCCTAGTATATTTCCAGGTCCCTGTGCATAATTTGCAAAGGTGCTTGTAAGATTCCCTGAGAATGGACGCAGGGCCATAATCGATTGGGGATTGGAGTGGGCTTTGCCTATTCCACAACAACAAAATCCCAGGTAAAGCGTGCCATCTCTCCCCTTACACAGAGATGCACACCACAGGAGAAAAGCCAACCATTCATTTATGAATGAGAAACTGAAGGGCAGAGTATGTGGGGACACACACACCGCCGGTCTCCCACCTGCTGACCAAATATCTATAGCTGGATTAAACAAACCTGCCTTTTCACTCTTACCTGAATGCAACTGCTGCTTTTTTTTGGTCAAGGCTAAGCTGAAGCATGTGACGGAATGCTGGTGCAATACTGAAGACTTTTTACATTTCCAATGTAGAAAGATCAAAAGGCTGCAAAACCCTTAGCAAGCTTCCCTGGGAATAAACCCCACTGAACTCACTGGAACGCAAGTAGACATCATGATTAGGATTGCAGCCTAAGAGGATTGCGGCTCATCATATTTGACAGGAAAGTACAATTAAATAATTGATTCAGGACTGTTAGTGTACATGGAGATTTCATTGTTGCAGCTGGGAGCATTTATACTGAAAAAAGTAGGAGGTGTGTGTATATTGTATAGTTTTTCAGCAATAATGGCACAAACCTATCCCTGCCTTCCCCAGTCTAAATATCGCAGAATGCCATTTTCTATATTTCTGTCATTTGATGTGAAAAGCAATGTGTGGGGGAAATCAAATGGCAGGTGAGATTTTAAAAAATCTGGATGTTTACACTGGATTTCAGTACTGTATATGGATGTAAACTGAGACATCCTTTCTTATGTTGAGAAGTCCTTTCAAGTTGGTCTCTCGACCATCAAGAATCCTTGTTTGATGCAAAAAAGAAGCCCACAGCACAAGCCTATTTATTCATTTGTTGTACACCTCCTTTCTGCCAGGACACCTAAGGGAGTCTGCATTTTTAAAACACTAAAACCATTCTTTTCATGGCCTGTACACTGCAGCTACCTCCCCCATGCCCTGAGAGAGAGATGTATGCATTGCATAAAATAATCACAGCATGCACTTTGGCTTCTGCCTGGATAATGTATTAACTTCAGAAAATCAATGGGCTGCTGGAAAGATAAAAAGCGCTGAGTTCAGAGAATAGTATGTGGGCTCGATTGCAATAAAATCCTCTTGATGTACTGTACATTTACCACTGACAGAGGTCCTTGCGTATCTGCGAGATACATCTGTCAAGAGAAGAGACAGTCATACGCCTAAGATTCCCAGTGATTTCTTAAGTGAGGTTAGTATGTAAAGGCGCCATGGCTTAGATGGTCAAAGCGCCTGTCTAGTAAACAGGAGATCCTGGGTTCGAATCCCAGTGGTGCCTTCTTTATTTTCATCTTGATCCAAATATCAGAGTTGAGATGACTAAAATTCATTTCTGTGGCCGGCAGAGCCTCCTGGAATATCGAACCTTGTTAAAACCAACGACAACAAGGCATGACAGTTACCGCAGAATTGCAATGCAGAGAACAAAGCTAAGCAAAGCAACACGGCTGGAAATGATTAAGGCATTTTGCTGCTATTGCACCTTGAGATAATCAGAGGTGAACTGTGCAATCTTACGCACGTCTGCTCGGAAATACGTCCTGTTGAGATCAGTAGCACTTACTCCCGGCTGGGTGAATAGAGGATTTCAGCCTGAACCGCAGAGAGGCTTCTCTTACGGGAGCGGTGGGGATGAAACCAGAAAGGACAGTCCCCCCCACTCCGCCTTAACAGCTATAGGATCTTTTTGTAAAAGGAGTGAAAGCTGTGGATCACCGTGGTTCCATGGTGTAATGGTTAGCACTCTGGACTCTGAATCCAGCGATCCGAGTTCAAATCTCGGTGGAACCTAGCTTTTTAATGTTATTTATATATATACACGCATATACAGTAGTATGCAGTATAAAAAGCGAGCTTTGCCTTTAGCACTGAACGAGGGAATCTCCCCTGCATATTTTTGGTAGTCAGAGGTCTACTGTTATGGGAATGAAAGATGTGGTAGATTTTAGCTGCCATCCTCTCACAGAATCGATACGCCCTAAGAACAGTGTGCCGTCCAATGATTTTTAAAGATCCACGTAACTAAGCGCACTTGTGCACTGGTCTCTGATGGGAGCTTAGTAGCTAGTGATTTATTTAAGTACGCAGTTCTGTTGCGGCCCCACACCCATCTTCAGCTACCAAGATTATCAAATGTTTCAAGCGGGAAACAAGACCCTGGCTTACCCCCCTTTATGTGAAAACACTAAATAAACAAAGAAAGCACGCCTGAATAAATGAGGTACACTAATAGAAGGCATAAATATTGGTCTCCCCGTCGGGGAATCGAACCCCGGTCTCCCGCGTGACAGGCGGGGATACTTACCACTATACTAACGAGGAATGCCTTGTTAATAACTTTCACCCCTCACTATCTATATAAATGACTGTAGCCTCTAATTCATTGATTAATTAAAAAAACCCATTCTAAACCCTCTCATATCGCAGCGATCTACTTCATCCCTTTACATTTCCTGACTGTTTTGAGCTTTTAACTCGGGAGTACTATTTTCATGCAAAATATTATTTTGATAGGGATATTTTAAAAATTCCAGTTCCAGGGTTAGGCAGATGAAAGGAACACTATGAAAGGCTTCTGTACTATACTCTCTGGGGTGAAACCCTTACAGTAGTACGGTACTGACGGCTAAAACCTATCCAGCCGTCGCTAAATGCAAGGCAGTTAAGAGCTTAACATTTGCTACACATACGAACATACAACACAACAGAGAGATACAGTCTCCTAACTCGTGCGCTTGAAAGCTCTCATCTGTTAGCGTCGGATGCATTGCATTGCATGGGTGGAGCAACGTGACGACAGAAATGTCGAGAGGCCAAAAGGAAGTTGAGGAAGTAAGACGTTGTCAGGGATAGAATACGTACTGCAGTGATTCCAGTTCGTGTTGCCATTGTGAAAAGTGAATGACGGGAAGGCTTTTTCTGAAGTCGGCTCGTTGGTCTAGGGGTATGATTCTCGCTTCGGGTGCGAGAGGTCCCGGGTTCAAATCCCGGACGAGCCCTCTTTTTTAATTCTTTTTAAAAAAATCTCTATTTTTCAGTTGCTGGAAGAAAACAGATAAAGGGTATGGGAAAGCTGAGACCAGACGAGATTAAAATGCAATGAGAGACTGATGAGATGAAAAAATATCCCAGAAATTAACTAGGTGTTCGTGGTGTTTGGTTTTTTTTAAAGGGTATTTAGGTAAACCATTTGTGAAATTTTGGAACGCAACAAAGTTTACCGGAGCATATAAAAGAAGAGATGCAATCCTAACACCAGATGCATACATAGAAGAGGGGCCGGGACACAAATCTGAATTAGTGTCATTCTACTGATCATTGCTATTGTGCGATGTTTAAAGTTTTGATTTATTTACTCAACATCGATCAAATGTTCCTGAAATCGTGGACGACTGATCAATGGTAGAGGGCTTGTGCAGAGGTCTCTGTGGCGCAATCGGTTAGCGCGTTCGGCTGTTAACCGAAAGGTTGGTGGTTCGAGCCCACCCAGGGACGGTACAGTTTTTTTTATTATTAATCACGATCTAAAATTACAGAGGTTAGTAATTTAAATGGCCTCTTAACTTAAACACCGATGGTCTGCCTAAGGCATTTTACTTAATATTGAGACAACATTTACCCTTTGGACAGCTTAGGCAAATGTGTGAACTGCTGTTTATAATCATTATAGATGCTGCTGTTTATTGCACCATCAGTGGGCATGGCTTTTTACAAAGTACAAGACACCCAAGTGGCTTACAACCCAAAATTCAACACAGGGGAAACAACAAAGGGGTGGCCGTGAAGGCAGGAAAGCAATAAGTGATTGATGCAGTCACAATGGCTCTAGTATTTTGCCAACAATAATAGTTGCATGAAGAAGGGCTTCTCCAAATTGGTACCCTCCAGATGTTTTGGACTACCTTCTATGCTGGCTCGTGCTGATTGTGGCAATTGTCCAAAGAGCACCAGGTTACAGAAGGCACTAGGTTACAGAAGCCTGCAAAAGAAGGGTCTGTTGTGCTTCTCTGTGTTTATATTGCTATAGACTTCACATTTCAGTGTCCACTCTTTGACATCCACATCCCTACAAACACCCACTTCTGTACGCCTTTGTATATGTATATATATGTGTGCGAATGTAACATTCAGGCTGAACATAATCCTTCATGCATATTCTCTAGGGATCTTTAGTCTACAAAACCATAGGCCTTAATAAGTATCTCAGGCTGCAATCCTGCCTCAGTTTAGCTGGGAGTAAGTTCCACTGAACGCAGCAAAACTTCTGTGTAGGCTTGTGTAGGGTTGCCATATGTCCTCTTTTTCATGAGTAGAAGTCGGCAAAATGTGTCTTCTTTTTTGCACTTCAAAATATGGCAACCCTAACCATGGTCCAATGTTATTATGGAAGGCCACAGGTTCATCAAACAACTCCTGCATACTACAGCAAGAAATCAGCCATTTTCAGCCTGGATGTGAACTGCTCTGCTGTATCTGATTAAGGAAACACAGATTAGGTTACATTGCAATTTAACAACCTCCTGTATATTAAATTCTCAAGAGGGAGGGAGGGAGGAAGTGCATTTGAAAAGAGTCAGTGGATGAGTGTCAGATATTAACAGTTTTATGGTTCCCCGTTACATGACTATATACTTGGGCATCATTGTGGTTGTGAAATATCAGGGCTGTCTTCTACAATGGCTTTAAAAGAGAATTAGACAAATTCATAAAGGAGAGACAGTCAATGGCCACTAGCCACAATGGCTATTCTCTGCCTGGAGGAGGTAAAAGGTAAAGTAAAGGTAAAGGACCCCTGGACAGTTAATTCCAGTCAAAGGCGACTATGGGGTTGCGGCACTCATCTTGTTTTCAGGCCAAGGGAGCCAGCATTTGTCCACAGGCAGCTTTCAGAGTCATGTGGGCAGCATGACTAAACCACTTCTGGCGCAATGGGACACCAGGACGGGAACCAGAGCACACGGAAACGCCGTTTTCCTTCCTGCCACAGCTATACCTATTTATCTACTTGCACTGGTATACTTTTGAACTGCTAGGTTGGCTGAAGAAATCAATTCTCTTGTGCTTTGGTTCTGCTTTCGGGTTTCCCACAGGCATCTGATTGGCCACTGGGAGAACAGGATGTTGAGGTAGATGGGCTATGGACCTGCTCCAGCAGGGATCTTCTTGACTACCTATTTTAACCATTCAAAATAGTTATAACTCTGCCCTAAACTGCTTTATCTTGCAACATCAGCATGCATATCTCTTGATTTAATTCTTTTGTATGCAGCTTTCCTTATCTGCTATGTGTACATGCTTTGATATCACACCTGTTATTCCAAGTTGAACACATTCTGAATGCCTTTTAAAAAAATTGGCTTGGCTGTTCCTATTTTAAATGGGTTCCACTTAATTTTACATGGGTGGGTGTATTAGGCTAATACAGCTTTATCATAATTTACAGAGATTTAATGCTTTCATAACATGGTCCAAGAAGCAGGTTTTCTTCCTATATTCATGTGGGGAATTTGGAATCTGGAGTACTAGCAAATTCCACTAGTCCTAGTCAGCGTAATCAAATAGGAACAACATTGCAGATATTAAGAAGCAAAAAGCACATACTTAAATTCCCTCCTCCTGAACAGTAGAGGAAACAGGGAAGAACGTTTGCAAAAATTGTTTTCTACTTTCAACACATGCAGGAAGAAGTTTGGTTTTGCACAAGTGTTACCATTTCTTAGTGTGTATAGGAGGAGGGCGGGAAAAAGCAGGGGGAACCTCACACACTATCATAAAGAATTAAGAAAAACCATTGCCGAAACCCGGGATCGAACCAGGGACCTTTAGATCTTCAGTCTAACGCTCTCCCAACTGAGCTATTTCGGCACGTGCGTTACAATGCCTGAGCCCCTCCATCAGAAATAAAAACATGCTGACCTACAATACACCACGTATTTCTGTCTTTATGGGACTGCAGGGGAGATGGTTGCTACATTGTACTATTACCGCATTTACACATTGTTACGCTATCGGTCTGCATTTTATTGTTACCTTATTCTAGCCACACTTGTATCCGGAGAACTCCGGAGGACTAAAAAGAGTATTGTTGCGTATATAGCCATCTAAGAGCCCAGAAACGTAAGCCAGGAGGGAAACTCGAGAGACAGCAATGTAAGCCTAGTAGAAAACAGAGGCTGGCTTCCAGGTTAAAAGTGCGCGAAGGGTTTCACAGCAAGCCAGACTTACACAAACTTCTCATGTGGGGAAAGTTAAGATACTTAAATGATACTCTGCCGGATAAGCTTTATGTTAGATCCGTGCTGCGATTCCCGTTTCACCCCGGAAGATACCCACTGTGACACTGAAACAAGGCGGGAGAAAGTATTTGAAGCTCTGGCGATACCAGATATTGTTGCAGGAACTGGAGCAAAGCATAAGACCCTTAAGCTACAAATTCCATATTACGAATTCATTTTGCCAGAAAACATACATGTAATCAAATCAGCTCTTTTCTGGATATTGTGGGTGGCTCTTAAAAGAGCCTTTGTTGTCTGTTTTGAAATGTCGCCGACGTCTCCTCAAAATCCTACAAGAATTTACTTGGCCTTCGCTTTATGGCTCTCGGTTTTCTTGGGAAGAAGCACAGCCTGGATGTTAGGCAACACTCCTCCTTGAGCGATAGTGACTTTGCCCAAAAGTTTGTTCAGCTCCTCGTCGTTGCGGATGGCGAGCTGCAAGTGGCGAGGGATGATCCTGGTCTTCTTGTTGTCCCGGGCAGCGTTGCCGGCCAACTCCAGGATCTCAGCAGTCAGGTACTCCAGCACAGCAGCCAAGTAGACGGGCGCTCCGGCTCCGACGCGCTCTGCGTAGTTCCCTTTGCGCAGAAGACGGTGCACACGACCCACGGGGAACTGGAGTCCGGCACGAGATGAGCGAGTCTTCGCCTTGGCCCGAGCCTTGCCTCCTTGCTTGCCGCGTCCAGACATGATACCAACCTCTAAAGTAAAACAACAACTCAAGATGAGAAACCGGAAAAGTAAGTCGCAACATGGCGATTCTGGCCCTTTTATACCCTCCCTGAGACTCAGCCTCGGCAATTTCGATTGGCTGAACGCTGAAAGCCACCACAGCGTCCAATGAAACCGCGGCTTCTCATTGTGCCCAATGAAAACGCCGAGGTCCCACGTCACCCATTGTGATGATTGGTTGGTTTCCAGAAAACCTTTTGTGCGCGTTGTGCTTGCTTAATCAGGGCGTCGAAAGGAGCCAATAGGAAAGCGGGAGGATTATGCGCCGAACCGCGGGGGGACGGTGAATAAATAGGCGTGCAGCGAAGACTTTGCTAGCATTTCTTTTTTCACACATATTGTCAGTTGGTCGCAGTTTCAGCGTAGCAGGATGCCGGAACCAGCCAAATCCGTGCCTGTTCCGAAGAAGGGCTCCAAGAAGGCCATCACCAAGACCCAGAAGAAGGGCGACAAGAAGCGCAAGAAGAGCCGCAAGGAAAGCTACTCCATCTACGTCTACAAGGTGCTCAAGCAGGTCCACCCGGACACGGGCATCTCCTCCAAGGCCATGAGCATCATGAACTCCTTCGTCAACGACATCTTCGAGCGCATCGCGGCCGAGGCTTCCCGCCTGGCGCACTACAACAAGCGCTCCACCATCACCTCCCGGGAGATCCAGACCGCCGTCAGACTCCTGCTGCCCGGAGAGCTCGCCAAGCACGCTGTCTCTGAGGGCACCAAGGCCGTCACCAAGTACACCAGCTCCAAGTAATTCCTTATTCTTGGCACAGCAGCTTTTTTAAACAAACCAACGGCTCTTTTAAGAGCCACCCACTTTCTCTGCAAAAGAGCTAAATTTGCTAGAAAAACTGCGCGTGAGCTTTATGTAAGAGGCTTTACTTGTGTGTTAACTGTCTTTTGGAAATAAATGCTAGTTAAGTTTACGTTATTGTGTTATGAGATACTCTTAAAGCTAAGCTTTTGCTTTTGAGTCTTAGCCTGCAAATGAGGGGAGAAGCTGTGTTTCTTTCGGTAGGGAGAGGACTTCTATTGCTCACATGGGACACATTCACCTTACCTTAGATCCAGTAATTTAATTTCATTAATTGCTATTACCTTTAAGTCGTGGCACAGTTCTTACCACTTGTGAATTAAACAAAAGAGCACCAGACTTTTGGAAGATATAATCACATAAATATATATCTCTTCACCTAATGCTTTAATGGCCTGAAGTTCCCACCTGAAAAGTTTACACTCCTGGACAGATGAATTTTTAGAATCCATCTGGCAAGTTATTTCTTCCTTTCTCTACTTCTCTTACCTGTCTCAATGCATTTTTCTTCTATTCATTTTTTCCCCTCCCTCCCCATTTTATACAAGTCCTTTTCAGTTTCCACTAGATTACTCAACTTGGCCTGTTTTTCCTATGTCTCTTAAAGTCAGAAAGCTCATACTGTTTTGAGTGCTCCAGAAATTAACTCCCTTTTCTCAGCTGTCTCCAAATCTCCAGTTATTGAAATCACCAACTTGTTTCCATCTCGCCTTCATTCTCTCCTTCCAAAGTCTGCTACACAGAAATGTGTTTAGTGGTATGTTTGGCCAATAAGGCAGATGTTTCACAGAAACATTTCTCTATTGTGGGGAGGCAGTTCCCAACCAGTCTTCTGATTAGGGTTACAGCTGTTCTTATTTCAAAGTCAGTATGCCAATTCCTTTTCAATCAGTAACGTTTTGTGTAAAGTTGCATTTGCTTGGGGAGCCAAGTTCTAGTGCGCACCTAGGTCTCAAAATATTCTGAAAGGGGACATCAGGGCTGCATGTTAAATTTGCAGACTTTTCTGGGAGTACTAGCAATCAGCAATAACTGATTGGAACACCTGAAGTCTGATTAGATTCCGGTCCCTGCTGGTAACCCATCGATTCAATAATCATGTGCAGTAGTACTTACTCTTTATTTACAATCTTTTAACTTGGGTCACTCAAAGAAAACTTCTGCATACTGTCTGAAGTGGAGATCACATTGGTTGCAGGAAGGTATATGAAAGATTCGCAGGGAACTATTATAGGTTAGTTGGAAAAGTTGAAATAAACGGAGTTCAAATCACAGCTCAGCTAACCAAGGTGACCTCGGGCCAGCCACAGTGAACTTTACGTACCTCACAGGCTTGTTGTGAAGATAAAAATGGGGAGGGGGAGAACTACATTGAGCTTCTGGCTGGAAAGGTGGGATATAAACATAATATAAGACTATGTGTAATAGTGCTTTAATGAAAAGCATTTCACAGAAGCAACTTCTTTGCCACCTCTTAATGCAGGGGTCAACAAGCTTTTTCAGCCATGGGCCAGTCTACTGTCCCTCAGACCATGTGGCGGGCCGGACTATTTTGAGCGGGGGAAATGAACGAATTCCTATGCCCCACAAATAACCCAGAGATGCATTTTAAATAAAAGGACACATTCTACTCATGTGAAAACACTCTGATTCCCATATTGTCCGCAGGCTGGATTTAGAAGGCGATTGGCCAGATCTGGTCCCCGGGGCCTTAGGTTGCCTACCCCTGTCTTAATGTAACATAGGTTTGCTAAACAATTGTAGATTGTACACTGGTTATCCATGTTGCTGTATTCACAGGAGCAAAGGCAGGCAAGCAGCACGAGGAGCTTCAACTCATGCTAATGTGACCATCCTATAGGAACATGGGAAGAGCTTGTTGGGTCAGGCCAATGGCCTATCTAGCACAGCATCCTGTGATCACAGTGGCCAACCAGATGCCTGTGGTAAACCAGCAAGCAGAAGCTGAGCATGAGCACTCTCCTCTCCTGCAGTGCAGTTTCCAACAACTTGTATTCAGAAGCATTTGTATATATAAAAGAATCTGTTTCAAACACTGCATATTTATGGTCCCCCAGTCCTTTTTTTCTTTGGATCATCCAGGGTCTCTGAATCTACAAAATATCTTGGTTCAGCCCCTTTTGACACAATCTGTGATAAAGTGCCTGGGTATTATCTGAACATAGACTGTTCAGCAACCTCTTTTGTGTTAAAGAGGTTGTTAAGCTGACAACACTTTGTTGAATTGATGTTACACTACCTGAAGAAATCAGGCTACAAGATATCTCAGCAATTGGGTGCACTTTTGCAGCACCAGTGATGCCCTGCTGTCCGTCTAAATAGCTGGCCTCAAGTGAATATACCAAAGATGTATCATGAAAGTGTTTTGTCCACAGCTCCACTCATTAGGACCTTTTCAACACATCTTCATTAAACTTTGATAAGTGTTGAGGATCACAAAAGTTACCTGAGATCTCTAGGTTTAAGTGGTCTCCTATTCTGCTGTGTATAATGAAAAGGCTATAGCATCGGTGCTTCTGTTGGCTAGGTGAATAAACAGCTACAGGAAGCCTGCTAGAAAATAAAAATGGGCAAATCCATGGATGTAGCATTTGCACACACGCAAAAAACTTTTTGTGCGTCTGTCAAGATCTTTCCTGTTCACCCTCCCTTTACAAATATGGAGTGTATTCTCCCCCACCCCTTTTGTATGGGCACAATAGACCGCAGGCAGTCTTCACTTTCTATGAAAAACATCAAGAAGTTGGGAAGCATGATGGAGGAAGGAAAATAACAATGTTAGTGTCTTGGAATCTTAGCCACTGTTCTTTCCTGGACATAGCACAGTACTGGTACATAGCTAGGAAGGCTGGCTATGTTCATCCTTACTTTTTAAGCATCTCAGTTGGAAAGATTTTTGGAACCCCCAAATTCCAGAACAATCTGGGGTGCAATTGTATATACACACTTGGGAGTAAGCCCTGTTGTACTCAGTAGAATTTACTTCTGAGTGGACAGTGCTTATAGTTGCCCTATTGATTTTTCATAGCTGTGTATCTTGTGATATATACATAATTAGGTTGGGCTTCATTTTATAATTGGTTATTATTTGTTCCTGGTTGAATTCTGCGTACATACATACTGCCACCAGCCGCTTTCAGCTATTCTGTCATAGCAGCATAGAAATATATATATAACGCGAATGATATCTTGCCGCCACGAAAACGCTAAAGCGGGAAGACTGTGAAGGCGCCAACAACAATTTCAAATTGAAAGGACAACGAGGGCGCCGATTGGCTGGTTTGAAACTACCCAAACCTCTTCTCATTGGATAGAACCAAACTTGCCCGCCAAGGTTTTTTCCCCTGGGAATGGAGCGGGAGGCTTCGCCTCTTAGTTTTCATTCTGGTCGGTTTGCATTGTATATAAACCGGCTTGGACAGCAGCAAAATTTCATTTGGTTGGTGCTGTAGTATTTGTGAAGATGTCAGGACGTGGAAAGGGCGGTAAGGGGTTGGGGAAAGGAGGCGCCAAAAGGCACCGCAAAGTTCTCCGCGACAACATCCAGGGCATCACCAAGCCCGCCATCCGCCGCCTCGCTCGCCGCGGAGGAGTCAAGCGCATCTCCGGGCTCATTTACGAGGAGACCCGCGGCGTCCTCAAGGTCTTCCTCGAGAACGTCATTCGCGACGCCGTCACCTACACCGAGCACGCCAAGAGGAAGACGGTCACCGCCATGGACGTGGTCTACGCTCTCAAGCGCCAGGGCCGCACTCTGTACGGCTTCGGCGGCTAAGGCTCCTCCGCTTCCAGACCAAAATATCAACAAAAGGCCCTTTTCAGGGCCACCCACCTTTTCCGGAAAAGAGCCAGTCGCTGTCTTTGTTCTAATACAAATTCAATAAATCGAGCAGTTTCAAAAATAAATGTGGAGGGGAGGAAACTCTTAGAACATGCTGACCAGGGAAGTTTTATTTGCCACCTTAGAAGCCTTCTAATAACTTAAATGGCCACCATTCATATAAAAATAATTGGCCTCTATTCCTGCGTAGTGTCTTATTCCCTTTGAATGCTTTGCATTAGAAGCTCTCTTCGTCTCATTGGGTGAAAGCAGCTGTTCTTGATTGCCAAGTGACTACTTTAAAATAAACTATTGGTCAAAGAATGCAGTACGCTCTTGTTTGCAGAACTGATGGCTTCGCTTAAGAAAAGAAAAAATACACGTCATCCTTTATATACTGACAATACACGTTGTGCCGCGTGCAGCAGAGTGGCGCAGCGGAAGCGTGCTGGGCCCATAACCCAGAGGTCGATGGATCGAAACCATCCTCTGCTAATATTTTTTTTAAATTTTCCTTTCTTTTACAATCACTTTTTTTTAGAGTGCATAAATCAATGTATTGGGGTTCCTTCCTAAAATGCTTTCCTGGGAGTCAGTCCTTCTGTACTCCAGCGAGACTTCTGAGTAGATTTGCATAAGAACAATAAAAACGCTGCTATAAGTCAACGAAGCAAGAAATTAACGACGGGCTTTATATTCTTCCTGATTTCCTGCAAAGTTCCACCGAGGAAGCCTCCACCCTCAGCTCCCCATAACTTTATTGCAGCGCCTATTTTATTTTAAATAAAAATAGGGAGCGACATTAGAGGTAGGAGAAAACGTGTTTGTCCAAATAAATAGAAATAAATTAGCAGAGGATGGTTTCGATCCATCGACCTCTGGGTTATGGGCCCAGCACGCTTCCGCTGCGCCACTCTGCTGCACGTGGATTGGTCTGTATTGTCACTATATAAAGGATGAAGTCTCTCCCTGAGTTCTCCAAAAGTGCAACGAAGTAACTTCAGGACCTTACTTTCGGGAGAGGAATTCCTGCATGAAGTGGCAGATTAAAATCGTCAAGCCTAAACCCTGATGCTTCCTACTTTACAATCCTACCTGTGTGTGATTCAATGGTTTTTATCTTCAAAAAAGAATTTCTATCTATATATAGAGACACAGGGGGATACATACCTGCCCGGGAGCAAGTCCCGTTCAAGTCAGTATGACTTTTACATCTGAGATAGAAGTGCAGGATTGCGCCGTCCGTCTCAGGCCTTGGCGACTCAGCTAATTCTGTGTTAATTTTAATCAAGGGGTAGGGGAAGGAAAATGAAATCATCCTTTATGAAAAGGTGATGTGTAGTAAAAAAAACCACACAGAAATGCTGGTTATTTTCTCTTGCCTTGGTGTGTGTAAAATATAAGCGATGCATTTTGTAAATAAACTTGTTATCTGTGTTCGTATGTTATCTTTCAAGGTGTCTCCTTAGGGGCAAATACTTTTCATGTTCTGCACGCACGTCTGATTTTACTTTTTATTTTTATTTTTGTTCCTAGTAAACAGGATGGCTTATTTCTAGCATCGGGGGCCCTGCAACATTTGATCCCACTTTGAGTCAGTCACTTCCAAGGTTGTTGTTTCTTTTTCTTTTTGTTTTTAAAAAGAAGATCTGTACAGGATTACCTTGCAGTAAGCAGATGGATGGCTAGTACTGTATGTGTTTCATGAAAACTTTGCTGCAGAGCACCTATTTCCTGTTTGTGGAGCAGAAGGTTGATTTGGGATGGGGGACGATTGCAGTCGCGCAAGAAATTCACAAATGAATTGGCATTCTTTACAGGGGCGCCGACTTATAAAAAATATTGGGGGGGCCCATACCGGGGTCCTGCCGCTGGTTCGCTCGGGTAGCCGGGAGAACGCAGTTCGAGGTGGCGGTGTTGGGGAGAGACCCTCGCTCAGGGCGCCACTAGACTTGGCAGCCGGCGGCCTATCTGGGGGGTTTTGGAGCGTATTTCGGCGGAGCGATTGGGGAGGAGGGGGCTTGTTGCCGGATTCTTCAGCTGAGCCGGAGATCCGCTGCTGGGGGTCCCTGGGCCGAGTTGTGAGCACGGCCTGCTGAAGGGAGATCCAGCCGATTGCGCGACGGGGACGGCCGGGGCTCTCCGGCTAGGGCACGCGGCTGGCTGGCTGGCGAGGGAGCAGGTGGGGAGGAGGCGGGGGTCCTCACTCTCTTAGGAAATGCACCCGCGCACCCGATTGCCACGAAGTCCGAAGGGTGCGTGTGTGGAATTAAAAAGCAAAAACGAGATACGGGCAGGGCAGGCAAAGAGTTTTCTGCAAGAGGATGGAGGGCAGGTTGAAGAGAAAATCACTCAGGATGAGACAGTCAAATCAGCCATGATAAAATGGGCTCAGGATATTGGGTATAACATCATGTTTGAGGACTGGGAAAGGTTATGGACCACCGGAATGAAATTCACGGCATGTAATGCCTTGAAGGAAAATATTATGAAAATGATTTATAGGTGGTACATGACCCCAGTCAAGCTTTCAAAAATATATCACCTGTCTGATAATAAATGTTGGAAATGTAAGGAGGCTGAAGGGACATTCTTTCACCTCTGGTGGACTTGTCCAAAAGTGAAGGCCTTCTGGGAAATGATCTATAATGAGTTAAAAAAGGTATTTAAGTATACTTTTCCCAAGAAACCAGAGGCCTTCCTCTTGGGCATTGTTGGCCAGAAAGTGTTAAAGAAGGATAGAACTTTCTTTATGTATGCAACTACAGCAGCAAGAATACTTATCGCAAAATATTGGAAGACACAAGATTTGCCCACACTGGAAGAGTGGCAGACGCAATTGATGGACTACATGGAACTGGCTGAAATGACTGGCAGAATCCGAGATTTGGGAGAAGAAACAACGGAAGAGGACTGGAAAAAATTTAAGGACTATTTACAAAAACAATATAAGTTGTATGAATGTTAAAAATTTACACGATTCGGAAACTATAGCTTCAGCAATTAGATTTGGGAAACAGGAAATTATATTTTAAGTAAGAAAAGGTCAAAATCTAAGGTAATACTATGTTTAATTTAAGATATAAGTAACTGATGAAAAGTATGTTAAATTTAGAGGTATAGTATTTGAAAAGTACAAAATAAGGTACGAAACAAGGTAATAATTTGCTGATATCTTTATTATAAAGAATGCAGGGTTAGGGAGATGCGAGGAAGTCCAG
This sequence comes from Podarcis liolepis, assembly GCF_965112155.1. Lineage (NCBI taxonomy): Eukaryota > Metazoa > Chordata > Lepidosauria > Squamata > Lacertidae > Podarcis > Podarcis liolepis. Next base: position 10,961,341 of record NC_139573.1, on the reverse strand, counting down.
TTAGTTATATAAAAATGTGTTGAATGGTTGGTTTTCTTTTCTTCTTTTTCTTTTTTTCTTTTTCTTGTTCTTTTACTTTTTTCTTCAGTGTATGTTTCTAACTTTGTATTTGAAAACTTAATAAAATATTTATAAAAAAAGAAGAAGAGAAAATCCTTTCGCTTTTCTGTGGCACAATGTGTGGTAAAATGGTCGCCTTGATGTGGCTGTGAGAAAGTAATTAAACATAGGGAGGGCAGACTTCAGTCTTATAGAATCTACTTTGTATTTTATTAGGATTTTATTAGGATCCTGAGGCCCACCAAATGGGATAGTGGGAGAGTTGCAGGTTGTTGTTTTTTGCGAAAATTACCGAATTTGTACTTTCTAAAATTACCGAATTTGTACTTTCTAAAAGAATGCATGAACCAAAATGCAGCTCTCCTTCAAAGATTGCTCTTCTCCAAAATTTGCAATGCAGTTTTCTTGTAGTTGTGTACAAGTATGTGTATATTAGGGGGAAATGTATATAAAGTGCAGATACTCATTATCATACTGAAATGCATTAGACTGGAGGGGGAATTGCTTGCTAAAAATGTATATATTAGGGGAAATGTGCACTAAAATGCTGGGAATTTTTGATTTATTTATAAAACTATTTATATACTGCTAAGTGGCACTGTGGTCTAAACCAGGGAAGTCTCAGAGCCGGAGGTTGGGGAAGGGACCCCCTTTGCTCTGCCCTCTTCTCCCGTCTTAGATTCGCATGGGGGTCCCCGCCCGAGCTTGCCTGGCCACCGGGCCACACAAGGGCCGCGCTCTACGCGGCGCACCTCGCTAGCCGCGCAGCTGTCCTCCGCGGCTGCGGAGCAGCCCTGCGCCGGTGCCCAGCCCCTCTGGGCGCCCGCTGCGCTGCCAATGACAAGCGGGCGACGTCGCGGGCGGGGAAGGCGTCGCTTTCTTTCCCGATCCTGCATCCTCCCAGTCTTCCAGCCCTTTTTTGGGTTGGAAGCTCGTCTCGTTCGCCCTTCTCCTTTCTTCACCCTGCGCGCAATTTTCCTCCCTCGTCTCCCTCCCCATTTCTCCTTCCTTCCTGACTGACTGACGGGCTCTGGCTCTGACTTTGGCTCGGGCTTCGGCTCGGGCTCAGGCTCGGGCTCGGGCAGCCACAGCGTCGGCGGTGTTGGCGATCGGCGGCGCGGGGGGATGGCCCTCCCGGGGGAGCCGGCGCTGCTCAATGGGGTTGCCAAGGAGACAGGCCGGCCGCCCCCCTCCCCCGGCCCGGCGCCCACCGCCGCCCGAGATTATTGGGGGGGCTGAGCCCCCCCAAACGAATTTTTGAGGGGGCTCGTGTTTCTTTATAAACACACAAACGACTGAAAACTGAACTGCTCTCCAGTCCTGCCCTGCCTCAAATATCCAGGGATGGGTGTGCTATTCTACTTACTAGATAGACAGTAGGTGTGGGGAACTTTTTGTTAGTATCCCAACACTTTTAGCCCATCACATGTTGCTGAACTATAACTCCCATCGGCTGCAGCAAACCTGGCCAATGGCCAGGGGTGGTGGGAGCTGTAGTTCAGCAGCATTAGGAGGTCCAAAAACGCCTCCCTCCTGCTCTATAGATTTCCCCAACCTACTGGCCTCCAGTGGTTGGTGCTACAACTCCCACTAGCTTGTGTCAGAATGCAGGAGTGCTAGTCCAAAGCATTTAGAGGGCACCAGGTTGGAGACGGTGGGTCCGCTACACTAAAAACAAAAAAGCAAGAGTTTTAAGGCACCTTTAGTCCCAATGTTGTTATGCAAGAAGTTTCTTGTTGACCACAATCTGGTTTATTTCATTGCATACACCGGGTCTGGGGTACTTTTGATTCCCAAGATGCTGCTGAGATACAACTCTCATCATGCCTAGTCCTTAGCCAGGCTTGCGAGGGATGATCAGAGTTGCATTTCGGCTACATCAGCTACATCTACTCTTCCTAATGGTGATTCCCAGCATGTGGTGTTCAAAGGTATATTGTTTCCAACAGCAAAGGTGGATCATAGCACTCATGGCTGGTAGTGGTATTCTCCATGGTAGTCTTCTTGTGCCGATCATTAATCTCTATGGAGGACATGACGTCATGCCAAAGAACCATCTAGTCTAGGCCAGCGGTGTTCTTATAGTGGTCCACCAGCTGAGGGATGCCTAGATGAAGCCTGGGAGAGACATGATAGTTGTCTTCAAATATCTGAAGGAGTGTCTCTACCCCCATCGTTCTACCCAGACACTGAGGTCCTGCTCCGAGGGCCTTCTGGTGGTTCCCTCACTGCGAGAAGCCAAGTTACAGGGAACCAGGCAGAGGGCCTTCTCGGTAGTGGCGCCCTCCCTGTGGAGCGCGCTCCCACCAGATGTCAAAGAGAACAACTACTACCAGACTTTTAGAAGACATCTGAAAGCAGCCCTGTTTAGGGAAGCTTTTAATGTTTGATGCATTACTGTATTTTAATATTTTGTTGGAAGCCGCCCAGAGTGGCTGGGAAAGCCCAGCCAGGTGGCGGGGTATAAATAATAAATTATTATTATTATTATTATTATTATTATTATTATTAGACAGGCTGTCACACAGAATATGAGGAAGCTTGTGCCCTACACGGGGCAGGCTGGCATAGATAACCAGCCTCATATAGCCAACATTCTTAAGTATAATTAATGCACATGAGGGTTAAAACCATAGAGTAAGATGCCTGGCCAGGCTTAGCTCACCTTGGGAATCACTAGGTAATCAAGCCTTTTCCCCCTTGTTTACCTGATGAACTCAGCATGTGAAGAGGTCTCAGCTGGTTGCGCCAGCTTAGCTGTATAGCTCTAACAAGCCCCTCCCGAGTTCCTATACCAATAATTTAGAAATTTTCATCACTTTGCAACTAAGCTCAGTTTGACTGCTTGTGCAACTTTTCTGACTAATGTATGGAAAAACACACAAACTTGACCTTTGAAGAGTTTGTAGGTAAACCGATTATTAACTTGCCAAACGTGTGGTCTTTTCATATGGTGGGGGAAGAGGGGTTTTGGAAACTCCCTAGAAGCAGATTTTGGCTGTCCATCAGGGAAGGCGAAAGTTCCTTTGACTTGCCTTGAAAGGTGAGGGGCTCTCCTTCACATATAACTTTTAAAGCGGAGGTTTAAGCACCATCTCTCACGAAGGAGTCATATCCTGCAATTTGTAGGATTCCTGCACTGAACAGAAAGCTGGACTGTAAGTTCCATCTCTGACTTTAAAACCCTATGGAAACCAACCCTCAGAAATAGTGCTATTATCCATGCACGTGTATGCCATGTACGAGCTAGTGTGGTGTAGTGGTTAGAGTGCTGGACTAGGAGCTGGGAGACCAGGGTTCAAATCTGTGCTCAGCCATGAAGCTCACTGACCTTGGGCCAGTCACTGTCTCTTAGCCTAAGCTACTTCACAGGGCTTTTCGTGAGGATAAAATGCAGAAGGGGGAAAGCCTTGAGCTCCTTGAAAGAAAGGTGGGATGTAAATAAAACAGACCAAGGAGAAACAGCTCTGGATAAATTCCAGAGTTATTAAGACCCTTACTCAGAGTACATGCCCGCCTGCTTTGAAGCCTCCACCTTTAATCTCCTGGTTCATTCTCAGCTGGGTCCCTGTGCTTTAAATGTGACAGAAACTCACCTGGTGAAATGTTCCCGGGGTGAAGATGCCGTGATGGGTGGGAGAAACTTCACCTGTTGCATTTTTAACCCAGGCACAAAAGCCCTGCCTGAAAGAAGGGGGTCCCTTCCCAGTGAACGGCTATTAGCATCTCAAGATTTCTTCTCCACCACCATCCCTCTGTAGGTAATGTAAGGGGTCAGAATCCAACACGTCTGCCATGAAATTGCCGAGAACCTGGGGCTGTTGCAAAGAATAAGGTTCTTTGCAGGTGGTTGTAGTTAGACAGAAGCAGAAAGCATGAATGAATTACTGGGTTACTGCAACATGCTCTAAGAGGGGCTTTCCTTAAGTGCAGAATGCTGCAGCACAATCGCTAACAAGGGTGAAGCCTTGTCTGCAGAGAACTCCTGTGTTCAGAGATCTGTACTGGTTGCCAATTTGCTTCCTGGTCAAATTCAGGGTGTTAATATTAGATTATAAAGCCCTTTACAACTTGGGACCAGTTTACCTACAAGATCACAGGTTTTCTTTCTGGCACCTGCTGAAAACATTCTACAAGCCTACCCAGGTGCTTTGAAAGTTGAAATAATTTAAATCTGTTTTAGGAGTTTAACTTTTTAAAGTTTCAAAGTAGGGTTGGTGATTTTCCATTCCAGCTGATAATAGGAACTTTGTGATTAATGACACGTTTCCTTTTGTGTCCTGAATTGTAAACTTTTGGGCAAGGACTGTCTTATTGAGCTCTTCGAGCTGTCCGGAAGAATATTCTTGGCTGAATAAAGAGGTAATAGGTAAAGGCAAAGGGATCCCTGACCATTAGGTCCAGTCGCGGACGACTCTGGGGTTACGGCACTCATCTCGCTTTATTGGCCGAGGGAGCTGGCGTAAAGCTTCCGGGTCATGTGGCCAGCATGACTAGGCCGCTTCTGGCGAACCAGAGCAGCGCACGGAAACACCGTTTACCTTCCTGCCAGAGCAGTATCTATTTATCTACTTGCACTTTGACGTGCTTTCGAACTGCTAGGTTGGCAGGAGCAGGGAACGAACAACAGGAGCTTGCCCCGTTGCGGGGATTTGAACCGTTGACCTTCTGATCGGCAAGTCCTAGGCTCTGTGGTTTAACCCACGGCGCCATCCGCATCCCTATAAAGAGGTAATACTGCCCCCATAAATAAGTGTGGGGCGAGATGTAGCAAAAGCCATGTGGGCTCAGACAAACCATACAATTTGAGAGTCTTGCGTTCTGCAGTAGCCTGGCATATGCCTCCCAGGAAGCTAACGAAGCAGGGCATGATAGCAACAGCCCTCCCAAACTGCTGCTCCAGTTATGCCGCTGGTACTTGGGAGATAGACTGCTTCTGATCATGGAAGTTTCATTTGGCAATGGTGGCTAACAGCCACCACTGACCCTCCTCTGCCACACAATTCGTCACATCTCCTTTTAGACTTCTCTAACCAAGTGACGCAGGTGGCACTGTGGGTTAAACCACGGAGCCTAGGGCTTGCCGATCAGAAGGTCGGCGGTTCGAATCCCCGCGACGGGGTGAGCTCCTCTTGCTCGGTCCCAGCTCCTGCCAACCTAGCAGTTCGAAAGCACATCAAAGTGTAAGTAGATAAATAGGTACCCTCCGGTGGGAAGGTAAACAGTGTTTCCGTGTGCTGCTCTGGTTCACCAGAAGTGGCTTAGTCATGCTGGCCACATGACCCGGAAGCTGTACGTCGGCTCCCTTGGCCAATAAAGCGAGATGAGCGCTGCAACCCCAGAGTCAGTCATGACTGGACCTAATGGTCAGGGGTCCCTTTACCTTTAACCAAGTGACGACATCGCCACCTCTCCTGGCAGGGGATCCTATGCAATTCTTTTGCATATCAAAACTGGGCTCCTAACATAGCTGTGACTGAAGGGGCAAGAGGGATAAAAATGAAACACACACAAGTCCTTCATCTGCTCGAAGGAATGTTTTTATTTGAGTAGCTTGTTTCGTTTTGATCTTATTTCATGTTAGTGACTCGGGAGAGCAGCTAGGATTTTAAAAACAACTGCTTCGAAACATCCAGTTAAAATGAGTCTAAAAGTGGCAAGTACTTGTTTTCTTTAAAGTCCACCCCCACCCCCCCACGTTAGCACCATTTCTAAAGACAGAATCAACGCACAGCATCATTGTTAAAAGGGGATTTCTACAACTACGGGCAGCACATTCCGGCTTCATTCACAAAACTGGCTACACCAGGGGTTGTCAGCCTGGTCCCTACCAGCCACTTGTTGGCGTTTCAGGATTCTAGGTGGGCGGTAGGGGCTTCTACGGCACAAGCTAAATCCTCCTTCCATCGAGCACTGGTGGGCAGTAAGGAAATTTTACCATCAAGAAAGATGCATTACTGGACGGTAGGTATAAAAAGGTTGACTACTCCTTGGTTACACAATGGAGGGCTGCTCAAAGCTTTGCAGCTGTGCTTGGCAACCTTTTTTACTCCTGCAGTCCGATGTAACTGACTGGAGGTTTGCCGAGGAACTGCTGGGCCAACCATAGCACCTGGCGGGTTGCATTCGCCTCAGTGGGCCACACAAGGCAAGATCCTGCTCTAATGCACAGCAAGTCTTCAAACAGGTCCAGCGAGGGAGTCCCGCCTGCAGAGGAAGCGGCTCCGTCGTCCAATACTTCTCACGACAACAACAACAACAATCAAAGTCCTTAACTTTAAAACACAACAGACAAAATTCACAACAGGTTTGGACTAATTCCTACCCTCCCTCCTTTTCTGCGAGGCAACTACGCCCACGAAAGCTGCCCCCTTACTGAGAATGGTTCAGCACATGGCTGTGCTCCTCACTGCTTTTCCTCCAGTTCCTCATCCGCCGTCAAAAGGTCTTCCTCGTCTTCCAGATCCAAGTCCTCCCTCGACCCCATGGCGCCTTGCGAGGAGGGCAGGTCTCCCAGAGAGAGCCTCCAGTCTTGCGGGACGAGGTGGCGATTCTTTCGGATGAAGGTCAGCATCTTCACGTTGGCCGGGGAGAGGTCCTTGGGGTGTCCCCTGTCCGCCAACGAACCGGCACCGCCGGAGACGTCTTCGGAGGGCACCGACGTAGGCGGGCACCCAAAATGGAACAGGGCCACCTTGAAGAGGGCTGGCCAGACCCCCATCTTCCCCTGCCAGTACAGCATGGGGTCGGCGTTCTCCCCAATGTGGTCCACGTTGTCGTGGAGATACTCCTCCATCTCCCGCAGGGCCGCCGCTGCCCCTCCCTCGGACGCCAGGCCCATGGCGGGGTCACTCTTGGTAATCGCCCGCCAGCGCTTCATGGTGAACTGCCACGCCGCCGAGCCGGGGGGTCCGCTGGAGCCGCTGGGCTGCTGCGGGGACGAGCGCCCCATCGGGGAGAAGTCGGCGTCGGGCCCCGGAGGTACGTAGGACCTGGTGGCCAAGTCGAGGATGTGCTCCCTCAACATGGCTGCGTCGCCCGTGTCAGCCCCGCCTAGCTTCATGGTGGTGATGTCCCTGAAGCGGGGGTCGAGGAAGGCGGCCACCCGGCAGATGAGGGTGCCCTTCATCTCGCTCAGCTGGTTTTGGGCTTCCAGGCAGTCCAGGGCCTGTGTGGTGAGGTGGGCCGCCGTGTTGTTGTTCTCCTGGTAGTACCTGGTCCTCAAGGCCCGCAGCTGCTCCTCCAGGAACCACAGCAGAGGGAGAGCCTGGCAGAGTGTGGCGTCTGGGCGGGTGACCAGCGTGGCAGCATCCTCAAAGGGCTTGAGGATCTCCACCAAACACTTCACCACTTTCCAGTCCGGCGGCGTCAGGTGCAGCAAGGCGGCCTCCTCGTCTTGCTCGAAGATGGCGCTGACGGCTTGCCGCTCCCGGTAGAGGCTCTCCAGCATCCGCAGCGTGGAGTTGGATCTCCGGGGAGGCTCTTGCCCCGCCGGCTGCCGGTGCGAGCCCAGTATGGCCTGTGCCTCCAGCAGGCGCCGCCGGACCACCGTTGAGCGCTTGTAGCGGGTGCAGATCCTCCGGGACGTCTTCAGCAGCCGGTCGACGTGGGCGTCGGCCGCCAAGAAGGCCTTCACCACCAGCTTCAGGCAGCGCGCCAGGCAAGGGACGTACTTGAGGCGCAGCTCGCGCACGGCCTTTGCCGTGTTGGCCCCGTCGTCCAGGACCACGCCCCCGGTCTTCAGGTCGTAGAGCCAGTCTTGCAGCACCTCCCTCAGCTTGTAGCAGATGTCCTCGGCTGAGCAGGGCCCCTCGAAAGCACACACCGACAAGGTGGCGTGATGCCGCGAGAGGACGCCCGCCGACTCAGCCACCCAGTGCCCCGTCACCGACATGTAGGAGGCAGTCTGCCGGCCCGACCAGGTGTCTATGGCGATGTGGACCGTACGGCCCACGCTGCCCACCACCGCTTGGCGGACAGCTCGGGACACCACTTTGGACAGCTCGGGCACAGCCTTCGTGGCAAAGAACGCGCGCCCGGGGATTTTCCAGCGGGGCTGGGCGGTGGCCATCAGCCGGCGGAACCCGTCGCTTTCCACGTATGACGGGGGCTGCATGTCCACGGCAAGCATCCAGGCCGTTTCGGAAGCCAGCTGGATGGCTGCTGAGTGCGTTGGCGGGTAGTACGGCTGGTTCCTCTCCTGGCGCGCGGGCTGGAAGGGCGGGGCAGGTGGCTCGGTCACCACAATGGTCGGGCCGTGTGGCCTCTCCTTCAGGGGCATCAGAGGCGAAGGAGGGACCACCGCGACACCCGGCAAGTGCAGCCCGTGGTGCACCTTCAGGTGTTTGTGGAGGGCCGTGGTGCCAGGGCGGGTGCCCCCGTCCTTGCCCCTGCGCACCCGCTTCTGGCAAGTGCTGCATACGGCCACGCACGGCTCCCTGGGATCCAGGGTGAAATAATCCCACACGGCCGAGGTGGTTTTCTTGGGGGCGTGCGTGGGGATGCCGTCCACCACCAGCACTTCCCGCTCGCGCCCGCGCTTGTGATGGTGATGGTGGGAAGAGGTGTGCGTCATGGGGGTGAAGAAATGCACCATCTCGATGCCCGCCCTGCCCATGGTGCCGGCGGGCATGTAGGTCCCTGGAGGAGCAGACTGCGGGTGGAGGACGTGGGGCGGGGAGAACGACACTCTCTCAATGACCTCCTCTCCGTCGTCCTCCTCCTCCTTCTTGAGGTACGAGAGCATCTCTTGAGCCTCGGGGTGGCCGGGCTCCTTCGCCCCCAGCTGATTGGATGCCGCCGGAGAGAAAGAGCCCAGCTCTGCCGTGTCCTCGTCCTCCTCATCTTCTTTCTCCTTCAGATAGGAGAAGAAGTCATGCACGGTTGTCGTCGACGGGCCGGGCTCCTCCTCCTCCTTCATCGCCGGCTGCAAAGACACCGCCGGGGCAGCCATGACGGGGAACGGTTCCCGGGAGACACCGGATTCCGACGCGCCCGAGAAATGAGGCTCCTGGAGGTGGAGGGCCACGCCTCTCCGGGTAAAAGTCGCCAGCTGGGCTCTTCTGCCCCGGCCGCGCCTTGGCATCATGGCAGAGGAGCCCTGGGAAGGGGAGGAAAAGGAACACAAGCGTTTCACTCCAGGCAGGTTCTCTCTGATCACTCAAAGCCCAGCGGCTCCTTTTAAAAGCAGACACTCAAATGCAGGAAACAAAGGCCAATGCGCTGTCCCGCCTTCACCTCCCCTCCCATACCCACAACTTTTCACACCACAAGGGTGGGACATCTCTGTCAGCGTAAGGTTCTCATTAGCTTCTGGGCAATCTTTCATGGAACGTAACATCTGATGGCCTATTAAATGTGTTCCAAAACTGTTACTGCTTTGCTTTTGTTCTTATCATAGAATTGTTGAGCTGGGTGGGACCCCGAGGGTCATCTAGTCCAACCCCCTGCAGTGCAGGAATCTTGCCCACAGCTGCCCCTGGGTGGGCTCAAACAGGCAGATGAACTGACCCATTGTGCCATTATGTATTTTCTGTGTTGTTGTTTTCTCGTGAACTGCCCTTAGATCTACCGATGAAGAGCAGTAGGCAAATTTTAATAATAATAATAGTAATAATATTAATACAGTGGTATGGTACCTCGGTTTACAGACGCTTCAGGTTACAGACTCTGCTAACCCAGAAATAGTACCTCGGGTTAAGAACTTTGCTCCAGGATGAGAACAGAAATCGTGCGGCGGCCCCATTAGCTGAAGTGGTACCTCAGGTTAAGAACAGTTTCAGGTTAAGAATGGACCTCCAGAATGAATTAAGTTTTTAATCTGAGGTACCACCGTAGTGGTAGTTACAGGTAGGTAGCCGTGTTGGTCTGCCGTAGTCGAAACAAAAGAAAAGAAAAAGAAAAACATTCCTTCCAGTAGCACCTTAGAGACCAACTAATAACTAACTTAGTTGGCCTCTAAGGTGCTACTGGAAGGAATTTTATTTTTTTATTTTATTTTGTTTTGTTTCAATAATGATGATGATGATGATGATGTAGCCCTAGTTGAAGGAGCCATTTGGCGCCTAGCTTTTATATCTGAGTTTCTAATCCTGTTCTGCACCCACCACCATATAGGCCTCAGAATCCTGGCTACACCAGACTCGATCCCTGACCTCTCTTGATTGATCGGACACAGGTTCGACTCCTCCAACCAAGGTTGTGTGGACCCTGGCTAAGCTATGCTGCTCCTCCGAGAGGCTGAGCCACCGGTGTGATAACGGAGCTTCTTGCACTGGTGTGGAGGTGCCAGCGTGGCCCACTCCTCTCGTTTCATCTCTTCAAAGCATAGACTCCTAGGGCTGGAAGGTACTCTAAGGGTCATCTAGTCCAACCCCGCTCTTTAAGGCTGCCCCCAAAACAATTGGTTGTCGCCACTGCTAGCCCTACTCAGAGTAGATCCATTACAATTAACGGGCCTCAGTTAGTCATGTTCATTATTATTATTAGACCTGTTTTGTCACTTGGTAACTAAAGGCAAGAAACTTACAACACATTTGAAAGCATTAATATATATATACGTTATAGCATAAAAACAAAACAACCTCCATAACAGCCACTGAACTTTAATGGGCCTACTTTGATTAGAATCATAGAATTGTAGTAGGACTTGCATTACATACAGTCCAAAAATACAACGACCACAGTGACTTTTAGCATCACCATATACTGTTTGTAATCGTACTGCCTTTTGCATTTTAGTAAGTTTCTCAACCACCCAGAGGATTTAGCTGATGGGTGGTATAGAAATGTAATAAATAAATACTATTTTTTCCAGACATTGAGGCCATGGCTTATGTAGTCAAACCAGAATTGTTCGCAACCTGCAGACGTGGGGAAAGCCAAGTTTTATAGGTCAAAAAAGTGGGGATAGGAAGAGACTAGTGACCACTGTGATAGGAATTTTGAGGTCTTAGATACACGGTATGCTAAATGTTCATAAGTGTACCAACCAAGCACGTACATAGAACAGCACAGGAAGACCGACCTGGAACCATTTTCAAACTGTCCCAAACTGACCAAATGTCCAAACTGTCCCAAACTGACCAAATGTTTTCTCTGCAAGGTCAAAGGAAAATGGAAAAGCCTCCCCATTGCCTTTTCCTTCACAAATCCTGAGTTAAGGGTATGTCTGTGTTTGAATATGGTGAGCTTGTGACCTGACTCAGGAACTACTGTATTTTTCGCTCTATAGGATGCACTTTTTCCCCTTCAAAAATGAAGGGGAAATGTGTGTGCGTCCTATGGAGCGAAGACGCCATAGCCCCGCGACCCTCTCCAGGCTGGAGAGGTGACGCGCGGCTATGGCAGGAGCCTCTATAGCCGCGCGTCACCTCCCCAGCTGGGAGAGCGCGCGCGGGGCTAAAGAAGCCATAGCCCCGCGACCCTCTCCCGGCTGGAGAGGTGACATGCGGCTATGGCAGGAGCCTCTCCGCTGCGCCTTTCCGCTGCTCCCTGACCTGCTCTTTGGGGCTGGTGGTGGGCTTTCCCCCGCCAGCCCCAAAGAGCAGGTCGAAAGGAACCTGAAGCCTGGAGAGCGAGAGGGGTCAGTGCACACCGACCCCTCTCGCTCTCCAAGCTTCCAAGGTAGCCGCCTGAACGCACCTTAAACGGCACCTTGTTTTAGAGCGGGAAAACAAGAGGGGGAAAATTATCCCTCTCTCTGCGCAGCGCCTGCTGCCGCTTCGCTGAAGGGACGCTGGGCAGAGAGGGGGAGAAATTTTTTTTTCTTGTTCTCCCCCCTCTAAAACAAAGTGTGTCCTATTGTCCGGTGCGTCCTATGGTGCGAAAAATACGGTAAGTATTTATCATTACAAAAGACTGGCCAGGCTCCCCAGGGTAACCTGTCAGACAAGATAATCAAGTCACTCAGATTTCTGTTTTAGACCACCTTTTCTGTGATGTAGGTATGTGGGGGGTGGTCTTGCGTTACACCCCTTCTGTGATGTATGTATGATGTATGGAGGGGTGGTCTTGAGCTCCACAAGCAGGGAATTTAAAATATCTATATAAGGCCTTGCACGCCATTGTTCTGAGTTCCTCCTCCTTTCCTGAGTGTGAGGGGAGCACCCTGTTGCAACAGATCAATAAAGATCAGGCTTACGAGCTGCTTTGCTTCTCAATATTCTCTGGTTGGCCTGTTATTTTCTCCTACCAATAGGTAACCATATAGTAAGGACTCTATATGGGCTCTTGGATACCCCATAAGGAAAAAAGGGCAGATTTTGTTTACAACACCACTGAGTGGGAGCAATGGCCAGAGAATCTTACTGACTCTTGGGAGCAGGAAAATGGTAAATAAATGGGATTGGGTGGGTATAGAGGGGGGCATACAGTGGGGCTGAAATCCTCCATCTTCCATCTTCACACACTATTTTCTTGCTAGTTACAGGTAGGTAGCCGTGTTGGTCTGCCGTAGTCGAAACAAAATAGAAAAATTTCTTCCAGTAGCACCTTAGAGACCAACTAAGTTTGTTATTATAAAAAAATTCCTTCCAGATGAGCCTGTTGACGATTCTTAACGACTGTAATAGGTCTTACAGGAAAAGGCAAGGGGTGAGAAGGTGAGAAATGGCCGAGTCATGTATAATGAGACATTTCTCACCTTCTCACCCCTTGCCTTTTCCTGTAAGACCTATTAAGGGTCGTCAACAGGCTCGTCTCAGCTATCTGCCAGTCTCCCATTCCCACCACCCTTCTGAGTAATACCCCTCCCCACCTTCTCACTATATAGAAGGATCTGGCAACTTCTGTTTCAGTGTATCTGAAGAAGTGTGCATGCACACGAAAGCTCATATCAAGAACTAACTTAGTTGGTCTTTAAGGTGCTACTGGAAGGATTTTTTTTATTTTGACTATGGCAGACCAACACGGCTACCTATCTGTAAGTTTGTTATTGGTATGGGTTTTCGTGTGCTTAGTTGTTCTCTAAGTTGCTACTGGAAGGATTTTCTTTATTTTATTTTGCTGCTGACTCCATTTGCTCCAGGTGTTTTCTTATGGGGCTACTTCATGCTCATGGAATTTTGCAAAGATAGCTCAGATCTCTGCCTCCAAGAGGCTTACAATACAGTGGTACCTTGGTTCTCAAATGTCTTGGTACTCAAACAACTTGAAACCCAAACACTGCAAACCCATGTTGTAAACAAAAAATGCCCTTTTCGCCTAAGGGGTATCCAAGAGCCCATATAGAGTCCTTACTTAGGTTACCTATTGGTAGGAGAAAATAACAGAGGCCAACCAGAGACTATTGAGAAGCAAAGCAGCTAGTAAGCTTGATCTTTATTGATCTGTTGCAACAGGGTGCTCCCCTCACACGCAGGAGAGAGGAGGAACCCAGAACAATGGCGCGCAAGGCCTTATATAGACTTTTGAAATTGCTACCCTGTAGATCAAGACCACCCCAGAAACATCATACATCACAGAAGGGGTGTAGCTCAAGACCACCACCCCATATACATCATACCTACATCACAGAAGAGGTGGTCTAAAACAGAAAATTGAATGTTGTTTTTCTCCAGTTGTTGTTTATCTCCTGTCTGGCAGGTTACTTGATTGGATACCCTGCTTACTTGATTGGATTGCCTGGGGAACCTGGCCAGTCTTTTGTAATGATAAATATTTAGTTCCTGGGCCAGGTCATCGGCTCACACCCTATTCATATCTTAAATGTGCCCCTAAGACAGGGTTTGTGAAGGAAAAGACAATGGGGAGGTTTCCCACTTTGACCTTGCAGAGAAATCATTTGCTCAGTTTGGGAATCAAAATGGTTTCAGGTTGGTCTTCCTTGGCTGATCTATGTACGTGCTTGGTTGGTACTTATGAACATTTAACATATACCTAAGACCTCAACAATCCTATCACACCCAGAAGTAAGTGTTCCTGTTTGCTAACTTATTTCAGAAGCCGAATATGCGCCGTTTTGAGTGTTACGCTTCCGATTTGAGTGACACACTTCCGTTTTGCGTGTTACGCTGAGATCTGTCTGCTTTTGCTATTTATTTTGCATTTTTGTTTTTGAGGCTCTTTTTTTGTTGACTGTGTGGAATCTAGTTCAGCCACTGATTGATTGATTGTGAGACTGCAGTACATTGTTTACTGCTTTCATTTTATGGATCAATGGTCTCGTTAGATAGTAAAATTCATGTTAAATTGTTATTTTAGTGGACTTTTAAAAGCCTGGAACGAATTAATACATTTTGCATCACTTTCTATGGGAAAGCACGCCTTGGTTTTGGAATGCTTTGGTTTTGGAGTGGACTTCCAGAACGGATTAAGTTTGAGAACCAAGGTACCACTGTACAGAAGTCCTCTATTTTCATCGGATAAATGTTGGAAGGGGTGTTAGTATTGTCTACTACCAGCAGCTTTCTGGGGGTTTCGGGCAGGCAGGCAACATCCCCAGCCCTACGTCCCTATGCGCCTTCTACATGCATAGCACATGCTTCACTGCTGAGCTACAGCCCTTGGTGGTAGAGGTGCTGCTACTCTAGAAGTAACTCCCTCTCTTGAGAAGTTCACCCAGCGTAGCCTTTTGCAGACCTCCTCCAGCAGGAACAAAACATTCTCCAAAGGTGTTTAAAGCTGGTTGGGAAATCCCACCACTGATTTTCCTTTCTGAGCACCTTGACCAGAAGCTCTTAGATATCAGGAACAACGAAGTCTGCACCTTGCTGGGCTCAAAACTCCCCCCCCCCGCAGCCCCAGCCAGCATGCCCAATGGTCAGGGAGAATGGGAGCTGGAATGCAGCAGCATCTAGAGAAACAGAGGGGACCCCCCCCCCCAGTATTGTTCATCTCTATCTATTCTGATTGTCTATCGACATATTGTTTTGAATTATTTTTCAATATTGCTTTTTTTTTTTAATGCTGTAACCCGCCCTGTGCACTTAGGGTTAAAGGCAGGTAATTAATAAACAAAGGAACAATATTGTTCCATTTAACCAGTTAAATGTCTTTCAACATGAAGGGAAGCAGGATTGAGAAGTTCCCCTAACATGGGAAAGGTAGAGAGACTAGCTCTAGCCTACCTTAGAGGGTTGTTGTAATTTATTTTTTTTAGATGCTAGAGAAATATGCGTGAAATCTAAAACGTTACTGCTGAAGAGAACAACAGATAAATAAATAAATATTTTTAAAAGGGGGGGGGAATCGCCATTGCTACGCCTTCCCCCTCCCTCTTCCCCGCAGGCGTATTCTTTAACTTAAAAGGAGTGGCTTAAAAGGAGATGCAACGCCTTTCTCTGATACCAAAGCACGAGAGACAAAAGCGATCTTCGCCCTTAAAAGCGGGACACACTCACCAATCCAAGATGGAAGCTGCGCCGACTATCAGGAACAACCCAATCCCTCAGTTATTATTATTTTTTTTGCAGAGATGGCTTGCAAGTAAGCGATACGCCTTATTGCAAAAAGACGCACACGCGCAAAACGACGCCCGATTTTAAAAATACAGATTATCATTTATTTATCTTTTAAAATCTCGCAGGGCAGGCTATCTATTCCAAAACGATATATAAAAACGTAAAAAAGGGAACAAAAAGCACCCGGAAGAAAAACCTAACACCCGGATGTTAAAAAAAACAACTTACAGGAAACCTCACTTCCCATATTTCTTTTTTTCCTTCCGCAAAATTCATTTCACGACCCACACTTTCGTAGGTTTGCTTGGCGAGGGATTGGGAGTGAGGTGTCGATTCTTGTGCATAGCTACTCGGAAGCAAGCCCCACTGGGATTTACTCCTAGCGAGGTGTGTACAGGAGTGCATTCGCAGTCCTACACGTTTACTCACTGAATTTTTCTGGGGCATTAGTACCAGGTGGGTGGTGAAAGGAACTGAATCCAGCCCTTAGCGAAAATTCTCTTTTGCAATTATGCATCCTCGACAAATACTGCATGCTAAAAAAGGAGAGAAAAATGCAACGATTCCTTTGATCCTCCCTGCGTGTTTTCCCGTCCCCTGCTGCAATTAAATCAACCCATCAGCCGGTATTTCTCATGTACGTAAAATAAATTCACGTTTTCTGCTTTTTAAAAATTTCACGGGATAATGAACTACAGCCCTTAATTATTTTCCTTATGAGAGCTTTGCAACCTAGCAACAGGCAAAAGTAGAGGAAAAGGCTGGATCTATCAATCTGATCTATCTAGGTCTGTTTGCTTGCTTTTCTAGTTAATATTTGAATATATAATCAGGGTGGCTTTTTAATTTGAGGCAGCAGCTGAAATGTTTATTTCACAGGTCTCCCGGGCCGCCCAATAGCACGCCAGCGTTCGAATCCTGGTCATTTACATCCTTGGAACGCTGGAGAGTGACGCAAGCTCGTCGCCGTCCAATAGCGATGTCGCACTTTGGAGCCCTCATTTCCATAAGCGTCCTATAAATAAGGGAGCTCATCAACCGCACCACCACTCTTGCTTGAGGCTGCAGTTGAGCGACAAGACTGAAGATGCCTGAACCGGCCAAGTCAGCTCCCGCGGCCAAGAAGGGCTCCAAAAAGGCCATTACCAAGACCCAGAAGAAGGGCGATAAGAAGCGCAAGAAGAGCCGCAAAGAAAGCTACTCCATCTACGTCTACAAGGTGCTCAAGCAAGTCCACCCGGACACGGGCATCTCGTCCAAGGCCATGAGCATCATGAACTCCTTCGTCAACGACATCTTCGAGCGCATCGCGGCCGAGGCTTCCCGCCTGGCGCACTACAACAAGCGCTCCACCATCACCTCCCGGGAGATCCAGACCGCCGTGCGACTCCTGCTGCCCGGAGAGCTCGCCAAGCACGCCGTCTCCGAGGGCACCAAGGCCGTCACCAAGTACACCAGCTCCAAGTGAGCTGGGCGCCCATTTTTCGGTTGCCTGGGAAAGTGCTACAGAAACCCAAAGGCTCTTTTAAGAGCCACCCACTTTCTCATTTGAAAAGCGCTGTTCCGCCTTGTGTTAACTCCCCAAGTATTCCCCTCTCGGATGGGGGGGGGGTTCCTTTGGTGTCCTGCTGTCGGGGTTTAGTGGGGAATAATACCAAGAGACGAGGGAGGGGACAGGAAGAGATTGGCTGTATCTAACGTTACTCTTAAATCTGGGTCGACCAATTAATAGGTCTAATAATAGTGGTAATTATTATTACGGTCAAAGACCAGTTCATAATAGGTCTATTAGTCTGATTCCTTTATTTCAATGGGCCTATTTTAGTGGGGCGTAATGTTATCGGTGAATTAGTAAGTGTACAAGCCTAAAATAAAAGGTATGGTGAGACTCGTTCCTTCTTAACCTGAAAGAACCTATAGGTTCAAAGCGCTGCTTTGCTATTTGGTCGGGAGAGACTTTTGAGTTTTCCCGCGTTCTTCCTGCCCTGATCCCTTTAGCGGTTTCTGAATGGCGTTTCCCTAATAATTATTTCCTCCCCTCGCCATTAAATCCACGTTAGGGCGACAAAGCCATGTTAGGGCGACAAAGCCCTTTCCCCTCATTCTTTTTCTAAAGGCGCATGACAATTCGGTCACGGCTGCAATCTTTGTCGCTTGCTTCTGAGTAGGTCTCATTGAACTGAATGGGGTTTGTTTCTGAAGTAGCCTGGTCCTAACCCGGCACTAAACGGCCAGGTGGAAGTGATGCCCGAAGCTATTAAGCTATTGCGTTTATGTGATGCGATCTGCTTGTTTTAAATTAAAGAATGAAATCTTGGGCAGCAAGACAGCCAGCGAGTGATAAACTGTGTTTGAGAATCCGTTCACCAGCAGCCCGGCTAGCTCAGTCGGTAGAGCATGAGACTCTTAATCTCAGGGTCGTGGGTTCGAGCCCCACGTTGGGCGCGAGATTTTTCTTTACATTCTTTGGGAAAATATATATCAAAGACCACGGTGGGTGAAGGATGCACGGTGCAAGCTCACGCTCTTTGCATGCGTTTCCTGTATTGAAATAGTAATAAGTGCCAAAGAAAGAATATTATGGACAGATGATGAACTGTGTCACGTGGCATAACTTTTAAAAAGGGCCTATACTGCATCTTGTATCCATGTCTTTTTAAAATACGCTCTTCATCAACACTTATATGACCTATTCCCCATTCCCCACCTTTTATTAAAGAGTCTAGTGCCACAAGTGGTTTCTGGAGACTGTGTCTGCTATGAAACACAAGAAGCCAGAAAACTATCGACTGTATTAACAAAAGCCCAGTTTATTTTACATTTTTGAAGGCTGTCTTATGAGGTAGCTTTTCTTTTTAAGGAAAATCGTAGAGGCCCCTGGATGACCCCAAACCACAGCCTTCCAGTTAACAGCCGAAGCCACTACTGGATTACGCCGATTGAAAATCAATGATAGTTTAAAATAAAGTTACCAGATTTCTTTCAAAGAATCCGGGGACACTTTTAAATAAAAGGGGAGGGGGAATCTCAATTTTTTAAACTATTTAAAAATAAGGAGTATCTTTTCTTCTGTGGTCTCCTCTGTCACGCGGCCTTCCTCCGGGTCCTGGCCTGCTCTCTTGGAGCAGTAGCCGCCGTGGAGTAGACTCAGGTCGGGCCTGGGCTCGGCCTCATGTCCTTGCCCTCCCGGTGCTCTCCTACCTCTCCTCCTGAGCGGCGGCTGTAGCAGTGTGGCAAGGTCAGGGCACCACTCTTTTTTCTCCTTCCTCTTTCTCTCTCTTCCTCCTCCTTCTCCCTGTGTTGGCTCCAGGGTTTTCCTGGCCCCGGAGCGCCGCTGAGCAGTTGGCTGCTCACACCCGGCTCAGTTTGGGTCACGGGGGGTGGGTCAGCGGTTGACCCACCAGGCATCCCCGGTTCCCCCTCGGCAATGGTGGCGGCAGTGGCAGTCTCCGCAGCCCGGAAGCGCAGTTGGCTCTGGCTGGCTTCAGGAGCTGCTTGCTGCCATGGCACCCACCTTTTTGCCTCGCTGGAAGTCCCCATATGATGTGTCTTGTGCCGTTGAACCAATCACACAACATTCATTCCCTAATAATAAATCTACAACACTTAAAATATAATTCTGGGGACATTAAATGAAATCCGGGGGTGGATTTTGTCCGGGGACAGATCTGTAAATCCAGGGACTGGCCCCGGGAAATGGGGATGTCTGGTAACCATAGTTTAAAAGATGAAAAAGTAATTTTCTTTATTGACAAAACTTACCATACCATAACCACCCTTCTGAATCAAATCAAAGGTCCATTTAGTCGAATATTCTGTACTAACTAGTCGGCATCCTGATGCTTTTGAAAAAGTCCACCAGGAGAGCATGAAGACAACAGACCTGGCTCCTCTCAACAACTGGTATTCACTGGTACACTGCACCTCAGAATGGAGGTTCCATCACTGATCTAATACCCGTTCCTTTGTCAACCCTCCTTGTAAAACCACCTAGTCTTGTGACCATCATATCTACCGACAATACATTTCATGAATTACGTGTGGGCTTTCTTTTGTCGGTCCTCACACATAAATTTTGTGGAATAGACCTGAGTCCTTTCTGTGGAGGTTGAGTGGAAACTCCCTTTCCTATGTGCGTTGTTTTTTAATGAAGACTATGCAGCACCTTTATAGTATAAATAGAAAAGATGTGTCTTTTTATTTAACTGGTGTATTTGACCATGGTCGCTGATGGGTGGACTTTTGCTTAGAAACCGTATAAAACAATCATTTCTCCCCGTCGGGGAATCGAACCCCGGTCTCCCGCGTGACAGGCGGGGATACTCACCACTATACTAACGAGGAAGACACAGTTAAGCCTTCGACAAAGCACCCTGCATTCCTGAATTACCACCTGGAAAGGGTCAATAAGGAACTAACCAACCCCTTTATAGCACGCGAATTTAAAATGTTGAAATTGTCCCGTTATTTTATACTTTAAAGCAGCGTCGTTGGAAGTTTTGCCCTTACATAATTAAGATTTTCTACTCACGCTTTCTCCACTCCTTCCTTCTAAAATACGTTGATATTTCGTATCTATAAGCAAACTGGACATTTAAAAAAAAAACTCTTGGAAATCACTGATTGTTAAATTATTAAACTTATTTAACTTGCATACATAAAACAAGCTCTAAAAGCTTTTATAGGAACGTTTTTACTCTTTTCCTCCGCCCATCGAAACACACTCGCTAACTACAACTTGAAGCGCTGAATCTTATGAAAAAGTCGAGACATTTCCCGCAGCACTACTCATCCAAAGGCTTCTCTCCATACTGCGTAGCAGGGTACCCTACAACTCCATACAATTGGACTATGCTGTAACTGATGTTAAAGCCACTGGGGTTTATGCATTTTATACACAAAAGCGTGATCAGATCTTTTACTAAGAAAGTGGGTGGCTCTTAAAAGAGCCTTTGGGTTTCTGTAGCACTTTCCCAGGCAACCGAAAAAGGGGCGCCCAGCTCACTTGGAGCTGGTGTACTTGGTGACGGCCTTGGTGCCCTCGGAGACGGCGTGCTTGGCCAGCTCTCCGGGCAGCAGGAGTCGGACGGCGGTCTGGATCTCCCGGGAGGTGATGGTGGAGCGCTTGTTGTAGTGCGCCAGGCGGGAAGCCTCGGCCGCGATGCGCTCGAAGATGTCGTTGACGAAGGAGTTCATGATGCTCATGGCCTTGGACGAGATGCCCGTGTCCGGGTGGACCTGCTTGAGCACCTTGTAGACGTAGATGGAGTAGCTCTCCTTGCGGCTCTTCTTGCGCTTCTTGTCGCCTTTCTTCTGGGTCTTGGTAATGGCCTTCTTGGAGCCCTTCTTGGCCGCGGGAGCTGACTTGGCCGGCTCAGGCATCTTCAACAATCAGGTCACAACTACCGCAAAGCACAAGCAGTGAAAGAATGATGGGGCGATATCCGCCGTCCCTTTATTTATAGGCTGGGTAATGCAAATGAAGTTTCCAGAGGTCTTAGTTACCATTGGACGAGAAGTACGCCACCCTTACGCTATTGGAAGAGAGCCCATGCATTTCAAATCTCGCGCTGCAATTGGGTGTTTTAAAGAAACTTTTCTTATTGGCTTTTTTTAACAACAGTTAATTCTCATTGGCTGGAGGCGGCACCATTTTGATAGCAGGCCAATCCCGTTTCCCGCTTCTTTGGTACAGTGGCACTTACTATCAGACCCCGATCTCTTCTCATTCTCTAGGGAACTTTCTGCCCTGTTGTATATACGGGTCCCGCGACAAAACTGTAAATTGGCAAAGTGCTGTTAAAAGTTGACTACTCGAAGTGTACGTTTCATACCCTAGTAAGAGCTTGCACTACATCCACACGACCCCCAGAAGGAAGAATACTTGAGATTAAAATAAGAAAAAAGGCTCAGATATTCTGAGGTTAAACTCCACTATAGAGCCGAAATAGCTCAGTTGGGAGAGCGTTAGACTGAAGATCTAAAGGTCCCTGGTTCGATCCCGGGTTTCGGCAGATATTTTTGGCCTTTGGTTCAGTTTGCTGAACTTTCAATTTCATAGTACTGTATTTTATGACGTTTTTGCTGTTAGCTTGAGTGTTGCTAAATTTTATGCGTTAATGTCTACTTCTGCTAAAAAAATACATCCAGAAATTGCATATTTAAACTCAGACGAACGGTTGGAAATGCCTGAAGGTGTGTGTTTTAAGCACAGAATATTTTAGTTCAGTTTTCCTTTGCAACTGTTGTATGCTGAAACTACAAAATTCTTAGATTTACAATCTAATGCACGTCTTCAATCTTGAGTGCGGTAAATTTAGCTGCAAGCATATTTTATAGCCTTACAATAAATAAGCTTAAAATCGTGATGCAAACCTTGTATTTTTTAATATAATGTAGAAGTAATTTTAAAATCACTGAATAGTGGCAGTTGCATAAGTATTATGAACCTACCCAATACCCTGATCCACAATGTAGTTGAAAGGAAGCTACGTTGGAGACGCCCACTTGGCCCCGACTCATAATTAATATATTAGTGCAAAACGAAAATCCAAGCACATATTTGTAATCGCTTCTGAAAACAAATTATCGGTTTTTTAGGAAAATGTGGGCAACCCACCGCTACAGAAGGCAACGAGAATTCAGAAATATTTAAAAGGAAAACACATACAAGCAAATTGAGCTTACCACTATCGGAACAAAATAACCAGGGCTCTTTATACTGTAAGGTAAAAGATTCGATGCCTCGAGCTAGGTTTCTATATTTTGGGTATTATTCCAATAATTCCAGTGCGTTAGGTAAAATAGCGTTAGCGATTGGCTCTTTTCAGATAAAGGTGGGTGGCCCTGAAAAGGACCTTTTGTTGATGTTTTGGTCTGTGGAAGCGGAGGAGCCGTTAGCCGCCGAAGCCGTACAGAGTGCGACCCTGGCGCTTGAGAGCGTAGACCACGTCCATGGCGGTGACCGTCTTCCTCTTGGCGTGCTCGGTGTAGGTGACGGCGTCGCGGATGACGTTCTCGAGGAAGACCTTGAGGACGCCGCGGGTCTCCTCGTAAATGAGCCCGGAGATGCGCTTGACTCCTCCGCGGCGAGCGAGGCGGCGGATGGCGGGCTTGGTAATGCCCTGGATGTTGTCGCGGAGCACTTTGCGGTGCCTCTTGGCGCCTCCTTTCCCCAACCCCTTGCCTCCCTTTCCACGTCCTGACATCTTCTTAACAAACTGCTTCAAACGCAGACGAGAAATGTGAAACGGCTCCCGAAAAAGCGCCTTTAAATAGTTTGGAATCCGACCAGAATGAAAACTTCAACAATGAGCCGCGTATTTGTACACGCGTCACGCCGCCGTGCTCATTAACTGACGCTATCCAATCAACGATGAACAGGTATTTCAAACTAACCAATCAAACACTCTCCGGCAAATAGTAGCGGAAGCGCTATTTGGCGCCTATTTGGCGTCTTTGATCAAAAGAGGATTTTTGTGCAGTCCTGGCGTATGCGTGCTATTGGGCGGAATAGTATCCTATTCATTCTCGGCCTAGCCTCCTTCAGTCGAGGAGGGACTATTGATTGGCTTCGTGGGAGCGGGATTTCCCTTTTTAATTGCTAATTTTAACTCCACATCCTGCTGTGTGGACAACATGAATCTGCTGGTACGAAAATAAATGTAAGGAAGCGGGCATCGCCTCCGCTGTAAATAGACAGATGCGTGTGGTGATTAAAAGTAAAAATATAGGTTCGGATTTTAGCTTTTAGAGAAAACCATCTTTAGTTCCTAAAGTCAACCACAGAATTCGCAGTACGTGCAGCAGCACCGACAAAAATAATACCCACACTCCAGTAGAGCGTGGGAGCTGTTTTCAATTTGGTGCTCAAAACGTACAGGTGAGGGGATACTATGAGGGAGAAGGGTATGGCACGTATCCAACGTTACAGGAACGGGGTTCCACCCTTCTCTCCCTGCGCGTCAGACAAGCCTCTGGAGCACATTTCGAGGGCGCATGGGTGTTGCAGAGTAGAGGAGAAAATAATGTTCAAAGGGAAGTGTGAGCGGCACAATAGCGTTTTCTTCAATCCCAGAATCTAAATTGCTTTCGCATTAGCAGCGGCACAAAGGTCATCTCATCACCAGCACACTCAGTTTTCAGAATGATTCTCTAATTTGGGGAGTTTCATTAGTTTTACGATGGACAGAAAACTATGCCCTCTAAGGTTCTGCAGTAGTAACGTCCCCTTTCGCTGGCTGGCGCTGGAACAGAAGAGGGGGTCCGTCGCTCTGTGGGGAGAGGATAGAGCACAAGCAGGCTTTGAGTGCAGGCAAAGGGATCCTGCGTTTAATGACAGGCAGGACTGAGAAGTAAAAACCTGCCCTAGAGCTAGATGGACCCGTTGCCAGGCTTGGGAAATGACAGGTTCTTATATAGAGCAGCAACTATATATAGCTCTTACAAGGAAACTGGGTTGCTTAAATGGGGTCAATAGGGGTCATTTTTCTAACGAGAAGGAAAGCTTCACATGATAAACCAACGTTAGTCAATAAGTGTATTGATCTATAGGGTGATTCAGGGAGTAGAAGTAATTAATTCCTTAGACTACTAGGGAAATACTGAGGTTATAATCCCCACTGTGGAAGGATGTGTGGATCCAGAATTGGCCTCCACAGTCACTTACAGACTCATTGTTAAAACTGTGTTTATGGAAGACAATCTTACTCAGCTATGAGTGATCGCCAAAGAAGAAAAGAATAATTGAAAGGTATTTTATCCCTAATGGTCAAGTACGTTATAGTCTTTGAGAGAAGGAAAAGACACACTGTAGGGCACCCACCTCCTATTTCAGCTCTGTATGTTTTTCAAGGCTCGGATGAATTCTACTGAATCCAAGTTTTACAAAGTTCCTTTGGAAAAAGCAATGTGTGTGCACACACACTCTTTCTGCCTGTGTGTGGGAGCTTGATCCAAGGAAGAAAGACGACAAAGGTAACCAGAGAAATCCAAATGGCCTAAAACGATTGGAGACCTCTGTTCAGGTACTCCAGGATGGGTGTTGATTGACACTTAGTAAATACAAATCCATAGTGGAGTGTGTTGTTGTGCTCAGGTCTTGTTTGGGAACCTGGTAGACCAAAATCCTTGACTATATGGGTCTTTTTTAGCGTGATCCAGCAGGGGGATTCCTACAATTTTATGGGATTGCTGGAGTACACGGGCCCTTGGTCTGTTGTAGCAGGTTTCTTGCTCTGCTAAGTGTTACACCATTTTAGGAGTAAAAAAGCAGCCAGCACACCTCACCCTGAATATCTAACACCATCCAGGTAGCTTATGCCAGATAATTTCTAGGAGAAATAAAGAGGAGTCCATCACACTGTCAAGATCAGGCAGGGCAGAATGTATCAACTTGTCCTCATTCCTCCAAGTGATGGGATCTGGCTGAAGAGCCCTTCGCATGGCTGTAGCCAAAGACATCCACCTCTGCTGTAATGAGAGCAGAAGCTCAGGACCAAGCGCTGAATAGAAGTCTGTTGCAACTCTGCCCAGGGCACACTCCTCACCAAGGCCCTGTTCTGCTTATTGGAGGATATTTGCATAGATGTCATGTGCCCTTGACCTGTATTAAGTCTTTGCCTTGCAAGGTAGAAGATTTGGGGGGGGGGGGTATTTTATATTACCAACTGCCCCGACCCTACTTCACCACTAGCATGTGGTCCCTGCAATACTATCCATGAGGCAATGCAGCCCTCTGGCTGGAAAAAAAACCACCACACATTCCCAACCCTAACTTGGGGCAAATTGACTAGAAGCCGACATTTTTCTGCAAAAGGCTGGGCCAACTTGTCAGTACACAAACAGCACAAGAGATCTTTCACTTTATCCATTGCAAGTGCTTCACTTAGTTCTCATATTTCGGCTATTTGTGGCTATGCTTTTATGCTCCAAACATGAAGGCTAAGTGTAAAAAGAAACTACAGCTTTTATTAGCATTATTTTATTAAATTTGTATACCACCCAGTACCCGTAGATCTCAGGGTGATTCACAGAGAAATGCAGAACCACAAACAGGGTTGGGGGCATCAATTACTGTTTGATATTGACTTATTGTAAGCATTTAGAGGAACAGCTGGATCTGTTTTATGCAGCTGCTTAGATTTAAATGTTTGGTGTTCCCCTATCCTGGTGTGTCAATATAATTGCTTTCAAACTCTGGAAGTTCAGCAACACCCAAAACATTCATTTTAATTGAGTGGCTTTCTGTACATTCATGTTGGATATCTTACTCTACAAATCATTTTCCTTGGCTCAGTGTTTATACCCTGGGATGTTCACTTATGCCATCATGTATACAAGGGAGATTGAGGAGGCCAGACCATGCCAAATGCACAATAGGAACACAGAAGTCATTGCCTCAGCAACGCTTGCAGCCAAGTGCTTTTTTAAAACATTACTAACCACCACGTTTGCATCTTAACTATCAAGCGTGGTTCTCACACGTTCTAACCCATGGGTAGGCATGGGTAAAACCTCAGCACCTAGGACTTGCCGATCGTATGGTCAGCGGTTCGAATCCCCGCGGTGGGGTGAGCTCCCGCCATTTGGTCCCAGCTCCTGCTCACCTAGCAGTTCGAAAGCACTTTTAAGTGCAAGTAGATAAATAGGTACCGCTTTATAGCGGGAAGGTAAATGGTGTTTCCGTGTGCTGCGCTGGTGCCGGCTTGCCAGAGCAGCTTCGTCACGCTGGCCACGTGACCCGGAAGTGTCTCCAGACAGTGCTGGCCCCCGGCCTCTTAAGCGAGATGGGCGCGCAACCCCAGAGTCGGACATGACTGGCCCGTACGGGCAGGGGTACCTTTAACACCTTCTTAAAAGGGGACACAATTCGAATCTGGACTCAGAGTACTGAAGGGTCAGCCTTTGCAGCTAAGAACTGTAACGTCACACATTCGCACAGCCCACATCCGAAGGCGCTCCCTCCCCACAAATAAACAAGAGGCAAGCCATCTAAAAACAATACGTCCTTTTTAATTGTTAAGTCAATAAAGAGGTATCAAAATTAAAAGAGGAGAATTACAGGGGATTTAACTGAACTACTAGGAGAGATTTCGGGGGTCTGGCCGGGGGGAGGAGAAAGAAAGGACAAATGCAACAGAAGACACGCCATGAACACACGGGGCTCTGGGAAGGAGGGAGGGAAGAGGGCAGTGAGGAGGCAGCCGACAAGGGGCTGGTGAGAGGCTCAATATCAGAAGAACGTCGGTGTTTGTTGAGGAGGAGAGAGGAGAGGTGTGCTGGGCGCTTAGGAGTCGTCTTCGCCATTGGCGCTGTCTCTGTCGTCTTCGCCTTCTTCGGGCTCCTTGTCATCCCCCTCGATGGATTCCAGCTGAGAGAGAGAAGGGGACAGGCAGAGGGGCCGAGTTAGCAAACAGGGAGAGCCGCGCTCCTCACTCCTGGCTCTCTGCCGCCTCCAGCTTCGTACCTGGTCGTCTCCCCGGTCTTCATTGTCGTCATTGTCCAGCAGGTCCCCTTCCTCAGCGGAGTCATCCGCCCCAGTCTCAGACTCCATCTTGACATTGCTCTCTTCTTTCTTGGCCGAGCTGCTGCTTTGCTCCTCCTCAGACTTGTCATTCTTCAGTTCTAGGAAGGGAGGATATAGAGAGGAGGGGTCCAGCAGGGTATCGGAACCGCTCGCCTGCTCTCCTAAGCTCTCGGGGCTGCCGCCCCACGTGGAATTTTCCTACATCAAGACTCGTCAAGCCAACCACACGCCTCTGGCGAGCCGGAACCATCCCAGAGGCAGAAGAGCTTTTATAAGCTGGAAGGAGGTTGGTTCTTCCTAGTCAGGCCACCTATGCAAAGGCATGAAGGGGCCGGCAGCTCGCGACATATCTGTGATCAAGCAGCTGCCATGGGTTCATTTGCAAGGCTGTTGTGGAGAACTATGGCTGTACACAAAGGGCTTTGGCAAGGTGGCTGCTCTCCCCACTGACAATATAGAGGAGGGGCTAGAGCGCTGCCCTCCTGGCTATGGAAAGCAGTTAAATTGAAGAGCAGCGAAGGAGCATCACAAGGTTGCTCTCCTGGAAACCCAAAACCAAAGCCCACCTAGAAAACTACCACGATTACACATGTCAGATATGCATCCCCAGATAGCCCGTTTCCCTCCCAAACAAGCTGCTCTCTTTATTGGGGAGGAAGGATAAAGCCTGAAGAGATGCTTCAAGCCAAATTCCCACAACCTTCGCCCCCCCAAAAGTCCCAAGCCCATGAAGGGCTTCCAGGGTCTTCCCCCCGCCTCCCATCCACCTCCCAACCCTTTCATTCAACTGTTTACTTTGATCTTTCTCTATCTTCTCCAGGCTTTCCAGCAAGGAATCCACTTTCTGCTTAATCTGGGTCAGTTCCTTCTTAATGGTCTGCAGATCATCTCCTTTCACTGAAATAAAAAGGACATGAGCACACTGTTTATCAAAAGCACTGATACCCAAGGCTTAGCTTTTTTGAACATAGGCACTCAATGCCTATTCCAAATATATTCAGCATCTCAACAATAGATGCTGAAAGACAGCTAACAGATATAAATCTGGAGATTAAGCGAAGCATTTATCCCAGGGAGAGGAGGTTTCCCCACTGTTCCTTCTTCTCAACCCACCATTAAAAAAGAGATAGGGAAATAAATAGTGCTGAAAAGCAAAGGAAGGTTCAACTATTGTCAGGAGTTTTCAGATGCCCCTCTGAAACTAGGATGGAGAACAGTCTGGGGTAGTGAAACTTTCTCACTCTCTTTATGGGCAAGTCAGCAATTTACTCCAGGAATTGGAATTGGAAACCTGCAGCCCTAGGGATACACATGACCTTCAGCCCAAGCTCACAGCATGTGACCAGGACAGGCCTCTGGCAAGAGTGACCTCACCCTCTCCCAGCAGCTTGCTAGGCAAAGAGAGATAAAAGGGGGGCAAGAGGGTAACCCTTGCCCACTGCCAGCTTCAGCATCACCCACCACAGCATGCAGGGGCCTGTTTCAAATCAGGGAAGACTTTAAACATGTCAGATCTACTTTGCTAATTAGAAGTCTTCCAGCAAAATCCAAGCACAAAAACATAATTAGAATTACAAGAAGGGGGTGCACCTGAACCTAGTAATTGGGTAGTTTTGTACCACCAGGACTGAATTTAGCTTATGGCCTTTTCACACACGAAATCACCCCCTATCTTTCTTAAATTCAGTGGCCTAATTCAGGGGCAAGAATCATTTCAGTTGCTGCCATTGTTAACCAAGTGGGAAGCAGAATCTGTTGCACAATACCCAGTAGATCCCTACCTTCTGCAAACCCCAGTTCTAAATGGAACTTCTGCCTTGCCAAGAGAACAGTTCTAGCCAATCCCCAAGGATTTTATGTAAGGCTACCGCAACATTTAACTACTCAGTGGCACTTTGTGTGACTTTTCTGAATCCCAGTTTAAGTCCTTGTGCAAGAGAAAGGGCCCCCACCCCACTCAAATCACCTGCGCCTAGCCAGAAAATTCAACACATACACTTTCCAGACTTGGAAGACGACCCCCGCTGCCCACTCTTCGAGTTGAATCCGCTCTTGCCCCTGCGGGAGGTGTTGCCAGAAACTCGTTGGCGTTTGGATGGCACCACAGCCCGGGCAATGGGAGGCGGAGGCGGCACCCGCGCTTGGTAGCTGTACATCCTAGGGGCACAAGAGAAAACTGCCATCGTCAGAAGCCAGCACTCAACTCCCTATTGAAACTGCCTCTTCGTGCTATACACATGTGGGCATCCTCTGCCCTGGGCTTCTCAAAACTCATCGTTTTGCTCGCGGGATCTAACCAACAGCACTCCCTTTAGAGTTTGCTCAGGAGAGCAGGCTCTACTTCCATAGCACTTATCAGGCCTGTAGCACAAAGGGACCTTCCTCGTCCACAGAATCCTGTTCCGTGAAGTCGCATGAGGATGACTCCTGCATGCATCCCTCTACTCCCCAAAATAAAGCCAAGTGACATCTTCCTTCCATCTGCTTCTTGCTCATGCACAAGCTCAATGGCTGTGGTTCCTCCCTTCTTGGCATTTGGAGACAAACTGCACCGGAGATGTATGGAAGGGGCAACGGCTCACTGGTGGCTCCCAGGCTGTGCATGGGTAAGTGTCCCAGGAAAGCTCCCTCCCCACACCAACCCGAGAAGATCAGGCAGATCTTCTGGGCAAGAAGGTTAAGACAGCTCCTTGCAGCATAGAAATAATTTATTATTTATACCCCGTCCATCTGGCAGCTGCTTTCTACCAACTCAAGAGTCCTGGAACTGGGACACTATGACTGGCAGCAGCTTCAGTGGCGGCTGGTGCCCAAGGGGACTGGCAGGAAGAAGGTAGGTGCAGCCACAGCCAGCTACAGGCACGGCCAACTAATTCATCCTCCTCCCTTCTGAGTTCTATAATGACAACAAAGAGATGGAGAAGGAGGAGGAAGGTAGCAGAAAGAGCCAACCCCAGGTTTGGTTGAAAGAGGATGGGTTGGGGCCAGTGAAAGTTGGTGGGACAGTATTTCGTTTGCACCCATGAACCAGCCTCCACTGAGAGGCTCTTCAGTGCTGCTGACAAGGGACATTTGTGGCCCTACGCACGGGAAGCAGGGAGGTACTCGAGGAGCTTCGACCTGCTAACCTGGCACTCTACCACTGACCTACAATCCCTTGCGAAAACCCTTTCTTCCTCCCCAGACTCCTTTTGGCCAGAGGAAAAAATGCCTCTATTTTTCCCGCAAACACTGCCCTCCTGAAGAACTGCCATCTCCACTGAAGTCATCACTATGACTTCTACTATGCATATCCTCGTCTTCCTCACCGTTTAACGGCAGAAGGTTCTTAAAAATATGACAAGCGCCACAAGAACCCAGGATCTGGCTAAGTGCCTTGAGTGAAAACAGAAATTCATTCTCAGGTCGTTATACTCTATGCCAGAAAAAGGAACCTACACCTGGAATGTTTTGGAAGGAGGGAATTAAAAGGCCTGATCTATTTGATGCTGACAACAGAACAGTGTACTGGTGCTTTCCTATTCTACCAGAAGGAACGAAGCATGTACAATGCAGCAAACAGCATTCAGGTAAACCTACCTGTCGTAGTAGTCACGCTGGAAGTCATAGTCCAGGTCAAAAGATGACCTGAAAGACAAAGCACGTGAAACATGGTCAGGTCTCAGGAAGACCACCAAGGAAAGGAATCCTGCTCAGGAGGGCTGAAAGGAACAGGCGATTCTTTCGCTTCCCATTATCAGGAGTCCATTCCCAGTCTGGCATATCAAGGCTAAACACAGTTATTCATAGTGCAAGAGCAAAGGCAACCCTGCGTTTATCCAACAATCCCTCTGTCTGTCACCCACACTTCAAAGCCACCTGAGCTTTGCGCTGGGATCCAAGGTAACAAATTGTGCCACCCGCAGGCATAAAAACCCCACTCTCCCACATGGCCTCTCGCATTCACATGGAGTTGCTTGCACGCATGCACACGTACACATGCACACGCCTCTACACACTCAGCTTCATTTCCTTGCAACCAGCTAGACAATTAAGACCTATGGAGACATTGCTCACTGCAGGGCACAAAGCCAGAGAAATAAAAAGAACAGAAACGTTAAAATAATAGAAAAAAAACATAAGGGTCCCGACCTGACTAGAGGGGACGGAGAAGGTGGTGCGGCTACTGACCCGTACATCTCTGTGGCCGATCTCTTCACCCCAGCTTTGCCCCGGTTCAACTTCGGCTCGGCAGCCAGGTTAATATCTGGAACAGAGACACACAGAGAGAGAGACATGCCAATTTTGAAAGCCAGCATCTCACAACTCTTGGAAACAAGTCGAGGCCTGCCATACATCTGGGCACTAATGTGTTGCTGAACTCTCTCTGTTCAGGGATGGGACACATTGCCCTAAGGGATGGCATAGGGTATGCTGCTAAAAGGTACAGATAGCATAATGCCCAGTAGCAAGAGATCCAGGAGGGTAGAAAACAAGCTATGAGCCATTAACTTCAAGCAGGAACACCAAAAAAAAAGGGGGGGCATTGTGTTTGGCAAAAAAATGATCCTGAATAAGACATCTCATGTTGGCCAGGATCTTCAGCCACTTGTCAGTTGCAAACACAGACACTCAGCTTCTTACTGCTGGGTGGGAAAGTGCAACTCTTTCCCTTGCAGTAAATCTATACCACGCAGTGACAGAACTAATATATTAAGCAGCACTTCCAAAGTAAGAGGGTTCACTGCAGGATGGACGGGCTACACCAAACAAACCATTTTTTCCCACACCACCTGGGGGAGGGGGGGCAGGAAAATGTTGTCTGGCAGAGAAAACACTGGAATGAAAGACAAGCAAGGCTGATCAAGCTTGTAAATAGCTGCTCCGAAGTCTCATGTGCAGAGTGAAAGTTTGTCCCAGTGACTAGGCAGGAAAGCTAGTCTAAAATGGAAGGGCACCAATATGCCATTATGTGACTGCTAAACAGCTTGAATGGGCAACTAAGCCAGTTAATATCTGTGGGCTACTAAGCTACTTGTACTGTTATTTACAGGGCTATGGGCAGTAGGGGAGAGAAGACAAAGCTGCTGGTTTCTCTGAAGATCGGGGATGTGGCTTTTCGATTGGAGGAATTTGGAATTGTGGCTTTCAAACAGAGCTGCATAAACACTCTTGTCTTGAGTCTTGCCTAATGAAACAATGAGCCAATTGCAATATTACAGGGATGCCGGCTGTGCAAGTTGTGTCTTCTTTCCCTATACTTAGGCAAACCGGTGAACTGCTTTGAAGGAGCAATGCAATAAAAATGCTTTGGCTGCTCCCGCTCAGGCTTTTTGGAGAGGAGTGGGGTAGAGTAGCTCAAGAGGATTGGTGCCTGGCTCCCTGCCCCAGCCCAGCATTCCCAAATACATATAAGCTAGTCTCAAAAGGGGAGACAAGGGTAGCTACAGGAAAGAGCTGGGTTGTGACATTCTGGACCCTAGTTCAAATCCCCACTGACTTGCCCAAGGACATCCACTCTCCCAGCTTAACACACCTGGATGCTGTGAGGAGCAGGAAGACTGTCATAAAGCTACACAAACACCACACATACAGAGGAAGAAATGAAAAACCAGACCTAAAGTCTAGCTCTACATGGTGATCAACATTCCTTATTTCCATAAAAGCCAATCAAGACTCCAAGCTGCCTTTCTGTTCCCTCACCAACCCAAAATGACCAACAGCCCTGGAAGGATCTCGGGAAAGAAAGGCAGATGAAGAAATAGAAATCAGGAACCTGCTTCTGCTCCATCCTGCGGAATGGATCATTAGAATTTGGGTATACAGTGGTACCTTGGGTTAAGTACTTAATTCGTTCCGGAGGTCCGTTCTTAACCTGAAGCACACTTTAGGTAATGGGGTCTCCTGCTGCCACCGCACCGCCAGAGCCTGATTTCTGCTCTTATCCTGAAGCAAAGTTCTTAACCTGAAGCACTATTTCTGGGTTAGCAGAGTCTGTAACCTGAAGCATATGTAACCTGAGGTACCACTGTACTTGATTAAGGCTTCAAAAGGCGTCAATAGACAATTAGGAAAGACAGGCTTGTACCCCACCATTCTGATGTTGCTCTGTGTGTTTACCATGTTTTGATGTTACTTGTAAGCTGCCTTAGAAGAAACTGTACCTTGAAAGGTGGAATAAAAATAAATACAATAAAATAAACATGGGCAACACTCTGCACTTCCACACAGCTCAATATCTAGCTGTAAATTCTGACTTCCTTGCTCTCCTCTTTATAGACTTGCCACCTCCACTCTGACATCTAGACTGCCTCTGAAATGGAGCCGAAAGTATGTGGTTTGCGTTATGTAGTTGTTTGGCTCTGCTAGCAGAGAGTGGTGTGTTATGTCTGAGTGTGAAATGAGGCAATAAGGAAGCAAGAGAGGTGCTTGGAAAAGGAACCGGTCAGTGATTTCAGCCAGGCCTAAGAAAAGGGGTAAGCTAAAAACCACCACAAGGCGCTTACCTAGGACCTGGCCTGCGATCATCCTGCCATCTTCTCCTGCCACGGCAGCACGAGCGTTGCGCTCGTTCACGTACTGCACGAAGGCAAAGCCCTTGTGCACAGAGCAGCCCACAATCTTGCCGTACTTGGAGAAGATGGCCTCCACGTCCGACTTCTTCACCACTAGCGTGTTGAGATTGCCGATGAACACGCGGGAGTTCAGGGAGCGTGGGTCTGTCTTGTTGGTGACGTTGCTGGCCATGACTCAAGTATGCAGCAGAAACACAGGCTTGGTGCTGGAGGAGGAAGATTGTCAGAGAAGGGAAAGCAGTCACGTGGGATTTCAGCGTCTTGACACATGCGCGCGCACACACAGCCAACAGAATACACACACACACACACACACGCAGCCTGGCAGGAAGCGCTTCCCCCTTTGAACGAATAGCTACGATCCCCGAGGCATGCTAGAAAATCTCAGCTCCATCCTGCAAGCAGTAAGGCACAGCAGTATTGCTAAGCAACTGCATTTTCCTTTTTTAAAAAAATGATTGCCACTAGGCAAAGACCATTTTTCGTAAGGCACTAAAGGAAGTGAGGTGGCTTTGCCACCAGCCTGCCACAGAACCACCCACATTCTCCCACAAGAGACACCTGTGCCCACGTCAAGCCCTGGCTGTGCATGATATTGTGTCTAAAGCTAGCAGTGGTATTCCAAGATGGGTGGGTATCTCTCATGTCAGCCTGGTCTCAGGAGAAACTCAACCGCTAGACTATGGGGCAAGCTAAGGCCTGAGGGCCAGATCCGGCCCAATCGCCTTCTAAATCCGGCCTGTGGAGGGCCCGGGAATCGGCATGATTTTAAATGAGTAGAATGTGTGCTTTTATTTAAAATGCATCTCTGGGTTATTTGTGGGGCATAGGAATTTGTTCATTTCCCCCCTTCAAAATATAGTCCAGACCCCCACAAGGTCTGAGGCATAGGAGACTGGCCCCCTGCTGAAAAAGTTTGCTGACCCCTGCTCTGGACCCTTGTTTCAAGGACAAGCATATTGTGGGTAGAATCAATTTTACTCCCAGCCCTCAATTTTGCTTTTAACCAGCTTTCTAAGGAACACAACTACAGAAACCCCAGCTCCAGTTCAGATGAAACCAATACAAAAAGCTGTCACCAGCTAGCAGAATTTCTAGTAGTGAGACAACTCTCACACACAGTTTTGTCAACAAAACTTCTTTCAAAAGCAGTGAGTAGAATGCTATCTAACTTTGGGCCTCCATTTATAGATGCTTATGACAAAAGCATCAGGACCTTGCTGTGATCTTTAGATTCATTGATAAACATGGAAATGAGATTCTGGTTTGAGTTCCAGCCTCATTTCAACCACTTACATGGAGCAACAACATGGAGCCTGCTCATCTACACAAGTCTCTTGCGCACACCTAGTTAACATAGTTATGCTTAGAATATATTTTTAAAGCGACCGGTGGAAACTAAAATAAATCAGTATTGGAACTTCGTCTATGTACAAACTCAGAGTGGTCTTGTAATACATCTGAAAGTAGCCTGGGAAAGAAGTTTCAGCGTGGAGGAAGATTCAACGCTGCTCACCGCATTTTCTCACTCTCTCTCGCATGCATGCACACACACATTCTCTCTTCTCTCCCCGCCCCCCCCCCAAGCTATTTACAGAAATCCAACAGGGCAAAGCCTTTTACTTTCCTGCTCTCACCTTGGCACATTTAGTTCTGTTGCATGTGATACTAGACAACCCAGACCTAAGCCATCAAGTGAACAGAGTGGGGGACTGATTGTTAAGTTTCGATGCTGGAGGTCCATGTTCAGATTCTTTGTCCAGCAATGAAACTCCCAGAGGCTCGTGAACGCTCTCTGCCTATACTTGCTTCACAGGACTATTGCAAGGACAAGATGAGAATGGAGAGCAACCTCTGGATAATGAGTAGAATCGTGGGAAAAACCCCAAGACCCTTCAAAAGATTCAACACTTTCAGTTCCAGCTGGCAGTTTTGATTGAGATGGGCAGAGGAAAAGACTATTACATGGCTTTTTTGTGATCAGAAACAAGGTAAATGTGTGTGTGGTCACAGCATACACTGCAGCCAAAGGCCAGCAAAACAGGATTAAGAGCAGGTGGTGTATATGGGACTGACAACATGCAGCAAAGCACAGGGACAGAAATTAGATTTATGGTGCTATCACCTTTCTGTGCGACCTCAAGGTGGGATGAGTGTTTCATTAATCATCCTCTACCAAAAGCAATTCTAATGGCCAAATGTCAAGGGCGGTCAGAGGGCCCTCTCTTCAAGGCTCCAAGGAGACCTAGCTTTAAGCTCTGCAGGGTTTGATAAATCCACTTGCCTCCTCACTGTACATGAGTGCTTCACCCCCAACTGATGACCAACCCTGCACTTCCATCACATCCTGTTTGCAGGCAAGTACCCCTCTTCACAACCACCACCACCACCACCCCGCCCAACGCTTCACAGGAAGAAACAAGGTGTAGTCTTTTATTTTTCTGGTGAATTTTGTATACCGTATGCTTTTATCATCATAAGTCACTCTGAGACATTATTGTAGAAAGCAACAAATAAATGTAATAAATAACAAAAAAAACAACATACTCTCTTTCTCATGCAAGTTGGGCTTTTGCAGCCCATGGCTCCCTCCTGCCAAAAACAGGGGAGAGGGATAAAGGAAGAAATGACACTATCTTTCTCTTTTCTGGAGGAATGAAGAGGCAATCTCTTTTCTTTCCAGTTCAATTCATGATGCAGGCAGCAAGGAGGTGCTGACACTTTCTTTCAGAAGTTGAACTCACCCGGGGGGGGGGGCAGGGACATCTCCCCCCCACCCCGAATCAGAAGAAAAGTGGTTTTGCTCCCTGGTGTTTCCACAGAAAGCATCAACTGTGGTTTTTGGTTGTCTCTTTAAAATATCTATCTATCTATCTATCTATCTATCTATCTATCTATCTATCTATCTATCATGGGATGGGGGGGTATTAGCCCTCCTTTATTCCCTTTCCTGCACAGATAAAAGGGTCACTTCCATCCGTTCCCATACATCAAGCTGCAATTTTGCAGAAAATGCCAGGAGTCCCTCTCTGCTGATGCCTTCGGCAAAAACCCAACTGGGAGGGAAAAAAAAAACCTTCTCTCTCTATTGCAAGTTAGGCTTTGGCAAATTGCAGCAAGCTAAGGAGGAGGAAAGGAATGACTAGGTTTTCTTCCACACGTTTTTTGGAAGATGCAGAGGGGTGCTGCTTTCTTCAAAAGCCCGGTCCACAAGCTCTCTGCACGTTCTACAGCTCTCAGGGAAAGCAACGGGGAGCAAGCCATGGTGGTAGCAATGAATGGGATTAACTCACAAACCAAGCCAAAATATGCTGGCTGTCGATTACACATCTGTCCATGAGTTACCATGCCTCAACAAAGCCATATTATGACCACAAAACTTAGTTCTGAAGAGAGGTCCAATGACTTTAGCTGGCACCTAGCATGCACTTCTTCTGTTCGTCGCTGCCAGGAGCGTGATGTACCCAAGGCCTAAAGATTGGCTATTATTTCATTATTAACCAGAGCCTTTATCAGCCACCATCACTACCCATAAAGATGTTCATGATGTAACTTTTCACAAAGCTACTGCCTGAACTTGCTTGTTTCATTCCCGCCCCTGTTGCCTTTCTCATGTCTAGCCTAAGTCTGCTGGCAGAGACTTCTTTTAATCTCTGCAATGCATCAAGGTAACTTGGGTACTGTGACATACTCTAGTATTTTTATATATAACTCAACTGTTAAAAGAGATTGTTCCAATCTGTTAATTAGGGTCAAGTAACGGGCAAAAGATTCCAAGTATGTGCGCACGCACTGCAAAGTTTAACACAGAATTATACTCTGGGAGTGTAGTTTTGTTGCCACTTTTTAAAAATGAAAAAAGAAAGAGTCCACCACACAAAACTGGCCAGTTCACCCCCTACCCACAAAGCCCAGCGCAACAAGATATACTGAGCTTGGTTGCTGAACTTGCTTTTGCTCCCCAAAACCAGACAACCCCTCTCCCCCACTTCTAACCCTTAAAGTGGCTGCATGTTCAGAAGGCAATGAAGACCTGAACAGGTCCACTCCCATCTACTAACAGAGTTTTGCTTGAAGTGCAGGTGCGTACTCTTTTTCAGCAAGGCCTTTAAGAGGGATGGCTGCTGAAGCCTGGAAGTAAGCCAACTCAGCCCCTTACCATCAGCCAAGATGGGTTTGTGTCTGCTCCATGCAAGGCTCCGCAGGTAACTGCCTCCGCCAATCCAGACTGGGCGTCCATGACGGCGTTTGTAAGGGAGGGACGGTGTGGAGGAAAAGATCAAGATGGGAACTGAAGGGTACGAGACAGGAAGGGGGGGGCGGGATCTGACCAAGGGAAGGCTGTCACTGCTAGCGAGCGATCAGCACCACAGACACATTGCAGCAACAGTTGAAAAATTGCACAGAAATGAAATATTAAAAATTAAAAAAAATAAAAATAAAAAAGTGTAGGAACTTCCTGAGATGTTCAAACAAGTTCTGGAGAGAAATTGGGTTCCGTTCTTAGCAGCCAGGCAATCAGGGAGGGAGGGAAAAAAAGAGTTAAACGCGATCAATCCACTTTTTTAAAAAAAATGTGTTTTAAAAACCTTGTTGTGTTTTTCCCCCCCAAGGGGTTAAAAGCCCAGAGTCAGTTAGGACCACTCAGAAAAACTCCATTTTCATCCGGTTAAAAATCAGCAGTCATTTTTTTTTAATCACCACCATCAGCAACACATCATCATAGTCACAGTCACCACCATCATAGTAGCAATAATATCAATAAGTAACTAGCAACAACGATAAAAAGGAAATCAGTGGAAAGGCAGGAAAAAATTGGAAAAAAATTGAATAACTTACTGTAGCTGAAGATCAAAAAAATCTCGCTGTAAAAAAACAAAAATAAAAATAGCCCAGATTAGAAAAACCGGAGGTGTAAAAAGGTCAAAGTCAGTAACGATTTTTTTCCTCTCTCTCTCTTTCATTTTCTGTCCTTTTTTCCCCCCTCTCACCCTCTTGTTCCAGCCACGGTTACTGCAGAACCAGGCAGGGGAGAGCTCCCGGCAGGAAACAATCCAAGCCCTTTGAACACCATTTCTAAAAATGCCTGAGAGAGGTGAGCTCATGCGAGGCTAAAAGATTCCTCCTCTAACCCAGCTGCTGCAGGAAAAAAAAAAGTGATTTTTCCCCCAAAATTAACATCTTTCAATCCAGCTCTGGCTTCACTGCAAGGCCAACGCTGGGCCGCAAAGCCACCGTTTTGATAAAAAAACGGCTCATTCTAAGACATTGGGAGGGGTGTGCGTGCGGTGGGGTGGGTGGGTTTTTTTTAATAAAAAAACAAAACACGAAGCTGAGCTCCAGTGAAGGAAGGGTTGGGGGTTTTCGCCTTGCTGCCCTGTGAAAGGAGAAGGGACAGGATGAGTCAGGGTACCCGAGAAACGTTGCCCACATCTCCCAGTTCCCTCCTCCCCAGCGCAGAGAATGCCAGTCCCACGTGGCTACCCCAAGCTCACAGCTGACGTCAAAAGGCACCAGGAAGCTTGTGGTAGGAGGTGAAGTACATTGAAGCTCATACACAGATACCCTGAAGCAAAGATGGAGGAGGAAGACTTCACAGAGATTCTGATGCATGCAACCGAAGGAGAAGCAACCTCTACAAACCTCATAAGCATTAAGAGCATGAGGGCACTGCAGCCTAATGCTCTATGCATCACTCCCCAGAAGTGTAATGCATGCACCCACCCACTAGTTTTTAGCATCATGTTCAAAACTGGAAGCCATCCTAGTCCTGGGTACCAATTTTGATAAGCCATTAATTAAATTCTAGCCCAACTGTTTTATCTGCCTTCCCACCCAGCATTTAAATGCCAGGAAAGTACTGCAGATAAACCACCCAGATTTACACTTTAAATAAATAATTCCCAGGACTCTCATAAGAGAAATTCATAGGCAGAACACTCCTTTTCTCTACTGTGCTATGTTACCCCTGGAAGGATATAGGGTAAGTTTAGTGCAGTCAGCACAGGCAGGGAAAATAACAAAGGGAGAAGGGCAGGTCATTTTGGAATTACTTGGCAAAAGTGATAAGCAAAACAGATACAAGGTTGTTGATGCCAAACACATTTTGATGCCAGCTACAAGCAAACTGAAATGCTCTTTTGGACCAGATCTACTAACACTCTGGAGACAGGTGATGAGTATGTGGTGGTGCTAGGAAGAAAGACTTCCAGCCACGTTTCCTCAATGTTACTGGGGGAGGTCAATGCGTGGTCCCTGGCAGAAGAACCCAGACGTTCTACCCTTCCACCCTTTGTACAAGTTCTCAACAAATGGAAGGAAGCATGTTAAGAGAGAAGAAGGCTAATGTATTCAGATTATTCTACTAAGCATGACCCAGCACGTGGAAGACTTGGATTCAAACTCCTGGTCTTGTGCAAATCCTGTGGCAACTCCTTACAGAACAGCTAGTTCAATCTTGCACAAACACTTGCAGGCTTCAGCTTTCAAAAAGTGACACCAAAAGCTCATAGCCTTCAAGGTATCACAAGACTCATGCCTCCCTCCCACCCAGTTCCTGCTGCAAACTAATAAAACTAATTTAATGGAATTTTAAGTTAATTGGCTATTAGTTCAGTGCTACAGGTGCTAATAAAGAGCTATGTGCTGCAAACTAGTGAGCACCCAGGACCTGTCCAGTCAATGAATGGGTTTTGGCTCACCAGGGATA
This sequence comes from Podarcis liolepis, assembly GCF_965112155.1. NCBI lineage: Eukaryota > Metazoa > Chordata > Lepidosauria > Squamata > Lacertidae > Podarcis > Podarcis liolepis. Next base: position 10,921,090 of record NC_139573.1, on the reverse strand, counting down.
ACTGTTTTGCAATTTACACATCTGGACTTGTGCAAGGGCATCACTGGTGCTGTCCATACAGAAAGAATCCTGCCCTCACTATGTTCCCATTCCCCTCCTATGTGATTTATATATCTCTAGGCCCCAAACGAAAACAGCCCTCTTCTCTCAGACGTTTGGCTAATTAAACTGTCTAAAATGGGGGAGGAGTGTTTTTGTTTGTTACTATGTTACATATTTCTGTGTTTTTATATTGTGAACTGTCCCTGTGAACCTTGGGTGAAAGGTGGTATAGAAATGTAATAAATAAGAATAAGAATACCATAAATCATCACTGTAAACCTAGCTTATGGCTAGGAATCAATGCCAGACCCTCACTCCTGATCCTGCCTATCTCTGTCTTTCACAGGAACACCATGTCCTACCTCAAAGCAGGATGGTAGCTCTTCAACATGATGTTCACCAATAATAAGTGCTGTACAAATTACTTCTAAACTAACAACACAATTGGCAGCCACATGATTCTGAAGGATTCCAAGTGAAATGCAAGATCAGGCTTTTGTGGGCTTCCCCAGGAGCAGAGCAGTTAACCCTACTTAACCCTGTTCCAAAGCTGGGGTCTATATGAGCTGAACCCAATTCTCTTCCTTAACAATTGAAAAACTTTTTAAAACGCAAATCCAAATTCAAGACAGGCAGCACAGCTGTACTGAATCAATTGCAGCTGGCAAAGGCAATATACAAAAGTGTTTTTGACTCCCATTAGTTAGATCAAGACCTCTGTGTAACTCAGAAGCTTGCATATTGCTAAGCATGCAAAACAGACCCAATATAAATAGGCCACCCCAAATTATACAAAATTTAGAGCAATAATTGACAACAATCTATACCAGGCCATGGAATTACTACTGATTTTTTTTCCTTCAGAAAAAGCAGCAAAGAGTGGGGTGACAGCTCTAAAGATGAACAAATCTAAAAATGAACCTTAGGTCCAGGTTATTTGAATGACCATTGACGCATTCCTGGGTTCTGAGATCTTTGGGGCAGGCCCTTCTCTGGGTTGCACTACTTTCACAAGCACATTTGGTGGGAATGCAGGAGAAGGCCTTCTGGATGTCTCTTCCCAAATTTTGAAACTCCTTAGAGAAGCTAGACTGGTTCCTTCCTAACTGTCCTTCTGCTGGCAGGTGGAAACTTGTTTTATTCCTAAAGCCTTTTCAGAACTGTTTTTAAAGAAAGGGCTTTGAGTAGTTCTGTGCTGCTTTTACTATCTGTATTTTAATACGTAGATTTATTTTTATATTGTTTTAATTCTATGTCTGTTTAATAACTTTTAAACTTCTGTGTTTTATCCATGTTGTTTTAATTTCTATAAACCCCCCTTGAGTCCTGGTTCTGTGAGAAAGGCAAGATAATATAGCAATCTTGCTGCAATCCTATATACGCTTCCTTCGGAACAAGCCACATTAAGCTCAGTAATATGCACTTCCAATAAAATCTATTCATGATTGCACAGCCTATTGATGTGTCACAAGGCACTCTGCTTTTGCAGCAACTGATTATTTATTTAAAGAATGCATACCCTGCTTCTCACTCTATCCCTCAATGTGACAAACATGATCCCTCTGGAACTTTTATTTTTTTTAACAAAAAAAGTTCAGTATGTTCCCACCTTAAGCGCGATTAAATATTGCAAATTAATTGCATGCATGGCAGAGTTTAATAGCGCCTTTTGTGTTGTCTTTTCCCAGTGCAAAAAAAAGCTTTTAATCTCCCGGGCTTGCTTAGCAGGTTCTGGGAGGCTCTTGGGACGGCCCAGCAACAAGATCTCAAAAGAGCCTCCCGGAGCCTGGTAAGCAAGGTGGAGAATTTAAAAGCTCTCTGCCTTGCTTGGTAGGCAAGGATGGTCATGAGGGCAGTTCGAAGGAGATGGTTCAGAGTTTTTTCTTATACGCACCATCCCCAGAACGCAGCCCCCGTGCAAGATGCTAGCATACTGTAGTTAAGCAACAGTCTGTAGGACTTCTAATTTTTGCAGGGTCTTGCAGGCTGAATGGCACAAAGGCTAAGGAGGACCAGGAGACCTGAGCATGTAAGAAGAGCTTTACTCCAGTTGTCACTAGAGCGCTTCCAAGCTCAATTCAATATGCTGATGCTATCCTGTAAAGCTCTGATTATTTGTGGCCAGCTTCTCTAAAGGACCACCCTTCGCTCTTATGATCCTCGGCGTCTGTAAAAAAACAACAACAAAGGCCCTTCTTGCATGCCCACAAGGGGAACACAGAAAACCGCCTTGAACAATATCAGATTGCATGCCCATCTTGCTCAGTATTGCCCATTCTGACTGGCAGCACCTCCCCCAAGGTTACAGGAACCCGACTTTATGACACCAGAGACTAAACCTGTGACCTTACTGCCCTTTCCTATTAGGCTGGTGGGCTCAAGTGTGGTGGCTCTGAAACTCCCTCCCTGCAGAGCTAACAAAGCCTTCAAGTGTGCCTCAAAAACTCGATTTGTTGCAACCTGCTACACTTTCCCCAGTTGTTTTTATGTCACTCATTCCTGAGACTTGTTGGTTCCTCAGAATTCTCTATTATTATTATTATTATTATTAAACAACCCAAATGCATTTCAATTGGATCTCCTCCAGCTGTGCACTGCCTTGTGAGGGCTAAGAGGCAGAATAACGTGTGTGTGTGTGTGGCGCACCCCCGCAACTCTTCTGCTATGTTTATTCATGAAGCAGCCCCACTGAGCTCAGAAAAGCGTGGCCAGGAGCGCAGCCTACATTAGACCACTAATCCGGATTAGGCCAGGAGAGAGGGCGGGCGGGCGCCATGCCTTCTGCACGGGAAAGGAACACGCGGGCAGAAATGTCACTTCCTGACCAAAGCCAATAGCCTCACGTGGGTTTTTTTGTCCCACCGCCACCTAACTCTTTCAAGGGGGGGGGGATAAGGATTATTTCTTCCTCCTCCTCCCCCGCCCAAGTACAATGGTCTCTTCCAGGGGCAACACATATGAATTAGCTCGGAATGTACCATTTGGACTAAGCAGGGGGGGGAGAGAATCTCTCGCATCTTCCCATTTCCCTGCGAAGGCCGGGAAGGGAGATACCAAAGTGGCGGGGGAAGAAAGCAAGAGAGAAAGGGCGGTACCATCATTAACTGCCCCCCCCCGCGGCCGAAGCGCGAAAAAGGAAAGAAACGTCGCCGCTCCTTCCTTGGCCACATGAGGCGTTAATATCCAGGCTACGAACTCACCAGGAGGCCCCAGCTCCGGAACGGCGTCGTTTTCCTTATCTATAGGGCTTTTTATTTTCCTCCTCCTTCTTTCACATATACCTTCGCCTCATCCACGCTCCGGACTCTTCACAAAATGGCGCCCCCGCCGCCCTCTGCCTCTGCGCCGCGCAGCCGGGACGTAGCGCGGCGCGGCCCCTTTTCATGCTACACCGTCTATCATTGGAAGGGGGCTTTATAATATGGACGTCGTTCATTGGCTAGCATTCGCTCTCAATCAAATGGGGACCAATAAGCGCCCGCTGAGGTTGTGAAGGTGAGGACGAAGCAATAATAGGGGGAGAGAGAGATTTGCGACGTGAAAGGCGGGACTCGAAACGCGATAGGCTAGCAGGGGTGTGGCTCTCTGTCCCGGTTGTTCGCTTTGTGATTTGACAACTGGGCTGTCAGTCCAACCTTCCCTCGCAGTGATTTCTGCTGTTCATTTATTCCCTCACCCATTTATTCCCCAGCTTTCTTTTCTGAATGGTGTCCATCCCTGCCACTCATCTCTTCTTAGTTTGTGATAGGTCAAGGTCTTACAGGCAGCGACCAATGGTGCCTAAAAGGGTGTTTCAATAACTAAATTAGGTGGCTTCACGTACATCCGGCTCCCTTGGGGAAGTAAGTCTCCATTGCCTACGAGCGAATGACGTACGTGAAGCCTCGAGGATTGGACAGCGCGCAACCCTAACACAATTGGGCCCCGTTAAAAAAGGAGGCGTAACTTCGGCTTTGCTCGGCCAATAAGTGCTTGCCTTGTGCCTAGACTCAAAGTTTTGATTGGTGTGTTTGAAAAGTATCCCGCCCCATAAACCTGCCCATTTATTTTATTTTCCATTACAGACCTCCTGGTACAGCCTCATTTTAATTGTCCACCTTCTCCCACATTCTATCTTGAGATTGTAGCTGCCTGCACATCATACGTTTAAAAGAAATGATTTAGTCCCAAGAATCCTGGGAACTGTAGCTTGCCCTTCACAGAGATGAGGAAATATAGTTCCTGTAATTTTTTTTTACAAAAAAAAAATTGAGGAGGGAGAAGCATATATGTTAAATGTACAGTACTGTATGTACACAGCCTAAAAGCAGCTAAGTTTTTGCCTCCCCCTTTATGCTTTGTTTACCATCTAGCCCTATAAAGAATTCTGGAGAAGTTAGTTTGGTTCCCGTAAGGTATTACCCTATGGCGGATTTTAAAATCTTAAATTATATTTGATTTTTCTTGCAGGCAAATGCACATAAGTCTGCAACTGTTCAGGGCTGTGCTATGCTATACATTTTACTGGGAAATACGTTCCACCGAAATCATCAAGAGCAGGTTTTTCTCATGTACTCTTGAAACTAACTTTAAGAAACGGAAGAATCTGAAGTGTGCATACACACAAAAGCTTATACCCAGAACAAACTTTGTTGGTCTTTAAGGTGCTATTGGACAATTTTTTAATTTATTTCGACTGCGTCAGACCAACACAACTACCTGCCTGAATTTAAGAAACTGAGTTTTCCTTTTTAAGTTTCACCTCCCTCCTGATCCCTTTTTATTTTGCGTTGTGCATTTTAGATTGCAAGCCTGAGGGTAGGGACTGCCTTATTCCTGACTAATAAACCACGCTGGAAGTTTTAAAAAAGTTTTAAATAAATGAGTAGAATGTTTGGCATCACAACTCACTTACTTAGAATTAAGCCCACTTTACTAAACCGGATTTGCTTCTGATTCAGCACAGATAGCTAGGAAACATAGTCTTACAAGTGCAAGAATTTAGTTAAGCTTTGGGATGTCAAAAGCAAGTACAGTATATGTAAGGTGATAATTAGGCCCATGTGTGCATTTGACCTGTGTTTCTAAACACTCTGAAATTAGCATGAATTAAGGGCTATTTAAGGCAAGCAGGTACTTCCTGTGATATGTGAAAGCAAATTAAATCAGACTAATCCCCTCTGAGGTGGCAGCCTGTGGGTAATGGGTCACCAGCACGGCACAGGATTAAAGAAGTGGGGCCTCTCCCTGGTTTAGAAAAAGGGCAAAGTTAAGGTTAGCAAGGTTAGAGGAAGCAGGGATGTGACTTGAGAGAGCAAGGCAAGGTGCAGTACAAGAAAGAAGCTAGACTGTCTTGGAATACTGATGCTCTGAACCCTAGCAGGCTCACGTTGTATATACCGTGGTACCTCAGGTTAAGTACTTAATTTGTTCCGGAGGTCCATTCTTAACCTGAAACTGTTCTTAATCTGAAGCACCACTTTAGCTAATGGGGCCTCCTGCTGCCGCTGTGCTGCCAGAGCCCGATTTCTGTTCTTATCCTGAAGCAAAGTTCTTAACCTGAAGCACTATTTCTGGGTTAGCGTAGTGTGTAACCCGAAGCGTATGTAACCCGAGGTACCACTGTATATATGTAAATAAATCATATACTATAAAGACACTGCAGTTTCCTCTGTGCCTCGTTGTTCAAGAACAAACACAGACCCTGGTAAGCTTGCCTGGAACTCCCTGGAATCTCAAACTGCTGGCAGATTGCAGGTGGTATATAACAATTGCCAATGCCCAGTGGGTCACATAAGTAACTTTTCACCCACTAAACAGCTACTCACACCTCAACGTGATGAACGTGTGGTGGAAGCTTTGGAATATGGTTGACTTCCAAAAGTTCTCCATCTTCGAGGCTGTTTTGCCAATCCAATACAAAGAATGCTGTTCCAGTACTCTTGACCATAAAAGGTTGTTCCTGTTCCTATACTCTTATCTTGGGACAGGAGGCCACCAACTCTAAGAGCACTCCTGGCACCGTTCCCGGGTCTCTTGTCAGACCTGACAAGGTCTATGCATCTTTGTGGTCAGGATGTAAGATAAGACCCAGACTGGCAAGGCCATCCATTGCCGTCACGGACTGATAAAAGAGTGGGCTTTGAGCACTTGTTTATACACCTGGCTTTCTGTTTATACATTGACTCTAGAGCTCAAGTTAATGCATTTTAGAAATGCTCCCTTGGAAGAGGAAAAATGAGGATTCGGGGTCCCGTTTCAGACTGACTGCACAGAAACCCATTCCTTCCCCCTTCAGTCCTGCCAGCATCCTCCACTGCATCCCCCCCCCCCGACATGAATGGCTTATAAGGTCCCTGCTCCCCCACAGCAAATCCTCACAACAAGTTCATTGGGCTCTGAAATTGCAGCTGGCCCAAAGTCGCCCAGAGAGCTTCATAGCCAAGTGGAGATTTGAACCTGGGACTCCTTGTTCTTCGAATGTGTGCACATTGTGTAAAAAGTGTTTGGAGAACAATGCATCAAAAAGCAGTGTTTCATAAGGAACGAAATGATAAGATACATGATCTAAGGGATAGCTCAGTTGGTAGAGCATGAGACTCTTAAGCTCAGGGTCATGGGTTTGAGCCCCACGTTGGGCAAAAGATCCCTGCACTGCAGGGGGTTATACTAAATGACCCTTGTGGCCCCTTCCGACTCTACAATTCTAAGATTCTAAGGATACAGATTTATTCTTGCTAATGTTTGCGCACTGCTTTGCAAACAAGTGGTGGGATGCACAGCCAACAGAGGTTTGTAGTCTTGGCACTCTCAACTACTTTGATGCCACAATAGCTCCCAGGCTACCATAGTGAATCTAATTTTAAGTTGAGTCCACACCAACAAACTGCAAAGCAGTAGCAAGTATGCCATTAATGGGCAGCTTACACGAAATGCTCATTTAATAAACTGGGCAATTTCTCTTGCATAGTGCTTTCTTCCTCCTATATACATTCTGGTGGGACCGACTGCTTTGCCCATCAACATTCTCCTTTTGGTAAGCTCCACGCCATGTAATATCTCCTCTACCCCACCCAAAATTCCCAGTTCTCTTCTTGGGAGTGAAGTCACAATGCAACTTTTGTATATTTTTATTTTTTAATTTGGGGAGGCTGGGGAGCTTTTGGTATACAAACCCTAAAACACCATCAGATTCAATCACAAATCCCTGCATAAAACCGTCAGTGAAATGACAAATCACATTGCCGCAGAATGATAGCTATGTTATTTACAAGTACCTACAATGGAGTCAGGATCTACATTTCTCCAGCAAAGGTCAAAGCTTTGATCATACCAAGTTATCAGAAATCAATCAAAGTGTTTGGAAAATCTGGGGACAAGAGCGCTTTCAACCACAGATGGCAAATTTGGCTACAACTCTCCAATAGGGCTGGGCTTTATATCAATATATCATCATCCAAAACCGATTTAAAGTCCATAATTGTGATATCAGTTTCATAATTTTTGACCTGGCAATATATTGTGAATCATAATGTGTGTGTGTTTGTGCACGCTATGCAAAAATCGCAATGTGGGGAAAACCATGAAGCCAGCCAATGCTTCTCTTAATTCCTGCAGCCCCTGTTAACTCTGCTGGCTCAGCTCTCCCTCATGCAAGGGGGCAGCAGATCACAAGAGCAGGGAAGGAAATCACAATGCAGAAAAATCTGTGATGCCTCTACATAGCTCCATCCTTATTTCAGGCTGTGATATGTAGGTATATCACAATGTTTAATTGGTGATATATCAAAATGTTGAAAACCAGATATCGCCCAGTCCTATTCTCCATATATTGCTGGGCTCCAGCTCCCCTCATTCCTGAGTGTCGGCCCATGTGGCTGCAGCTGGTGGGAGCTGTGGTTCAGCAGCCTTTGGAGAGTGACACAGATTCCTCGCTCCTGCTTTCAACCATCATACTTTGTGCTATGTACTGAAGTTCTCACCCTGGGCCAGCAGGGGGATACTGTAGATAGTTATGCAAATGAAGGATCAAAAGTGACGTTCAGTGATTGGATAGTTTTAGAAAGTTGTCAAAGTAACGTGGTACTGGAGCTCTATATAAGCAGGCTGACTGAGCCCTTCAGTGCAGTTCTGTCCTGGCCTGTGAATAAACAAGAGCTATTTGAAGAATCGCTGTGTCGTCTGATATGTTCACCCACAACTTAACACTTTGCATGTGGAGCGTTAGTCGGGTACGTCCTGTGCCCCAAGCTGGTCTTGCATTTGTCTACCGGTGGTAAAGCATGGAGGAAAACCTTGCTGTTCTGACTTGCTTGAGACTCCTGCCCTGCGAGACTTGAAAGTGAAGGTGTATCTGAACTCTGCCCGAATATCCTTGAGGAGCAGGATGTACAGAAGAGGATCAAAGATGTTGCCCAAGGTGGTAAAGAACAAAGTTGTACGTTGGTAGATGAAGATCTTCCTCACCAAGTCACAGCTTTCAACTGCCTTCCCGTGGAGCATCACTTCCCAGAAATACCTGTAATACGAAGTCACCTGGTGAGGAGTGAAGAGGACGAAAAAGGTGACGACCGTGAGAGAGATGAAGCCGTAGATCTGCCTTTTCGTTTTCTGCTCCAGAGAGGCCACTTTCCTGAGTTCGTACAGGACCCGGAAGTAGAAGAACCCCATGAGCAGGAACGGTATAAAGAAAGAGAAGACCGTGATGCTCACCCTAAACTCGGCGTATTGATAGTTCAGCTTGGAGCCATCCAGGCAGCGCTCCTGCGGCTGCTCCTCTGGCCACTCACCTCTGATCTGTATCCCGATGCCGACCGCACAGAAAGCTGCCACCAGGAGCCAACAAACGGCGCTCACTTTGGCAGCACCTCGCATGGTCTGCAGCCTGTGGAATCTGAGCGGGTGGACCAGGCCGAAATAGCGCTCCATGGCGATGAGGCACAAGAAGTTGTTTTTGGCGTAGAAGTTGGTGCGGAACGCCAGGCCGGCCACGGCGCACACCTCCTTCCCAAGGCTGGTTTTGTGATCGTGGTAACTGTAGTACATCCATAAAGGGAGCGTCAGGGTCTGTAAGATGTTGGCCAGCACCAGGTTTGTGATGTAAACAGAGAGGATGATGGACCTCTTCATCTGGTGACTCAGGGCCCAAAGCGCCAAGCTGTTCAGAGGCAGCCCGACCACCAACACCACCGAATAGATGGGGATTTGAAAGTACTTGGTGATGTTGACAGGCAAAGGGTGGCATGAGATGTTCATGGCGCCTATTGGAAATTATTGTGGGTTTTCTCCCCTCTCTTCCCATGGAGCCCCATTGCTCCGGACTGTCATCTCACAGCCGTTGCAGACAGCACATATCTTGCTTGAACTTGCTGGCCACTGGACTCGTCCACAGGGTGTGCAGGTGGAAACGAAGGACACTGCGGACGAGGTGGCAAATGCCCCTGCTGCCACTTCTCTTCTTTGGTGGCCTGCCCTTCCTTCTAATCCAGATCAGTTTTTAATTAAGAAAAAGAAAATAGAGAGGGCTTCTCAAGACCTGGCATGGGAAAGATTGCAGGAAAAAATGGATCAGGCAGTTCTCAGACTTGGAAATAAGTGTGTAACCGCTACCTTTCCCCGCCCCCCCAAAGGTCTGCAGTCCTAATGTACCTTTTGCACATAGTTAAGGTCTAAACCACAGAGCCTAGGGCTAGCTGATCAGAAGGTTGGCAGTTCAAATCCCCGCAACGGGGTGAGCTCCCGTTGCTCGGTCCCTGCTCCTGACAACCTAGCAGTTTGAAAGCATGTCAAAGTGCAAGTAGATAAATAGGTACCGCTCTGGCGAGAAGGTAAATGGCGTTTCCATGCACTGCTCTGGATCGCCAGAAGCAGCTTAGTCATGCTGGCCACATGACCTGGAAGCTGTATGTTGGCTCCCTCTGCCAATAAAGTGAGATGAGCGCTGCAACCCCAGAGTCATCCGCAACTGGACCTAACGGTCAGGGGTCCCTTTACCTTTACCTTTATGCAATCCTCTTACCTGGGAATACAACCCTCCTGAATAGATAGATGCCTAGGATCACTGGCCAGTTAGGCATCACCCCAAAAGGCATGAGTCACCCCTCAACAGTACATAACTTTGCATTATTATTATTTTTAAAAAAGAGCATCTGATCATTTACCATCCATCTATTTATATGCAAATTTAGAAAGAGTCACTATACGAAGACTCTTATAGTGGGGGGGGGAGGATGAGTGTAGATAACGGGAAAGAGAAAAGGACCCCTGGATGGTTAAATCCAATCAAAGGTGACTATGGGGTTGTGCTGCTCACCTCACTTTCAGGCCGAGGGAGCCGGCATTTGTCCACAGACAGCTTTCCGGGTCATGTGGCCAGCACAACTAAACTGCTTCTGGCGCAACGCAACACCGTGACAGAAGCCAGAGTGCACGGAAACACCGTTTACCTTCCCACCGCACTGGTACCTATTTATCTACTTGCGCTGGCGTGCCTTCGAACTGCTAGGTTGGCAGGAGCTGGGACAGAGCAACAGAAGCTCATCCTGTCCTGGGGATTTGAACCGCCAACCTTCTGATCAGCAAGCCCAAGAGGCTCAGTGGTTTAGATCACAGCGCCACCCGCATCCCATGAGTATATATATATATATATATACTAACAAGAAGCCGAAAGCACCAGCCTGAAGATGACGAGTGAGACCTCGTCGAAACGTCGCCTAGACACCCCAACTTTTACACGGGAAGACACCCGAGGACACCAAAACCTGCATATATATATATATATATATATATATATATATATATATATATATACTACTGAGCTAGATAGACCAATGGCCTGATTCAGTATACAGTGGTACCTTGGTTTAAGAACTTAATTTGTTCTGGAGGTCCGTTCTTAACCTGAAACTGTTCTTTTGTTTCTTTTTTTTAATTTGCATTTTATTTATTTGTTAACATTCTTAAACGTTGTCATATTACATTACAGGACTTACTATAATATAATTTCCAACATGTATACATAAATTATATACAAATTTTATATACCTAGAAAGAAAATGAAACAAAAAAAAGAAAGAACAAAGAGAAAAAACAAAAACAAATCCCCCCTCCAAATCATATATATACCAACACACTAGACTTCCTGTCTTTCCCGTTGTATATTCATTTTTTTACAAATGAATGTACTCTTATTATTGTATATTTCTTTACATATTATCTAACCTGAAACTGTTCTTAACCTGAGGTACCACTTTAGCTAATGGAACCTTCCGCTGCCGCGCGATTTCTGTTCTCATTCTGAAGCAAAGTTCTTAACCCAAGGTACTATTTCTGAGTTAGCAGAGTCTGTAACCTGAAGCGTCTGTAACCCAAGGTACCACTGTAAAGGCAGCTTCTGATATTCCTCAAATTAAGGTGGATATCACCACCTTAATTGCCAAACAAAGGCTTTGCCCATTAGGCAACTGGAAGGCTTTCAGAACCCAGCAGACTTGGCTGCCCTCACATATCCTGGCAATGTCCTCTTTCTGTTCTCAGGCCTGTTCCACTCATCTGAAGATCAAGGGAGCCACAGCAGGTGTCCCTACCCTATAAACATCTACTGCCAAAGAGCTCCGTTTCACTGTTGCAGAACATGCTTTCCTCCTCATGCTGCTGAGCATTGATGAATGAAAAGCCAAGCCTGCGCACAGGGAATTTCCATGACATTTGACTGCGGTGAGAACCGTCCTGTGGTTGTGTCCCTTCATAACCCACAGTCTGTCAGACTCTGACCTCATCTGTGCCAGCGATTGAATGGAAGTCTGCCCACATGCTCAGGGGCAACTTCCTCAGTGTACAGAAGAAACCGCTTGGAGACAGGAATAAAGAAGGAAGGGAGATGGGTATTTACTGGTATTTTTCTGGGTGATTTGAAATATATTCTAGGTGGGACGTTGGCCTAACCCAGCAGGATCTTCTTATGCTAATAATAATAATAATAAATAATAATAATAATAATTTTATTATTTATACACCGCCCATCTGGCTGAGTTTCCCCAGCCACTCTGGGCGGCTTACAGCACATAAAAAAATTGTAAAACATTAGACATTAAAAATCTCGCGATACAGGGTTGCCTCCAGATATCCAACAATAGCAAAATGTAAGAAGCCGGCCCCAGCCCCAGTTAGGTTGCTGGAAAAGATTGCCAGAAGGAAACTATGCCAATTTTATTTGAAAGCCAATGGGTGAGCTTGGTTTGGTGGCTGATCACAAATTCCCAGTGTTTAGGAATAGACAAATCTATTGATTTCAGGTTCTATTTTTTCCATACATTTAAAGCACTCCCCCCCCTCGGGGGGGGGGGAGAAGAATCCTAAGTACTGTAGTTTATCCCTCACAGAGCTACGAATCCCAGCACCCTTAAATTACAGTCCCAATGAGTCCTTTCTGGGGGAGGCAGGGGGGTTGCTTTAGCTGTGCTTCAACAGTATGGTGTGTGTGCACAGCCGGGGCTGCATCCGGAACGAGCAGATTCCATTCTTCACTTCCTTAGGTTGTATTTAAGTACCGTATTTTTTGCTCTATAAGACTCACTTTTTCCCTCCTAAAAAGTAAGGGGAAATGTGTGTGCATCTTATGAAGCGAATGCAGGCTGCACAGCTTTTCCAGAAGCCAGAACAGCAAGAGGGATCGCTGCTTTCGCTGTGCAGCGATCCCTCTTGCTGTTCTGGCTTCTGGGATTCAGAATATTTTTTTTCTTGTTTTCCTCCTCCAAAAGCTAGGTGCATCTTATGGTCTGGTGCGTCTTATGGACTGAAAAATACGGTACATCCTGCTCAGAGCAGACCCATTCAAATCAATGAACCTAAGTTAGGCATGTCTGCTAAATTCAACAGGTCTGCTCTGAGAAGGGTTGAATACCTTGCATTGTTACTGCTGTAAAAACAAGATTACTGATATCTGAGAAAGAAGTAGAAGCAAAATATTATTGCTAGAGCTTTCCTGAGCCATATCCCTGTAGTGTGTTCCCATGCTCTTAGTCTCCAATAGTAAATTTTATTTTGCAACTGGTAGCCAAACACCATAAGATACACACACACAGAATTAGTAAGGATGCATACTTTGAATAATAGATTCATAGAATTGCAGAGCTGGAAGGGGCTCAAAGGGTCATTATCTCCAACCCCCTGCAATGAAGGAATCACAAGCAAAAGCATCCATGACAGATAGCCATCCAACCTCTGCTTAAAAACCTCCAAGGAAGGAGAGTCTACAACAGGCATAGGCAAACTCATCCCTCCAGATATTTTTGGGACTACAACTCCCATCATCCCTAGCTAACAGGACCAGTGGTCAGGGATGATGGGAGTTGTAGTCCCAAAACATCTGGAGGGCCAAGTTTGCCTATGCCTGGTCTACAACCTCCTGAGGGAGTCCCTTCCATTGTCAAACAGCTCTCACCATCAGAAAGTTCTTCCTAAAGAATCCCCTTTCTTGTAACTTGAAGCCATTGGTTCGGGTCCTACCCTCTGGAGCGGCAGAAAACAAGCTTTCTCTGTCTTCCATGTGACAGCCCTTCAGATATCTGAAGGTGGCTAGCATACGTCCTCTCAGTCGCCTCTTCTGCAACCCAACTCTCTCAGCCGTCATAATTGGGCATTAAGAGAATGAATGATCAAGGCTGATTTCAAAGTCGGCTTGAGTTTGTTTGTTTGTTTCATGCTGTAAAACAGTAATAATAAAAAATTGAAGCACTCACCTCATTACTGACCCAAGAGACGATTCACACACCTGCTTGCTTGCAACTGCTTCATACTTTGGAATGGCATCCTCTCTTTGTGGCTGTGTCAGTCACTGTGGTTTTTGTGACTCAGATAGCATGCAGAATGTGCTAGTCTCAGTTAAGTGATAACCACCAAGTTGTACATCATAGGAGACAGCCAAGTGGGAACTCAAATAAAGCTGTTTTGGGTTTTACATATTGCTCTCAGGTTGCTGTGCGTCTCAGAAGGGACTTACCAACATGATAGATAGATGATAGATAGATAGATAGATAGATAGATAGATAGATAGATAGATACCATCTGGGAAGTCAGAGATTTGACACTGAAATAACTGTTGCATTCTTGAAGGGTTGTAGGTATGTTTGTTTTTATCCCTTTTCAAATGGGCAAATCACCTGCAGGAGTCAAGAAGCATACCACAAGGGACTGGCTGATTTGTGCAAGAAAAGTGGGAACTGGCAGCTTTGCAGATGCGGGGTGTGATTCTGGAGATAAATGATATCTGATTTTGACTCAGAAGTAGCAGTGAACACACAGAGAGAGACACACTGGAGGGGGGTTCTTTGTCCTTGCAGAGGGTTAGGCCTTTTGCCTGAACCATTTCCCCAATCTAATTGAAGCCCCCTCCTACATACCACAAGCTACCCATAAGGGGGAAATGCAGGCACACAATGAAGAACTGCAGAGTTGGAAAAGACCCCAAGAGTCATCTAGTCCAGGCATAGGCAAACTCGGCCCTCCAGATGTTTTGGGACTACAACTCCCATCATCCCTAGCTAACAGGACCAGTGGTCAGAGAATAGGGGAGTTGTAGTCCCAAAACATCTGGAGGGCCGAGTTTGCCTACGCCTGATCTAGTCCAACTCCCTGCAATCACATCTAAAGAAACCCTGACAGATCCAATCTCTGTTTAAAAACTTCCAACAAATCTCACCACCTTCCAAGGGTGTCAGAGGCCAGCTTCACCTGATGAACAGCAGCCTGAAGAGGGAGAAGGCGGAGTGACTCCACCTGCAATGATCAGCCTTCCAGGATTTACAGAAGAAGGCGCTGATGAGAACCAGCTGGCTTCAGCCTTCTTAAGCAGAGCTTCCAGCAGCAGTCAGGTGCTGGAAACAATGCTTGTTGTTCCTGACTCTACCTTGCTGCTTCTTGCTTGTCTTGGCCCTTGACCCCATGATCATCGGATTCTCTGACCCTTGGATTGTCTGACCATGTAGATTGCTGTGCCCCCAAACTTTGGACTGGACAATACTTTGGATGCCGGTGCTGCCTTCAGGCAAGTACACATCAGAGACTCTTCTGTTTGGCTGCCGTCCTACTCCACTGAGCTCTGCACATCGAGCCTCAGCAACAAAACTACGGCAGTGGGAGTCTGTCCCACTGCCAGACGGTCGGAGAGATTTTTCAGTTAATCAGAATCTCCTGTCTTGTAATATGAATCCATTGGTTCAGGCCCAACAGCAGAAAGCAGGTTTGCTCCGTCCTCTGTGGGACAACCCTTCAAATATTTGTTGGTGGCTATCATACCACTCCTCTCAGTCTGCTCTTCTGCAGCCTAAACTATGCCTAACTCTCTCAACCGTTCCTCTTAAGTGGTTTCCTTTCCAGATACTTTGGCTTAACCAGGTCAAGGACTCTGGCTTCTTGCTGGGTTAAGAGCTATGCTTGGCCTGTCCTTCAAAAGGAAGGTACAGGGAGCATGTCATTTGTTGGATCAACATCTTAGCCAATGGTCAGAGATGATGGGAGTTGTAGACGACCAACTTCCCTCGAGGGCCACAGGTTCCCCATCCCTGAACTATTCTGTGATGGCTTCTCCTCTACGGTCCCCTGCTATGGGGCAAAGAGGTTAGTTCTACATATCCCTCAATGCATTGTTGCAGTTTATCACTGCTTTCTGATCCCGCTCCTCTCTCTTCTTTACCAAATGGTTTATGCCATTCTAACTTTCTTAATACAATGGTACCTCAGGTTAAGTACTTAATTCGTTCCGGAGGTCTGTACTTAACCTGAAACTGTTTTTAACCTGAAGCACCACTTTAGCTAATGGGGCCTCCCACTGCTGCCACGCCGCCGGAGCACGATTTCTGTTCTCATCCTGAAGCAAAGTTCTTAACCTGAAGCACTATTTCTGGGTTAGCGGAGTCTGTAACCTGAAGCGTATGTAACCTGAAGCATATGTAACCCAAGGTACCACTGTACTGCAATTCCTTAAAAATTCCTGAGCAGTTAACAAATAAGAATATCAGACCAATAAAATGGATTTTCCTTTTGCCTGGCCTAGATATGCTTCGGATTGTTCCTTTCCCCAACCAACCGTATTTTGTTGTTGTTGGCTTTTGATCTGATTTCATCCTGATGTGAATTCTGACCCATTGTTCCATATTTATTAATAAATATTTTCCCATATGTCAGGGGTTCAGGAGCAGAGGCGAGGGCAAGGGAGGAAACAGAGAGCGAGGGGGAGGAGTCCGAAGAAAAGATGAGTGACGACAACGACCCGAGATCTCCGAGTCTGTCCAGTGAATCAGAAGATTCACAGAAAGGAGCGCCAGTGGCCAGAGCAAGGGGGGAGCTTAGGGGGACACCCCAGGAAGAAGGGTCCAGAGAGGGTTCAGAGGGCAGCAGTTGGAAATCGGGGCCAGCGTCACCAACAGAGCGCAGTGGGGAGGAAAGGCGCCAGGTATCGAGCTCTGGCAGCTCGCAGCAGGGGGGAGGGCATGAGTCAGGAGTGGCCACACCTCCATCGGAGAGCGAAGAAACGGTCAAGCGGAAAGTGGAAGGTTGGGCGCGCACACCAAGTTCAAATGCACAGGAAGGCGGCGCAGTAAGCAGCCCGGAAAGGGAGCCAGGTCCTAAAGCCCGACGCAAGGAGACAGAAGGGTCCGGGGGGTCAGCGTCAGAAGAGTCCAGGAAGGAAGAGACCACGGGGGGCAGAGGGACCCAGAGAAGAACGGTCAGGCGGAAAAGGTGGAGTAAGGCTAGGATATTAAGTTGGTGTACAGGAGGCGGGGACTCAGACGGAGCTTCGCCGGTCTAGCTTATAAGACGTAGAGCTGCACGCAGCAGCTTGGAAATGGAAACTGTAATTCAATAAAGACTTTTATAAAGTGAACGCTGGCTAGCATGATCCTCTGGGAGCTAGGATCTGGGAGCAGCTCTGACACCATATTTATTTATTAATGTCCTGATAGGCGCTGGGGATAGAACCTGGGACCTGCTGGTTGCCAAACTGAGCTACAACCAGGGCTTTGTTTTTCAGCTGGAACGCAAAAAAAAAAAAAAAAGCACTAGCTACAACCCTTCTTTGCAATGTGGGGCCGGCTGGAGGTTTTACTTTCTGGCCTTTTTGTGTCCTGATGCTGGCTTGCAGGGGGGGGGGGGGAATGAAGTCACAGCCGATAGAGGAAGCCGTGACAGGGATTCCTTTTCTTTGCATGTTCCCTGCCCTACACAGATCTGCATTTGCAGGCCACTTCCCTCTTGAGGTTTGATCTCTGGTTCTTTAGAACTGCCTATTCTTTTTTGGGGAAGAGAGGCTCAGCTGTGCAAGCAGCAACAGCTCCTCTGAACTCCTAAAAAAGAAAAAAGCAGGCCCCAACTGCGCTATACGTTTAGCTCCTGGGAACTGCGGTTTCCATGCGTTGGTGGTACAGTCATACCTCAGGTTACAGATGCTTCAGGTTGCTTTTTTTTGGGTTACGGTCTGCCGAAACCTAGAAGTACCGGAACGGGTTACTTCCGGGTTTTGGCGGTCTTGCATGTGCAGAAGCGCCAAATCACAACCCGCGTGTGTGCAGACGCGCAGCTGTGGGTTGCGAATGTACATCCTGCACGGATCAAGTGCGCAACCCGAGCATCCACTGTATAGTGGTTAGCATAGCTGCTTTAAGAGTGCAGGTCAGTTCTGTGTCCAGGGCAGCTGTCTACAAGCTCCATCTGGTACGCCGGCTGAGACCTTACTTTCCCGCAGACCGTCTTGCCAGAGTAGTGCATGCTCTGGTTATCTCCTGCTTGGACTACTACAATGTGCTCTACGTGGGGCTATCTTTGAAGGTGACCCACAAACCACAACTAATCCAGAATGCGGTAGCTAGACTGGTGACTGGGAGTGGCCACCAAGACCATATAACGTTGATCCTGAAAGACCTACATTGGCTCCCAGTACGTTTCCGAGTACAATTCAAAGTGTTACTGCGGACCTTTGAAGCCCTAAATAGCCTTGGCCCAGTATACCTGAAGGAGCGTCTCCACGCCCATCATTCAACCATCATTCACTGAGGTCCAGCTCCGAGGGCCTTCGAGCGGTTCCCTCACTGCGAGAAGTGAGGTTATAGCGAACCAGGCAGAGGGCCTTCTTGGTAGTGGCACCTGCCCTGTGGAACGCCCATCAGATGTCAAGAAACCACTATCTGACTTTTAGAAGACATCTGAAAGCAGCCCTGTTTAGGGAAGTTTTTAATGTTTGATGTTTTCTAATATTCTGCTGGGAGCTGCCCAGAGTGGCTGGGAAAATGCAGCCAGATGGGCGGGGTATAAATAATAAATTATTATTATTATTTGTTGTTGTTTAGTCGTTTAGTCATGTCTAAATCTTTGTGACCCCCTGGACCAGAGCACGCCAGGCACTCCTGTCTTCCACTGCCTCCCGCAGTTTGGTCCAACTCATGCTGGTAGCTTCGAGAACACTGTCCAACCATCTTGTTCTCTGTCGTCCCCTTCTCCTTGTGCCCTCCATCTTTCCCAACATCAAGGTCTTTTCCAGGAAGTCTTCTCTTCTCATGAGGTGGCCAAAGTATTATTATTATTAGTGTCGTGCTAATAATGCCAAAAGTTGCAGGTTTGATCCCTGTATAGGACAGCTGCATATTCCTGCGTTGTGGGGATGGGACCAGCTGATCCTCAGGGTCCCTTCCAATTCTACAATTCTATGAATGTTTTGGTTCAATGTGTCTTTAGGATATACGGTGTTATTTACGTTTATGTACCACCTGCGCATAGGATGGAGGGGCTGTTTGCAATTAACACAGAGCTTGCCGACCGCATAACTGGCACAAAGAACCCTTGTTATCTCAGTTCGTGGAAGAAGGTGCTGTTTGGTCTCCAGACTACTGCTCGGTCCCAAAAAACCTCATCCTCATGCTCTGTCCTTGTATCTCATTACTCTTCCTATATTTAGTACTGTAGAAGTGTGGGTTTGTTTTAATACTTCTGTATCCCACCTTTCCGCCAGGGAGCTCAAGGTGGCATACATAATTCTCCTTCTCCCCATTTTATCCTCAAGACAACCATATGAGGTAGGTTAGGCGGAGAAAGGCAGTGATTGGTCAACAGTCATCTAGTGAGCCTCACAGCTTAGTGGAGATTTGAACCCTGGTTTCCCAGGCCCTAGCGTGACACTCTAACCACTCTGCCACACTAGCTTTGCCAGTTTGTTCCATCTTTGTTTTTCTCATGACATCAACTGACTCCCATTCTGACAACCGACTTTTGTTTCCTTGCTTTCCCCCCTCTTTTTCCTTTGCTTCTAGGAACAAGCAAGGAGCCATGCGGCTGGTCCACGGCTCCCAACCACAAGAAAAACCAAGTGAACTGATTATCTCAAAAAGGGAGACTTTACAGCCTGCATCTTCGCATGATTCTTTTTGTAAGGAACCCCAATTCTTTCCTTTCAGTTGTTCAGAACCCTTTTTCATCTTTATTTCACCGATGGAGACTTGTTTGCTGCAACGTCTGAAACTGTGAGCAGAACGTTTGTCTATTTGCTGAGCTAAGTGTCTGTGGTGTATTCTAGCGTAAGTATTTTTCTGGGGAACGTTTGTTTAAAGGTGGATGAGGGCAGATGGAAATCTAACCCAAGTTTTAATGTGCTTGGAACGATCGCCATATTGCTATCTCTGCTACAAGAGAGTAATGAATCTCTCTTCCAGACCTCTCTCCCTAGCAGAGGCAGGCAGGCTTTCAACTCACAAACAGCAACCGGAGGTCCACACAGCCAGAAAAGTACAACCTTCAAAGTCAGCTTCTCCTTTTCGCATGCAGTAAAAGTAATCTCAAACCACAGTTCATAGTCACATCTGTGTTCAGTAAAACGAAAATTTCCACCAAACATCAGTCACATTTTGAACATCAAGGTGATATTTCAGTTCCCAATACGCACGTAACCCCTTCCCAAACTCAAACCCACCCAAAGCTGAAATAAAAATCCGCAAGCAGCTTCCGAGTGAAATGCGCCACAGTTAATTTGAAACCACCAAATGAAAAGCTGCGTTCGTAATTATTTTGTAATCAACAACACAGCCCCAGTCTCAGCAGAGACAGTTCAACAAAGGACAGGCATGAAACCCACATAGACAGTGTTAATAGTCCTCAATTCAGAAGCTGCAAAATAAGGAGGACCATTTTGCAATCGCATGCATACACTCATTTATCAATGTTCCTCTTAGCCAAAATTAACTCGGGCCAAGTGAGACAAAGGCAGGCAAATAAATGAACACATTCATCGATGCCCCTCATAGACGTGAATTAATCCCGGCCTTCACCTCTCATAATCTGATTTAATCAGCTGTCTTCAAAGGGTTCAAAGCACTTTTTCCCCCTAAGCACTGATGTTCTGTTGCTTCGGATGGTGAGACAGGAAGGGAAGGAAGTATGTGAATCAGAGCATCCTTGGTAACTACCGTGGCAGCAGATGCTCCAAAAGGCATGGTTTTTCAATGCACCTTAAGGGAAATTAAAACAACAGCACAACATCAACAACATAGAAAGAGATGATAAAGCCGTGATCTCGTGGGAGCCGCCAGGTGACTCGCGAGAGAGCATGGCTCCTAAAAATGGGATGTCCCGCTTAAATCAGGACAGTTGAGGGATATGTGTATGGAGAACCCCTGGCCTGGGGGTCCAGTCTGGCCCTCCAGGTCTCTCTTTCTGGCCCTGGGAGGATCTCTTTAGGCCACATCCCTTTCTCAGCCCTTCATTGTACCCTCCTTGAGGGTTTTTTGCCTGGCTAGAACATACGTTGCTTCTCTCACTTTGGCTTCTAGCCCTGTCCAATGGGATGGATCCCTACAGAAGGTTAACTGGAGGGAATGTGGTCCTCAGGTGGGAAAGGGTTGCCCATACCTGCTGTAAGGACACTCAGTATTATCCCCCCCCCCCCGCCACAATATTGCAGGTGTTAATTGCTTGGCATGAGAGAAAGCAGCCTGCTAGAGAGGCTACCTGGTGAGTGCATGACCCAGGTGAGATTTAAACAAGGAACTGCCTGGTCCCTGGATTTCTGTCTTCCTGAGGCAGTGGGACAGTTCAGACCAGGCCACCACTTTGCTGAAATTCCTGGAGGGGATCATACTTGCACCACCTTGGGTCCCATGTTGGAAGGAAGTTGGGGTGTAATAAATGCATGAAAATAAATCCAAATCAAACAATACATGAATGATCATGATAATAATATGCCCCCTATCTAACTGGGTTGCCCCAGCCACTCTGGGTGGCCCCCAACACAACATTAAAAACGCAATAAAACAACAAAAGTTAAAAACTTCTCTAAACAGGGCTGCCTTCGCATGTCTTCTAAAAGTCAGGCAGTTGTTTGCTTCCTTGACATCTGATGGGAGGGCATTCCACAGGGAGGGGGCCACTACTGAGAAGGCCCTTTGCCTGGTTTCCTGTACAGTTGTACCTCAGGTTAAGAACTTAATTCGTTCTGGAGGTCTGTTCTTAACCTGAAACTGTTCTTAACCTGAAGCACCACTTTAGCTAATGGGGCCTCCTGCTGCTGCGCCGTCGCTGCACGATTTCTGTTCTCATCCTGAAGCAAAGTTCTTAACCCGAGGTACTATTTCTGGGTTAGCAGAGTCTGTAACCTGAAGCGTATGTAACCTGAAGGATATGTAACCCAAGGTACCACTGTAACTTCCCTCCTCGCAATGAGGGGACCGCCAGAAGGCCCTCGGCGCTGGACCTCAGTGTCCGGGCTGAACGATGGGGGTGAAGATGCTCGTTCAGGTATACAAGTGGTCTTTCCCCTTTTGCTCTAACACCCCAATACTCTTTGCCCACCCTGACTTGCTTTTCAAGTCTTCCGTGAGGTGGAAAGTGAGGGATTAATTGCTGGCATGTTAACTGGGTGGCCAGCAGCTTGCCCGTCTCTCCATCCTTCTGTTGCCCAAAGTACCCTTTCTCCTCCTCCTCCTCCTTGACCCATTAATGAGCTTAGGCAGGCCAGGATTACCAAAGGGATTTCGTCCTTCCCTTCTGGGCAGCGTCTGCCTAACATGACTCACCGAGAAACCGAAATACGGAACCATCGAGAAGACAGCCTCTTAAGTGGTGCGGAAGGCGAAAGCAAACTGGGGCAAAAGCGTCGGAGGGATTGGATAGAGCGCAAAGCCCCATCTCCGTCTCGGCCTGTATAAGCGTGAGCTGGAATCTGATTAATTTCAATATCCGGAGAGGGAATTTAAAATCACAGCATGGTTTGGGGCGGGGAGCAGAGAGGAGAAGGTGACAGACAACAGAAGAATTTCTGCCGTGGCAGGTTCATTCCTCTGCATCTTCAGGTTGGGCTGAAAGAGACGTCTGCCTGAAATCCTCGAGCGGGCACCCCCAAACTTGGCCCTTGGGACTACAATTCCCATCATCCCTGACCACTGGTCCTGTTAGCTAGGGGTGATGGGAGTTGTAGTCTGAAAACATCTGGAGGGCCGAGTTTGGGGATGCCTGTCCTAGAGAGATGCTTCTAAGCAGGGGCAGGTGGACTTCGACCTTACAAGATCTTATTTGGGCTTATTCTCCCGAAAACCCTGAGGCCCATCAGCCACAACCCGAGTGGCTGGGGCAACGCAGTCAGATGGGTGGGGTATAAATAGTAAATATATCATCATCATCATTATTATGGAATAGGACATCTCTATTTTCATCGGCGAAGTGCTGGAGGGTATGTCTGTCTGTTTAACTAAGGTTCCAGTTACAGATAGGTAGCCGTGTTGGTCTGCCATAGTCAAAATAAAAAAATTCCTTCCAGTAGCACCTTAAAGACCAACTAAGTTAGTTCTAGGTATGAGCTTTCGTGTGCATGCACACTATCTGAAGAAGATACCTAAGTTAGATACCTAAGTTGTATATCTGAAGAAGTGTGCATGCACACGAAAGCTCATACCTAGAACTAACTTACCGTAGTTGGTCTTTAAGGTGCTACTGGAAGGAATTTTTTTCTTTAACTAAGGGTACATTCAAATGTGGGAATATCAGGTTAGTTTTGCTGATTATACTGCTTCCACCCAGATTTCTAATGTTCCTTTCACACTGCAGGATGTGTTGTGTTACGTAATTGTGGCTTTTTGACAGATATAGCAGTGCATCATGCTAAATTTCTTTCACACCAGTAGGTGTGGGGGTGGTGTAACAACAATAAACACCATTGGACGATGTCACCGCTCACCTACGCTTTTCACACATGCGTGTTTCTGTTCTGTCATGGTTCCCCCATGAAAACGGCAGGAAAAACGTGTATGCTGGTATACTGCCCCAAATTTTGTCCCTTCGTTCCTGCGATTTTTTTCCCAATTGAGGGGGCTGCAAATGGATTTTTTTCTGGAATCAGATAACACAAAACTGAATGCTAAATGCATGCAATATTCTTTTGGTTTTTCTGGAATGGACTTTGACATCAAATGAAAGCTCACATATAATGTGGAAATTAAGCAGCAGGGAAGCGTCAGGGAATTGGAATACAGTGGTACCTCGGGTTAAGTACTTAATTCGTTCTGGAGGTCCGTTATTAACCTGAAACTGTTCTTAACCTGAAGCACCACTTTAGCTAATGGGGCCCCCTGCTGCCGCCGCGCCGCCGGAGCCCGATTTCTGTTCTTAGCCTGAAGCAAAGTTCTTAACCTGAAGCACTATTTCTGGGTTAGAGTGTGTAACCTGAAGCGTATGTAACCTGAAGCGTATGTAACCCGAGGTACCACTGTACTATAAACTGCCATGTGAAAGCAGACTAACTGAGGCTCATTAATTTCTGCTCACCTTCTCTGAACAGGGCAGAATTAGAGACACTCTTCGTTTTTTCTTCCCCTCAGAAACTGTTATCAGCCATTTATTGTCTACCTTTGCAAATCTCCCATAAACAATGTAAATGTCTTTTGAGTTGTTCAGAGCCTGCCATCAGCAATGCAAATGTTTCGTGTTATAACAAAGTGTGTGTGCACTTCTTGTGTGAAATTTTGCCCCCTTTCCATTCTTCCAGAGTCCTTTAAAAGGTTTGCATAGTCCAATGTGCCCGCCTAAATTTGCCCAACAAAAAGGATCATTTACCTAATTCCAGACAAGAAGCTACGCTAGCTTGTTGCATCAAAACAGCAGAGCTTTGTGTCACCTGAGAGACTCACAGTGCAATCCTATACACCAGAGTTACATCCACAATGTGTGTTTAAAGCACTCTATTGCCTCTTTAAACAGTGATGGCTCCCCCCAAAAGAATTCTGGGAGCTGTAGCTTGTTAAGCACAATGAGAGTAGTTGGGAGACACCAATTCTTCTTACAGAGCTACAATTCCCAGAGTTCACTGGGAACTGAGATTGATACCACTCTATTCTACCTTGGTCAGACCACAACTGGAATACTATGTCCAGTCCTGGGTGCCAAAATTTAAGAAGGATATTGACAAGCTGGAACGTGTGCAGAGCAGGGCGACTGAGATGATCAAGGGCATGGGTAGGCAAACTAAGGCCCGGGGGCCAGATCCGGCCCAATTGCCTTCTAAATCTGGCCCATGCACGGTCCGGGAATCAGCGTGTTTTTACATGAGTAGAATATGTGCTTTTATTTAAAATGCATCTCTGGGTTATTTGTGGGGCATAGGAATTCGTTCATTCCCCCCCCCCCCCAAAAAAAATATAGTCCTGCCCCCCACAAGGTCTGAGGGACTGTGGACTGGTCTCCTGCTGAAAAAGTTTGTTGACCCCTGGTGAAGGGCCTAGAAACCAAGCCTTATGAGGAGCGGTTGAGGGAGTTGGGTATGTTTAGCCTGGAGAAGGGGAGACTGAGAGGAGATATGATAGCCATCTTCCCATATCATAAAGGCTGTCATGTGGAAGATGGAGCAAGCTTGTTTTCTCCTGCTCTGGCAGGTAGGACTCGAACCAATGGCTTCAGGTTACAAGAAAGGAGTTTACAACTCAACATCAGAAATTTCTGACAGTAAGAACAGTGGAACAGACTCCCTGAGAAGGAGGTGAACTCCCTTTCCTTGGCGGATTTTAAGCAGAGGCTGGATGACCATCTTGTCCTGGATGCTCTTGTTGAGATTCCTGCATTACAAGGGGCTGGGCTGGATGACCCCCGGGGTCCCTTCCAACTCTACATTTCTGTTATCGTGAAACTATTCTGGGAAGCATCTGTGAGTCGGGAGACGTGGAGGACATTCAACGCTATTTGTTACGGTGCCCTTTATATACATCCCCTCGACAAAAATTCCTCGATTCCATCCTTTGCTCTCTTTCCAACCAAACTCCTCTTGAGCAAATCTCTATTTTACTGGCTGGCAATAATGCATTTATGACTGCATGGGCTGCAACATTTGCCTTGGCTGCAAATAAGTTGAGAGCTAGGCACCAAGACAAGTATCATAAGGGGGAGTGTGAGACGTGGAGTGCTTAACTTATGCAACAGGGATCTTTGCATTTTTGTATGCTTGCTTTGCTGCTGCTGTTGTTCAGTTTTAAATCAGTTATTTGTATCTAACGCGTTGTGACCAATTGTGACGGCTTATAGGGTAAAGGTAAAGGGACCCCTGACCATTAGGTCCAGTCGTGACCGACTCTGGGGTTGCAGCGCCCATCTCGCTTTATTGGCAGAGGGAGCTGGCGTACAGCTTCCGGGTCTTGTGGCCAGCATGACTAAGCTGCTTCTGGTGAACCAGAGCAGCGCACGGAAATGCCGTTTACCTTCCCACCAGAGCAGTACCTATTTATCTACTTGCACTTTGACATGCTTTCAAACTGCTAGGTTGGCGGAAGAGGGACTGAGCAACGGGAGCTCACCCCGTCGCGGGAATTTGAACCGCCGACCTTCTGATCGGCAAGTCCTAGGCTCTGTGGTTTAACCCACAGCGCCACCCGCGTAACTTTTGACAGCTTATAGCTTTTAGCAATAAAGATTCATTCATTCATTCATTCATTCATTCATTCATTCATTCATTCACTCACTCACTATTCTGGGAGTTGTAGCTCCAGCTTACAGCTACATCTTATAGGAAAAAGGCCATTGATCAGTGGCAGAGCATGCAGAAGAAATCCAGGTTTTATTCCTGGCATATCCAGGTAGGTTTGAGAGAGATCCTTCCCTGAAACCTGAAAAATGGACTGTTGATCTGACTTGGTATCAGACAGTCTTGGGCTCCCTGAATTTGCCAAATCCTCTTCTAAAGCCATCCAAGTAGGAGGCCATCGCTGTTTCCTGCAGCAACGAGTTCCACAGTTCAACCGTGCACTTTTACAGCTCCTCCAGACAGCAGCAATGTGGTAGCCTTGAGGATGTGGAGCAGAACAACTAAAAAAAGAAATTGGAATAAATCAAACCACTGATGCACTGTTGTTCCGTCAAAGACATGTTGCAGAAGACACCGGCGATAAAACGCAAGTGTGGCGTGCCCGTAAAGACGGGAACTGAAAACATAACAGCCTGGACTGAGCTCTTTCTGACAGATGGCAAGAGGTTTTAGTGGGAGGGGAGAGAAAATCCGCAGTTGCTCTTGCAGGACTGTGTGGGTGGCGAGATCAAGTGCTTCTTCCAGGCCGTGGCGGCTGGGGGGGGGGGAGATGGAAGAGGCCAGATCAAGAAACAGAGTGCAGTTATTTCCGCTGCAAGCGAGCGGCTGCAGAGGCAGATTCAAAAGCATCCGGAGGCGGGAGAGGCCTTGATCTTCAACAAAGTCTCAAAGGATGCTTCGAAGATCGCCATTTTGGGGAAAGGATTCAGCCACACACTGGCCGATTTGGGCTGTGCAATTAAAGTTGATTGGGAACTCTAGTGCAGCAAACCTGCCTTCCAAAAGAAAAGGAAAATATGGACCTTTTTTTGCAACGGATGGGGGAAATGTACCTGAAAGCATGGGAAAGCAACTGCTTGAGACGATGTTGCATCACCTCCTTTGGCAAACAAATTCAGAGTGAAGGCTCTGTAAATCACAGGTGTTCTCTAGCTCGCTGCAGACAGGTGGTCTGGGAGCAACCTCAGGTCCAGAAAACCTCCCTCTCCCGTTGAACTCTGTCTCTTTGTCAATACGGGGCTGTGTTTTCCACTAAAATGAGTATGCATTTCTTTACGAAAAGGAAATATCTAGCCTGCCTTCCCACTATAAACAAAGTAGATTCTATCGAAAGTTTAAAGGGCTTAGCCTTAGGGAAGGCTGCATAGCTCAGTGGCAGAGCATCCGCTTTGCATTCGTAAGGTCCCAGGTTCAATCCCCGGCGTCTCCAGGTAGGACTGGGAACGCTCAATGTCTGAAATCCCTGGAGAGCTGCTGCCAGTCAGTGTGGACTGTACTGAGCTGGATAGACCCAACTGGCTGATTTGTTTGTTATGGGGCAGCTACCTCTGTTTCCTAAACACAGCAGACTGAAACCACACTACAGTGATACAGTACCAGCAGGTGCTGTGGCAATCAGAAAAATCAATAAAAACAGGCACACATGGCTGCTAAGGAAATGTTTGTGTCGTGTGGTTAACAAGGAAGGTCTCAGGCATGTCCTTTTCTACAGCAGGGATCATAGAATACACTCTAAGTTAACTTTAGAGCATAGAATCGCAGAGTCAGAAGGGACCACAAGGATAATCTAGTGCAGAGGTTTCCACCCTTTTTGAGTCCACGGCTCCCTTTACCAACGTCATTCTTTCTGCAGCACCCTCAGGAGCCCAGATGTGCCACCCCTTGCCTGCAGAAGTGGCAGCTTCTCGCCCCTTTCAGAATAACCTGCCTTGTGGAGTTCCCCCCCCCCCCAGCCTCCTCTCCTCTCCCCTCTCCTTGGGAGTCCTCCGGACAGCCGCTGCCCCTGATCTCTGAGCTGCACCCCTCTCCTGCCCCAAAGAGAGATGCCTCCTCTCACTGTCCCACAGGGGCCTGAGAAGAGGATATTCCCAACCTTAGTGGCCCAACAGAGACTGGCCAAAGGTGAATGTGAGGCCAGCACTTTACCTTGGGAGGCGGCAGGGTCAAAAGTGGGCACTCAACTTCCAGGCAGGCCTTGCACACAGCAAGCACAAGAAAGGCCAGCACTTGCCCGCCTCTCACTATTCTCCTTTCCCAACAGCAAGCACTGGCAGACTGGCGGACTGGGCTCCCTCTCCTGCCTGCTTGCTTGCTCACTCTGAGGCCACCTCAGCTCCTGGCAACCAGCACCCCCTGGCCAGCCCCAGAGGCACCATTCGCCTGGGGAGCTTGTAGCCAGGGCTGCTGCAACAAACAGCTGTGCAAGCCTTTGGGAGGCAGAGACATGAGAGGGCATCAGGGGAGGGAAGGAAGGAAAGAGGGAAAGAGGCCAGTGTTGCCCACGGCACCCCTGACCATCGTTCAAGGCACCCCAGGGTGCCACGGCACACTGGTTGAAAACCACTAATTTAGTCCATCCTTCTGCAGTGCAGGAATCTTTTGACCAAAGCAGGGATTGATCTCACAACTCTAGAATCCCAAGGTATGTGCTGGGGTTCTTGAAACCTTTCACCACTTGGAGTCTGGGGTGTGCCTAAGAAAGCTGCCGTGTTCCTTCCAAAGCTCTCTTCCTAAGTCCCATCTTTGTTATTTCAGCTTTGTTCCAGGCCTCCTTCCCAGCCATGTCGCTGCTTGTGTTGGACGAAACAGCAGGCGATCTGCCAGTCCGAGACACCAACCAGAAGCCCTCCGTGATTGCGGCTATACAAGGTCAAAATTTGGTTGGGGAGGAGTGGTTTTTTAGGGCATTTGCTACAATAGTTGTGTTGCTCACTCTGAAACTTTCATAAACAGAACTGCGAATGGAATTCAGATTCCGTGTCAGGAAAAGTTTAATTCTGCAACTGGAATAAATTATGTAAATCCACATCAATTTGGTCATTTTGGGTTGTTATTACCACAGTCATGCAAAGGAGTAAACTTTGCAGGATACTGAAATTCCACCACTTCTTGACCCATGAATTTCCTGATCTGTCCCCTCTTGTATATCTCATTCAGTTTAATCATATTTCGACAGATTGTCTTTGCGGCCCAAAGGACTAGCAACTTTTCTCCCTTGCTTCCCCTGCTCAAGGAAGCTTAAATTCCTTAAATACTGCATTCTGACATTTCCACAGTGCAATACCGGAAATTGAAGGTGTCCTTTGCTGCACAGATAATATTTGCAAAGAGTGTGGTGCAATGTGAAATTCAGGTTGATATTCTCCCAGTTTCACTTTTGGTCCTGCCTTTCCAAAACTTGATGCAAGCTCCCTTCAAGACGTTTGAGCTGTGTGCAAGCAGAGCATGAACATGTAGGTGTATAGTGATGAATTCAGGTCTATAGCTCAGTGGGAGAGCATCTGCTTTGCATGCAAAAGGTTCCAGAGTCAATCCCTGGCATCTTTAGGTAGGGCCAGGAGAGTCTGGAACCCTCAAGAGCAGTTGCTGGTCAAGGTAGATAAATGGTGCAATTGTTTGGTTCAGCACAAGGCAGCTTCCTATGTTGCTGTGTTTCTAGAATTGGAAGGAAGGTTCTTTGAAAAAAGGGCTCAGAAACTCCCTCTTAGCTGGACAGGCTAAGAGGGTATGGCCCTACAGGGTAAAGGGTAAAGGGACCCCTGACCATTAGGTCCAGTCACTGACAACTCTGGGGTTGTGGCGCTCATCTCACTTTATTGGCCAAGGGAGCTGGCGTACAGCTTCCGGGTCATGTGGCCAGCATGACTAAGCCGCTTCTGGCGAACCAGAGTAGCGCACAGAAAAGCCGTTTACCTTCCCGCCGGAGCGGTACCTATTTATCTACTTGCACTGGTGTGCTTTTGAACTGCTAGGTTGGCAGGAGCAGGTACCAAGCAACAGGAGCTCACCCCATCGCGGGGATTTGAACCGCCGACCTTCTGATCGGCAAGCCCTAGTCTCTGTGATTTTAACCCACAGCGCCACCTGCATCCCTTTCCCTACAGGGTACCCTTATGCAAAAAGAGGGTTGGTAAATAAAGACAAACCCGCTTTCTTTTGTGGCATGCCAAGAAGTATAGCGGTGGCGGGGGGGGGATAGTCTACCGTGGCAGTGACAGCGCAATACTTTCCTTGCCCTGGCTGCTGGCAACCCACATTACAACACTGTGCCCACCGCCCCCATCTCTGAGCTGTGCGAGATTCCAGGGGTTCCAGTCGGTCACCCAGGGTTTGTGTTTCTTCCTGAGAATATGAGGCACAGCAGACCCTGTGGTGTCTTTAGAATATATGGTTTATTTACGCGTAGGTGCAACCTGAGTCTACGCTGTACAGGATCACAGCATCAGCACACACACCCAAAAGGTGTTGCTTTTCCCATAGACCCAGAAGCCTTGGATTCCAGCAGAAATCAGACATGGTTCTCTTGCCTCCACCTTCTAGCTCACGTAACTCAAAACTCCTCTGTTTTTCTAACTATCAGCAAGCTGAGGGAGAGAGGCTCCCACCCATTTGTCATCTGGCACAGAGTTGCTTCCTTTGTTATCTTAACATCCCCAATGTAGGTCATTACCTCACCAGGAAGCTAGCCTGGCTATTCCAGGAATTTGAATCCTTGCTTAGATTACAACACTTCCTGGATGCAGGAATTCGAAGGAGGCCCCCACGTATATCCTACCTGCCCCAAACTCTTATTACTATGTTGTTATGCAGTGGGTTTGTCTGTGCAATTCTTCTTCCCCCAATCTCCCCCTCTCCATGCATAAACCCATGTTCTTTATGCAAGAATGGCTTTATCTATTGATAACTCTACTCTCTATTGTTTTTAATATTCGGTTGGAAGCTGCCCAGAGTGGCTGGGGAAACCCAGCCAGATGGGCAGGGTATAAATAATAAATTATTATTAAATTATTATATTATTATCTCTATCTCCAAACCCCCTTTCCTCCAGATGTGTCATCTTCTGCTGTCCTCCCGGCCAAATCCCAAGGGTTGAAAACATGGATAAAAGGTAGGCAAGGTCATGAAATTCACTGTCTTTATGCGTCGTATCAAACTTTTCACATAACCACTCCCTCTAATAGCAAACCCTAATGGTGCGTGCCAAGAAAAATTGAGATGAAGCAGGAATACTGAGAAACAAGATGGAAGTGTCCGTCTGACTGGGGAACTTTGAGGTTTCTAGAAGTACATATTAACTAGGGTTGCCATATCTCAAAAAGTGAAAATCCGGACAAAAACGTTGTTGAAGCCTTTTTTGGCAAGTTTTTGAACAGTTTTTTAAAGAAGATCACCCAAAACTACTCTGCCAACATGGGTTGCCATACGCCCAGATTTCCCCAGACATTTCCCCGATTTCCACCCGGACACTGCTACCTACAGCGGTACTCAGGGTATGTTCAGGATATTCCGGACATATGGCAACCCTATATTAACCCTCCCCCAACTGTCCAATGAGAATTGAGCATGGTCAGCTGAGCACAGGATGTTGAGTGTGTTGGAAAGGAAAAGGGGAAACTGAGGTGACGATGCCCTACTTCAGCTCTTTATTGCTTAGAGTATCATTGAGGAGAACATGGTTGGCCAACAAGAACCTTGTATCCTTATACATAATAATTCCCATTATGAAGAGAGCTAGCATTATGTAGTTAGAGTGTTGGGCTAGGACTGGAGAGACCTAAGTTCAAATCCTCCCACAACCATGAAACTCACTGTGGTCTTAGGCCAGTAACTCTCACCACAGCCATTTTTAGGAGCAGACAGCCCAGGTGGCTACCTGGAGCCCTGGACTCTGGGGGGATAAAGTGCCTGGCCTAGTACAACTAGAGGGTGAAACTTAATTTTGGCAAATGTATTAAAAACCATCAGCTTACAGCCATGTTTGACCTCCACCCAATACATGGTTCTACCCTCCCAGCCTAGTTAACATTTGCAGAATCACCTGCAAAGGCCTGAAGACCGTCATGAATGACGAAATCTACAAGATTTCTGTAGGGGGAGAAACTTCTTCCTTTGTTAACAGACCACATAGCTGATGATGTTCTTCCCAATTCTTTTGCTGCTCCCCAGCATCAGGTTCACTGGCAAGGACTCGGCGCCAGATCAACCGAGTGAACCGCACAGAGCTAGAGGACGGGTTCTTGCGACTTCACGATGAAAATCTGCTACTTAAAGAGTTTGCCCAGAAGCAAGAGGACAGGATCAAAAGGTATCGGGAGTAGAAGAAGAAGAGGAGTTTGGATTTGATATCCCGCCTTTCACTCCCTTTAAGGCAGTGTTTCCCAAACGTTTTTGGGCAACGGCACACCTGCTTACCGGAAAAAAATCTCGCGGCACACCACCATTAAAGCCCCGCCCCGTGACGTCAGCGCGCAGCGTCACGCGGGGGGGGGGGACGCACAAAAGTGAACGTTTTTTCCCTTCCCCTTGCCGGGGTGGGAGGAGGCAGCAGAGCGAGGGCAGCTGAGGCGGCGGCGGCGATAGCGGGCGGAGGAGGAGCCGTCGCCGGGAGTTGCTGCTGCTGCTGTTGCTGCTGCTGCCCGGACATGCCGGCCTCCTCCTCCTCCGCTGTCTCGCGCTCCTCCCTTTTGCGCGAGCTGCCCCGCCGCTCGGCACCACCACCGCGGAGCCGCCCCCGGCTCGACGCGGATCCTCGCCGCCGCCGCCGCCGCCTCTCGCCGCCCGACTCGCCCGCCTCCCTCCCACGGCACACCAGCCGGTGTCTCACGGCACAGTAGTGTGCCGCGGCACACCGGTTGGGAAACACTGCTTTAAGGAGTCTCAAAGCGGCTAACATTCTCCTTTCCCTTCCTCCCCCACAACAAACACTCTGTGAGGTGAGTGGGGCTGAGAGACTTCAAAGACTAGCCCAAGGTCACCCAGCAGCTGCATGTGGAGGAGCGGAGATGCGAACCCGGTTCCCCAGATTACGAGACTACCACTCTTAACCACTACGCCACACGGGCTCTCACACTGGAGTAGCTGATATTAATTTAATTGTCGTCCGTTGTCAGAGTATATTATTGTGCGTTGTCCATTACTCACAATCAACTGACTGATGGTTCAGTTAATTGGTGTTTTAAATCTAATGTCTTGAAGAAATGATTATAGTAAGCTAGAGTTCACACCCAAGACCAGCTTCAATGTGCCAAACAGTAATAAAGAGAATGTTGCTGAGTCTACATAGGTGCCCATTCCCTCACCACTGATCAATCCCAGCCTGTCATCATAGTTCAGAGTAGCCTATCGTCTCTGTAAACCACAGCCCTCTCTCCTCTCCCACTTCCCGACCACCCTAATCTGGGTGGTGGCAGTTGGGTTTTGTGTTATATGTCTAGTTCAGTCGATAGAACTGGAAGTGTTGCATTAATTAAGATCAATTGAACCAATGCTTTCCTTTGTTCCATGAATGCCTCTGTTCAGTGAAGACTAATGCTATATTCTGCCACCAGGTGTCGCTGTCGTGCTAACTGTGTTCTCTGTGTGCATGCTGAAGCCACGAGCACCATGGTGGCCTCTAGTGGCAGAATGTAAACATTGCAACACTGCAAATTAAAAAAAACCAAACCAACACGACAGGAAGGGGCTTCAGTCTAATGAGCATTTAGACTAGCCATCACACAAGTCTTTGCGATAACAGAAAACACATATTCAGATTGCACCATCAACACACCATCTCACATCAGCCATATTTTCCCAAGTCTGATGATAATAATAATGATAATAATAGTAATAATAATAGTAATAATAATAATAATAATAATAATAATAATTTATTTATACCCCGCCCTGGCTGGGCTTCCCAGCCACTCTGGGCGGCTTCCAACAAAATACAGTAATGCATCAAACATTAAAAGCTTCCCTAAGCATGGCTGTCTTCAGATGTCTTCTAAAAGTCTGGTAGTTGTTGTTTTGTTGTTCTTTTTGACATCTGGTGGGAGGGTGTTCCACAGGGCGGGTGCCACTACCGAGAAGGCCCTCTACCTGGTTCCCTGTAACTTAGCTATATCTGGTTACTTCTATCTTTCTTTCTATGACCCCTCTCTGAATCTTTTCCAACATGATTTGGCCTTCTTAAATGGTGGTGCCCAGAACTTGAATCTCAAGCGTGGTCCTATAAACACCAATTACAGAGGATGTATTATTTCTTGAGAATGCCAAAACTGGATCTTTCCCTCCCTTTGCTCTATCAGGATGGGAACCAAACTATCAAGGCTCAGCCACGAGCGAATGCAAGTTGACGGGAGACCCGGGAGCTGGATCCGAAGCTCTGGAAGAAACCTGGACCTGGAGGAGGACCTGGAAGGGACTCGGGAGAGGGTTCGGGAACTGGAGAGACGAAATGAGGGTCTAAGGAACCGCCTGCTCTTCTACAAGCAGCAGCTCCAGCTGCAGAGTTTGGGTCGATACGGCCCTTACGGCTATGTCTCTCCCAGGGTAGACACAGGACTTCGGCGGGCACACACAGCTGCTGGGCGAGTGCCTGAGAAAGTACGCAAAGGTAAAAAGAGCTTGTGGGGGGTATTGTGTTCATCGGCAGGGAGGTTCTGGGCTGAGCAGTGTTTTTGCAATGTTAAAGGACACATAATGAGTGTCAGGGACTGGCAGGATGCTGACGGGTGGGCAACAGTTGCACTAATGTACAGGGTATGGGAAAGAAGTAAGACGAATTGAGTACAGGACAGCAAATATGACCTGGCAGGTGTTACTAAAACTCAGTGGGATGATGCAGAAGTCCCAGCAAAAGAAGAATGGATACAAAAACTTATGGGATACACAGAAATGGCATAACATACTGGAAAAATAAGAAATCAAGATAACAAACTTTTTATAAAAGAATGGAAATGGTTTATTGAATATTTACAAATAAATTGTAAATAGATAAGAACACTGGCAGGATTATTGTAATAACCTGCAATTTTATAAGAGTATATATTGAAAGTAGATGAATAAATGAGCAAATTAAGTTAATTTGGATATGCAGAAAATATTAAAAAAATCAATTTAAGGAACTGCAGAAAGAGGAGGAAGGAAGCCAAGTTTTGACATGTTAAAATGATTACAAAATTATTGAAATGTATAAAATTGAAAATCATACATAAAATATTTTTAAAAAAATAATAATAATAAAAGAAACTTAGTGGGATGATACTCATTACTGGAATGTAGGAATTGAGAGGTATAACCTGTCCAAAAGGAATAGATGAAACAGAAAGGGAGGAGAAGTGGCATTATATGTAAAGGATGTGTACACTTGTGAAGACCCAGAGCATGGAAGGCAGGTTGAGAATATGTGGTTAGATTTGGAGGAGAAGGAAACAACAGTGACTTTGTTGTAGATATCTGCTAAGGACCTCTAAGCCAGGCTGAAGACTTGGATGAGGCCTTCTTGAACAGATGAGCAAACATTCAAAACGGAGAGATGTAGTAGTCCTGGGAGACTTCAACGACCCCAGTACCTCTTGCAACTCAAATTAGGCCAAGAATGCCAGGTCTAACAACCTCTACCACATGTGGTGGACCTGTGGTAGAGTGAAGGGCTTCTGGGAATTAATTTACAATGAACTTAAAAAAATCTTTAAGTACACTTTTCCAAAAAAAACTCGAAGCCTTTCTACTGGGATTGACAGGGAAGGAAATTAAAAAGAAAGATAAAAACCTTTCTGTATGTCACGACGGCTGCAAGAACTATCTTGGCTCAGAATTGGAAAACAGATGTAATACCTACCATTATGGAATGGCAGGTTAAAATGATGAATTACACAGAACTGGCCAGAGTATCAGGAAAACTACGAGATCAGGACAAACAGAAGTTTCAAGAAAGCTGGAGGAAATATTTGGTGTATATAAGAGACAATTGTAAAAGACACTGGCAGGGTTAGAATAACTCTAACAGCGTATGGTAAAAATAAAGTTAAATATACAGAATAGGCAATGTTAGAAAATATATGATACTTACCGAAGGGGTGGAGGGAAGTCCGAAGCTCGGCAGAGCTAAAGATAAATATGTGATGAATGTATGTTTAATGAAAAATATTTTAAAAAAAATATTGGGGGGGGAAAGAAAAAAGAAGGTCTAACAAATTCCTCAATTTCCTGGCTGACAATTTCATTTCGCAGAAGGGTGGAAGAAGCAACAAGGTGTCAGCGACTAGCAGTAGGGGTGGGGGGACTCAGGAGAGGGGGGCAGTGAATTGTGGGAAACCGTACCAGCTAGGAGACAAGAGTCGGAGGCAGGGGAAGCTTTGGAGCTGGAGGTGGGGCGCAGGATGGATCAGAAGAGGAGGAAGAGGCATTCAGGCAAGTGGAGGGCCGGGTGCTTCCCCACCCTCTCCTGCACCAATGTCTCCCAGAACCAGGAGGGAGCTGAAGAGAGAAGAGCAGAGGCAGCTTTCACACAGGCACAGTCTCCAGCTGTGTGCGTGCAGCCCATAAACTGAGGGAGAGGGAGTGAGCGTCTGTTGCTGCAACTGTTCCACAGAGCACAGACCTGGGAATAGTTGCCTAGATGCTAGAGTGGTGTGCAGAGTTATTCGAAGCCATAAAAACAACTGTAAGTGTCCACGTTTAACAATAAAGAGTTAGCTATCTTCCATGTGCATTCCTTTGGCCCATGACAGTAGACTTCATTGAATCAAATCGCGCCGGCTTTTCGTGGACCCTGCTGGTTTTTCTCTGTAGAATGTGCGACCCAATAGGGCATGGGCTGAGGCGCATGATGTGTTGCTCGTAATTATTTATATTTTTTGGCCCAGCAGGAATGCGGGTTCAAGGGCCGGCGGTCAGACCAACCCACACAGCTCCTGCCCGCTATGGCGATCACACTCTGGAGGGATCTCGAGTTGAGACGGAGAGACTGTGAGTCTTGCCTGCCCATCCTACCCTCAACCATTTGGCCATTGCGATTTTTTTCTTTTCTTTCGAAATAATTTTTATTTGGTTTTAGAAGTATAAAATTATAACAATACAATCATACACATCCACATTTACAGATTCCTCTGAATCTCTGGACTTCCCATCTCCCCTTCATGGTTCCCATTCTTAACCCTTTTATGCTGCATCTTTTCTATGTTTTATATACAGTGGTACCTCGGGTTACATACACTTCAGGTTACAAACGCTTCAGGTTACAGACTCCGCAAACCCTGAAACAGTGCTTCGGGTTAAGAACTTTGCTTCAGGATGAGAACAGAAATTGTACTCCGGCGGCGCGGCGGCAGCAGGTCCCATTAGCTAAAGCAGTGCTTCAGGTTAAGAACAGTTTCAGGTTAAGTACGGACCTCCGGAACAAATTAAGTACCGTATTTTTTGCTCTATGAGACTCACTTTTTCCCTCCTAAAAAGGAAGGGGAAATGTGTGTGCGTCTTATGGAGCGAATGCAGGCTGCACAGCTATCCCAGAAGCCAAGACAGCAAAAGGGATTGCTGCTTTCACTGCGCAGCGATCCCACTTGCTGTTCTGGCTTCTGCAATTCAGAATATATTTTTTTTCTTGTTTTCCTCCTCCAAAAACTAGGTGCGTCTCGTGGTCTGGTGCGTCCTCAAGAGCAAAAAATATGGTATTTAACCCAAGGCACCACAGTAATTCCATTGTCTCCATAGTACTTATAGAATCATAGAATCATAGAGCTGGAAGAGACCACAAGGGCCATCGAGTCCAACCCCGTGCCAAGCAGGAAACACCACCAGAGCACTCCTGACATATGGTTGTCAAGCCTCTGCTTAAAGACCTCCAAAAAAGGAGACTCCACCACACTCCTTGGCAGCAAATTCCACTGTCAAACAGCTCTTACTGTCAGGAAGTTCTTCCTAATGTTTAGGTGGAATCTTCTTTCTTGTAGTTTGGATCCATTGCTCCGTGTCCGCTTCTCTGCTACATTACAGGTGTTATTGTAATCCTGCTAATGTTTTCATCTGCTTACACTTTGTCACTGTTTTATATACATGTCATTATATTGTAAATCACTTTGAGATGGGAAGGAATGACATAATAAATAAATAAATAAATAAATAAATAACGTTAATGCATGCAAATGTTAACTGGATCCTCTCCTCTTCCCACTTTCCCAAGGACAATGAGCTGGAAACGGAGCAGCTATTTTTGTTTTCTTCCTTTCAGTAGCCAGAGCCTGGTCCTTGCAGCGTTGGAACTGGATCCTGAGTCGCTGAGTTCCACACATGGCAGAGATACGGACCCAGAAAGCGCCCGCTCCCTGCAGCGCCACCTAGAGGTCCGGGAACGCCGGTACAATGCCTGCACAATGCTTATTTGGTCCATGTTAAATCAGTCTCTCTAGCTCTTGTTTTAAGGTCTTCTCAACTCTTGTTCCATTTCTCACCAAAACACTTAAATCAAACTTAATCCGTTCCGGAGAGAACCAGATTCTGGGATGTCAAAGTACCGTATTTTTCGCCCTATAGGACGCACTTTTTCCCCTCCAAAAATGAAGGGGAAATGTGTGTGCGTCCTATGGGGCGAATGCAGGCTTTCGCTGAAGCCAGGAGAGCGAGAGGGGTCGGTGCGCACAAGCATGTCTCTCTGCTGTCCCCGGACCTGAGCTGAAGGCGGGCTGCGGGGAGAAGAGCGCTTCTCCCCGCTGCCGGCCCCACAAGCGCCTGGGGGGGGGGGAAATAATTTTTTTCCCCTTTATTTCCCCCCCAAAAAACTTGATGCGTCCTATGGGCTGGTGCGTCCTATGGGGCGAAAAATACGGTATATATTTTCAGGCTTGAGTTTAAAACGGGGAAAACCAAACATGACTCGTTGATAAGATATAGAGGTTTGTAAACTGGGAGTGTTGACATGTGTTTTAATCTTAGTTTTGGCTTGTCATTGATCTTAATTATTTTTTGAATGTTGTTTTTCATGGGTTATTACTGATAATTTTATTGTTTTATTTACTGTAAACAGTTTTGAGATTGGGTGTTTTCCTACATGGTACATGTACCTACGTGGTACATGAATTTTGTAAAATAAATTAAACAAACCTTTATTTTAACTTCTTGGTTCATCAGGAACATAAAAATTCAGATACAGTGGTACCTCATACCACATACGCTTCAGGTTACATACACTTCAGGTTACAGACTCCACTAACCCAGAGATATTACCTCGGGTCAAGAACTTTGCTTCAGGATGAGAACAGAAATTGTGCAGTGGCAGCACGGCAGCAGCAGAAGGCCCCATTGGCTAAAGTAATGCTTCAGGTCTAGAACAGTTTCAGGTTAAGAACAGACCTCCGGAACGAATTAAGTGCTTAACCCAAGGTACCACTGTATCTGTATGCAATAGCAGAAATGGCTGGAAAGTATTTTGTTACAACCACGCCCCACCCCCACCCCAATTTATTAACCTAAAGTAGTTTCCAGCCCTTTTCTTCTCTTGAGGGAAGGAGAAAGGAAGGACAGATAAGTGCTGGCTGGTGGATTTCAAATTTAATGCTGGTCTCTTTACCCAACACAGACCTAACAAGACAATCTATTTCTTTTTGATGATTATTTAAAATCTATTTTTATTAATACCAAAAGTTCAGTACAAAGTACCTATTTAAAACACACCAGAATAAAAGAAATACTTTAAAAAAAACTACAGTGATCTAAAGAGGAACAGGGGCAGAAAGAAGAAGGAAAAAAGGGGGGGGAAGAGTGAGAGAAAAAGTAAAGAAAATGGGAAAAGATAAAAAGACTCTGTCCGTCAGCTAAATATAGTATTGACATCCAGCTATTCTATTTTCTATAAGCCAATTTTTTTTTCCAATCTTCAAATCCAGACATTACAAGCTCATTTTCTCTCTTAGGCAAAAAGTCTGCAAGAAGTTTC
The DNA here is from genome assembly GCF_965112155.1 of Podarcis liolepis. NCBI lineage: Eukaryota > Metazoa > Chordata > Lepidosauria > Squamata > Lacertidae > Podarcis > Podarcis liolepis. The sequence goes on along the minus strand of NC_139573.1, from coordinate 10,881,335 downwards.
CGGTCCTTAATAAATGTCAGTAATCAACACCTATTTGTCTGTTTTGCCGTTCCAGAGCCGCCATCCAGGAAAACGTGGAGATGATTCGTCTGCAGAAGCTTCTGAGAGCCAAGAATTCAGAACTGGTGGTAACCAAAGCCCAGTTTGCTGGCTTACAGGAAGTGAGTCCTGCCACGTAGTCAAATGCAGCCCACTGGGTTTCACTCTCTGGCCCCTGGGCTTCTCCCCAAGCCAAACCATTTCACACAGACATACTGCTTATCTTCTGAGCCCTCCCAAGGGATGCAGGCCAATGTCAACTTGGGGCCGTCAGAGGCAAAAGTGGGTGGGATAATGGATGTACGTTTTGCCTTTGTGCAGTAGGCTAGTTCTTACACACACACACACACACACACACACACTCACAAGGCACCTCGCTCTCTTCTCCATCCAAGCAAGGAAGCGGCATTATCAAAATTCTAGGGCAAAGTCTAGCAAGGCAAAAACACTTGCGGTTGGGGAAGGAAGCAGTGCTAGTGAAGGCCACATTTGAGCCCTAGACCTAAGGTTCCTCATCCGTGATCTCAACGATATTTTTAGTTGTGAGCTTTGCAACGGTTTGTGTTTTTTGCAGATCGTTTTCAGAGCGTTTTTAATAGCTGTTTAGATCCAGCCCAAATTATTTAAAAACAGATTGTGAGGGAATGTGAGGGACCCTGATCCCCACAAACTACTGTTGCACGCACACCACATGACTTCCCCATAAGATTCCTGGGAACTGTTGGACTTCCGGTCCGCTGCAGAGGAGAATGGCGGTGTGCTAAGTGTCGTCCGCGACACAGAGCCGGCAGAAAGGCTTTGAGGGCAGCGATAGAGCTCAGTGGGGACCTGAGGGCTACAGCGGAGTGAAAAATGCATTCAATGATTCAATTATTTGACAGTATAGAGCAAGGGTCAGCAAACTTTTTTAGCAGGGGGCCGGTCCACTGTCCCTCAGTCCTTGTGAGGGGCCGGACTATTTTGGGGGTGGGGGTGGGGGGGAATGAATGAATTCCTATGCCCCACAAGTAACCCAGAGATGCATTTTAAATAAAAGGACACATTCTACTCATGTAAAAACACGCTGATTCCCAGACTGTCCACGGGCCGGATTTCGAAGGCGATTGAGCCGGATCCGGGCCTTAGTTTGCCTACCCATGGTATAGAGACTCCGTTTTCCTTCATATATGTGACTTCCGACAAGGAAGGTACTTTTTTCCTCATCCACCCCAATAATCCAGCCCTTTGCTTGCTATTTCTCCAGGCTTACGAGACTCAGCTCCAGCAGGTAACTTTCTCCAGTTCTGTTTGGTGGTGGCAGCATTGGGGGATTGGGACTCAACGGTCCCTCAAGGTTCTAGATCTCATGAATCTTTCCCTTCTTCTTTGCTTCTCCAGAACCAAGAGGCATTGAGGTCAGCCAGCGAGGCCTTGCTAGCTCAGGTCGAAAAGCTGAATGCCCACCTCAGGGAGGAGAGTCAGAAGGTGGCAGCCTTGGAGAGCCAAGTAGAAATCCTTTCTCCACTGCAGGGAATGCTGGAAGATGTAAGTCGTGTCAGAAATAATCCAGAAGAAAATGCTTCTATCATACTTCTCAAACTTCAGTCTTTTATTTTTATTGAAACCATTTCTATGCTGAGATATACAGTGCTTTTTTTTCTTTAAAAAGGGGGTACTTTCATTTTTACTCAAGAAAATCACCATTTTATAGTTCAAATTGGGGAAAATAAATACAGTAAATGGACAAAAGTACAAAGATTCACAAAATGTTTAGAGGTACAGGTATGTGTACCTCCAGAAAAAAACAACAATGGGGATATGTGTGATATGCCCCTGAGATATCTGTCAGGTGGTACATTTTTGAATGTTGAAGTCTGGACATTGGCTTAATTTCTGTTGTAGGAATTCTAAGGTCTCAAATATAGAATAAACGTTGATAATTGCACAAGGAAAAGACACATACGGTGCTTTTTTTCTTTTAAAAAAATGTTTAGGGGGTACTCTCATTTTCCTTCTTGCATTGAAATACTGCCCCTCAATGAGGCCAAACTTAGATTCACAAAATGTTTAGGGGTATGCGCACCCCTGCGTCCCCCCAGAAAAAAGCATTGCATAAGTATATAAACCACATGTCTAAACAGTACAGGAGAGCAATCCAAAAACCATCTTGGCTCTCTTAAAGACTCTAAATATTTCCTCTGCCTCCTTAATCCCTCTTGCCTGAGAACACATAGGCAGATAGCAATCCGGGGATGTTCCTGAAGGGATTCCTCTCCTATATCTACAAACCTCCTTCATATTAGTTGTCATTGTTTGCTCAGATGCTCTGCATTGAGGGATGTGTGAAGGGTATCTTTATTGTCGTATCAAATGCTAATGCTTTGTGTAAACTGTGTCTGGAACTATGGAAAAACTTGCTAAATTCTCAGAAATATCACACCTTGGCCTGCCTGAGCCACAGCAACCCTACCTTACCTGTGATGCCATTTCTGACTGTTTGTAGAGGGGATGTGCTTCTTCTCCGTGCCAAAATGCAAACCCTTAAAAGAGATGTTTCTTCTTGGTTCTGGGTCTCTCTAGCCTCCTTGCTAGGAGGGGAGGGAACTCTGTTCCAACATAAAAAATGAAGATCTTGCCTTGCTGTCACTGTTTCCTGCCTCTATCCATTCATCTCTGACCTATCATGGACTTAGGCAGACTCAGTCCCTTGGGGAGTTGAGCAGCAAAAGCCAAACACCCCAATTTTTCTACAGTGGTGCCTCGCAAGATGAAAAGAATCCGTTCAGTGATTCTCTTCGTCTAGCGGTTTTTTCGTCTTGCAAAGCAAGCCCATTGACGGATTAGAGGATTAGCGCTATTAGCAGCTTTTAGCGGCTTTTAGCGGCTTATCAGCTTATCGGATCAGCTGATAAGCAGTTTAGCGGAGGAGCAAGATGGCGGCGCAAGCACTTGCAGCGGCTCGGCACTCCGAAGACCGGTATTCAGTGATTTGTGTTTTATTTTTATCTGTGAACTTATTGCTGCTATGGACTGTGAATACTCAGGCACAAGTAATTTATAGTCGTCAAGAGCTCTTAAGTATCGGCAGAGGGGAAGGCTGCAACCAGGAGGTCTCAACCTACAACATTCCAGCTGAGCTTATCAGAGAGCCTCCATATCTTGCACATTCTTGGGATACTCCCCTTGCTCTCCTTGCCAGAAAGAAAAGGAAACGGAGAGGGCGCAAGCAGAAGAGGGGTTGCAGGGCTGGACTACGAGTGAGGCTAGGTAAAAATCCCCACAAGCCTGCATTGCCAAGTCTCCTTGTATCAAATGTGAGATCCTTACCCAACAAGGTAGAGGAGTTGGAACTTATTACCTCTCGGCAGAAAAGTATCTGGGACTGTTGTGTTATGGTCCTTTTAGAGACGTGGCTGGATCCCTCCTTTCCACAGGGACTTCTGCAGCTAGAAGGACGCTCAGTAATTAGAGCGGATAGAACCGCCAAATCCGGGAAGAGCAGAGGAGGAGGAATTTGCGTTTATATAAACAACAACTGGAGCTCGGACATTAAACAAATGGACACGCATTGCTCTCCTGACTTGGAGTACCTAGTGGTGAAGTGCCGCCCTTTTTACTTGCCACGTGAGTTTAATGTTGTTATAATAACAGCGGTGTATATACCTCCTGATGCAAACACAACTACAGCTATGGGCCACCTGCTGACTGCTATTAGCAGACAGCAGCGGGCCCACCCGGATGGAGCACTTGTGGTTGCTGGTGATTTCAACCGAGCCGATTTAAGGACTGTGCTCCCTAAGTTCCACCAGTATGTTGATTGTCCCACTAGGGGGGGAAACACCTTGGACCGAGTATATAGTAACATCATGCATGGATACAAGACCAAGCCCCTGCCCAATTTGGGGCAGTCAGACCACATATCCTTACTTATGATACCATCATATAGACCTCTCGTACGCAGAATTAGACCATCAACTAGAGAGATACGAGTGTGGCCAGTAGGTGCATCTGAGCAACTCCAAGACTGCTTTCGGAGCACCGAGTGGTCGCTTTTTGAAGAGAATAATGTGGACACATATGCTTCAACAGTACTGTTTTACGTTAAAAGCTGCATTGATGTTGTTACTACCACCAAACAAATACGGGTGTTCCCTAACAACAAGCCCTGGCTAAACAGGGATGTGTATCTTCTGTTAAAGGCAAGAAATGCTGCTTTTCACTCTGGTGATGCGCAGCAGTATAGAGCAGTGTTTCCCAACCTTTTTTGGGCAAAGGCACACTTGTTTGATGAAAAAAATCTCGAGGCACACCACCATTACAGCCCCGTGACGTCAGCGCGCAGCGTCACGCCGGGAGGGACGCACGAAAGTGTAACTTTCAATTTTTTTCCCTCCCCCTTGCCGGGGAACCTCCAAGCTTTGGGGGGGGGGGAGGAGGCAGCAAAGCGAGGGACTGAGGGACTCCTCCAACGACAAGGGTTGGGGAAGAAGAGAAAGGGCTATTCCGCTCCAGTCACGGGAGGGGAATATGTACTGGCCCAACTGGTGTGCGGTCTTCGGAAAGCGGGGTGCGGGAAGGAAGCCTAGGCTCGGGGTCATAGAATCATAGAATCATAGAGTTGGAAGAGACCACAAGGGCCATCGAGTCCAACCCCCTGCCAAGCAGGAAACACCATCAGAGCACTCCTGACATATGGTTGTCAAGCCTCTGCTTAAAGACCTCCAAAGGAGGAGACTCCACCACACTCCTTGGCAGCAAATTCCACTGTCGAACAGCTCTTACTGTCAGGAAGTTCTTCCTAATGTTTAGGTGGAATCTTCTTTCTTGTAGTTTGGATCCATTGCTCCGTGTCCGCTTCTCTGGAGCAGCAGAAAACAACCTTTCTCCCTCCTCTATGTGACATCCTTTTACATATTTGAACATGGCTATCATATCACCCCTTAACCTCCTCTTCTCCAGGCTAAACATGCCCAGCTCCCTTAGCCGTTCCTCATAAGGCATCGTTTCCAGGCCTTTGATCATTTGGGTTGCCCTCCTCTGGACACGTTCCAGTTTGTCAGTGTCCTTCTTGAACTGTGGTGCCCAGAACTGGACACAGTACTCCAGGTGAGGTCTGACCAGAGCAGAATACAGTGGCACTATTACTTCCCTTGATCTAGATGCTATACTCCTATTGATGCAGCCCAGAATTGCATTGGCTTTTTTAGCTGCCGCGTCACACTGTTGGCTCATGTCCACCGGGCGCAAGGTCCACCGACCTCGGTGGAGAAAGGCAACAACCGGAGCCGATGACCAGTGGCGTAGCGTGGGTTGTCAGCACCCGGGGCAAGGCAAATAATTTGTGCCCCCTAACCCGTGGATTTTAGCACTCGAGTGCGAGTGCGCCCCCCCCAAGATGTTGCGCCCGGCCCCCCTGCACCCCCACGCTACGCCACTGCTTCAGGTCCCCCAATAAAACATTTGAGGGGGCCAGTCTCCCAGTTGATGGGCATTGCCAATGTGATCAACTATGCAGGGCGGGGTTTACTTGCCTCCCCCCCCCATATCATACTGTATTCACGTTGGCACCCCTGATGAACTCAGCGGGGCTTACTTCTGCCCCGCAAGCCTTTGCACCTCCGCGTCTCCTTTCCTCTCTATATGTAAGAGGGTGAAGGTCAGGCTGGCAGTGCAAATAAGGGCCCCGCTGCTGAAGGCCTCGCTCGCCGCGACCTCCTGGTCCACGGGCAGGGCAAGAAAGTGCCTTTTCCTTGGGGGGGGGGGAGTCTTAAATTTCAAACCATTATTATTATTATGAATATCTAGGAGAAGGAAAACTCTGATCCTAAACTTCTGCTGCCTTGCAGCTCTACTGATTCTTGAGAAAAGCTGTGGGAGTAAACCCGAGCAAAAATCCTTACCCACTGCCTTGTGTGGCATCTTCTGGAGAAGAAAAGGAAGAGGAGTAAACTCCACATAAATCTGGAGTGGAGTCCTTACAGCACTTGGAGGGATGCCTCCTTTCAGCAACTCCTGCAGACAAGCTAGTGTAACTTAAAAAAAATATGTTTTGAGCATCAACTTGGGAAACAGTCTTGAGTGGTCAGGAAGTTCACATATCACACTGTGAGCTTTGGTTGTCCTATTAAAGGTATCCTTTAACTATGTATTCGAATTTTGCTTTAAGAGAGAGAGAGAGAGGCGCCAATCAACAGCTTTCCTCTCCCCCAGAGGAAGCTACATTTTTGCTGATGAGATATCCGTGTTGCTAATGTAGCACCATGGAGTAGCAGAGAGAGTGAAAGTTAGAAATATTTAAAAGGACTCTAGGTGCTCTGTGCCTTGAAGAATATTCATGCCCCCAAATGATTCTGTAGCTCTGGTTATAATAGCATCCCCCCCCGCCCCCTTAAAAAGGCATCATTCTCTTTGCTCCACGTCGGCAGTTTTTGAAAACAGTTCTCGGCGAGTGGGAGGGGGGACAGTTTGGGGGAGCTGTGAGGGGGGAAATGAGGAAAATGAAATAAATATTTCATCAGCAGCCAGCCTTTCAAAGGCACCAGATGAGTAGCCTAATTCAATCAAACATATGCTTTGAACAGCCGCCTTGTTATTTTATAAATATGGGTTTAAAAGGACGTGTGAAGTGGAAGAACATCTGGTTAGAAAGAAGCGACTTGGTTCTTTTTTAATGTCTCGTCCTGATCACTGTGTGTAGTTTTGCACAGCGGTCGGCATTTAGGAGGTGTTTGCCACATGCAGAGAAACGGGAAAGACGGAATCCAGTGTGGGAAAGGAGGATCTAATGTGCGTGGTTTCTCTACCTCCACCGACGACTCGCCACGTGCGAGGAGGAAGGCGGGCTCCCTTCACCTCCCCGTCCCCTCAAGGGAAAGGGAAAACGACGTGAGGAAAAGCGACGCGGGACAGTGAGCGAGGTTCTCCTCAGAGCCTTTTCCCGCCGCCCCCTCGCAAGACAGCCCTGAAGCCGAGCGCAGAGTGAGGGGCGGGGCCCGGCAGAGTCTCGCTGCCCCCCAACGCCTCTCGAGGCGGCATGAGGGGCGCCGCGTCAAGGGCGCCGGCGGGCGCAGCGGCAGCTCCTGTCAGGGCACGAGGCGGGCCCGGCGCCTCTCCCCCACCCACCCCGTCCGCCCACCCATATCCCGCTCAGGAGGGGCCGGTGGGCTGGCAAGCGCCTCACAGCAGCAGCACCAGAGAGGGAGAGAAGTCCGCCTCCCGCTGCCGCCGCCTCTTCATCCCCAGCAGCAACTTCCCTGCCCGGCTCCCCGCCGCCGCCTCCTTCTCTCCCTGCTTTGCAGTAGCAGCCGCCGCCGCCGCGGCACACCAGGCAACATCTCGCGGCACACTACTGTGCCGCGGAACACCTGTTGGGAAACACTGGTATAGAGAAGCTAGAGCCAAATTGAAAAAGGGCATTAGGAACGCCAAAGCTATGTACTGCCGGAGGATCGAAAAACATTTTGAGAGCTCCGACCCTCGTCGAGTATGGCAAGGCTTGAGACAAATTACAGGGCAAAATACTAAAAACGAATTGGCTAGCAGCAGTGCGCACCTGGCTGATCAACTGAATCAATTTTTTAGCCGCTTTGAGGAGGGAACTGGAACTACCGTCACTACAGCATTGGCCACCAGCACATTATCAGAAACTACTACTGATAGACAACCACTTTTATTACAGACCTGTGACGTACAACGTGCCTTTCGGAGCATTAACATCAGGAAGGCAGCTGGACCGGATGGAATCATGGGACGGGCTATTAGGGACTGTGCTGCAGAATTAGCCGGCGTATTTACGGACATTTTCAACCTATCCCTGTTGCAGGGTTATGTCCCTACCTGCCTGAAGACATCGATTATAGTGCCAGTCCCCAAGCAGTCAGTGGTGGTATCTCTCAATGATTATAGACCAATAGCCTTAACATCTGTTGTTATGAAATGTTTTGAGAGATTGGTGCTAGATTATATTAAGGCTAGTCTTCCATCCACTTTAGACCCGTTCCAGTTTGCATACAGAAGAAATAGATCTACTGATGATGCTATTTCCATCGCCGTCCATACTGTATTGAGTCATCTAGAACGACAGGGAACCTACGCAAGGCTGTTGTTTGTGGACTACAGTTCTGCCTTCAATACAATTCTGCCAGACAGGTTATTTCTTAAAATGACCAACTTGGGTATACATCAGAAGATCTGTCTGTGGGTAAGGAATTTCCTGACTGATAGGCCGCAGACAGTGAGAATGGGACCTTACTATTCTTCTACTCTAGTATTAAGCACAGGAGCCCCTCAGGGATGCGTGCTAAGTCCCTTTCTCTATTCTCTGTACACATTTGATTGCACCCCACTGTATAAATCCAACACAATCATCAAATTTGCGGATGATACAACAGTGGTGGGGCTCATCAGTGAGAACGATGAGACTGCTTATAGGAAAGAAGTACAGGGGTTAATTCAATGGTGTAAAGAAAATAATCTTATGCTTAACACCAAAAAAACCAAAGAACTCATAATTGACTTTAGGAGAAAGAAAAGTGTATTGTTACCATTGCACATAAATGGCGAGGAAGTGGAGAGGGTTGGTAGTTTTAAATACCTGGGCATTTATATCTCGCAGGACCTCTCATGGACTGCAAATGTTAATATGGTTGTGAGGAAGGTGCAGGGGAGGTTGTATTTCCTGAGAATGCTCAGGGGACTGAATCTATCCCAGCACCTACTTCTGTCCTATTATCATAGTACCATCGAGAGTGTCCTAACCTATAGTATATTATCGTGGTATGGGAGCAGCTCTGAAACAGATAAAAAAGCTTTACAGCGAACAATTAAAATTGCCCAGAACGTTATTGGGCTCCGACTACCAACCCTGGATGAGATCTTCACGTCTCGCATCTTGAAGAAGTCACATAATATTCTGAGATATCCCACCCACCCTGCTCACAACTTCTTTGAACTATTGCCTTCGGGCAGAAGATATAGGACAATGAAAACACGAATCACACGCCTTCTGAATAGTTTCTATCCAAGAGCTCTGATTGCACTAAGTAATGATCTCAGGGCCAGTTGCAAGGTTTAGTAAGTAGGGAGTGGAAGGAATGAGATAGGTTTTAGGTTATGTTATGTTTTTAATAGGTCATGCTATATTCTGGATTATGTTATGTTTTATAGATTATGTCTAAATAGGATGAGAGTTCGGAGATACGTGCAAATGTATATGTGAACCCGGTCTTTGGGTGGGTGTTTGATTTTCGTTGTTGTGTATACTGTGTATATACGGACAATGACAATAAATTTATCTAAATCTAAATCTAAATCTAGCGGCTTAGAAAAAAGGGGGGAAAGGAAAAAAAACCGCAGGAACTCGCAAGACATTGTCGTCTTGTGAAGGAAGCCCATAGGAGATTCGTTTTGTGAAGCACCTCCAAAACGGAAAACTCTTTCGTCTAGCGAGTTTTCTGTCTTGCGAGGCATTCGTCTTGCGGGGCACCACTGTATATCGTTTCCAAAGAAGGATGTCAGTCATATATATGATTTGAGCTTCTTAGCTGCATTTTATGTTTCCTTTACATTTGACAAACCTGGGACCTTCAGCATGTGAAACAGATGGTTTAACACTGAGCCACAGCCCTTCTGCATCCCATGGTTTTGCTCCTCTTGCCCGGCAGAATTATCCTGGTATTCAGAGACATACCTCTTCCAACACGGAATATGGTATATAGCCATCATGGCTAGAAACCACTGGTAGAGTTGTATCCTCTATGCATTTTTTTAAAACCCCTTTTGAAGTCATGCAAGCCATTGGCAGAGTCAAAAATAAAAACAGATTATTTGCCCATCTTGCTTCCCATCCAATCTCCGGGCTACCGCTGGCAGCTTGGATTCCACAACAAGACCCTGTATTGTGTACCGTTTTTCAGTTTCAGGAGAGAGTCCGGGACCTGGAAAAGGAGCGAGATTTGCTGAAGGAAGATTACGACAAACTGCTGGAGAGGTGAGAGATGGGTTGGCGGGAAAGGATAAGCAACTTGGGAGTTTGTTCCCTCTCAGCAAAAGCCATTCGTGCAGCAGTTGGGAACCTCAGACACAGGGCCGAATATGGCCCTTCAAGTCTCTCTGTTTGAGCCTAAGGACTTTCCAGGTCAAACCCCTTCCTCAGCGAAGCCCACTTTTCCCACTTCTTGAGTGTTTTTGTTTTGGCCTGTCTGTTTTGAGATGTGTCTGTGAACTCTGACATTGGTCACATTCACACCATAATAGTAGTAGTAGTACAGTGGTACCTCGGGTTAAGTACTTAATTCATTCTGGAGGTCCGTTCTTAACCTGAAACTGTTCTTAACCTGAAGCACCACTTTAGCTAATGGAGCCTCCCGCTGCTGCCGCGCCACTGGAGCACGATTTCTGTTCTTATCCTGGAGCAGTTCTTAACCCGAGGTACTATTTCTGGGTTAGCAGAGTCTGTAACCTGAAGCATATGTAACCTGAAGCGTATGTAACCCGAGGTACCACTATAGTAGTAGTAGTAGTAGTAGTAGTAATAATAATAATAATAATAATAATATTTCTGACTCATTTATAGCATTCCCTCCCCCTTGTGTGTAGATCCGCCTTGGGTTGCCCCAGCCACTCTGGGTGGCTTCCAACACAGATAAAAACATTAAAAAGCATTACAGATTAAAAGGCTTCCCTATACAGCGAAGCACTGACTAGGATGCCATTCAAAGCACTATGATATCAATTTGAGCACTTATAGCTTCCCCATAAGAATTCTGGGAACTGTAGTTTGTTAAGGGCGCTGAGAGTTCTTAGGAGACCCCACTTCGCAGGGAATTCTGGGAATTGTAGCTCTGTGATGGGGGGATACAAGCCGCCTAACAACACTCAAGAACCTTAACAAACCACAGCTCCCAGAATTCTTTGGGGGGGAAGCCATAACTGCTTAAAATGATATCATAGTGCCTTGAATGTATGGTGTGAATATGGCCAATATCTTTGGGTAAACCTGGATGAAAGACGGAGGCGTGTAGAAATAGACAGGCATTTTTGGTATGGGAAAAAGGGCTCCCTACTAGAATTTAGAGTGCAGCCTTATTGGAGTTCACCGATTGGGTCTGCGTTGCTCCGTGACAGGAGGAAGGAAGTCAAAATGACACCGAGTTGGTTCAAAGAAAGAGTTTATTCTGCTCTCCGGATAGCAGAAGGCACTTGCGTGGTGAGTCCACAGCAAGTCCAAAGAAATGACAAGTTTCATGCAGTATATATACCCTCCAGGCACCCTCTCCCTCCTTCCAACCACGTCAGCTTGCATACGTAGGTTGACATCACATATGTTCCTGCTCTGGCACTCTTAACCATAAAAGGGATTTCCTTCCTGCACTCCTGACCATAAAAGGATATTCCTGTTCCTACTCCTATCTTGGAGCAAGAGGTCACTACTTCCGAGAACATGCTCTGGCCTTAGTCCCAGATTTGGGTCTCTGCGTCATTTGTGGTCAGGACATAAGATATGTCTGTGTCTGTTCTACTGGTAAAGTCAAGGCCAGTCTTGCCGTCAAACTGATAAGGGAGAGAGCTGTGTTCTTGTTTTGCATTTGCTCAATGGCTAAAGTTTATGCATTTTAGCTAAGGAGAAATGGGGATTTTGGTGCAGTTTAAAAACTGCCTGCACAGTCAGTTTTGGGTTTTGGAAACCCATTCCTTCAAGAGAAACATAGGCAAGGATTTTGTGGCACTTTTTGATATGCGGCAAATCTATGTGTCTCTTTAGCTGCCTCAGCAATACCCAGCACCCCTTAGACGTGGTTCCCCAGAAGGACAACGCCCCTTGCTTGGAAGAACAACTCAGCTCAGCAATTGCAGAAAAGCAGAGCCTGCAGGAGCAGCTGGAGAAGGAAAGAGGTGAGGAGGCCAACGAGAGCTGGCAGGGAAATGACTGAATAAGCAAAATACCCAAAACACGACCCCTTGCATCTCACACGGGTCACTAACAGTGAAGTTCGAAACAAGAGCTGGGGGACCGCAAGCCCAGGGAGCAGATGCGGCCCTCTGCACCTTTCTGTCTGGCCCTCAGGGCTTTGGTCAAGTTGGACTGCAGCCTACTGCAGAAATGTTGCCTCACTTGCCCCGCCTACTTTTGCCTCTGGCCCCGCCCATCACTGGCATGCGGCCCCCAAAAGGCTGCCTGTGAGGGAATGTGGCCCTTGTTCTTGCTGCTGTTGTTTCATTGGCTTTTATAAATACCTTCCCCCTGTTCCAAGCTTGGAAGTGAACTGATGAATTGAGGGTAAAAATAATTAGCAAGTTACAGGAAAGGAACAGTCAGGCCTATTGAGAACAGGTGGCAACCTTGCAATTCATCCCAAATCCTTGCTTTCCCCCCATAAGCTCTGAACGAGGAACTGAAGCAGGAAGTGAGCCAGTTGCTTCAGGAACGCCCACAGGAAGTCGGCTTCTTGCGGGAGAAGATGGCCATCTTGGATAACCAGACTAGAGAGGAAGACTTTCCATCCAGTCTAGTAGTTGAGGTAGGCACTGGGTAAAACCACACACTTAGCAACTGGACCTTAGATACTAGCACTGAACATACAAATACACACATATATGCAGGTAGGCATCGATTTCCATGCTGACCTTTGTCACACGCAGCTCTGTTTCCATCCTGCTGCTGTTCAGCTTCCTACAAAGACTATGTTATTTCTCTCGCGGTTCATTATGTCACGATTACGTGATTCCACCCTGTTCGTTTCGATGCAAAGAATGCCCAATGCAAATATGGCAGGAAAGTAATCCGTCACGTATTGTTTGTGGACTGAGAACAGCTGCAGTGAATGCCAGCAGTGTTTGATGGATTGATTTCCATTCTGGATATAGGACGCATAAGCAAAACACTGGCAATTTCCATTCCCGTTTTTGTTTCTGTCAGAATTCTCCAGTATCCGCACGCACTAATTACCGGTATCATAAGCATTGCAAGTCTTCGGCTGCTGTTTCCCGGTCTTAATTAAATTGCGAGGAGTTCCAATCTGAACAGGCAGCTGAGCTCTTGCAAGGCTCATCTTGCTAGTGTTAATTTCCTGTGACATTTAGTTTAGAACATTTCAGGGGTGGGGATAAAACACCTCTCCCTGCACAGATTGGCATTTTATGTAAAAATGACCTGATCCAGGGTAAAGCAGATATCAGCAGATTAAAATGCTGAAGCAATAGATTGAGCAAGTCATCAGTGATATATAGATCAGCCCAGTTCCATGAAATGGAATTGCTTCTCCTCCATTTTCTAATTTGGCATGATAGTCAAGCATGCACGTCAAGCTCCACACATTTCCTTCCATCTCTCTCCCCCCCTCCATTTTTTTCCTTGCAGCCCCTCTATGTGGAAGGTCTCGAGAGAGAGTCTGAGAAGGAAGAGATGTTTGCCCAACGGAGTCTAAAGCGAAGGCTCTACGAGACGGAGGCCGCCCACGCTGAGACCGTGCTGGAGCTAGAGAAGACCCGGGACATGCTCATCTTACAACACCGCATCAACCGGGACTACCAGGTGAAGCAAGGAGACTGAGTTGCCCACCTGGGAGATGGAACAAAGGGGGGAGGGTCTTTTTGGAGGACTCGGGCTGTGTGCAGACAAGCATATTCACTGTGTCCTCACCAGGGTCAAGCTCAGTGAAAGCTAGTTCTGTGAGTTTGCATTAAGTTGAATGAGTACAGTGCTGATTGGCTAGCGCCTGTGATGTCCTCAAGAAACTTCTCTCCATCCCACATCAGTGGAATAGTTTTGCAACTTTTACATTTTTATTTAATATATATATTCCTATAACAAAAATGTCCTCCTGTAAGTTTGCTTTCTGGGGTGGAGTTATATTGTTTTGTTACATTGCACTGTATTCTATTGTAGCTTCTCAGTTTTGTTCATTCGGTACATGTGTTTCATCGGCTATTTTTTATGCTGCTTAAGGGACCAAGCGGTATGTAAATAAATAGCCTAAAGCAGCTGTAAGTGGAGGAGCAGGGAAACAAGAGTCCTCCTCATCTCTCTCCCGGCTGAGTCTTGAGGCTGACTGTAGGTACCGTACTCTCTTTGGCGGGCATGCCTTGGTTCCAGGCAGAGCTGGACGGGGTGCTGCTGCAGACGGCAAGAGAGAAGCAGGAGCACGAGGAGAAGGAGCAGCAGATGGCCCGCCTTCTGGACCTGCGTGGGGCCCGCATCCGCCAACTTGAAGGTAGGCATGTGGACGGGCATACCTCCTCTCCATGCAATGTCTAGCTCCCTATCCACACCATAGATTGAAAGCACTCTTTAGATCTGCACAAGGTGGAATGTGTGCAGAGGAGGGCGAACAAGATGATCAAGGGTGTGGGAAGGAAGCCTTATAAAGGCAGTTGGGTATGTTCAGCCTGGAGAAGAGAAGGCTGGAGGTTGATACGAGAGGCACCTTCAAATACCAGCCGCAGAAGAGGGAGCAAGGTTGTTTTCTGCTGCTCCAGAGTGTAGGAATCCAACCAATGGGTTTAAATTACAAGGAGATTCCAGCTGAACATTTGGAAGAGCTGTTCAATGGTGGAACAGACACCCTCAGGAGGTGGTGGACATTCAGTGGAGGACGGATGGCCCTATGTCAGGGATGCTTGAGTTGAGATTCCTGCATTGCTGTCAGGGACCGTGCTGAAGAGAGCTGCACTGAGGAGGAATGGTGGGAGCCTCCCCCTGCTCTTGCTCTACAACCTGAATCTTTCCAGGAGCAGGAGGACAGTATAGATTTGGAACAGTGGTTTGCAGAGGGGCATAGTTCAAAAGGCAGAAGCTGGGAAATACTGGATGGGGAACAGCTAGGAGAAGAGAGACTGGAAGAGAGAGGGTTAACAGATTCTCAGTCTCTGGACAGCATTCACCTCCCTTCTCCAAAATCACGGAGAGCTCAGAAAGTGGCAGCACAGAAAGCACAGAGGGTACAAGCTCAGATTAATAGGGACAGAAGGGGGTGGGAACCTTAACTGGGAGCACCGCCATTCTAGGAGATGTGTTCATTGCTATTACTTTGTTCTGCTTATCTACTGCCACGGGGGAGGAAGCCAATTCCCTGAAGCCTGACAGTTGCAGGGGGTTGGCCTAGATGACCCTCGGGGTCCCTTCCGATTCTGTGGTTCTGTGAACAGGTCTTTGTGGCTCTGTCTTGTTTCCCCACCCTCCCACCCCTCTCCAGCGCAGTTGAAGGACGTGGCCTACGGAACGAGGGCAGCCCCGCTTCCTCCCAGAGAGGGTGACCCATCAGTGGAAGCAGTCCCTGACCAGGCCCCACAGCTGCGGCGCGGAGAGAACCTCTTTGAGCTGCACATCTCGGGCGCGGTGCTGTCGGCCGAGGTGCTGCGTCTGCTGGGGGACCCGGAGCCCCTCACCTTTTGCACGTACTCCTTCTACGACTTTGAGACCCACTGCACGCCGGTGGTGCGGGGCTCCCGCGCCCGCTACAGCTTCACCTCTCAGTACGTGGTGCAGGCCGAGCCGTTTTTCCTGCAGTACCTGCAAGGCGCCACGTCTCGCCTCGACCTCCACCTTGCCTCGGCCGTCGAACACGCCACCCTGGCCTCCTGCTGGCTGCGCTTTGGCGAGGTGCTGGGCAGCGGGGAGAAAGTGTATGCCACGGCGGTGCTCCGCGGTAAGGTTTGCACCACTCCAACTGTGGCAGACGTTTTGGAGTCGGAAAAGACTCAAAGAAGGGCAACCAAAATGATAAAGAGCATAAGAAGAGCCTGCCAGATCAGCCCTGTGGCCCATATATATAGTCTGGCACCCTGTTGTCAGTGTGGCCACCAAGATGCCCACGGGAAACCTGCAAACAGGATTTTCGCATGAAAGCAATTGCCCCCTTTGGAAATGTTTATTAATGTCCTTCCTAACTTGCGCTAGTAAGTTCTATAACTTAGCAGAGTTTTACATTCCCCTTTTTAAAAGCACAGCGGATAACTGGTTGCAGGCTTGTTTAAACCGCTTAATATTAGCTTTCTGGTAAGTTCCCTTATATCCCCCTTAAAAGAATAAACATGCCACAATCTTGCTTAAAGTATATAAAAGAAGTTTACAGTGGTACTTCGGGTTACAGACGCTTCAGGTTACAGACTCCACTAACCCAGAAATAGTACCTCGGGTTAAGAACTTTGCTTCAGGACGAGAACAGAAATTGCACGGCGGCAGCAGGAGGCCCCATCAGCTAAAGTGGTGCTTCAGGTTAAGAACAGTTTCAGGCTAAGAACAGACCTCCAGAACGAATTAAGTACGTAACCAGAGGTACCACTGTACTCACATCATCAGTTCACAGTTGGATCCCTGAAGGCAGACTTAGTTATAAAATATATGCATGTGGATCTATCCCATATGAGGGGTTAATCCCAGTGACTGCAGACTGGCAGTAACTGCAGTTCACACAACGAAAGGAATATGGAAAAGAAGGAAGTAGGGGGAAGAGGGCTGTGTGCCTTGTGGTTTTGTTACCTGCACAGGTAAGGTCATGCCCATCTTTAGTCACATGCAAGAGGAAGTATGTCCCAGCCCAGGAGGAAACAGGAAGTTCCGACTGTCTGGACCAAACATCCCCTTGCATGTCCACTCTAGGAAAACAAGGAATGTTGTATTTGACTGCTACCTATGTATCACATCCCACACCCCCATGGTTTTCAGCAACTGGTACAGTGGTACCTCTGTTTTCGAAGGTAATCCATTCTGGAAGACCGTTCAACTTCCGAAACATTTGAAAACCAAGGTGCAAAGGGTGGCCTGCAAATTCAATAGAGAGAATTGGGGGGGGGGGACTCAGTGGAAGCCGTTCGACTTCTGAGGAGCATTCGAAAATGGAAGCATTTACTTCCGGGTTTTCTGCATTCGAAAACCGAAATGATCAACTTCCGAGACGTTCAAAAACCAAGGTACCACTGTATTCAGAAGCAGTGCTGCCTCTGACTGTGGCAGCAAAGCCCTCTCCTCCATGAATTGGTCTAATAATTTGAACAAGGGGATGGAGCGATTCCCCTCTAAGAAAAAGTTGCAGCGTTTGTGGGGGGGGGGGGAGGTTTAGTTCAGAGAAAAAGCAAGCAAGAGGTGGCATGATAGAATTTTATAAAATTGTGCATGGCATGGGTTAAGTGGATAGAGAAAAGTACCCACCCCCCCGGGCCATAATGCTAGCACTTCTGCAATGAAGCTGAATATTGGAAGATTCAGGACAGATAAATTAAGAGTACTTTTTCTCGCAGCACAAAGTTAAACGATGGAACAGAATGCAGTGATGACCAGCAACTTTAAACCACAAATTCATGGAGGGTGAGGCTATCAGCAGCTATGGCTCTACTGTCAGACTTGACAGCGCACACGCCTCTCTTGTTTTCCCAAAGCAGGTTATGTTCTTACAGAACAGGGACGGAGAACCTCCTTCCCTACATCACTTAATCATCATGCTTGAGCAGCTGGTAGTTGTGGCCGAGTGGTTAAGGCGATGGACTAGAAATCCATTGGGGTCTCCCCGCGCAGGTTCGAATCCTGCCGACTACGTAATCGTGCTTTTGCTTCTGAACGCGGGAGAGGAGAGCGGCTCTTGGGCTTGAGTCCTGCTTCATGGTTTCCCCACATGTTGGGGGCAGCCACAGTGAGATCAGGAGGCTGGGCTAGATAGGCCATTGGCCTGATCCAGCAAGCTGCTCTTAGGTTTTTGGGATGTGGGGAGTCTGTTAGGGCTGGGGGCCACACACCCCAGCTCCCTCCCTACCCAACTCTGGCAGGCTTCTGGAGGAGGGACTGACGCCTCTCTTTTGTTATTCCCACAATCCTTACCGCAACCTCCTGCCCACACCCTGGCACCACATAACTCCAGGTTCCAACGGAGAGGATTTCGGCATCCTGGAATATTGGGCGAGGCTTCGCTTCCCAATGGAGCAGATCCTAAGGCTCCACCGTCAGCGAACCAAAGCCTTGGGCTACCTGTCTGCGGGGGTCCAGCACGCCATGGTGGCCCATCAGGGCTGGAGGCAGGAAGAGGAGAAGGTGAGGACAGCAGAGCAGGGGGAGCTGGTGTGTACATTGCCAAATAGCTCCAGTGTTCTAGTCCTCATGAGGATGGGCGAAACGGCAATTATGTAAATATTTATTAATCTGAGATTGAGAGGAGGGGTGACAACCATCTTTAAATATCAGGTTTATTTTCTTCTATCCATCACTGAACAGCACCTTAAGCTTTGGAAAGGGGACTAAGGAAGCCATTTTAATGAACTTGTTACCAGTTCTTTGCAAGAATCCCAGGCCAGACCGAAGATCAAGGGTCTGGAAACCAAGCTTCATGAGGAATGGTTGAGGGAACTGGGCATGTTTAGCCTGGAAAAGAGACTGAGAGGAGATATGGTAGCCATCTTCAAGTATCTCACAGAGAGGATGCAACAAGCTTGCTTTCTCCTGCTCCGGAGGGTAGGAGCTGAACCAATGGCTTCAAGTTACAAGAAAGGGGATTCTGACTAAGCATAAGGAAGAACTTTCTGACAGTAAGAGCTGTTTGACAGTGGTACAAACTCCCTGGGGAGGTTGTGGACTCTCCTTCTTTGGAGGCTTTTAAGCAGTGGTTGGAAGGCCATCTATCATGGATGCTTTAGCTGACATTCCTGCATTGCAGGGGGTTGGACTGGATGACCCTCGGGGTCCCTTTCCAACTCTTAAAATTCTATGATTCTAAGATGTAACGTCCGTTTCCCCATCCCCACCAAAGGCTCAAGATAGGTAGGGGCACTGAAGAAATGAAACACATTAAGTAGATCCAAACCCACTGCGGGAGTCGAAAGTCATCTGAAGGGTCCCAGGCTCCCTACGTTGCTTTTTCACTCTTCCATCATCACCCTGAGACCTGAAGGAGCATCTCCACCCCCATCATTCTTCCTGGACACTGAGGGCCAGCGCTAAGGGCCTTCTAGTGGTCCCCTCACTGCGTGAAGTGAGGTTACAGGGAACCAGGCAGAGGGCCTTCTCGGTAGTGGTGCCCGCCCTGTGGAACGCCCTCCCATCAGATGTCAAGGAAATGAACAGCTATTTGACTTTTAGAAGACTCCTGAAGGTAGTCCTGTATTGGGAAATTGTTAATGTCTGGTGTTTTATCGTGTTTTTAATATTCTGTTGGGAACTGCCCAGAGTGGCTGGGGACAACCCAGCCAGATGGGTGGGGTATGTATGTATGTATAAATTATTATTATTTATTACCCTATCCTCTTTCCCCCCTGTAACAGGCCCTGGGAGCAGGCTGGAACGAGGTTTGTGTGCAGATCGAAAGCTGCTCCAGCTTGCGCAGTCGCTGGTTGGGCTCTCAGCCCAGCCCCTACGCCATGTACCGGTTCTTCACCTTCCCGGACCACGACACCATCTCCATCCCTTCAAGCAACAACCCCCACTTTGGGGACACCCAGAGCTTTGCTCTGCGCATCACGCCTGAGCTGCACCATTACTTGCTCCGGGACAGCCTGCAGGTTTATGTGTTTGACGACGAAGACGAGGAAGCAGGTAGCTACCTGGGAAAGGCCCAGATCCCACTGGTGCCCCTGGCACAAGGGCGCAGCGTCGCAGGTGAGATGGGCATATCTCGGGGTGGAGGAATTTCTCTTGGGTTGTAGGCCCTCAATACATTTCAGGCATGTTTCAAGCACGTGACTTCCTCCCAAAGAAGCCTGGGAACTCTAGTTTTCCCCTCACAGAGCTGCAATCTCCAGCACCCTTAGCAAACTGCAGGTCACATGATTCTTTGGGGGAAGTTGTGTGCTTTAAATGAACTTTGTGTATCATGTAGATGCAGCCACAGTTTCTCATTTCACATAAATAAATAAAAGTGTGGCTCAACTCATACTTTTAAAAAGTTTTTATTTATACTTTTCAAGTTTATACATTTCATTAGCTCCACAATCAATTTAACATTTCAAAATTTGACTTCCCCCTCTTTCTGCAGTTCCTTAACTTTTTTTTTAATTTCTGCATATCCAAATTCATTTAACTTGCTCATTTAATTATCTACTGTAAATATATACTCTTTTGAGACTGCAGGTTATTACAATAATCCTGCTAATGTTTTTATCTGTTTACATTTTTGCAAGGAATTCTCCCCGATAAAATGCATTTCTGTATGTCATTTTCACTACAATGAGCATCTTTCTACACATTTTTTTGGTTGGTGTAGTGGTTAGAATGTTGAATTAGGAAGTGGAAGACCTGTGTTCAAATCTACACTCAACCATGAAGTTCACTGGGTGACTTGGGCCAGTCCCTATCTCTCAGCCTAATCGACCTCACAGGGTTGTTGGGAGGATAAAACAAGGAAGAAGGGAAATCATGTATGCCACCCTCAGCTCCTTAGAGGAAAGGTGGGAGGGGATTTTCAGTAGGTAAATAAATAAATAGGCTGCCTTATTGTGGAAACTGCACATTTTTAAGTCATCGGTGTCAAACCTGGGTTGCATCATCGTTCAGTGTGACAAAATCATTTCAGCTAAGACCCAAACACAAACCACCTGTGTCGACTCTTCCTCCCTCCTGCAGGAGATTTTGTCCTTATGGATCCAGCAGGGAAACCCAATGGCTCCATCTGCCTACGTCTGGAGTGGAAGCTCCTTTACATGCCCCCGGAGGACTTCCGCCATCAGGCGTCCGCCGACTGGGAGCAACAGCGGCGGTCTTTAGAGCTGCAGATTGAGGAAGAGAAAGCCGAGCTGCGAAGCCGGGTATGTAAAGTCAGTGTCAAGGGTCGGACTTGGCTGCCACGCTTTGCAGCCCCCTTGGCTGTCACAGAGCAAGAGGGCCAGTAAACCACACAGTCCGAAGATGGAGTTAACTCTCGATTAGCAAAACCCCGGTCTCCACCATCTTGGCTGAGTGTCAGACCTAGAGAGTTCAGCTGAGGACATTAAAGGTCCCCACCTCCCCACAGCTGTCTATGTCTCCTCCACTTTAGGGCTTTTCCGGTCTAAAGTCCGTTTTGGAGGCCTAATCCAGCCCCCCGGCTGATTTAACATATTTTGTTGCATTGTGCAAAATATGAGAAAGCCAGGGCTGAACTGATATTACCCTTGCTGGTACCTTTCCCGGGAAAATCAGAGGCTCACTATGTCAGGTTCCTATTGGAAGACCGGACAAATGCTAGAACATTAGCAGTGGCAAAGTTTTTATCGGTGGTTGCAAGAACAAATCATCCCTATATTCTGAACAAAATGCTTGTTTAACCTGGAGGTAGGCTGTATGAATTGTGTATTGCCTTGTAATGACCCTGTGGCAGTTTCTTTATTGGGGTCAAATCCTAAAAAAAGCTCAGCAACTTTGGCCGGCCCTCACGCATGCTCACTTCATCAAATCTTGCCCTCTTTGAAAAATGTTTGGGCACCCCTGTCCTAAGCAATCGGAGACTGTGTCTGTATGCAGCCAGTCTCCCCTCCGCTCTCTTCATGCCTCTCCTGGTTCTAGGAAATTGGAAAGGGGGAGCTTGTTGCAGAAGGAAGGGCAGACTCCCATGCCTCTTCACCACCCAGGCTCATCTCTGCCTCTTGGCCTCCCTCCTCCCCTGCTTCAGCTTTTGCCTCTGATTTTGAACTTCCACTCTCCCCAGGACTTACTAAGCCCTGTTATCTCTTCAGCTTCTGACGCTTCTTCCCAGCTTTTTCCCTTTGATCACTCTTTGTCGTCCTACCACCAATTCCCTGAGTCTGAGCCGTCTTCCCTTGGGGGTTCATCAGCTGGTTCCTCCCAGCGTTCCTCTGCGGCAGCTAATGATAGGCGGACCCAACTACTTCTAATTTTGTCCTCACTTGCCTCCCCGCTGAGTTCCACAAGGGCAACACTGAGACTAAGGAAGAGCAGGCTTTATAGCCAGGGCCATAAATAGCTGGTTATAAGGCAGGCAGAGGGATCTGGCTGAGGGCAAACTAAGGTTGATGGGCCAGCACCCTAATGGATAAGATTCTGCTGCTTAAGGATCTTTGTAGCGGCTTCACCCTGGTTGGGCCATAAGTGTTCATCTGCAGGCATAGGCAAACTCAGGCCCTCCAGATGTTTGGGACTACAATTCCCATCATCCCTGACCACTGGTCCTGTTAGCTAGGGATGATGGGAATTGGAGTCCCAAACATCTGAAGGGCCTGAGTTTGCCTATGCCTGATACAGCAAGGAAGGGGCTGTGTCAAGGCTTGAGGCTGCATCAGCCAAGTGGAAATACCCTTACAATCTCAGTTCCTTTTAACAAAACAAACTTATGAAAAGGCTTCCCGCTGTCCTCTCTACTTCTGCCATTCAGGCTTTGCATGTCATTTATCGTGCCAGGATGGCCGAGCGGTCTAAGGCGCTGCATTCAAGCCGCAGTCTCCTCTGGAGGCGTGGGTTCGAATCCCACTCCTGGCAAATAGCTGTTTGTTTTCAAATTTTTCACACATACAAGAAAAAAGGAAAAACATCAAAAATAAAAGATGAGCTTATCTTACATTGTATATTCTTAGACTGGCATAATAATTACAGTGTGCATAATAAAATTGTTGCGAAATCTAAGATAACTATATAAATACAAATATGTAAATATGATAACGTTACCAAGCATAAATGAAAAAAGACAGGGAGAGAGAGAGAAGATGAAAGGAAAAAAGAGAAAGAGAAAGAAAGAAAGAAAGAAAAGAGCAAAACCAAAAAACTATTAAAAAATAAAAGGACTAGAAATCTACCGGGGTCTCCCTGCACAGCCGAGCCAAAAAATAAAGCGAAACATAAGACAGTGGCATGAAAAGTGGCAGGGTTTCCCTGCAGGAACCTACAGGGCATGCAGTGATTGGAAACGAAGCAGTACGTCCACCTTGAACCTTTTGCAGGTAGGAACAGTACTTTTGAGTGGAAACCTGATACCATCACGCCCAGAAATAATCACGAATGCGCTATGAAAAGGATGCCTGGAGAGGACCACGGACTGGCAGTGACTCTCCAGAGCTTCAAACAAGACCCTTCCACAGCCCTAATTGCTGGGGATTACAGCTGGGGACACCCCTCTCCTGCCAACAGTGTTTTGGTTTTTTTTATTAAAAAAAAAAACCCTGCAAGACGAGTGAAAACTGTGTGCTCATTGGCACTATACATTTAAAGCCCTCTTTTGCCACTTTAAATGCTCCTGGCTTCCCTCAAAGGATTCTGGGAGCTGTAGTTTAAGGGTGCCGATAGATGTTAGGACACCCCCACCACCAGTCCCCTCACAGAGCTGCACTATCCATAGTGGTTTAACAATCAAACCTGCTCCCTTTCCTGCAACTTCAAAATCTACCACCTGAGTGAGTCCATTGCACTCCCTTCCCTAAGGGTAGGGCCTGCCCTGGCAGTGGAGAGAGAATGCCCAGCTAACTGCTGGCTTCTTTCTCTTTTTTTAACAAAAAAACCCAGACAATAATTACAGATCTCTTGTGTGTCGTTGTTGCAGTAGATGAGTGGAAAGGAGCAGTAAGCGTTAAAATCAGACAAACATTTTAAGTAAAACAACTTTCTGATACGGCCCATCCACAAAACCCAGGATGGGCAGTTGGAGATCATGAACTCTTTGAGATCAGTATTTATGAAAGTTAAGAATGGAAACCAGAGGCTGCCAGATGTCTTAGTTATAGGCTGGTCCCTCACTTACTTCTGGCTTCTCTTATGCCCGTTCAGGTCTCCCGAGAAAGTGGTAGTGAGCGTTTGCCTTCTGGTCTCCAAAGGAAAAAGCCACGTCTCTGTATGTCCGAGGCGGAGAAACGCATTCGGAAACATGCCAAGCCAGAAAATGGAGCCATCCAGCAGGTGAGAGATGAAGACTTTGGCCCCGAGTGCATAAGCGCTCTTATACCACTTCAAACAGCCATGGCTTTCTCCCAAAGGATTCTGGGAGCTGTTGTTTGCTAAGAGCGCTGAAAATTCTTGTTGTTGTTTAGTCGTTTAGTCGTGTCCGACTCTTCGTGACCCCATGGACCAGAGCACGCCAGGCACTCCTGTCTTCCACTGCCTCCCGCAGTTTGGTCAAACTCATGCTGGTATCTTCGAGAACACTGGCCAACCATCTCGTCCTCTGTCGTCCCCTTCTCCTTGTGCCCTCCATCTTTCCCAACATCAGGGTCTTTTCCAGGAAGTCTTCTCTTCTCATGAGGTGGCCAAAGTACTGGAGCCTCAGCTTCAGGATCTGTCCTTCCAGTGAGCACTCAGGGCTGATTTCCTTCAGCCTTATCGTACTCCTTTCGAACCAATCAGTTGTTCCATATCCAGTTCTAACTGTAGCTTCTTGTCCCACATAGACATTTGTCAGGAGACAGATGAGGTGATCAGGCACTCCAATTTCTTTAAAAACTTGCCATAGTTTGCTGTGGTCGACACAAAGGGTTTTGCATAGTCAATGAAGCAGAAGTAGATGTTTTTCTGGAACTCTCTAGCTTTCTCCTTAATCCAGCACATGTTTGCAATTTGGTCTCTGGTTCCTCTGCCCCTTCGAAATCCAGCTTGCATTTCTGGGAGTTCTCGGTCCACATACTGCTTAAGCCTGCCTTGTAGAATTTTAAGCATAACCTTGCTAGCGTGTGAAATGAGCGCAATTGTGCGGTAGTTGGAGCATTCTTTGGCACGGCACTGCCCTTCCTCTCTTCCTTTTGGGGTGCTACAATGCCCAGAGTGGTTTTAAAAATCAATCCCCCTTTCCTTTGGTGATGGTCAAGTGTATAGCTTTGTTGTTTTTATAGTTCTTTGATGTGCATGGTGCTTAAAGTGCAAGAGAACAAGTCCCTTGCCCCAAGGAGATTGAAATCCATAAGGTCTCATACGCACTTCCACATTTAGGAGAAGCTAAATTATGGAGCATGTTCAGACCCTCCATATGAAAGCAGATTTGTATACTTGCTTATTTAACACCAGTGTTTCTGTTAGAAGTCAGAGGAGAGAAGCCCGGTTGCTGTGCTGTTCTCAGACCCTGACCTCAGTGGGGTTTGTGTCTGCGCAGGTGGCCCTGGAAGGAGTACGAGAGGAAGAGGAGCACAAGGTGGCAGCAGTGGAAGAAGAGATGACAACCGCAAGTCGCCAGGAATCGGAGGGGAAATCAAGCCCACCGGCTGAAGCAGCCGTGCTGAGTGACAATGGTACTTTCACAGAAAGCTTACAATCAGTAGCTCTGCACTTGCTGCTGGACTCCAACTCCCATCAGCCCCAGCCGGCATGGCCAATGGTCAGGGATGATGGGAGATGGAGTCTAGTAACAGCTGGAAGATGCAACATTGGCTCTTTCTGTTATCGGTGATGTCAGGCTACTGTTGCCCTTGGAGCAATTCAACGAAATACAAGGTGTGACTGGAAAGTTCGGTGAATGGTCACAGAAATCAGACAGTTCAAACTTATTCAAACATACAATTGGCATTGGAAATGCACAAAATGCTCACAATTGTGTATGGAGATGAAGCTGTAACTCGAAAGATGGTGTGTGAGTGGTTTAAGTGTTTCCATGAAGGGTGGAAAACCATCAAAGGTGACCCTCAGTCTGTCAGACCGTCAACGAGCAGAATGGCGGCAAATGTTGACAAGAGTTTGTGGGATCGCCGTTTGTCTGTCCGAATGATGGCAGAAGAATTGTATATTCCCTGTGAAATCGTTACTGAGGGTACTGAGTTGTCCTGCCCTCCATATTCTCCCCATCTGGCCCCATTGGATTTCTTTCTTTTTCCAAAACTGAAATCTGCACTGAAAGGGCACAGATTTCCCAACATTTCACATGTCCAAGCTGCTGTGACGAGGGAACTGAAAGCAGTACGGAAAGAGGATTTCTCCAGAAGTTTCCAACAGTTCTATGAATATTGTCAACAGTGCCTTGTATCAGAGGGGGCCTGCTTTGAAGGCCCGCAAGGCATGTATGTTCGAATATTTCTCGCTGTCTGATTTCTATGACCATTCAACCGAACTTTCCAGTCACACCTTGTAAATATTAGAACCAAGCCTAAGATCAGTTGTGGCATAAGCTTTCTTGGACTAGATCTCGTTTTGCCACATCACGGGGCAGTGAGATTGCAACAGGAGTGGGGGGGGGGGGAAATAAGAAGGCTGTCTCTTACATAGCTGTCTCTCGAATCTTTCCTCTAGCCTCAGAGAGACCAGATACTTCCAGTGAAGCCCAGACCACAGAGAGCGATGAAGTGGTGGTGCAATCATCTGGACTCCAGGAGTCTCTGGGACCGGTGGGTACTGGATTTTCTAACCTAGTAGGGCACGTGTTGAAAACATTGACCAAATACAATTTGAGGTGGGCTTATTCAATGCTGTATGTAGTACATGGGTCACAATGTGCCAAGGGGGTCTTCCCTGGGCCCCACAGGGTCTCATGCCAACTGCTGGAATGAGGCATGACGGAAGTCTTATTTCGCCAATAGATAATACATTTTTTTTTAACACCTTAATTACAGTGCGGGAGGGACACGGGTGGTGCTGTGGGTTAAACCACAGAGCCTAGGACTTGCCGATCAGAAGGTCGGCAGTTCAAATCCCCGCGACGGAGTGAGCTCCCGTTGCTCGGTCCCTGCTCCTGCCAACCTAGCAGTTCGAAAGCACGTCAAAGTACAAGTAGATAAATAGGTACCGCTCCGGCGGGAAGGTAAACAGCATTTCCGTGTGCTGCTCTGGTTCACCAGAAGCAGCTTAGTCATGCTGGCCACATGACCTGGACGCTGTACACCGGCTCCCTTGGCCAATAAAGCGAGATGAGCACCGCAACCCCAGAGTCGTCAGTGACTGGACCTAATGGTCAAGGGTCCCTTTACCTTTACCTTTACAGTGCGGGAACGATTACATTTTGACATCGGGAGATAGGCAGGTGGAGTCACACATCTGATAAACATGGCCATGTGGGTGTAAAGATATGGATCTGACCCACCCGCCTTCCTGATCCAGTTCCCCATCTCTCTCTTCTCAGTGAGCATCATTCTACTCAACTGATTGCCTCTTGGTAAGCAAAGGTTTTTGCAAAGGTTTTATTCCGTTCCTATTCCTCTCCCACCTTGGCCGGCAGCCTTCAGACAGGATCCGCGTGGAGGTCATCTCCCTGAGCCTGCACCCGGACAGCCCACCCATTGCTGACGAGAACATCCAGCAGCTGTACGTTGAGTATCACTTCCCTGGCCTGCTGCTGGAGGAAACAGAGACCCCCTTCTCTCTGCGGAAGCCCCAAGGAAACCAGGAAATCTACTTCCACTTCAGCAAAGGTGAGGATGCAGAAGGAAACCGTGATCTAGGGAAAGAAAAACTCATAAACTTGTAAGAGCTGGCATGGTCTACAAGGCTCCCTGCTATACTGCCAAATTTACATGCCTCTAGGCCACGGTGAGGAATTTCAAGCTCGGGGGCCAAATGTAACCCCCCCAGCCATACCCCTTGCTGCCTCTGACTTCGTAATTCTCCTTGAGTATTTTTGCCTGGCTGGAATATGCCCTTGAACTCCCAGGCCTCTTATCTGCCGGGCTGGAGTTGAGAGAGAAGTGTGCAACCCCTGTAGCAAATGTAAAAAATAAATAAATCACACCTCTTGCTCCGCCCACTTTGTATGTAGCCCTGCCCAGGAGTGAATGTTGCCCTTGGGCAGAGGAAGGGTCTATACCAGTGTTTCCCAAACCTGGGCCTCCAGCTGTTTTTGGACTACAACTCCCATCATCCCTAGCCAGCAGGACCAGTGGTCAGGGAAGATGGGGATTGTAGTCCAAACACAGCTGTAGACCCAAGTTTGGGAAACACTCATCTAGTAGCGTGGAACATTTTACAAAAGACCATTGAGGGCCACACTCCATCCAAGATGAACTCTTGGGGGCCACATTATTATTATTAAATTTGTATTCCACCCTATACCCATAGATCTTAGGGGGATTCACAACGCACAGCAGCCCCCATTTCTTCTCCCACCCCCACCACATGAAATTCAGCTGCCCAATCCTTCTCTAGGTCCCACCACCTGTTTATATCAGAACCTAGTTCCCTCTACTGCTTTCGGATACAATGCTCAATAGCACCATCTAGTGTGCATCTGAAGGGCTCCATGCTAATTTATGCACTACCCTTACTCCCAAGAGTGGGGTGCACAATTCCCTTCCACCACCAAAACCTACCCAATTTTATCCCCACAGTAAAAACGACCCCGTGAGGTGTGTTAGACTGCAAAAGAGACCTGCAGAAGGCTACTTTTCTGTGGCCGTTTTAGAACTCGCCTCCCACCCCACCCCAGATGCAGCCATTATCCCATGCCAGGTCTCACCAACAAAACCACTCTAAGCTGCCTCCCCAGATTCAAAGGCCAGCATCTCCTATCTTCATTTCCATTCTTGCAGATGGCTACACCATTGCACAACTTACGGGGATGGGGCAAGAGTCAGCTAGAATGTGTTATAAGCCACTGGCCGCCCTCCTAAATTTCTCCCCCTGGACCAGTTTGAGGAACCCATGTTCCACAAGGCCTGCTTTCCAGGCATAAGGCAGGATTGAGACCATGGGATGAAGAATTTTAAACCACAGAGCCTAGGACTTGCCAATCAGAAGGTCGGCGGTTCGAATCCCCGCAACGGGGTGAGGTCCCGTTGCTCGGTCCCTGCTCCTGCCAACCTAGCAGTTTGAAAGCACATCAAAGTGCAAGTAGATAAATAGGTACCACTCTGGCGGGAAGGTAAACGGCGTTTCCGTGCGCTGCTCTGGTTCTCCAGAAGCGGCTTAGTCATGCTGGCCACATGACCCGGAAGCTGTCCGCCTGCTCGCTCGGCCAATAAAGCGAGATGAGCGCCGCAACCCCAGAGTCGGCCACGACTGGACCTAATGGTCAGTGGTCCTTTATAGCAAAGGACTAATTCCACTGTGGACCTCTCGTTCTGGAGAAGGTGTATTTTAGTATCGACAGCATGGTTTTTGTCGAACTCTGCTTTTATCTGTCTCCCTGCACTCAACATGCCAAGTGCTGTATCAGAGAGCAGCAGCGGCTTCAGTAAATGTCTTCTTGAATCTTCTACTGCAGTGATCAAAGTGGACCCAGACCCAGAGAGCCTTCAGAGGCAGCTGCTCTTTTCTATGTTGGAGGCAGAAGAGCCCCAGCATAACTGGTGAGTATCGTGTTTCCCTTCCCCTGAAAGCCCCAGGCAAAAAAAGAATGAATGATCCCAGTGCCTGTATTCATGGAGCCCTCTTCCTTGACATAGGCTGCAATTTGCAGTGGTGAGCGAACCACTGCCAGGGACCGGAGGAGAATGCGAAGACGTCGGCTTTGCCTACTTGGACTTGCGGGAGATTCTTCTGACAGGTAGCGATTTGCTGGAGCGAGAACTTGACGGTAAGAAGCTGGCGACTCGTGACAAAACTGAAGCCGTGTCAGAAGTAGCCTTCAGAGCCCTTCCAAGTGATGTCTGACTACAACTCCCATCAGCACTAGCCACGGATGCTGGGAGTTGCATCCCAACATCTGGAGGGAACCAGGTTTGGGGAAGGCTGGTCTACAAATATGCCAGCTTGCTATGCCACTTGTTCTGGACCTGCCATTTCGAACCAGCCCTAATAGCTGTAATGACAATCTCCTTTGGTTGCTGCATTTTATCGACAGTGGATTGTGCAATATTTAAAAACCAGCATTTGCAAATCTCCAAATGGGTCCGAACTTCAATGTCTAAAACTCCTGGTAGAGGACAAGCATCTAGAGATCACGCTAAGGGTGGCCAAATTCTGTGCGACTGCCATAAAACTTAGGGAACAAGCTGTTCTACCAAAATTATTAAGGTTTTAAATGACAATTTAAAGTGATCAAGATTTAATATGCGGTGGTACCTCGGGTTAAGTACTTAATTCGTTCCAGAGGTCCGTTCTTAACCTGAAGCACCACTTTAGCTAATGGGGCCTCCCGCTGCTGCCGCACTGCCAGAGCACGATTTCTGTTCTCATCCTGAAGCAAAGTTCTTAACCCAAGGTACTATTTCTGGGTTAGCGGAGTTTGTAACCTGAAGCGTATGTAACCCGAGGTACCACTGTATATTTTTAACTGCCGCTATATCTGTATTATCTCTGTTATACCCAATTGCAATTCAATGTATTCCTGTTGTGTTTTATGATTTTCCTGATATTGTAAGTGAGACGGAACTGGTCTGTGACCGTAATAAGAAAATTCAAATTCACCGGCATTTGCAGGTTCCCTAATGGAACCACAATAGGAGTGGGTGCTAGAACCTTAGTCCTTGTAAATGAAGACTGAGACTCTCCTGCTTTCTTCAGTAATAACAGACTTGGTTCCACATCTCTTGCACACAAAAAACTATTTTAACCTTCCCATTCTAGTTATCAGTCCTTTTGATCCTGACGCCAACATTGGGAAGCTGAAAGTGTCCATGGAAGCAGCTTCTGCCCTGAGAGCCATTTACTGGGCAGGCAAAAGGAAGAGCAGTGAGGAATGATAAGCTGAACGGGTGAAGATGACAGAAACTTAAGAGGATTCCATGACCGAAAAGATGCTTTGGGGCGTTTGACAGAAGACAAGGACGAAGCCAACGAATAAACTTTCCAAATACTTAAAAAAACATTTTTATTGATCAGTTTTTTCCCAAAGTCAAAAATACCGAGAGTGCTAACTGCTACGGGATGGAGGGGGTTGGGGAGAGAGGAATTTTGAAAAAGCCTTTCCCTGCCCTCCCATGGGTGGATTATTGACTCCCCCCCTTCCCCACCGGAGAGAAGGGAGGCAGAGGGCAGACAAAGCATTCAACCCCCTACCCCTTGTCCCTAAAACACTTGCTCACTGGAGACCAGACTCTGCAGCCAAGGAAACAGATAAATACAGACAGTGCCTGACGTTTTTGTCTTTTTTAAAAAAGAGAAGAGAAAGCAAGAACCCTTGTCATTCAATTGCGTTTCCCCTGGTCTCCCACCTGCTCAAAAACTCTTGCCCTCTTCTGTGTCACTGTTCCAAGGTGGGATTCCTCTACCACCCGGGGGGGGGGGTCTGCTTCAAAAACATGGAACGCAAGCACCCTTGCCCCAGCACAAAATGCCACAAAAAGTTGCACAGTTCATTTTGCTGAAGTACATGCTCTGGTTCTGGAGTAGATCTCAGGGCAACCTGCGCCTCCCTGCCCCCAATCCGTCCGAGAACAAAGACACCGAGAGTCGGGGAAGAGATGTAAGCGGGAATGGGGAGGCCAAGGTTAGGTGACAGAAAAGGGTAGGTGGGAACAGCAGATCACGGACACCAGATTCCTGAGCCTCCCCCCCCCCCTTTCCTCCTCGGCAGAGTTTGCGTTTGTGGTTGACGGAACCGCAGGGCCTGGCATTCTCTCGCAGCTGATTGGTCCGTACAAATGGTCAGAGAGAAAAAAGAGAGACGCAAGGAACAAAAGCAAAATACTCCCCAGAGAAACAGAAAAAAAGGGTGAGGGTGCGTGAGGGAAAGAGGGGAGAAGTTTGTGGGGAGGGGCTGGCTGGCCGCCCCTCGTGCCCTAAACGTTGGCTGCTGGATGAGGCCTTGAAAGCCCAAACCCCCTAAAGATTGGCAGGTGGGAAGGGCTTGTGGTTTACTTCCTCTTCTTCTTGGAGGGGCCTGAGCTTCGGCCGGGGCTGCGACTGTGGGAGCTGCGGTGGTGCCTCGAACTCTGGGACGATGATGATGGGACCTTCCTCTTCCGGCTGATGGTGCGGCTTCGCTCCTCTTCCTCCTCATATCGGCTCTCACGGTCAGCTGCAGAGAGATGCAAAGGACAGGACTCAGTGGTGGTGGGAAAAGAAGATACCTACATTCCTGTAGTCAACTCATGGCTATTTCTCACAGCTGGGCACATATATTATGAGATACATGCTGTGCGAGGCTAAGCACCTTTGCTAATTTATTGAATCTGTATGCCGCGCTTCATCCAAAGATCACAACTTATTAAAAAAATCACAAAATGCACAGTATAAACAACAAACCAATAACCCCCACAACACATTGGATGTCAATCAGCCAAAGTCATGGTTAAAGAGGAACGTTTTCACCAGGCACCTAAATGTATATAGCAAAGGTGCCAGGCGAATCTGTCGGGGAGAACATTCCACAAATGGGGAGCTGTTGCAGAAAAGGCCTGTTCTTGTGTTGCCATCCTCTGGACCCTTCATGAAGGAGGCGCATGAAGAAGGGCTTCAGGGGATGATTTTGGGGTCAGGGTCGGTTCATATGGAGAGAGGCAGTCCTAAAGTGTTTATAGGTCAAAACCAGCACTGTGAATTGGGCCCGGAAAATAACTGGCAGCCAGCGCAGTTGGACCTTTAGAGGATTACACCCTTACAGCCCTACTACAACTCCCATCAGCCCTGAACATTGGCCATTGTGGCTGTGGGAATCCAACACATCTAGAGAAGCACTGGCTTCCAATTCTTGATACAGCTCCCCAAAGTATTTTTTTAGAACTTAAGAATAGCCTTGCCGTATCAGGTCAAAGGCCCATTCCATATCAGCGTCCTGCTGTCGCAGTGGCCAGGCAGGTGCTGTCGAGAAGCCTGCATTCAGGTCCTGGGTGCAACAGCAGCCTCCCTTGTGGCGGATTCCCCACGAACTGGGGATATATCCTGCCTTTTTGTTTCTTCCTTTGTGGAACCAAAGGTGGCATACATATTCCTCTCAGGCAGGCAGCCATCCAGACGTTGGCCAGAACCAAGGAAGCAGCCCTCATGCGCCTCCAGGTCCTACCCTGGGACCCATTGTTGCTCCTGCGAACGGCCTTACAAACGCTCAAAGCAGCGAGCCCAGAAGCCGCCCGCCTCTGCACCAAGTTGGGCTGAGCAACGGTTCTCTCACCTTTCCGTGCTTCTTCCTCCAGCTCGTCCCAATCTTTCCCGCTCTCCTCCTCGCTGCCCATGGACTCCTTGGAGTAATCTGCTGAAAGTGGGAGAGGCTCAAAATTAGTTGCCATGCAACCAAGGAGGAAGTGGGGTGACGATGGAGACCCTGATAGAGGAGCAACCTGCAGTCCCCCAGGTTTTGCCGGGCTCTGTCTTTGATTTCAGGTTCTCCAGTGATAATAGGATGCAAACAGACCAAGTTAGCGTCACTTAGCTCCCACTTAAAGAGCAACAGGGACTTTGGGTACCAGGTCAGGCATGAGTGTTCGACTAACTTACAGTACAGCAGGATGCCTGTTTACTCAGATGTAAGACTCACTGGGATCAATGGGATTTGCTCTGTGTACCTGCGGTTAGGTTTGCAACCTTGGAACAGCTCCAGTTCTATGAGTTTCCAAAGACTTTGGGAGTTAGTGTGTGTTGGCACATGTTGCATAAGAGTCAAAGAACAGAGCTACTATTTCAAGACATTTCACAAGGGAAGGACTAAATAGCTCTCCCATGAGATTTCTTAAGCTGGATCCGCATTCGGTGCCCCTGTTTCAGCACATCACTGATCAAAATGTTTTCACACACTATGACACCCCGGGTCAACTTTCTGAGCAATAATGTGAAACTTTTGTTATGTTACAACACCATGAACAATGCAGGGAAAGGGAGGCAGGCAAGGCAGGGCACACACACAGTCCTCCATCAGTGACCAGCTCCCAAGGTTTTAAAAGGAAATGGTGATGTACTGCTTTTATAAAAATGAAGAAAGCAAAGATGAGTGACTTCCCTCGGAAAGGAAGGATGGCCCACACAATGTGGCTCAGGAGAAGTGGCTGTGCAGAAAAGGTTACTGGATATGGGTGCTTGAGCAGAACGTGTTTAAAGAGCAAGAGGAACAGTGAAATGTGCATCCACACACAGGTAGGGAGTGGTGGAGGAAGTGCTGGAGGAAAACAGCCCAGGAACATCCTGAGTACAGGGTGCTTGCTTGTGTGTGTGTGTGTGTGTGTGTGTGTGTGTACTGGGTGTGCTGAAAAACCAAGACCCAAGGGGAAGCGAGGGCAGCTCTCATTGGGCCTGTGGCTGGCTGTTTCCCCTCACCAGAGTCCTCTGCCTCAGAAGAATAGTCCTCATCGCTGTCCTCCTCCTCATCTTCATACTCTTCTTCAGAAGGGTTGAAGGTCTCGTCCTCGATCTCAGATTCCGACTCCCCGGCCTCAGCATCACTTCCCTGCAGGAGAAGGAAGAAGACTCTTAACTATGCTGCTGGAATTCCATGAGTTCCATTCCGCTAACAGAAAGTTTTGGATAGGAATATGAAGTCAAGTTTGTTGGTCCATCCAACTTAGCACTGTCCACCCTGACGGGCAGTGGGTCTCCCAGTATCAGAGGTGTTTCAGCCCTACCTGGAAATTCCAGAGATCAAAACAGGGACCTTCCGTCTGCAGAGCAGATGTTATACCATGTAGTTACGGTCCTTCCTCTGCATTATGGCTGCTTTTGTTTTTTTGTGGGGATGCAAAAGTTGGGCTAATGCAGGATTCTTTATCCTGACACTCGTTTCCTGTTGCACCAGCTTCTGAGCAGGAATTTCCAAAAATCCCCAACTCCTGTACAAACCCATTCAGCCTTTCGAGAAAAGGTAACAACCTAACAGCTAAAGATGAGGTCTTGTTCCCTGTTTTCCGGCTGCCCCTTTACACGCCTGCTCAACATACCTCTCCTTCGGGCTCGAGGAATGACCAGCCCCCTTGCTCAAAGAAGCCTTCTGGGTCGTCCACAATAGTTTTCATGATTTTGGTCCAGTTAAGGGATTGTACTCCTTCTGTGTACTTAATGTCACAAGAGCTGATGTGGGTGGAGAAGGAGGGAAGAGATGAATGCACAGAGTCAGCAGAAAGGTGGGCTCACTTCCACCTTTCAAAATAGCACTAACTTGCTCCTGTAGCTACTAACTTGCTTCCAAAGCTAGTTCATATGAGGGTGGAGTAAATATTCTCCCATAGCTTTTCAATTATGGCAAGTGGGGAGGGGGGGAGAGGATAGCTGCAGTTCCATTCTGCATTGCTTGAAGAGGCAATGCAGTCTTCAAAGAGGACTTCTGACCCAACCACTTTTGCAGAGGTAAAAAATGGACATGTTCTAATCTGCAGCTGCTAGCACTATCTCTTTTGAGCCATTTTTTTTGGGGGGGGGTGATGAGACAGGAGGGAGCAGAAGGCAATTCTGAGGGGCCTTCCAGCAATAACTTAACAGAGGGATGCTGCCAGCAGCTGCCTGCAGGGTGATCCAAGAGCATTCCCAACCCCTAACCCTACCCCCCGGGCCACTCACTTGAGCCACTCCTTGATGGGGTCGAGTGAAGCCACAGGAATGGCGTTGATCATTGTGACCTTTTTGCTGTAGTCTTTGTAGACGATGACCATGTCAAAGTTCTTCAGGTGGAACTGCACACGCTCAAAATGGATCAGCTCCACCTCATCCAGTGTCACCACAAATGGAGGCTGGAGGCAAAAAAGAGAGGAAGTATTAGCTGTCTAAAATCTCCAAATAATTCAGAGTGGCAGAAGTGGGCTGGGGTGAGGCAGCTCCATCCACAAGCACCTTAAATTTCTGTTCTTGAACCTCCAGTGCTGTTCTGATCCCAACAGACCGTGAAGAACAGTAAGCAAATATCACTACAGTGGTACCTCTGGATATGAATTTAATTCGGGGTCCGTTCTTACCCTGAAACATTCACATCCAGAGGTGCCTGCTTTGCGCATGTGCGTGCAGCGGAAACCTTTCCGTTACTTCCGGGTTTGCCACGTGCGTAGCCCGAAGGATACGTATCCAGAGGTGTGTGCAGCTAGAGGTACCACTGCACTGAGAGCACAAAATAATGTCTGCGTAAAAGAGGGATCTCCTTGCCGGGCTTTTGTTAGTAGGCCAACATACCCTCCAACGAAGACCAATTTTAAGGCTCATGGTTTCTTCATAAGTTTATTACATTTATATATTGCTTCCCACTATGAAAAGCCCCAAAGTGACTTACAACCAAAGTTAAAATGATAAAGATATCTAAGCCTGTTTTTAAAAAGTCAGAATACAAACACCCAGTCATGGGTACTATCCAAATGCCTAGACAACAAAAATGAAAAACAACTAAGCTTGAAACAATTTTGATTTCCTAGATCCGTTTCAGTCTCATGCAAGAGGGTCAAAATCATGCCAATTTCTGATAATTAAGAGTTTTCATTTTAAAAGGTCTCTGTGGTCGAGAGAAAGCTGAGGATATTCCTCCAAGAGGTGTTCAACTTGTGCTCTCCCCAGTCAAACACAAGCTCACACTCACCCACTCAGTGCAATTCACCAGGGCGCTGCTGGTTGGCTGGAGCAGGCAGGTGCTTCTGTAGGGGGCGCCGTTGAACCTGCCGTGACAAATTGGGGATTGGGGGAGAGAGAAGAAGAAGAGTGTGAAGCAGCTAGTGCAGGAGAAACAGCCAATTATCTCAACGTTTACAACCAAACCGCCCGTTCAAGTAAGGCCTTGAGTGTCTGCGAAGTCAGAATATAATGAGGGCGTGGAGTTCCTCGGGAAAAAATATGCCCCCAGCAGCTTCTGCTGCATGATT
Organism: Podarcis liolepis; assembly: GCF_965112155.1. Taxonomy (NCBI): domain Eukaryota; kingdom Metazoa; phylum Chordata; class Lepidosauria; order Squamata; family Lacertidae; genus Podarcis; species Podarcis liolepis. The sequence continues at coordinate 10,844,873 of NC_139573.1, read as the reverse complement.
TAGAAGTTAGGAAATTTCACAAATGTGGTGCATTTCCTCCCCGCCACCACTAGTTCCTACTACTAGTCAAATGGTGCTTTCCTGGTTCCCTGAGGCAAAAGGTAGGGTGGAAATAGACTGTGTGTATGCATGCACTCTATAGTCCATTTACGTAAGCTGGATATTCCAATGGCACCACAATTCCTTGCCCCCTGTGTATTTTCTCCTTGTGTAATTCGTCCCCTGATCCCCAGCCATCCCCTCTCCTACTCAGAAGAATCCTGGAAGTTCAGCTCAAACTATACGTGCCCTGCAAAACAGAAGTTGCCCTGTCACAGGGGTCCTTACCCCAGCTCCCGGAAGGGCACCTCAAATTCCAGTTCCTCCTTGGTCAGAGACTCCACCTTCTCAATGAAATTCTTGAATGCCGTTTTCAGCTTGTGTCTCATCTCGCGCTCCATCTGTGCCAAACAGGATCAATCGGGATCGGCCACGCAGCCCAGAGTTAGCTCTGCCAGGATCTGATTTCTGCCCCTGCTCTCCCCTTCCCCCGGACAGGGCCACAAGCAGCCCCCTCTCTCACCTGCTCGGCGTAGAGGTCGTCGCGGTCGTGCATGTGCTGGTGCTTGCCCAGGTCGGTGGTGATTTCGCCCACCTCCGTATAAAACTGCACATCGGTGTGGCGCTTCTTGCCAAACATGATGGCGTTCTGGGGTGCAGGGGGAAAGAAGGGAGTTAAGCAGGGCCGGCACATTTGTGCGCACTACCAGCAAATAAGCAAAATGCTGTTGCTTGAGCCACATACGTTTTACACCAATTAAAAGCTAAGGCCAGCATAAGGGATGTTTGCACTTCTGGGGCAGTTATTTTACACACTTTATTATGCTTATACTGACTTGGGGGGAAGAATTTTGAAAACCAGAAAATTAAAGAATTGCAGAGTTGAAAGGGACCACAAAGGTCATCTAAGTCCAAACACCTGCAATGCCGGAGTTTTTTGTCCAACACAGGGCTTGAACCCACGACCCTGAGAGTCTCATGCTCTACCGACTGAGCTATGTCAGAAGCAGTCGCTCTTCTCTCTTCCTTCTTACACCCCCATCCCAAATATCAAAAGTTTTAATTAGCTATGACTTCATCAAAGCAAGCAACACCTACTACAAGCTTATTTCCAAGCTTCTTTTTACAAGGACACAGGTTTTCTGGGGGAAAGCAATTCTGCAGTGAATCCAAATTCTGGGAGCAAGGAAGGGGACCTGCACCTTTGCTTTGAGTAAGACACTGATGGGGGATGTTCCATTGGGGCCATAAAACAGCCTAGTATAATACCACCTCGTAAGTCCTCCTAACTTAAGCTGGATAGCAGGTAAAGGCAAAGGACCCCTGGACGGTTAAGTCCAGTCAAAGGCGACTATGGGGTTGCGGCGCTCATCTCACTTTCAGGCCAAGGGAGCCGGCCTTTGTCCACAGACAGCTTTCTGGGTCATGTGGCCAGCAGGACTAAACCGCTTCTGGCGCAACGGGACACCGTGACAGAAACCAGAGTGCACAGAAACGCTGTTTACCTCCCCGCTGCAGCAGTGCCTATTTATCTACTTGCAGTGGCGTGCTTTCGAACTGTTAGGTTGGCACGAGCTGGGACAGAGCAACAGGAGCTCACCCCGTTGCGGGGATTCGAACTGCCTACCTTCTGATCGGTGAGCCCAAGAGGCTCTGTGGTTTAGACCACAGCACCACCCGTGTCCCTTTCAAGCTGGATAGCTACCTTGAGGTGAAAGTGTAGAACGATGATCATCTCCCCATCGCAGGGCTGAAACACGGCATGCTTGATGTTGTTGTACAGAATGTCCACTTTGTCCCCACGCACCGAGGTGAAGCGGAAACCTGCAAAGAAGGCGTGTCAGAGAAGGAAGCTGCCTGCTCCCAGCTGATGGTTGAGCTGGAGTTGCTGGCACGGTGGGTGCTAGTTACTGCCCGCCCACCCCCAGCACAAGAGGAGGAGAAAGAAGCCGATGGGTAGAGCTGGAATGAACCTAGGTATGGGATCATTTATGAGAGTTTGGCCAAAATCCCTTACGAAAGAGGTCCTCTCAATGAACTCCTCCTGGCCTCAAGGGTATGAACACTTGTCTGCCTCCAAAAGGCAGTTCTAGGCATCCCACAGACTTCTGTACCATTTACGTGGGCCTCCAGAGACCCCTGCATCCTTTTCTGGGCGATGTTGGGGCGGATGTAAAGGTCCTTCAGCTTGGGATTGCTGCGGTTTAGGTTGATCACTAGAGAGTCTTGCTTGACAATTCCCTGGGGAAACAGAAAGCGAACAGCCATGTCAGGGTGGAATTCCCACATAGCTCCACCAACTCCACCCTCACCCTCCCAAGAGCCATCTCCCCAACCCAAGGGGTCCTTTCCGTTGCTGCAGTTTCTCAACAATTCTTCGGAAAGGTGTGCAAGGAAGTTCCTCTGGGCCTCACCTCCTTCTCCTTCTCCTCAGCCTCACGGGTTTTGTAGCGCTTCTGAACCTCCTTGATGATGCGGAAGGCGTTCTGGAGGTTGAGAGCTGGCACCATCTGCTCCCCAGGTGTTTTTATATTGGATGCCCGATATGTTCTGGGAGGGGGAAGAAAAGCAGAGTTGTGTGGCTACAACACGCGGGCCCAGTTCCTTTTGGATAGAGGGGGAGCTCTGAGAAGACTCACCCAGAACCTGCTACTGGAAGGGCAGAAAGAACGACGCGACTGAAAAATACAAAACTCTACTGAGGCCTTTTAGAAGCGGCTTAGGAGGCAGCCTTATACAGAATCAGACCACAGGCCCACCTAGCTCACTGACAAGCAGCTGTTTCAGACCCTACCTAGATATACCAGGACCGAGCATGGGACCTTGTGTAGGCAAATCAGGCGCTCTGACAGCTGAAATGCAACATGCTCATGAGGCAAAGCTAAAGGAAAAGGAAGGTCATTGACCTCCATTGCATGAATGGGATGAGCCACTGGGCATGCTCCCAAGACTCACAGCGATGAGTCTGCAGAGCAAGACGCACAGACACCAAATCTCAAGCCCCGCAAAAATGCAAGAGGTGACTCATAAAGAGGTGCGGGGCTCGCAGGGCAATGAGGCTTCTTGACTAGACCCTGCGGTTGGTGCAGACTATGCAAGAGCGACTCACATTTCTTTCACAAAGGTGGCTTCTGGGTTGGGGAAGATGTTGCCTTCGTTGCGACCCAAAGCACTGCCCGGGCAGTAGAAGTTGATTCTCAGGTAGGTGTAGTCGCCCTCCACTGACATACTGATGTTCTGTAAGGAAGGGGAGAGGGTTTAATTGTTTATTGATTTGAGAATCACCTTTCACATATATATACCCCCGTCATGCAAAGACCACTCCTGTCCCTGCCCCGAGCGCCTTTTCTACACACAAATCAGAGTTGTGACGACAACTTTGCGAAGAAGAGTGCCAGTGCATTTTCTTTGGGGAAGGTTCTGTTGGCTGCTAATCCCCATTTCAAAGCCATTCCGTCAGCCAACTCAACTGCTGAGCTGGCGACCGGCATTTATCCCAAGACACAGCAGGCATCGAGGCCCCCAGTTGCTGCAGCTGCCGGTACCTTGATGGTGGCAATGTGGAAAGGGGTGGCGATGCCAAAGACAGGCATGATGACCGTCTCGTACTTCTTGTCAATGTAGATCTTCATCTCCCGGATGTGAGGCTCCTTTGGCATCAGAGACGGGTTTTTGTAGGAGACGTTTGACTTACGAGCCCTGCAAGGGACCAGAAAGGTGAAGAAGCCTGACCCAAGCAGCGGGGGCTTCTAGGCAGCTACTCCTGACCTTGCCAGAAGGTAGCCACTTTACAAGCAACGGAAGCCCGCATCAGTTCTACTCACTTCTGGATCTGCTGCTCCCCCTTTTGTTCCGTCAGCCTCCTCCGGGCTTCTTCGTTTAGCTGGGCAGCCAGCTCCTTCTGGTGCGCCCGGCGCTTCTCCTCAGCTGTCAGTTCATTCTGGATCGGAGGAAGGGAGACAGCAAGTCTATTATTTGCCCACATACCATTTGCCAGACACCCCCCTCTTCAAGCTGAACACAGGCAGCTTCCCTCCTTGAGGCACACTGAAGACCTTTTCTCAGCCCTTGAATGCTTAACCCCACCCCCCACCCATCCACTCAAGCCTTCTATACCCGAGTTCTTTCTGGTAGCAGAGCTGCCCTGGAACCACGGCCAAGCAGTATTCCCTCCGTATCGTCTTCCTCCTCCTCCTCCTCTTCATCCTCTTTCTAGAATAAAAAAGCAGAACTTAAAAACTATACCCACATAAACACATACACTTGTTTTGCCTTCCTCAAGCTAGGCTTTCGTTCCCAAACTTAATCCACAATACCCTTGTTCATAAATTTCCTTCAAAATGTTTTATTTAGCAGTTAAAAACAAGAGGAAATTACAACACTGGACGCCTCTTTTTGTTCTAAATTGCCTACATGTTATTTTCATGCTCAAAACAAAACCACGTCCTCAACAATGAGGGTTAGAAGCTTAAGAGAACTTATCAGGACTTCAAAATACCAATAGGTAACAACTCTGCTCCTGCTCTCATCACAAGTTTTTCAAAAGTATCATGCTTTTTCCTGACCATACCACAGAGAAAAGCACACGTCAAGTGCCTAAGACTTGCCCCAGGACTTACCTTGAGCAAAATACTGACATTCTTGACCTTCTTCTTGACAGAAGTCAGGAGAGTAGCTGGACCATCCTGGAGGAGGAACAACAACAGTATCATCACAGACGATGTGAGCATAGAGCTCCCCGCCATCCTGGATGTTTAGGTGAGGGAGGTGTACTCAGGGGCTTAGAATCTAAATATTGGTCACCTGCAGATGGGGCGCAGAGTGCAAGGAGAAACAGAGCAAGTCAGCTGGAACACTGGGAATGAACAGGGGGCAAATGAGATGTGATGTTCCAAGCTATGTATGTCTGGTAGGACTCCATGGACTCTTTGTTTGTAGCTGAGGAAGGTGTGACCAGCCCCTATGCAACTTCCTTTCTCAGCTAAGTAAGAGTGCAGGGAACTGGGAAAGAGCAAAGTCTGGGAGAAGAATGAACAGAAAGGGGGTTGGGTGGGGTTGCTGATAATGCTCTCACAGTGCAGGCCTACTGAGAGCATTGAAGAGACAAAGCCTTCTTTTCAAAGGCAGAAACAGAACTGAATGTAGGAGGCGTCTTCTCCCTGGATGAGACATCACACTTTCTGAAGGTCTTGCTCCCTCTTGCCCACTGTGGTCTCTCCACCATGACTCACATTCTTCCCACCTCCCCATCCTTCTTTGTGCCCCTCGTACCTCTTCCACCAGCACCGTGTCCCCGATGAACAATGCGTACGTTTTCTCCTCCGGCTTCTTTCCTTCTTTGTTGGTGAGGTCTGAGAACCCTACGTTGAGGCTGAAAACCATTCCTGCATCAGACAGAACACAGCTTCAGAGGAGAGCGAGCCTCCGCAAATCTTTTCACGAGCAGAACTGAGCTACTCACTTCCAAAACGTAAATGAACTTTGGGTGGTATATATACGAATGAACTAATTAAGCAGGACATCCTTGCCACTGTGTTCCTGCTCTACAATCCTTTCTTTTTAAGTCGGGAGGAGGGACGTTCTCACCTTTTTTGAGCCGATACTGGTTTTTGCTATTGATCACGAGCGAACTCTCTCTGAACTCGATGCCCATGGCAAACCTGGGAAAGAAGAGCAGGGAAAACACTGAACCCTCCAACCAAACCACTCATGAGCCTGTAAACTGGCAGGAAGGATGCCTCTGTTCCAACGGAGAGCCTTTTTTTTTTACCCCAAGTTCTTGGTGATTTTGCTCAAGAGCTCTGGCTTTTGCTTCTTCACCATATCCATGACAGCAGCGTAGACCTCACACAGCTTTACACCTAGGATAAGCAGAGAGGGAGGAGGAAGTTAAGGAGGGAAAGAGCAAGCTGGGTCCTACTTGAAAAATAAATGCTTCAACAGGTTTTGCCCCCTGCCCTGCCCCAGCCTACTCCAACCATCACTCCCAAACAGTAAAAAGGTAAAGGACCCCTGGATGGTTAAGTCTAGTCAAAAGCAACTATGGGGTTGTGGCGCTCATCTCGCTTTCAGGGCAAGGGAGCCAGTGTTTGTCCACAGACAGCTTTTGGTTCATGTGGCCAGCATGACTAAACCATGGCACAATGGAACACAGTGATGGAAACCAGAGCACATGGAAACACCGTTTACTTTTACCTTCCCGCTGCAGCGGTACCTGTTTATCTACTTGCACTGACATGCTTTCAAACTGACATGCACAAGCTGGGACAGAGCAACAGGAGCTCACTCCTTCTCGGGGATTCGAAGCACCGACCTTCTTATCGGCAAGCCCAAGAGGCTCAGTGGTTTAGACCACAGTGCCACCCGCATCCCTTCACGCCCAAGCACCCCATTTCTGCCACTCACCATGCCGCAGTTCTTTGAGCATCTCCTCCTGCAACTGCAGCAGGAAGGTGTAGTTGTCCTGGGTGTCCTGGGGCGGGTCAACCATGAGCGTGCGTACCAGGTTGGAGCAGTAGGATTTGTAGCGGATGCCCATGGCACAAGTGACGGTACCAAAATGCATGTAGCCCTTCTCACTGGGGACAAAGAGCAGATAGCTATATGGAGAGGCCAACTGGCAAGCCACACACAGGCAGCTTCAAACACAAACAACTGGCACTCCCATGCAGAACTTTTGCCTCCAACAAATCTCATCCTTTATTTAATTAGGAAAAAAGATCCACATATGCTGCTCTGAGCTTCCTGGAGGATGATGGGATAAAAATGTACTGAAAGAGATATAGAAGAGTGGCAAACTGGAATCTATTAAGTTTCAGCATTCTCCACTGTCTTGTTTCTTAATATATATTATCATAAAAATGCCAAAGGGAAGGAGGCTGCATGACCAGAGGTTTTAGGATACAATCCTAAGTAAGCTGCATTTGAATGGAAACCAGTACAATAAAATCAAACCATTGCTAACCAATTAAGAGTGCCCGCTCATTCAGGAAGTGCATGAATTACAAACCGGGAAACGTTTTTCCTTGGCGATCTGAAAACAGTTTGCACTACCCCCATGGAGATTTGCCTACCTGACAACGCTAAACTTGAGGTTGTAATTTCCTCCACTCTGGATAATGGGAGGGTAGCACATTTCCACAGTGGAGGGATCAGCTCCGGACAGGTATTTTTTCTCCTCGATGGCCTTCTCTACAGACTCTGCCAACTTGCTGTGCCGCACTTTCTGCCGGAGGACAGAGAGGATTCAGAGGTCAGTAGAGACTCGAGGATTTTTTTTGGGGGGGGGTAGGGGCTCAAGTGCCTAAAGGAGAATTATAATCCCAGAGGGTTGACACACATACACAGCCATCGCAAGACCAACACACCAGTTTCTCCAATTTTTTTGCTGAAGAGGGGCATGCGCCTAGGGCACTACAGCAATGTGGTTTCTGCAGCAGACTTCTCTTCTCTGACTCTTAAAGATGTATTTCCACTGATCGTTAAGACAAAAAGAGAGCATGCAATACACAGCCTGTATACCTCAACCCTCTCTCTTCTCTCAAGGCAGCATTGCTATCCTAGCAATGAGTCCCATCTTAAATGGACCAGGAGAGACAGGGAGAATGTGTTGGTGTCAAACTGCCCAGTATGCAGCAGGGGAAAGCAGCAAATAGGCCTGGTAGCCAGAGGCCAAACTGCTTGTGAAAATCCACTGATCCAAGAGAGAAAATGGGCCAAAGTCAGACATGGTAGCCCCTCATTCGTTATTGGACTACAACTTCCATCACCCCTGACCATGCTGGCTGGGAATGGTGGGAACTGAGGAGTTCACAATCTCTGGATGGCCACAGGTTTCGCATCCCCAGCCTAGGTAAAATAGCCCACCTGCCCCACTTTACTCAAGGCCTATATGTAATGCCAGCCTAGACAGCATTCTCCTTACACCCAAGCTAAGATTTCAAACTCACGGACAGGCTCCTTCCTCACCTCATCAGCATCTACTATCTCCATGACACGCTCCTTCAAGAACTTGGTGAAGACCTCTGAAGTGATGGCGGCTGCTTTGCGCATCAGGGCGAGCTCCCCATCCTCTTTGACGGCAATTGTGTAGGCCACCACCGCACTGATGTCCACCTGCACCAGGGTCAGAGGAGGATCAGCAAGAGCAGAATTCAACCCACCTTTCTAAACCCACACGTCGGAGCTGGTGCTCCTCACCTTCTCAAAGCCTTCCTTGCTGAGAGCATCATTCCAGCTGTTCATGAAGTCCCCGGGGAACTTGTCCTTGCTAAAGATCCCAATGCGTTTGCCGTTCTTGCTGCCCTTTAGGGCTTCTATCATCTTGTCAAAGTTCCCCTTGTTGCTTTCATTCTGGAGTTGGGAGAACAAAGAGGAAACAGGGTAGTGTTAGCATTTTCTACACGTTTCAGCCCCAAAGCTCTCTCCTTCCATATTACCTGCAACGCTGGACAGGGCTAAATAGAGGCCCACTCACCTTTTCCCGCACAAGCAATGTGATAGCCGGCACCCCGTTGGTGCTTTCGTTGCTCTTGCTGTTTGCAATCTGCTTGAGAAACTCCACTTTCTTCTTGCTGGCCATGAAGAGAATCTTGTCCTCGCAGAAAACCATGATCGTGTCGGTGAGTTCGTAGCCAAACAGCCATGTCTGCAAGGGAAAGGGGATTCCAAGAGGAGCAAAGATACTCTTTTCTTTTCTGCCTAATAATTACATCACTTTGAGGCAGGAGCACGCCTCACCCCCGCTCACCTGCAAGGCAGTGGACTTGGCATAGACAATCTCTTCATCTACTCCAACTGAGACCACAATAGCATCAATGGTGGCATATTCGTCTTCTCCTTTCTGCAAGAGAACAAAGCCTCATATAGTGCTGTGCATACGAATTTGTATTAAACCCAGCCCAAGTGAATTTCGCCTCTCAGCTGTTGTCACATGAGAAGGATCTGATCTCCTCCCAACAACAGTAGTAGATTACAATTCCTAAGAAGAAACAAGACAGAAAAATGGGAAACAGCTGACCATTGTCTTCTGACAATGGAGTAGTTTCTAGCTTTAGCACCTTGTTATTTCCCTAGATCCTTCCCCCAACAGTCACCAAACACCATTACTTCTTCAGCACAGCCTTTTCTACCCCCACAGCTACTCTGGGGAAAATGTCACCAGTAATTCTGCTTTTGTCATTTCATTAAGCATGTGAATCTCTTAAAGCAGCTACACCAAATAAACAGTATGCCTTATCACAGCAGAACACTTCCTGAAGGACTACCGCCTGAACTCGGAGAATGGTGCCTGCAACAAAGTATTGTAGTATTGAGTGCTGTCATTCAGGATTCCAGCCACTCTTGTCCCCTCCTTCTATCCCTGCCCCCACTTTTCGTACTTCTGAAAACCATTAGGGCTGCCCAAGCCAGCACAAACCTCAGACTTGTGTGTGGGTAGTTCTTTTTGGCCACATAAGCAAGAGCATGCACATCAGAAATGGGAGAACCAATGATAACTAAATATTGCATTATAACACAATGTTCCCTAACCTGTTGCTCTCCAGATGCTTAAGACAGCAACTCCAATCACCCTCAGTCATCATGCTCAATGGTCAAGGATAATGGGAGCCTAACCTCCAAACATCTGGAGGGAACCACGCTGAGAAGGGTTGTTATAAGGGGTAACACAATTTTCCTGTTTGGGTCCTGAATCTTCTTCTGGGAAAGGTAAGGAAATGCACCGTGAACCAAATTTCCTTGTCCCGGCACCAAAAGGAAAGCTTTCAACAGCTAGACACGCTGTCTCAAAAAGACATAGAGTATTATCAAATGTGGGAGAAATAGAAGAGATAGGACACAGCATCCAGGAGGGAGGTGAAGACAGGAAGTGAATGGAGAAGCTTGCTACTAGTATTTTTGGATCAACATCCCCGGGAACAATCTGCAATCTAAAGCTGGAATGTCCAACTACTCCCAGCTCATAAAAGAATTCCACGTCAACAGGCAAGCAGGAATAGTGCTCTATGTCAAGACTTTCTCCCTTAAGCTGGAAAGATTCCATCACTTTCTGTAATTTGGCATCATACCAAATTTGGCTAGTCTAGTCCAACAAACTATGCATAAGAGCTACATATAAAGAATTTTGTACAGCTGAAAGCCACATCCACTGTTTGATCTGCTGCTTATTGCCATTCCTCCAAAAGTTCCTGCTTTCTCCCCAAATGTATCCTATTATTATTCACTAACCCCTGCCTTGGTCCCAGTATTGATTATTGCTACCAACTTTTCTGAGTTGCCCGAATGGCAGGTTGGGAGGACAATCTTATATTTTGCTGTGCCTTTCTAGAACAGCCCTGACACCATACTGTTGTTACATTTGATATTATCCTATTGTTATATTATTCCTGTTACTATGAAATTGTTCTTGTGATGACTGATCTTGATGTGTATTGCTGTTCTCCTTGCTAAGCTACTTTGGGCACAATTTTTGGGAAAGACAGCATACAAATAGTGAGGATACTAGGAAATCTGGCTCATAAGTTTTGGCTACCTGTGTCCTACATGATAGCTTGCAAGGTGTTTCTCCTGTGAAGCTTCCAATCGCTATGACTGGGTTTCACCTGCTGCACAAGCAATTTATCCAAAACAGCCTAGAAGTGCTCTTCCGGGGGACTCTATAAATTGACCCACATGGACTCATTTATATGTCCTGGAAGCAACGAATCCTACTTTTCATTTTAGGATGGTGAGAGTGGTAAAATAACAGGAACTGGGGGATAGGAAGAAATTCAACACTGTTATCTTTGCAAGTTCTGTGTCCAAATGCAGCATCTGGTCACTCTTGCATTTTTGCCCAGAACAGCTGCAAGAGATTCTCCAACACTAGCTTGGTATCTTCTGCCAGTGTTACAAAAACGATTTGCAAGTTACATGCTGGTCACATGGAGCTAGACAATGCACACTGCTACCTCCTGCAACTAATGTATTTTCAATGGAGTCGCTTAATGCTGATTAGCGGCCCATTAACATGCACTGCCCAACCACACTCACAATCAGGATAGCAGAAGGCGATGAGCAAAACAACAGCTGCAATCTGCACGGTCATATACAAGGACACAATCACATGGTGAGTTAACAGGCAACACAGCAACAGAATGGCATATTGGAAAAGTAGCAAAACGTGTATAGTAAGCCCTCACATTATGCACAAGCACGGGGGTGGGGGGAGTTATGATCTGGAAATGCCACCTAAAGCCAAAATTGCACATAGTCAATATATATTTGGTGCAATGACAGATGGGATTGCCAGTTTTTTCTCCCTTTGGACAGCTGCCCCCTTTCTAACTTTTTTTTAATTTGGTTTGCCAAGCACGTAAATCTGAGTAAGATCATTGCACATTCAACTAAAGCCATACATTGGGATGGGGAAGTGGCAACCCTTCAGATGCTGTTGGACAACAACTGTCATCATCCTTGATTATTGGCCATACTAGTTGAGGCTGATCTAGGAACCAACATTTGGGTGGCTACAAGTTTCCATTCCTCCTGCTATACAGGATTATCAGTTACAATGGAAGCTGCTTTTACAATGCAGAGCAAGAAATCTTACATTATGTACAAACAAATTGGATATAGATAATTACTCGATATGTTAACATGACAGAGAGGGGAGACTGCAAAAGAAATGCAAAAATGTGACAACAGAGCAAAAGGAAGTGGAATTTTTTTTTTTTTTTTAAAGGGATTATGGCAACAGTGAGAGGATTATTAGTAAGACAGACACTACCTAGTGTCTCTAGGCAAATCACTCCCTCAGTTAAAGACAGCAGCCACATTAGGACAAAAGCAACGTTTCTAAGCACTGTGCTATTGTAAGGAGGAGACCAGAAATAGGTGAAAGGGAAGCCAAAATTAAATAATTATAATGCATGCCCCCACACACTTTCAACTGTTCAACTAAACATTTTACATGTATTACCTTATTTATATCACTACAAGCATCCTGCAAGGGAGATCATTGTTATTACCCGCTCCCCTACTTAGTCTCAGGACACTAAGAGAGAAAGCGGCTTCTTAAAGCAAACCCTACTGAGAGTTCAGAGCAGAAGCACAGCGTTACAACACCTGTACTGCCCTCAACCTTTTTTTTTTTAAATGCTTACATTCACTATCCCTGACCAAACCGGAGGTGGGAGGGGAGCCACTGGTGAGGGAATATTAAAGAGAAATGGCATTTGACAAACCGTAGAGAGGAAAGGAGGGAGGGGGACACACCATGAGATGCCAAGGAAGCGGGGCAAGGAAGGGAACGGAAATGCAAATATGTATTTTTAAGCTTTTTCTCGCTTTCCGCCCCCTTTCTTTACCGGGCACCTTGGAACTTTTGCAAAGGTGGAATACCGGCGCCTTTATTTATTTATTTAGCTTAAAAGCGCGTGCAAGATAGGAATCCATCCCTCCTGCTTCCTTGGCGTCCATGGGGCACAAGGGGAGGGTCCGGTCCCCCTTTCATCTCCCCCACCCCACCCGAGGTATGTGGTGGGTGGGGAGGGGGGTCCCTCAGTCGGCCCAGCCTCCAGCCCCCCTCGCTCTCTCCCTCCGCCCCACCCCCGCCGCCCTCACCTGCCAGTTGCTGTAGAGGCGCTTGACGCGGCGGTAGTAGGCCTCGCGGTCCAGACTCAGCGCCATGGAAGCGGCTCCTCCGCAAGCCCCGCCTCCTCTCGCGCCTCCTCGCACGCTCGCGCCCCGCCGCCGCGACCTCCCCGACCCCGGAAGTGAACGCTTCCCTCGGCCAACCCCCGCGGCCCCTTCCCTCCCGCGGCCCTTTGACCCACGACGCAACTTCCTGTTGTTGCTTATTTAGCGTATCGTTTAATGTTATTATTTATTTATTTTGTTTATTGTTTATTTATTAAAAAACAACAACAGAGGACGTCGTAAATAAAACCTGTGTGCTCATATCTAAATATGAGCAATATTGGTTTTACACCTAATAATATAGTTTTGTATTTTTTTAAAAAATATATATATCTATAAACTGTGTAACAGCAGCAATGTTGACCTAATTGCTCCGTCACAGGGTTTCCTCGCCGCTCCTCCCCCACACACTTTAAAGTGGGGCAGCCGCGCATGCGCCTCGCTTCAGCCCCGCCCCCCAGCCAACGTCGCGCGCCTCCCTCAAAGAAGCGCGCGAGCCTTTACGGCGTCACGTGAGCAGGGCCCGCCTGCCTCGACTCTGGCTGCGTTCTTCGCAGATTTCGCGCCCTTCGGCGCCAACCGAGCACGTGACCAAGGGAGCTGTTCGCTCCCTCCCTCCGCCCCTCTATCTTAGTAGCGGAGGTCGCGTGAGCCTTTCCCAAGCCCCGCCTACCTTGCTCCCCTCGATCCCTTAGAGATAAGAAATAAAGTGACACATCTGCTTGAACTTCCGAGGTCGATATGCCTTCCCCCAACCTCCCTTGCTACCTACAGATAGCAATGAATTGTTTTAGGATTTTGCTGTAGCTATGATTGGGACAGCAGCAACTTCCCTATCCAACCCCTCCACCCAAAACAAACAAACGCCAAAAGGCGGAAGCCAAGACGAGCTCCTACTCTTCCATAACTCGCCCCCCCCAGTATGATCCATTCATTATATTTTAAATAACAGTTTATAAATTCCATCAAGTTTCCCTACAAGCCAATGAAGCTGAAGGTTTCTCAAAAGCGACCGAATTCTGGACCTGGGGTCCTGTAGAGAAGCCGCTGCTAAAACTTAATTTTGCTGCAATCTTACGGGGTGTCACTTTTGGATAGAATAACCTGTAATATTAAAATTTAAAAGTGGACTGCACTGCAGGGTCTGTTGTCCGCTACTCTTTTGCAAGCCGAGAGGTAGGTAAGGCAAGAGTTATGCGGGCCATGGGTCTGACTCAGTATAAGTTCTGGGCTTCTTGGGTCCCGCAACTAAGACTACGGCGAAATTCGGAATTTGTCCACTGCTTCCTATAATAAGCGGCTACCATTTCCTCTCGCGGGGAGCTGCTTAAAAATGGCTTCTGTCATGTGAACCCGGAAGTTCCATATCCAGACAGCTAGATGGCTTGCTACATTCGTGGCTCTCTGATCAGCTTGACACAATCAAATCACCGCGCGGGCTTCAGGTCCCACCAGCTGGCCATTTGGCCGGAAGAGCGCATGCGCGGGAGCACAACGGCGCAGAGCGCTCAGCGTGCAAATAGTACACGACCAGTTAACCGCATTTGCTGTCCAGTTACGTCATCGTGGCCTTCATTGCACGGTTGCTCCTTTCCAAGTGTTGTACAGCGATTCCATACCTGCCAAGATTTCGCAGATGAAAATAGGGACATCCTTCTGTAATAATAATAATAATAATAATAATAATAATAATAATAATAATAATAATTTGATTATTTGTACTCTGCCCATCTGACGAGTTTGCCCCAGCCACTCCGAACAACTTCCAGAATTTACAAAAAGGCAATAAAACATTAAACAACTTCCCTATGCAGGGTTTTTTAGTTACTTATCTCCTTGGTTTGGGATCGGAGAACGCCATATCCTCCAACATTTATCCGATGAAAATAGGGATGCCCTGCCATGCCCTCCTGGGGACGCAGGTGGCACTGTGGGTTAAACCACAGAGCTTAGGACTTGCCAATCAGAAGGTCGGCGGTTCGAATCCCTGCAACGGGGTGAGCTCCGGTTGCTCGGTCCCTGCTCCTGCCAACCTAGCAGTTCAAAAGCACGTCAAAGTGCAAGTAGATAAATAGGTACCACTCCAGCGGAAAGGTAAACAGCGTTTCTGTGCACTGCTCTGGTTCGCCAGAAGCGGCTTAGTCATGCTGGCCACATGACCTGGAAGCTGTACGCCGGCTCCCTCGGCCAGTAAAGCAAGATGAGCGCCGCAACCCCAGAGTCGGCCACGACTGGAACTAATGGTTAGGGGTCCCTTTACCTTTACCTTTACCATGCCCTCCAGCATTTCTCTGATGAAAATGGGGATGTACCAAGGAAAAGTGGGACACTCCACGATCAAATCAGAAACTGGGATGTCTTCTGTAAATCCAGGACTGTCCCTGGAAAATAGGGATACTTGGAGGGTTTGTGTTACCAGGTGGCAAAGCAGAACAAGGGGAGAGAGATTTGCACCTCTGGGACACTACAAAGCCTTTTGCAAGGGGAGCAATATTTTAAATACTGCCTGCATGGCTGTCTCCAAAAAGCATTAGCGATCATAACCATTTGGTTATGGTGCCAAGGGAAAGAAGAGGGAGGTAAAACAGTGCGAATGCCAGTTGCTTGAAATTGCGGGAGGAGAACAATGCTGTGGTGCTCAGGTCCTGTTTATGGTCCTGCCAAAGGTATCTAGTTGCCCACTGTGAGAACAGGATGCTGGAATAGATGGGCTTTTGGCTTGGGCCAGCAGGCTTTTCTTGAGAACGCAGGCCACTCCTACTGGATCAGGCCAATGGGCCATCTATTCCCGTACGAGTCAAGCACAAGAACGCTCTCCTTCCCTTCTGCGCTTCCCAGCAACTGGTATTCAGAAGCATTGGTGGCTCTGAATGATGGCAGAGTATTATGTACTGAAGTTCTCACCCTGGGCCAGCAGGGGGATACTGTAGATAGTTTTCACTCAGGTCCACATATGCAAATAAGGAATTGGAAGTGATGTTCAGTGAATGGATAGTTACAGAAAGTTGTTACTGTTGCCTTGTAGTTGAGCTCTATATAATTAGGTTGGCCGAACCCTTCAGCCCAGTTCTGTTCTGGCCTGTGAATAAACAAGAGCTGTCTGAAGAATCGCTGTGTCGTCTGATATGTTCACCCACAACTTAACACAGAGCGTAGCCCTCTCCTCCGTGAATTCATCTAGCCTTCTTTTAATGCTGTGTAAATTGGTGGCCATCACTGCCTTCTGTGGGAGTGAGTTCTATAGTTTCTATGCACAGCGATGTCCTTTCTTTTGCCCATCCTGAATCTTCCAGCATTTAGTGTCATCGAATGTCAAGTTCTAGTATTATGAGGGAGAAAAAGGTCTCTATCCACTTTCAACATGGCATGCACAAATTTTATAAACTTCTATCACCTCTTAATCATTTGGCTACGAGATTGTCCCAAAATATTGATGTTTTGTTTTGACCTACAAATGTAAAGGAAGAAGCAAATATCTGAGTAAAGTAGGGCAGAAGAGGTGGATTGGGTGGTGGAGAGAGACTCATTGCTCACTTTACATCAGGTGTAGGGAACCTCTGACCTTCCAGCTGTTGCTGAATTACAGCTCCCATCATTTGGCCAGGCTACTTGGGACTGATGGGAAGTGTGGTTCAGCTACAGCAAGAAGGCCAACCATTTCTCCAAGCCTGCTTTACAGGAACTGCTAGATATCCTGCAAAACCATCTCTGCCAAAACCAATGGTACCCAAATGAAATCTGGACCAAAGTTTCTACCACTGGAAGACTTTCGCCTATAACTTCTCTTCAAGAAAATTCTGTCAACGGTGTCCAAAAAGCTGCCAACACTAACTTAGGAAAAGCTCAAGCTGTTGGCTGCAGTTGACAGAGCTGACGGTCAAGACACCCACAGGAGAGTTCTTGAAAACAAAATTTGCCTTCAAAATAAGAGCAAGTATGACAAAAACAGAAGTAAAACGACGTCTATGCACAAGAGCATATGGCTGCTTGATGAAAGCTTGCCATGTTCCATCTCAGTAAGCATGTGTAGTGAAAGAGAAAAGGAGGCTGTGCTCTGGTTTTGGCGGATGATTAGGTCCCTAGCCTAGATAAAAATTGGCTACAAGCACGCCCAATAATAATGCTCCTGATGTAAAAATTGGGGTTTGGTTGTTGCTGCCCAGCTCCTCATGGGACTCTTGAGTCCCTCACGTCTGTGATCAGTCAGAGAAGGATGTATGGAGGCAGGATCCAGTGGAAAACAAGGCAGGTATTTTTCTGTTGCCTCAGAGTTCCCTCTCCTCCTTCCAAGGAGGGAGAGACCATGAACAAAATTGTGCAGGAACCTTTAAAGATTTTCGACATTGTCCAACCCCCTTAGCCAAAGAACACCCCCAAATCATCCATCTATCATAGGAAGCTGGTCTACAGCAGAAATCCCGTCTGCTAGGATACCTAGAAATGGTCTCTGATTGCATTACCTGGCCATTCTTTTGTGGTTAATACTTTGGCTCCTGAATCCAGGTCACAGGCTCACCCTATTCATACACAAATATGCCGTTAAAACAGGATTTGTTAGTGAAAAGACAATGGGAAGGCTTTCCCCATTTGCCTCCCTTACTGCAGAGGAATATTTGGGGTCATTGGGAGAGTCAAACTGGCTTCAGGATTGCTCTCCTGTACTAATTCAGACACATGATTTATATATTTAGATGTGTGCGCATTTATGAATATTTATTCTGTATTTGAGACCTTAGAATTCTTATAACACCCCTTTGTCCGTTAAAAGCCAGTGCTTAGTGTGTGTACAAAATGTACAATTGTACAAAGTGCCATAATTTTTATTTTTAGTCCATGGCACCTGTTGTGTTCTGGCACCCACAGCTCTTGTATCAAGCGATGAATGGTGGCACCTCATTTTTAACCAAACGGAATCATCAATGTATTTGCTGCTTGAACTTTGAAGCACCACTAGGGTCTAGCTCAGTGTTTTTCAACCACTGTTCCGCGGCACACTAGTGTGCCGCGAGATGTTGCCTGGAGGGAGGCGGGCGAGTCGGGCGGCGAGAGGCGGGGCGGCGAGGAGAGGCCGCCCAGCGCAGGGCTCACGCAGTCTGCCTGCCTGGCTGCCTGCGAGCTCGGCGGGCAGCGCCCGCCTCGCGGCTCTCATTCCCTGCCCCTACCAAAGCTCACCCAGCCAAGCCGCGCTCTCCTTCCTGCCTCGCTTTGCTGCCTCCTCCCCCCCCCACCCCCAAAGCTTGGAGGTTCCCCGGCAAGGGGGAGGGGAAAAAATTGAAACTTACACTTTCGTGCGTCCCTCCCGGCGTGACGCTGCGCGCTGACGTCACGGGGCTGTAATGGTGGTGTGCCTCGAGATTTTTTTCATCAAACAAGTGTGCCTTTGCCCAAAAAAGGTTGGGAAACACTGGTCTAGCTCATTCCGTTAGAAGCGTTATGCTAGCTCTTAAAGGCAGATCAGGGCTTGGGGTGGGGCAGGGTGGTAAAAGGAAAGTGTTAAAGCTCAAAGCTAGCTGCCCTAGTAAGGCGACTCTCCACCACTGCCTATAGCGACTGTCAGTTTCTCTCCATGAATTTAGATGGGGGTCTTTTTCCCAGCCCTACTTGGAGATGCCAGGGATTGAGCCAGTAATGAGCAACAACTATAAGCCATAATATTTGGACTCTGCATGCAAGATCCTGGGCTCAAATGGCTGATCACACGTTTTGGCTGTGGGTCCCTTCTTTCAAGGTGCTTTATGCCTAACTGGTGCAGGTAGCCACCAAAAGGAAGGATGGATATTCTCTCTTGAACCCAAGTCATTGTTCCAAACAAACCAACATCATATTTGACAGCTAAAGTTTCAAAGAGGATCAGATAAATCTATGGAAGACTCACACTTTTAGCCACAATAGCTGTGTTTCACCACAGCTGTCAAGAGGCAGCGTGCCTCTGAATGCCAGTTGCAGGGAATCACAAGAGCCGAGAATGCCGTTGTGCTCCTATGGGCAACTGCTTGGCCACTGTGAGAACAGTGCTTTGGCCTGATGCCACAGGGCTCTCAAGTTCACACCTTACAGCAAGTTGGAAAAAAAGGAAGAGGCAGCATGGGAAAATTGCTTGGCTGAGAAATCATCCTTGCAGCTTTTTCATTTTTTAAACGGAGAAGCAGCCTAGATAGCTCAGTTGCTTAGTGTGCTGCTGCTAACACCACGGCTGCAGGTTCGATCGCCGTATGGGACAGCTGCATATTCCTGCATTGCAAGGGGTTGAACTAGATGACCCTCAGGGTCCCCTCCCCAACTTTACAATTCCGATTCTCAGTGGGAGAGCTACAATCCATCTATTGGAACATAGGAAGTCGTACTGAGTCAGACCACTGGTCCATCAAACTCAATATTGTCGACACTGGCTGGAACTGGGTCTTCAGGGTTCCCAGCAGACATCTCTCCCAACCCCAATTGGAGACGTAGGCAATTGAACCTGGGATGTTCTACACACAAAGCAGATGCTCCTCTCCTGAGCTGTGGCCCTTCTGATGGAGGGTAGGCATTTCAGGATCAGAGCAAAAACAGGGCACCGTGAAGGATGCTCCTAGGCGCATGTGCTGAAGGACACAGTGGACGTTATTGCCAGGAAAGCATGCCAAAAAATTGCAGCCTGAATCGATGGTAGGGAGAGTTTGAGGGTATGAAATAATACCATATTTTTTGCTCTGTAAGACTCACTTTCTCCCTCCTAAAAAGTAAGGGGAAATGTGTGTGTGTGTCTTATGGAGCGAATGCAGGCTGCACAGCTATCCCAGAAGCCAGAACAGCAAGAGGGGTTGCTGCTTTCACTGCGCAGCGATCCCTCTTGCTGTTCTGGCTTCTGAGATTCAGAATATTTTTTTTCTTGTTTTCCTCCTCCAAAAACTAGGTGCGTCTTGTGGTCCGGTGTGTCTTATAGAGCGAAAAATACGGTAATTGAAAAAAGGTTGTTACAGCACAGAAGGCCAACTTACACCAAATCAGACTACTGGGCAGTCTAGCTCTGTATTGTACACTGCTTAGCAGCACTTTTCCTGGGTTTGAAAGAGGAGCTTCCTTCTCCGAGCCTTTGACTGAAATTGGGACCTTTAGTGTACAAAGCATGAGTTCTGCTACTAAAACAGGTATAAGTTGTCCCAAACAGATATACAGTGGTACCTCGGGTTACAGACGCTTCAGGTTACAGACTCCACTAACCCAGAAATAGTACCTTGGGTTAAGAACTTTGCTTCAGGATGAGAACAGAAATTGCACGGCGGCAGCAGGAGGCTCCATCAGCTAAAGTGGCACCTCAGGTTAAGAACGGTTTCAGGTTAAGAACGGACCTCCAGAACGAATTAAGTTCGTAACCAGAGGTACCACTGTACTACCTCTTAGGAAGTGGGGGGGGGGGAGGGGAGGCGCTGTCTAGATCCTAAGTCTTTACTTCAGTGGTGTCCAAACTTTTTTCAAAGAGGGCCAGGTTTGATGAAGTGAAGGGCCGTGAAGGCCGATCGAAGGGCCAACCAAAGTTGTTGACCTTTTCTTTTTTAAGGATTGAAGTTGTAGAGGTTTTTTTTGGTGGGATTTTACCCCAGGAAATAAACTGCTGCAGGGGTCGGATTAAACCGACTGGCGGGCCGGATTAGGCCCCCGAAACGGACTTTGGACATGCCTGCTTTACTTGGACTTCGCATGACTCTTTATTTGCAAGGACGAAGAGAGAAACACACACCAGACAACACAGATGCACGTCCCAATTCTCAGGAAGATTTTTATGCAATTGATACAACAGCATGGAGGAGTAGGATGGGGGGTGGAATTGGTTTTTTCTCTCCCGTGTGTGTGTGTGCATTTTGTTCCTTTTATTAAAAAATGAAAGAAAAAAAAGGAGAAATCCAGCTACAGGAAGCTCTACCTTCTCTTCCCCCCACAGCCCCTTGCCACCCCACCCCCCAAAAACCCACCCTCCGTGACTTGACTCCCCCACAAGTTCAACCCCACAGCCTCGGCCATATTACACAAGACATATTACATATTTATAAATATAAACCCCACCCACATGGAGACAGGGGGACGGAGAGAAAGGGGGAGGCCCCACCCTCTTTTCGCATTTATGTTACAGCACATGAACCTGGGGTGGGGGGGAGAGGGGGGGAGGGAGGGAAGGAGAGAAATGGAACAGGCTGTGGGGGGAGAGCCAAAAGGGGAGTGGGGCAGGGGGAGAAGAGGAGCTGCTAACTATACCCAGATCGTCTCGACTAGACAGGGCCCCCGCTGTGGTCTTGCTGCCCAGGCAGATCAAGACTGCAGCTCACAAGAACAGTTTCACAATGGATACCAAATGCCGGCAGGGCTCGCCAACCAAACCAACAGCCATATTTTGTTAAAAAAAGAAAAAACAGTAAGCCACGCAAGGAGAGCGGTTGCCTAACCGGACCTTCCCAGGCTGGAAGGAACCTCTCGCTTTTTGCCCTTCCCGCAAGCCACGTGTGTGTCGGAACGAGGGAGAACCCAACTGGCCTGTCCCTGGGCCTGTCAAATTCAACAACGAGGAGACGGCTAAGTCCCAGTCAACTGGACCCTGTTTTGCGTCCTGCCCATTTGCGGGCGCGAAAAATGCTCAGTCGTCGCCCTCCTCGTCGCCCTCCTCGCTGGAGTCGGAGTTGGCTGGCATCATGGGGTCGTCGTCGAGCAAGGAGAAGTCCCGCTCCGAGCTGGCGTAGCCCTGAGACAAGTCGTCCATCTCGTCTTCCTCGTCGTCCTCGTCCACGGCCTGTGGGTGGCCCAGGTGCAAGGCACCCGTGGCGTAGCCGGGGTGGCCCAGGCCAGGGTGGAGCAGGGCTGCGGCAGCGGAGGACGAGGCGGCGGAGGCTGAGGCGGCAGCGGCGGCAGTCGAAAAGGGCATGTACTGTAAGGGAGAGCCGTGGGCCGTGCTGGCCTGGAAGTGGGCATGGTGCAAGGAGAGGGGCCCCGCGGCGCCCAGCTGGACCCGCCCGGCACCCATCAGAGCCATCATGTTGGAAAACTCCATGGGGGTCTGGCGGCCCCGCTTCTGGGCACTCTCGGCCCCAACTGGTCCGGGAAGGAGGCGGTTCATGGTGGGATCGGGCAGGAAGCTCTAGGGAGAAGTAAAAGAGAATACTGCGTTGCAGGGGGGTTGGACTAGGGGGGCTTTTGCCTCCCTTCCAACTCCACAATTCTATGATTCTAACACTTGGAGGAGGGAAAAATCTAGTAGGCTATTCCCTTCCCTCCCATCTTTATTGCCTGCCTCAAACTGTCTCCATGCGTGCCATTTGTAGGGCATGTCTCTATACAGATCACCAGGGAGAATGCAAAACTCATTAAAAAAAAAAAAGGATAAAGGAAAACTGTGAAGGGCGTGAGTTTTTTCAGCTGCCATTTTTAACAGCAAATAAAAATCAAGACTCTTATTACCGAACGGCTATAGAAAGAAACCAGAAGCCTTTTTGGCTAGCTATAATAGGACAGGAAATTCCAGATGCAAAGAGCGAGAGGGAATGGCTGCAGTTTAATCACCTTCTTGCCGTTAGCAGAGATGCTGGCTGCCTGCATCCGCTCCAAACCCATCAGGCAGGCCGGTTCTATTGGAACAGGCTTGGGAAAGCGAGGCCACCTGTGCTTCCGCCGCTCCTCCATGTACTGGCGAGAGGAAAAAAGAGATAAGAGTTAGTCGCTGTCCTGTGGAGCAAGGGTGGGCCATGTGTATCTGAACCCTAGAGATCCAGAAAAGGTTTGTTTCAGTTGTTTTGTACAAAATCAGGCTCTCGTCTACAGATTGCTATCAGAAAGAGGGCATTGTAATCTGTACTAGGATCCCCTATGCTGACGGGAAGCTATAATCCAGAGGCAGAGAGAACGCAAATTACTTGGATCAACAGGGAAATCTCGAGGAGTTCAAATCCATGAGCATCGGGACAGTCTTAACGTCTCAACCTACCTAAAAAAGGTCACCGTGAGGATAAAATGGGAGCAAAGGAGGGAACAGCCACTTGTGCTACCCTGAGACTATTAGAAGATATAAATGATAATACAGTCGTACCTTGGAAGCCAAATGCCTTGCGAGTCGAACGTTTTGGCTCCCGAACGCCACAAACCTGCAAGTGAATGCTCTGGTTTGCAAATGTTCTTTGGAAGCCGAACATCTGACACGGCTTCCGATTGCGTGCAGGAAGTTCCTGCAGCCAATCGGAAGTCACGCTTTGGTTATCTAATGTTTTGGAAGTCGAACGGACTTCCGGAACGGATTCCATTTGGCTTCCAAGGTACAGCTGTAATAAGTGAGTAAATATCCCAGTCAAGGAAACCAGAAATGGACATGTTGACTTGGGGGCCTGGAACCCAAAGTTGGAATGAAAAGGTGTTTGAGAGGCTTAACATCCAAGGAGGCCTACCTAGGGCCATAGTTCAGCTGCAAAGTAAAAGATGCCAGGTTCAATCCTCAGTATCCCCAGGTAGGCTGGGAGAAACTCCTGTCTGAAACCCTAGAGAGCTGTTGCCAGTCAGTGTAGACAAAGCTGAATGAGATGGAGCAAGGGTCTGGACTCGGTAAAAGGCGGAAGCTTGCTATGTTCCTGGAGTTCTTAGTACTATCATTTGGGCACCAGAT
This sequence comes from Podarcis liolepis, assembly GCF_965112155.1. NCBI lineage: Eukaryota > Metazoa > Chordata > Lepidosauria > Squamata > Lacertidae > Podarcis > Podarcis liolepis. The sequence continues at coordinate 10,821,538 of NC_139573.1, read as the reverse complement.
AGACAATTTCCCCCGGCTTTTAAGAACTGTTAATGAAAGCATTCTTTCATTGATGAAAATCCTCTTTGATTTTACCATGTATACAAAATACCCGCTGCTGTTGAATTTGCACGCATTGTTGTTTTTATCAATGGTCCTTTTTGTTTCTTACTACTGCCATGCCACTCTTGGGGACAGAAAACTATGCTGAGCGTGGAACAAATGGGAACATAGGAAGCTGCCTTTGACCAGGGACCACTGGGTTCCTCCAGTTCAGTACTACCCATACTAATTGGCAGTGGCTGCCCAGGAATTCAAGACAGGGGAGATCTCTACCTGGAAATGATGGGGACTGAAGCTGTGACTTCTGTATGCAAGGCAGATGCCCTACCACTGTTCACTGGGACAGGGAACATGAAGGTCTGAAAAGCCCAGAAGCAGGAGAGGAGGAGGTGGGTCTGCAAACACTCACCGCCAAGAAGCGAGGGTCGACAGCGTACTCTGGGTGGGCCTGCAGCCACACCTCAAGGTCGGCTCGCCGGGGGGCTGCGTCACCCACCAAAAGCGTCCCGTCCGTCTTGTTCACCACCGGGATACGGGCCTCGAGGTCGATATCGGGGCCTCTTAGTGCCTCCAGACACTGCAGCTCCAGCTGAGACCCAAGAGAGATGGTAAGACGGGAAAGAAAAAGGGAGGGTGCCCCACCAAAACATTTCCCTCCGCTCCCCGTCCTCTGGACAGCAGAGGCTCCCATCTCTTACCTCCACCATCTTCTTGCTACTCTTCTTCTGAGTGAGAGCGGGGCGGTCGCGCATAGTGCCGTTGGGGACCAGCTTGTGCTTCTGGAAGGTCAGCTTGATTCCCTCTTCCTAGGGACAGCACGAGAGGTTAGGCCAAGGATGGGGAAATAGAAGAAGAAGAGTTTGGACTTGATATCCCGCCTTTCACTCCCCTTAAGGAGTCTCAAAGCAGCTAACAATCTCCTTTTCCTTTCTCCCCCACAACAAACACTCTGTGAGGTGAGTGGGGCTGAGAGACTTCAAAGAAGTGTGACTGGCCCAAGGTCACCCAGCAGCTGCGTGCGGTGGAGCAGGGAAGCGAACCCGGGTTCACCAAATTACAAGTCCACTGCTCTTAACCACTACACCAAACTGGCTCAAATGCTGAATGGAGGATGAAACTGATGGACGATGCAGAATTAGATAAACTAACAGGAAGGATTCAAAACCTGCGGGACCAGAGATTCTCAGAAGACTGGAGTAAATTTACGGACTATTTGAAAAGTAATTGTGATGAACAGATCACGCTAGTAGGTTTGCAAGAAGTTTTGTAAGGTGACTTATTTGAAATATTGCAAAAAAAGACAATGAGAATTATTAGTTAAGGATAATTACAGTGGTGCCCTGCAAGACAAATGCCTCACAAGAGGAAAAACCCGCTAGATGAAAGGGTTTTCCGTTTTTCTATGCACGTCGCAAGGCGAATTTCCCTATGGGCTTGCTTCGCAAGACGAAAAAGTCTTGCAAGTCTTGCGATTGTTTTCGCTCCCCCCCCTTTCTAAGCCGCTAATAGCCTTTTAGCCGCTAAGCCGCTAAGCCTTTAATAGCCGCTAAACCGCTAATAGCGCTAATCGGGTTGCTTCGCAAGACGAAAAAACCGCTAGACGAAGAGACTCGCGGAACGGATTAATTTCGTCTTGCGAGGCACCACTGTAAGGGTAATATGAAATTAAGAAATGCCTAATAAATGATAAAGAACAGAAAATCATCAGAGGCATTGACGGAAGTCCAAAAATATTGTATAAGATGAGAAGTTATGTTGTATGAATGTTGGAATTAATATGTTTAAAAATCAATAAAAGTGTATATATAAAAAAAGGATGGGGAAATGCTTTTGACCCAAGGGCGGCACTTACAATGGGGGCAGGTATGGGACTAAATCTGCTTTAAGGAAAAGGGAGGCAGGCAAAGACAACCTCACAGCTTACTCTGCAGTAAGACTGTCTCCTCCATCCCTGTCTCCTGGCCAACTGTGGGAAGGATCCTGATGCTTCTTATACTTTGCGACTATCTTACAAATGCGTTTCAACGTAGCCTGTAAGCAACCTTGTAAGAATTGGGATCCCTGTATGAGACAGCTATATATTCCTGCATTGCAGAGGGTTGGACTAGATGAGGCCCAGGGTCCCTTCCAACTCTTTAATTCTTTGATTACAGGAAGTACTTTCACCCACCACCGAAAATTCCCATCTATACTGAGCCTCAACAGAAAGCAAGGCTATTTCTCTGTCGCTTCCTCCACTGATGCTTCCCTAAAATGGAGTACCTTTGAGCATTAGATCAGAGGGAATTGATACACCTCCCCCAAAATATTAAGTATGAAGAAAACCGGCCACTTCAGTCTCGTGTATTGTGAAAGCAACCAAGAAAACCTCTCCTGCGTTTGTCATATCCGGACTGCAAAGGAGGGCTTGGCTACATCTTCAGCCTTGGCAAACCCCCTGGGAAGAGACTGATAATGGATCCTTTTTCAAGTGGGAAAGCAAGGCCAAAATAGTATGAGGCCCAAGGCAGAGACCAGGGCAATAGCAAGACCTGCTTCCCTAAAGGAGCTTCCCCAACCTGGTGCCCTCCCAGATGCTGCTGAACAGTAACTCCCACCAGGTCACGGAGAATGGGAGTTATTGTAGACCAGTGTTTCCCAAACACACATCTCCAACTGTTGTTGGACTACAACTCCCATCATCCCTAGCTAGCAAGACCAGTGGTCAAGGATGATGGGAATTGTAGTCTGAAAACAGCTGGAGACCAAAGTTTGGGAAACACTGCTATAGACCAACATCTGGAGAGAACTAGGTTGGCAAAGAATCTCTGTTTACTGTATTTTATTTTTTTAATCTGATTTCAATATTTCACTTCTCTTTCATTCCACTGACCCTTAACCAACAGTTTGTTTTTTGTTTTTGTTTTTTAAAAAAGGCTGTACAACGGAGGTGCCTCAGTGCAAAAAAGTGAAATTGCTTCATCCATCTCCGGACCAAAGCCTCGGCTCTGATCAGGGGAGATTCGGTATTAGCATGGCAAGTCATCACAGGCAAACCTCCTTGGCGTATGTTGCCAGCCTGAACATCAGGGGGACAGACGTTGGCTGCTCTGCCACCCTCAGCCCGGCTGTCACTCACATCTTTGATCTGCACGGTAAACTCCTTCTCTTGCCCGCTGTGCCGGAGGCGGGTGAAGGAGGCGGTCCCTTCTTCTTGCGACGCCAGGGGGCAGATGTGGGGGATGGGAGAGCTGGTGTACTCCCCGTGCAGGCGGGGGAGGCCTTCTCCCTGCATGAGGCAGGATCCCACCTGGCCCTGCTGCGCTGTCGGCCATTTCCCAGAGAGCACTGCTTGACATACCAAGTCGATGCGGTTGATGAGCACTCGGTCCTGGCAGAAGGAAGAGAACAAGAGGCCGTCAGGACTGACCACAGGCAGAGCATATCCTCCAAGTTCACTTTGGCACTCCTCCATCTGGAAATTGGATCATCCTAAACCCCCTCCCTTCCCCTTTTAGGGACAGAAGCCCATTTCTTATTACTGAGCTGTATTTTCTTATCGTGCCTCATTGCTGATCTTCGCAAGCCGCTCTGGGATCAGTCTGTGGATAACTATTTCTTACAGGAACTATGCAAACATCGGTTTCTTTCACAACCTTAGAGCAGCTTCTGGAGAACGGCAGATTATTAGGCACTGGCTGATTTGGGAGGGCTGTGTACAAGCCATGCTGAAAGGAACCCAAATCTGCTTGGCAGGGGATAGAATTTGAGAAACTGGGGTGCCACCACTAAGAAGGCCCTCTCTCGTAACCAGTTGCTGCATCTCGGACTCAGGTCCACGAAACAAAGGTTTTAAAAAGAGGGGTCTGCTGACTGGGGGTCCCCAATAGAAAGCCAAACAAACACGGGCTTTAAGTGAAAACTAGGCCTTTGTTGCTACAAGCGGACGCAGGGACAGTTTCCTGAAAAATGAGAAGACAACTGCAACGGCGTACAAATAAGCAGCACTCTTGTACAAGTCTGGTCACAAGAATGCATTCTATAGCAGTTATAACCCATTTCAACAAATCTAAGACAATCGGCAATCTTTTCGCTCCTCTGAATCGCGCTCCCCAACTTTCACATTTTAATAATATATTACTGAACTTAAGGACAATTAAGAATAACTCTTTAGTAAGCATGCATTCATCAACATCTTCATTCATTAGCTGTCTACATTGTTCAGTCCACCCTTATTCAATAGTTTAAGATTAAATGTAACTGCAATGCCTAGCTGAGTTCTTGCATTCCTCCAGGGCGCCAGAGTACTGGTTGCTATGGTTATTATCTTTAAACTGAGTCCCCCCTCCCCACGGGGAAGGGTTAGTGGAAGTTCACACAGTTATACTAAGATAAAAACTACCAAGAAAATGGAGTCTTTGAGAAAATGCAGCTTTTGAGTTTTCTCCTTCATTCACATGGACAAGCTGGGACAGTGTGTTCCTTTTGGTACCCTGACCCTAAGTCGTGTAGGACAAATGTGGGGAATCTTTAGCCTGCCAGATGTTGCTGAACTACACTCTCTGGGCCCCTGGCCATGCTTCTTGGGGCTGATGGGAGTTGTAGTTTAGCAACATCTGGGAGGACAAAAGGTTCCCCACTCCTTGGCATAAGGTTTTAAAAGGACAAATGCCAGTGCTTTGAACTGGGAACCACTGAAAAAGATGAGCATTCAGTTAGATACTCTTCCACTGACTGGTCCACTTCCAATAGCCTAAAAAAAAGGCATGGGAACGGCCAGGACCGGATAGTTCAGTTGGTTAGTGTGTGGTGCTGGTAACACCAAGGTTGTAGGTTCAATCCCCACGCGGGACAGCGGCATATTCTTGCATTTCAGGGAGTTGGACTAGCCCATGCTAGTTCCTACACCCCCTCACCTCCCCCCCCCACACTCTGATTTTTTCAGCCAGGCAAGCAGGGAAACGTTGCTAGCGTCCAAAGACACATTCCAGCCAGGGAAAAGACACTTAAAAGAGAATGTGAGCTGGGGAAGAGTCCCTATGGGCCAGAGAAGAGGGGCCTGGAGTGCAGTACAGCTTGGCTCTTCGGCCTGAGATTCCCTGGACCCCTGGCGATCCAATTCGGGATGCACTTAGATGGAGCTTGTCCCCCACTCCAGCACAACTTACAGAGCCACAAACCACCTCCCTCTGCTCAACCTGTTACCTTTGGCCACTCGTGGGCCCGCTGGCGCTCCTGCAACAGCAGGTCAGAGGCGCTGGGCTGTGGGGAGTTGCCCTCGTGGGAGGTGGGCAGAGAGAGAAGCGACGACTCTTCCTCCTCAAACAGCTTCCCGCCACAAGAGGCCTCTTCGCCTGGCAGGGAAGAAGACCGGGGGGGGGGGGAGAGAAAGAGCCTGAGAGGTGCCGCCGTGGAGAAACACATAGTGAAAACAGGCAGAGATGACAACCTACACAAAGCCTGGTTGAGGGGCTTTTTTTGTGCTGCCTGAAGATGCGAACGCACTTTACCTAGAGGAGACAGTGCAATAGCTGGAATGAAAAAGCATGGGGCCACCCCCTAGCAAGGCATGCCATTTTAGGGGGATAAACCTAACCTTTGCACATTTCCTCAGCGAGCGCTCTTTCAAATATGTTTTGGGGTGTGGGGAATTCAAATCTGCTATTATTTTTGTGACTGGACAACGTTTAGCTTGGTATGCCTGCATTTGATGAAGAAGCACATAAAACTGCTTTTGAAAAACCAAAGAATGTTTATTTGACCTTCTGAAGATCTCAGGTGATAATAAAAATAATTTTAATATTGTAAACTGCAAGTACTTGGCAATCATTTGTAATGATTCACACACGTTTTACTTACCAAGCAAAACTAAATTACCTTCATTTAACCAAAATATATTTTGAATACCCAAGTTGTGTTTCCCGATTTTTAGCACCCCTCGTTTTGGAAATTTGAGAGTAGGAAAATCCGACACGCCGTAACGCCCCAGGAAGGACGCATGCAGGGCGACTGTGGCGTGCAATCGTTTCTGAAAGGGCATGGGTCTGAGCGCAAATAAGAAGCCACCTTCGCTCATCTGAGTCTGTGCCTAAACAGGAGACCACTAGGGACCCTTCTGTACACCCATCTGGATTTCCACAATGGAAGAACAGGTGGGGATTCACATATTCCAGTGGAGAGGTCAGAGGAGAAGGGGGGCAGAAAACCCCTTGGGAAAATTCCTCACCGTCGCTATCATCGGAGCACCCCGAAGTAGAAGAGCAAGACGAAGAAGCGGAGATCTTGCTGAGGTCCAACTCTGAGTCCGAGTCGTCCACCGATTCAACTTTAATGGGGAGGGCTGTGGGCTGCTGTCGCGGAGTTGGGAGCTCATGCAAGGGCGGCGGCAAGAGCAGGGGGGCAGGAGGAGCGGCCGCTGTCACCACGGCAGCCCCAGAAAGAGGCAGCCCCAAAGGCTGTGGCGGAGGAGGCGGCGGGGGTGGCGGTGGCAGCGTCCCTGTGCTCCCCGCCCGACTGTGCATGTGGTTGAGTCGAGCGGCCAAGAAGGAGAAGTCCGGGTCCGGCATGATGGTAGCGTCGGTCTGGCTGAGGCCATGGCGGGCCACGCCACGCAGCAACTCTCCGTCGTGGCGCCCGCATTGCCACCAGGGAGGCATCTCGGGGCCCGGAGGCTGGCAGAGGGCGAGGCGCTCTTCCAAGAGCGGGTGGCACAGGACTTGCTCCCGCAGGCGCCGCAGGAGGTCAATGCGGTACAGGGTGCGCGAGGCCCTCTCCTCCGTGATGGGCTCAATGAACAGTGTCGGGTCTGGAGACTCTGGGAGGGAGAAGGGGGAAGGATGTGTTACTTAACAAGAGGGAGGCACATGGACGGATGCTCCCTCCAGCTCATGCTAAAGTAGGGATTACATGACTTCATTTTATCGTATTTTATGTATGGTGCTAAGAAACCAAGGGAATTGAGATTTAACCTTTTTGTTTTATACACCTCGCAATTCAAGACATTGGCATTTACTGCTGTATTTTCTTCTCCAAATACAGTGGTACCTTGGTTCCTGAACAGCTTGGCTCCCGGACAAATCAGCTCCCGTATGTCGCAAACCCGGAAGTGTGCGAACCTTTTTTGGAAGCCGAACGTCTGTTTCGGCTGTTGGCATTGTTTCCGGGGCCAATCAGAAGCCACGCCTTGGTATGCGAAAGTTTTGAAAGACAAACGGACTTCCAGAACGGATTGAGTTTGGGAACCAAGGTACCACTGTAGGTGAAAACTCAAAAGGGGAAAGGAAAAAAGGAGGGGTGGTCAGCTGAGTCCAGAGAGTAGCATGCCAGAAGTGCCTGCAGCTCAGCAGGAGAGCATCTGCCTCGCATGAAGGGCCCAGGTACAATCCCTGGCTTCTCCAGGTAGGGCTGCCTTAAATCCTAGGGAGCCAGGCCACTGAGTACCAACAATACTGATCTGACTCGGTGTAAGACAGTTTCCAATGTTGCTATGGAAGCCCAGGTTGGGGATGGAGGTGGGTAAGCAACACAAACAGGCAAGGACTATGATTTGAAGGAGCTGGAAGAGAGAAGAGACTATAACCACGGCTGACCTCCCACTCACCATCCACAGAAACAACTGCACATTCCTGTAGGCCAAGAGGTGGCAAGGAAGGCAGATCGAACTCTGATTGGACCAGCCCCTCTATAGTTTACATCTCAACCTTGTGCCCTCTGGGTGTCTTTGGAACTCCAACTCCCATCAGGCTTGGGCAGCCTGGTCAATGGCCAATGCGGAGGGTTGGCCACTTCCCACCCACCGTGGCCCCCAGGTACTAACCATCGCTTGCTGCGGGAGGCAGCCGGCACACTTGCCGGCACATGGCCACGAAGCCGTGGAAATACTTGGCGAGGCTCTCGTCCGTCTTCTTCTCCAGCCGGGCCATGGCCCGGAAGCGGCCCCAGTGGAAGCGCATGGTGTCTGGGTCGTACTCCACCCCGAACGTGGAGACGACGCGGTAGAAGTCGGATTGCTCTCGGCGTGTCCACCTTTGGAGGAGAGGCAGGGTTGGGGAAGAGCAAACCCGCTAGATGTCTCCGTAGGAGAACCCCCAACCAAACCGATCCCAAGTCTCCACCCCCCTCCTAAGCCAATGGCTGGCTGATGCAGGGGCGGGGCTAAGCAACCACTTCCTGGTTCACCAATCAGGAAGATCAGACCACACTGGCAGGTACCAGGGACAGGTATTCCCGCCCCCCCAAAAAATGCCCATTGGTGATCTCACACTTTTAGAACTCCCATCCTGTGAGTTCCATTCTGCCCTCATGCTCTCCCCATTTTGACAAAGGCCACTGAAAATGTCTCTCTCTTCTAGTATTTTTACTGAATATTCTTTTTATGGATAATCCCTGATGGTTTTCAACAGTTCATCCTACTGCATGCTTGAGGTTTTTTAAAGAAAGAAAAATAACAATGGGTGGATTTGGTATTTTTAAAACTTTTTTATTGTTTCATGTCTTTTTTCTTGTTGCCTTGGAAGGATTGGCACCCTAAAAAGCAGGATAAAAAGTAAAGGGTTATAGCCAAGGTTAATCCTACTCAGAGTTGACCAATTAAAATTAATAGATGTTCAGTAGGTCTACTCACGAGTAGGGTTTCCCTGGCCAAGAATATAACCCAAAGGCATACCGCCTGATTCTGATTTTTATTTTTTTACTTATATGCAAATCCATCCATCCAACCGACCGACTCTCTAGCGGGGTAACCCTAAACATGATTATTCAGAAGCAAGTCCCAACCAACTCAATGGAACCTACTCCTTGGTATATGTGCTTAGCACTGAACCTTAAGATTTACTTAATTGGGTGTGGCAGTCCTACTAAACAGAATGCCCCCATCGTCTTCATAAAGTAACGCTACGCCTGTTTCAGGGGTCCTGTGCATTTCTGGCTCCGGAACTGGGGGTCACCTCAGCCCAGGCTACTGTGAAGACGTGCCCCTCGACGGCCTCGCAGCCAAGCCCCGAGCTTTTACCTCTGTTGCTTCTCTCGCCGCACCATCTCCTTCAGCTTGAATGCGGCCTCACAGCGTCGTCGCCGCCGGTCCCCTCGTTCCGCCGCCTCCATCTTGAGCTGCTCGCGTTTGTAGCTCCTCTGGAAGGCGGTGATCAGCCTTCGCAAGCGAGCCGTGATGGCCGAGGCTGGGGGCCAGAACAGGTTCCCCGGCTGACCTGAAGGGAAGGCGCAAGCTGCGTCACGGCGATTCCTGTCCCCCTTGGCAACACAACCGACACACAGCTAGTACCCCTCCCAGAAAAGTATTGTTTCCATCGCCTCCTTTGACAAGCACTTTCAGCCAGCAAGTATTTACCTTCTTCACCGTCCACCACAGATATTTCCTCATCCATCATCATCAGTGGGTCACCCTGCGGCAGAGAGACTGGTGTCAGAAATAAGGGCAATTATTCTGACTAGATACTCCAACCATAGAGGGGCCACACTCAGAACATACCACCAAAATGAAAAAGAGACCCCCCCTAAAAATATATATCCCTTTTTAAAAATCAAGCTCCTAATACAAATTCTTGGTGGCCTTCAATCAACAGGCAAAATCTGTTTCATTTTAATGTCTGACCTACTGGGCTGATTTGTTTGGCATGTGGTATTCTGCATTCGAACCAGTATTTCCAATTTAATTTTGCTGCCATTTTCTCCTGCTCTTATCTGATTTTGTGGTCATATTGCTTACTTGTTTGTAATCTTTTAAATTTTTATTCTGGATTTTATTGCCATTAGGCGCATTGGGTGTATAATACATGTAACCAATAACTTAATATTAGCTTAATATCTATAAAATATACATGGGGGGGGAATAGATTTCTTTTTACTTTTTTAAGTCTGTGGGCACATTGAGATTTTTGAACACCAACACCGCTGGTCATTCCTCTCCTCCCCAAAGGAGAAGAAAGTGAACCCAGAAATGCACTTCCTTTTTCAAAAGGACCCAGTAGAGTTAATTTGAGCCTTGAAAAGCACATAGAGCTGAAAGAAGAAGTGGGGCAGAGTGTCACTCTTCCCACTTCCCCTCTGGGAGAAAAAGGCAGCCACCACCACCAGTTTAAGACTAACGGGGCTGTAGAGCTCAGAGCCTTTGCGAGAAGCTGGGAACCAGGCGAAGGGGGCGACATGGGGCAACGTTTTTGGCTCCCGTACTGCGCTGGCTCAGGATCTCACCTCATCATCTGGCTCCTTGGCGGGGCCTCCCACTGGTTTGTACTCCGGGTCCTCGCAGTCCTTGTCGAAATCGACCCTGCCAGCAAAAGAAGGGAGAGAACTGGTTCGTCATTTCCGCTTCAATCTCAGCTCTCCTCCAATCCCCTTCATACAGACACACCTCAGGACTTCCTGCGAGAAGCAAGCTGAACTCACTGACACCCAGTGCCTCGGTATTAGCATGGCAAGTCATCACAGGTGTGCTTCTTCAGGCCCCCTCTCCCCACGCACCAGCTACTCACCCCTCTCCCACATCCAGGCGATGCTCGGCAGCGATGGCCTTTTCGTCAGGGCGACCAGCCTTCTCCAGGAAGCAGAGCGCAGGATCCGCTCGCATGGTGTTGTACTTCTCGTAGCCTGAAAGGAGTGCCAGAGGGATGAGAGATTTCGGGGTTTGCCTGCACCCAATCTCAGAGAAGATCCACGGACCTTCGATTCTATACTGTCATCTTTATTTAATCATATTAAATAAAGCATTTCCCCGTGTATAAGACTAGGCTTTTTCCCTAAAAAATAATGTCAAAAATTAGGGGGCGTCTTACACATGGGGGCATCTTATAGACAGAAAAATACAGTACTTTAAACGTGCAATTATTTTGATGGATCTCCTCCAAGTATCACTAATGTTGAGAGTTTCCCGTATGATCATAGAATCGAAGAATTGGAAGGGAACCAAATGTACAACTCCCTACCCAACCTAATGGTTCTCAAGTCGTACAGCACTTGCTCATCACTCCATAAACATTGAATTACTTTCCCTTGGTATAATAGGGTCCATGTTTTGTAACCTTGCCATGTTTAACCGTCATGTCTATGTTATGAATAGTTCCAGTCGCTACCTTCCATGAGTTCACATACCTGTGGTTTGTTTATTTCGGTGTTATTTCATGTCTCTGTTTGACAGTGATATATCAATGCATATTGTCAACTGATCTTGTTTGGATTTGCAGAATCTTGCATAACCTTTTCTTTTTTGAAAATTAATAAAAATGAAAAACAAATGCCACACACCAACTTTGAAAGGAAGGACGTGGCCTATGGAATTTTAATGGAGGGGGTGAAAAAGCTGGGAATTAACCTGCTATCAGGCAAGACACTGAACAGGAAGGGCTGTAGCAGAACTGTAGAGCATAATCCTAACCCAAACATCTAAATAAATGAGAGCTATAGTTTAGTGGTAGAGCACCTGTTCAATTCCTGCCATCTCCAGGTAGGGCTGTTTCAACTATACTGATCTAAATGAACCTATCGTCTTGACAAGGCAGCCTTCGTATGCTACTGTAAGCGCTGCTCAAAACAGGATGTGACCTCAGATTCCTTCCCCAGAATGGTACTGCAGCAGCACCTACCATGTTTGAAGACCCCAAGGAGCAAGGACTTGTCAGCTTCTGTATCCCACCAGGCTGTAGGGACCTCTGCTTGGTCCACCAGTGGGAACCACATGTCGATTTCACTGCAGGATCAAACAACATTTGGGAAGGGGGTGCAGCAAAGGCAGGAGGGAAGAGGAAGAGAAAAAAACACGAGAGAGAGAAAACAAAGCGTCAGAGGCAGTGGAGTTCACGGAAGTATAATGTTCTATGGGAACAGATGCAATTAGAAGGTCATAGAGAACAGGAAGTGGGGTGGATGTGATCAGTCCCGGAATAGTGAACATAAAAGCATTGGCTTTAAGAGGGACGTGACATTTTGTTTTTACAGGTAAATTCATGGAGGGTAAGGCTATCAATAGCTATCACAATGGGAATCACAAGAGAGAGTGCTTTTGCACTCAGTTTGTTGCTTGTAGGCTTCCCATGGTTGGTGACTGGAAGAATGAGATGCTGAACTAGATGGTCATGGGTTCAAGCCTCAAGTTGGGCAAAAGATTCCTGCATTGCAGGGGGTTGGACTAGATGACCCTTGGGGTCCCTCTTCCAGCTCTACAATTCTATTCTTCTTCTTATCTGCTTAAACTCCTATCTGTAAACAAGGATGCTAGGAAGCTACAGCTCCCATTTCAGGGATGAGTTTCAGCCACGAAACTCACTAGGGGATCATCTTTCAGCCTGACCTGCCTCGCAGAGCTGCTGTGTGACGAAGTTGGGGAAGACACATGCAGGCAACTCTAAAAGCTGCTTAAGAGGAAAGGCAGGCTTTTAAAAAATACCCCCCCCCCAAATGCAACTTATAAATAAATGAAATATTACCTGGAAATAGTGCCTGCCAAAACTTTCTCGGCTTGGTCCCCAATCACCTCCTGGCGCAGGTAATACAGCATACGGACACGTAGGAGAACTCTGGGGAGAGAACAAGGACTTTAAGTGGGGAAAGATGGAGGAAAGAACTGTGCACCCTTTGCTAGCTACACCTGACAATATCAAAGACTCTGCCCTTGTTATCTCTCTCCTAGGGAACTGGAAGAGGACAGTGATAATCTTTTTTTGTTGTTGTTCAAGTCTGAACACATATGGATTGCAGTCTGGTGGCAGGGAGGAGGAATACACATGCTGAAGATTGGAGAAAAATCGTAAGCTATCTCATTTGACATTTTTCTTTCTGCAGGCAGAAAAAAAAAAATCAGAAGAGAAAGGGCAATGGGGACAGCACTACCACTAATACTCATTAGATTTATTCATCGTCTTCCTCAGAAAAAAAGTCTGAAAGTGCCTAGCAGAGCCATAAAAGTATACCAAACTCACATTCAAAAATGAAAGCAAGGAAGAAATACAATATAGTGGAACTATTTACTAAAAGCGCTCATCAAACCAATGCTATAAAAAGGGCGAATCCTACACACACACGATTAAAAGATGGACACTGCAAACAGGGTGGAAATTAACCAGCAAAAGTCTGGGGAAACAGGAATGTCTTAGGCTGCCACCTAAAAGCTGATTGCGAAGGCACCAGGTGCACTTTCCCTAGAGGGGAGCAACCCCTGAGAAATCACGTCATGTTACCACTCTCCACACCAACTTAGATCTACGGTCGTACCTTGGATCCCGAACGCCCTGGAACTCGGACGTTTTGGCTGCCGAACACCGCAACCCCAGAAGTGAGTGTTCTGGTTTGCGAACGTTCTTTTGGAAGCCGAACGTCCGATGGGGCTTCTGTGGCTTCAGATTGGCTGCAGGAGCTTCCTGCAGCCAATCAGAAGCCGCGATTTGGTTTTCAAACGTTTTGGAAGTCGAACGGACTTCTGGAACGGATTCCGTTCGATTTCCAAGATACGACTGTATGCAATTGTGGTTTTTGGGATGGACTGCAGCCGGCCACGCCCTGAGAAACCAAGCAGTTTGCAAAGCTATAGCTTTGGGGATGGGAGCAAAGTACCTGCAACTATTTCTCTACCACAGTGGCGCTGTGATGGGGCTTCTCTCTATTCCGAAGGAACAGTTGGAATGGGTTTGAGAGTTAAAGTGGGGAAAGGGACCTGCTCTCTCTAGCTGCACTGGTGTGTCAAAACAAGACCCCTTTGCATCGCATCCCATCCTTACTTGTTGCATTGGTGCTTAAGGTGCTTCTTGTAGCCCTCATCCTGGAAGAGGGTGTCGGGGTTGTACTTGCGGATCCATTCGGCTTTCTGGAGGTCGAAAGTGGTCTGGGACTTGACCTTCTTCCCTTTGCGGCCTCGTGGGACTGGGATGGACAGGCCTGCCCGAGGAACAGGAAGTGAGCTCAGAGCAGGGGCATGGCTCTCTAGGTATAACATGGAACCAGTGCAATAGGGATTAGGGTCACCCCAGATTTTCCATCGTATCTTGAGCTCAAACATATTTCAAAAAAGAACCCATGCACACTGCCACCCAAGCAGAAGTTTAAGAGACAGAAAGAACCTCCCTGACTCCCGCAAAGCCATCCATATCCCCCCTCCCCAAGAGTCCCGCCATCTTGAATTTGCCAACATGCTTGAATTTGCTTCCCCCCCTCGCCCGAACAACCCACATCTTGCGATATCCCAAGACAGCGGCAATGTAAAATGGCAGGCCCAGCTTGGCCAAGCCCTTCACGACAACGGAGAGAGAAATTAAGGGAGGCTTACCGGAGTGGTTCTGAAGTTCCTTGGCTTTGCCGTTCTCAACCGGGCTGATGAGATCCCAGATGAACCCCTTGATGTTCTCGTCGCCCCGGTAGTGCATCAGGCAGTAGACGAGGATGGCCCGGCAGATGGTCTCCACGTCCCGCTCAGACATGCGTCTCTTGAACCGCCCATGCGACAGGATTTCCCGCCAGCGGCCCCAGCTGTCAGGAAAGATTGGCAAAGTCAGAGCCGTTCCCTTGCTTTGTCTTTTGTCAAGACTAAGGATGAGCAAGTAAAATCCTCAATGATACATTGGGCAATAGATATTGGCATAATATACACATGGAAACGATTGTGGAATATGGATATAAAATTTACAGCATGTTACAGCCTAAGTGAAAATTATATGAAAACTAAATCACATAAGTGTTGGAAATGTAAAGAGAAAGAAGGCTCTTTTTTATCATATGTGGTGGTCTTGTAGTAAGGTTAAAGCTTACTGGGAAATGATACATAATGAAATGAAAAGGGTGTTTAAAATAACCTTTGTAAAACAACAACAACCCAGAAGCTTTTCTTTTGGGAATTATAGGGATAGAACTACCTAAAATGTATAGAAACTTATTCATGTATGCTAGTACAGAGGCAAGAATGCTACTTGCCCCAAAATGGAAAGAAGCAGAAGCCCCAGCAAAGGAAGAAGGGATACAAAAACTTATGGTTCCAGTTACAGATAGGTAGCCGTGTTGGTCTGCCATAGTCAAAATAAAAAAATTCCTTCCAGTAGCACCTTAAAGACCAACTAAGTTAGTTCTTGGTATGAGCTTTCGTGTGCATGCACACGAAAGCTCATACCAAGAACTAACTTAGTTGGTCTTTAAGGTGCTACTGGAAGAAAAACTTATGGAATACACAGAAATAGAGAAACTTACCAGAAGAAAAAGAAACCAAGATAATAAACTTTTTATAAAAGAATGGAAATGGGTTATTGAATATTTACAGATGAATTGTAAACAGATAAGATCACTGGCAGGATTATTGTAATAACCTGCAGTTTTATAAGAGTATATATTTAAAATAGATGAATAAATGAGCAAATTAAGTTAATTTGGATATGCAGAGGATATTAATAATGAATTTAAGGAACCGCAGGAAGAGGGAGAAGGCAGTCACGTTTTGAAATGTTGAAATGATTGTAAAATTAGTGAAATGTACAAAACTAGTGAAATGTATAAACTTGAAAAGTATAAATAAAATTTTTAAAAAATAGGGGGGGTGGAGAGAGAGAGAGAGAGAGAGAGAGAGAAAGGAAGGAAGGAAGAGTTCCCTTGCTCGCCAGGAACTGCAAACCTAAGCATGCTGACCGGAGATTAATTCCTATAGAACACAGCGGCACTTACTCCTGAGTAAGCACGCAGAGAACTGCCCTGTGTTGTAAGCCGATCGCTGCTTCTAAAGCGGATTTATAAAAGAGTCCACCTGCTCTGCAAGCCCCAGAAACAACATTGCCCGTATGCTGGTGAGTTTGCACCCACAACCAACAAAATCTTCCCCGTGCCACATACCCATAGACTAGCAGTTGTTTCTCCACCTGGAAGCAGTCCGTGCGCCCGTAGGAGTGGTGGAGCGGGTGGTGGTGGCGGTCGTGGCGTCGCGAGCGCGGCCGGTCATCGTCGTCGCTCTCCAGGTCGGAGAACTCCACCAGGTCGTCATCCTTCAGGGTGCTGAAGTGGCGCGTCTGCTTGCGCACACGGGGGGTGTCAATCACCAGGTTGTTCTGCGGAGGGGAGAAAGGACAAGGCCTTAGGTTGGTCTAGCAAAGCACCAACCCCTCCCACAAGGCAATGCCCAAAAGTAAAACCACCCCCTGCCTTCATCAAGATATGTGAAGGCTGGACCGCCTTCTTTTATTGTGGAGGCAGCAGGGAGCATTTATTTCATTACATCTGTTCAATAACTAATGCTAATTTCTCCCACTCTTATTTCAAAGCTATTTTTGCCTTTTTATCAAAAAGGCACCTGGCCCAATTTGGTTGCCAATAAATATTGCTGCAGACCTTTGTGAGATCATGGTCTTTTTTTTTGAAAATAATATTTATTCAAGATTTTAAAAGTTACAATAAGAACAAAGAAAAAAAAAAGAAATTTTAAAAAGGACAGAAAAAATACAAACATTCCAGAAAAAGAAAAAGGGAAAAAGAAACAAATCAAACCTTTACATAACTTTCTTCCTTTACTTATTTCCTTGACCTCCTCACACCTCCCATTTTTGTATTCTAATTTAAATTGTTGTTTTAGCAAATCCTTCCAACCTAATTTTTATCTTAATAATTTATTTTAAAATACTGTAGCTTTGCATTCTCTCTTTCATCAATTCATTTTTACTTAATCCTTTATATCTTTTTACCAATACCACATAAATTTCTTTTTCAAACATCTTATCAACAAAATCCTTAATTTTACAATATTTTTAAAAGCCACTTTTACTTTTACTTTATCCGATCTTAACTCTCATCTAAACCTATATATCAATACTTATTCTTAAAACATTTCCCTAAGGTCGGAAAAAAAAATCCCTTCCACGAATTTCCCAACTCTTATACAAATAAAACAAAAAAGCAACTTATATTATATGCACTTTAAGTTCCCAATTTTTATTCCACCCACACCCCCTTCCCGGTTTCAGTCCTCAACATAAATCCATCAATCTCAAAAAAACCATCAAAAAACCATCAATCAGAGGCTCTTAAATCTCTCTCATGACTCCTCTGCCAGTCTTTTTGATAGTCTTTGATATTGAAACCCAAATCTCGGGGATGCTCCAACTCAACAGCATCCACGTTCCTTCCAGCCAAACCTCCGTACTTGAAGGTAAGGCCTATAGGATATTCCAAATCTTGTTTCATTCTCCTTTCCAATCCAAATGTCCCCGTAACTCCAACTTCCACCTGAATCAGATTTATAATCCAAGGGTCATCTGATCTCCACATAAGGGGATCTCTCCATCTTTCACTTTCCAATTCAAGCCAGGCTTCCATCTTCGAAAATTTATTTCTCCTTATTACCATCATGTCAGGCCTCGAATTGCAGCTCACCTTTCGGCTCTGCAGGGTTACGGCTCCCCCTTTCTTCTCTTCAAAGACAACATTATTCCCCTTCTCTAATTTCCCTGTTTGTTCAGTTAAATAAAATTCCTGCGCCGAGTTCTTATCAAGTTCATTGCTGGTACTCACTCTTGTGTTCAAAGTTGTAACATTTGTAGTCAAAACACTTATTTGACCTTGCAACTTTCCCAAGAGAAAAAATGTCCTATTCAGTTCAAACTGAATTTCCTTTCTGAGTGCCATTCTTAAGCGTATCAAGGTCAAAAAACAGTTTCTCAGCTGGTTCTTAATGCATTGACCCAAAGTTCCCTCTAGGGGGATTTAAGTTTCTTTTTACTCCTCTCAGCACAGACCCAAAAGTCCCATCCGTTAGATTGTAACAGTCCTTCCTTCTTTTTAAACATAAGCTTGTAGCAAATGTAGACAATAAAAACCAAGTCCTCTTTTTGTATCTTGACAGCTAATTGTTCAATTCCTCATCAACGGGCTCTCACGGACCACTCCCGGGTCTGGGGGGGGGGGGTGGCACATCAATTCCCAAATTTAGTTCTTCTCCTGCAGGCTCCCCTGCTTCCAAATAAAATTTCTTATAATCTCAATCAGTAGAATTAAAGTCTTTTACAGAAGAAAAAAAATAAAAATAAAACTCTCCACGACCTTAGTTGGAGGTTCTTTGCTTTAGATTGTTTACAGAAAGGGGAGGCGGACTTCCTGTTTGGACCTTCCCAGATCAGTGCCAAATTTAAAAAATATTTTAAAAATCCAATTTCCGTACTACTCACGGGTTGTTGTTTGAAATCCGAATGTCCACAGAAAAAAGTCAGCCCTCTCAGACAACGGCTGTGCGGCTTCACTCCGCAAAAATAGCAGTCGATTCGAACACCGCGTCACTCACCCCACGTCACTTCGGAACCCCCGAAAAGGGGTTTCCCTGTGAGTAGGGGGGACGCTCTTGGTGTGAGCCGAATCCCACGTTCCCAGGCTTCTTCCGCCTGGGATTTTTAGAGGGTCTCCGCCTTCGCCGCGGCGGCAAGACCCGATTTTAGCGGAGTGGGTTCCTCTGAATCAGAGGAATTCCGCCATTGCCGATGGCGCTGACCGGGAATTAGAAAGATCATGTTCTTTCTAATGAGTGGCTCCGGTCCAGGTTTGTGAATTGTCTTCCTTTAAATGTTGTGAGGATCCTGCGCCCTTTAAAATATGGGTTTTTGGGGGTGGTGGGTTATTGGGTTGTTTTTATTTTGATTATGCATTTTATGGTTTTATATTTTGATATTCAGGTTTGAGTGTTATGTTATTATTATTATTATTATTGGGTATTATATTATTATTATTATATAATTATTGATAATTAATTATTATAATTATTAATATTGATTTTATTAATAATAATAATAATAATAATAATAATAATAATAATAATAATAATAATAATAATTTAAGACAGGCTGAGGGTTGGGGAAGGAAATACAACTCACTTTTTTTAATAAAAAAAGTACACCATGCCTCAGAATATGAAGTGTCTCGTGAAGTCCTCATGTTACTAATGCGGCCAATCAAAGCCTGAATTGATGATGGGGGCAGGCTCCTTCCCCTCCCAAGCCCATTCCTCAACACACCTTGCTGTTGAGCATATCCAGGTCCAAGTCTGCCTTCTTGGCCCACTTCTGCCAGAAGTTGGGGTCGTCCAAGGCGATGTCCGTCCTATTTTCTGAGGCCACAAAGCTCGCCTGGGAGAGGAGAACATATATATATTTAAAAACAAGACTAATATATTTTTATTTCTTCCATACAGAAAGTTACATTTGTTAAGTCAACAATTAGATTCCAGTTGAGAGGAGAATATTTTTTAAAAAGGATTTATGGGGGTAGGGTTGGCTATCCTACTGTAACATGACATGTACCCTTAGTGAGCATAACATCTCTACTATGGAACCCGGCAGGTTTGGTTTAGTTTTAAAACAAAACAAATGGGTTTCTATACTTCATGGCTTGGGTAGGAGTGAGTCAGCCAGGAACACACAATGTAAAAAATTAAGAGCCTCCTGGATCAGATTATTAAGTTCAGACCCTGTTCTCAAAAGTGGCCAGCCAGATACCCACAAGCAAGAAGAATCTGAGTACAAACAAGCAAATTATGATGATGATGATGAGGATGATGTGCCCTTTCCCCTCCAGTGGTTTCCAGCAACTGGTGCAGTTTGTTCTGGCCCTCTGCACACGCTTTCCTGTTCACTTCCTTCAGCAAAGCCTCCCCTCCATCAATCTCCAATTCCCCTAACCTCAAAAGGAGGAGGTAGCTAAAGAGCAATTACCTTGGCGAAGGTGGAGCCCTTCCCTTCGCTCTCAATGGTGATAGTGGTCGTCCGCCGCAGCAGAATCTGGTCAATGTCCTCTTCGCAGAACTTGGAGCCCTCGTCGTCCTCTTCCATGATGGCAGCATAGGCTCCCTTCCGCAGCAGGTCTTCGATCTCCTTCTTTGAAAACTGCTGGATCTGAGAGGGGAACAGGAGGCAATGACAAGGGGGGCGGGGAGATTAGAAGACCATCTTCTCTGACCTGCTTTGGAATGGAAGCAGGAATCATTCTATCAGGCTCTGCGGAAAAGCTCAACTCAAATAAGGAGGAGACACCTTCCCCTGAAAAATTTCTGTTCCGGCTGGTTAAGATTAAGAACCACTATGTAACTTCAAGAATTGGAGTCTGAGGTTGAACCCCGCCTTGCCGTCCTCTCCCCTTTTCCCTGTGTGCCGTGCCTTTAAGACAATAAGCCTACGGGTAGCAAAGGTTTTGCTTTATTGTACGCAAAGTGCTTTGAAAGCCTTTCTGGCTGAAGAATGGGATGCAAATGCTGTAAACTGCGTACCGCTTTTGATATTTTCTTATATTGCAAACGTGCAATGGGTTTTTCTTTTTTAAATCAGAGGATGGTGTACATGAATGTTTATGACTGAATGAAGAAATACACAAAATTATATTATGCAAAGACGCCAGAGCAGAATATGGACATTTTTGATACTGGAAATAAGTTTCCAACAAAGGAGGAATGGCTTTTAAAAGTTATGGACTACGCGGAAATGCAAAAGCTGACAGCAATATTAAGAGATCAAAGTGACAAACTTTTTATACAATGAATGGAGGCCTTTTTTGGACTATTTGGAAAAGCACCTGGAACAAATGAAATCGCAGGCAGAATTTGAGATAGCAGCAGCAGGATAAAAATGATAAAGGGGATGAGTGGGGGGATTTTGGTAATAGACAAGAATCTGATATATAATGCAGAAGAAAAGAGTTTGAATAAAAACACTGTGGAGGTGGGAAGTCAGTACATGAAACAATGCAACTAAACAGTTGAAGTCAGTTTGTAAAAAACAGGAAATTCAATAAAAACTATATTGGAAAAAAGCAGTGTGATGCAAGTAGCTAGAATAGATGCTTCTTCGGGGTGGGAGGGGAGGAAGGTGGGCAGGGGGAAGGCTCCCAATTGGACACACATTCCTAGAGAAACTTCAGCCTAGATCTGCAAATCTCCACATTTGCAAGTTCACCCATGACTGCCTCTCCACCCATTGTCACCGACATTATTTACCCCAGCGATGCTGCCCTCTCTCCCGCTCATGGACTGCAGGACGGCCTTGTCCAGCCCCAGCTTGAGGCTGGCTTTGTCAAACATCTCTCGCTCGTAGGAGTTGCGGGTGATGAGGCGGTAGACCTTCACTGCCTTGCTCTGCCCGATACGGTGGCAGCGTGCCTGGGCCTGGAAGGAAGAGGAGACAAGAGCAGGAGAAGGCAACTGAGCATGTGAGAGATACACCCACTGCACAGACCCCTCTTGGGACAGAGAAAATTGTGGTTTTCTTCAAAAGAACGCTCCTCTTAGTGGCCAGAAACAGGAGCAAGGAGAGTTAAAGTTTAGGCCCTTGGGAGGCAGTAATTAATATTCACTGCAATTATAAAGATTGATTTTACATTTATGGAAAAAGTAGGCATACATACATATATAGTGTTATTTTCATAATTCCATTTCTGACCTCTTTTAATAAAAAGTAAAATTGCAAGTCATAATGTAACATCATAACACATCATAAAACAAATTACTACAATGCTACTGCCTTTGCAACCCGCCCTGGAATAACATTCCGTTTTACGCTAGTACTACCATCCGGTAACAGAAAGGTCCTAGAATGCCCAAAGATCTCCCATTTCTAAAACCACGTCTGGATGGGAGACAAATGGAAGGGATTCTTGGGGAAAGGGGATAGGTGCCAAATTATGACACAAAGAGGTAGCTTGGATACAGGTAAAGGACCCCTGGACATTTAAGCCCAGTCAAAGGCAACTTTGGGGTTGCGGCGCTCATCTCGCTTTCAGGACAATGGAGCTGGTGTTTGTCCACAGACAGCTTTCCAGGTCATGCGAACAGCATGACTAAACCGTTTCTGGCGCAATGGAACACCTTGATGGAAACCAGAGCACACAGAAACGCTGTTTACCTTCCCACCGCAGCAGTACCTATTTATCTGCTTGCACTGGCATGCTTTTGAACTGCAAGGTTGGCAGGAGCTGGGACAGAGCAATGGGAGCTCACTCCATTGTGGCGATTCAAAGTGCCAACCTTCCGAATGGCAAGCCCAGGGGGCTCAGTGGTTTAGACCACAGCGCCACCCATGTCCCAATGCTTGGATACAAGGAGGAAAGGGTGTGTTTGTGTACTGCTCAGTATCTGTGTATTGCTCAATAGGCAGAGTATGAAACTCTTAATCTCAAAGTCATGGGTTTGAGCCCTACGTTGGTGCAGCGGATTCATGTATTGCAGGGGGTTGGACTAGATCAGAGGTAGGCAACCTAAGGCCTGGGGGCCGGATGTGGCCGAATCGCCTTCTCAATCCGGCCCGCGGACGATTCGGGAATCAACATGTTTTTACATGAGTAGAATGTGTCCTTTTATTTAAAATGCATCTCTGGATTATTTGTGGGGCATAGGAATTTGTTCATATTTTTTTTCAAAATATAGTTCGGCCCCCCAAATGGTCTGAGGGACAGTGGACCAGCTCACAGCTGAAATAGGTTGCTGACCCCTGAACTAGATGAACCTTGTTGTCCCTTCCAACTCTACAATTCTATAATCTATCCATCACAGTTGTAGCCTGTCCTGTCTTGCCCAGGATGGCATGCATAAGGTGATCCCATCTGATTTTTACAACAAACTTGCAAATTAGGTTAGGCCATAAGAGAAAAAAGGTGGGCCTGAAGTTACTTGGTAGGCAAAGGGGGTGGGTAATACATGTTTTCACTCAGCAGACTTCAGAGCTTTGTCTGTGGACAACACCCCCCTTGGCAGAAGACTGGCTCTTCCCACCCTGAAGGTGTCCCCGCTTGCTGTACCTGCAGGTCGTTCTGGGGGTTCCAATCCGAATCAAAGATGATGCAAGTGTCGGCGGCCGTCAGGTTGATGCCCAGCCCTCCTGCCCGTGTGCAGAGCAGGAAAACGAAGCGATCCGAGTCAGGCTTGCTGAAGCGATCGATGGCCGCCTGCCGCAAGTTCCCCCGCACTCGCCCGTCGATGCGCTCGTAGAGATACCTGCGTGGAGGGGCAAGGTAATTAGGGAACACGAAGGCTGAACGAGAGGTGGCACCCCATACAGGTGCCACAGGGAGTCACAAGAGTTAAGAACCCCCCGGCAGGAAGGCAAGAGGCTAATGGTCCTAAGCATGGCATGCCGCAAAGCCAGGCTGGTATGTGTGTCTTGAATTTGCCACCCCCAGTGGGCTGAAGACAAGAATGTGCAAATACAGTGGAACCTTGGTTTTTGAACTTAATCTGTTCTGGAAGACCATTTGGCTTCCGAAATGTTTGAAAACTGAGGATCAATCTGCTGGCTGAAAAGTCAATGGGGGGGAAAATTGAAAAACGCAACTCGGAAGCCATTCAGCTTCTGAAAATCGTTCAAAAACGGAAGCATTCACTTCCGGGTTGTTGACGTTTGGGTTCCGAATTGTTCGGATTCTGAAGGGTTCAACAACCGAGGTTCCACTGTACATGACTTTCCCCGCTCCCCTTTCGGATAAGACTATGAGTCAGTGACTGGGGGGAAAGTATAATATATCACTACACATGCAAAGAACTACAATTTCATACATGCTTATCCAATATATAGATATGTGTGTGTGTTAATGTTATCCAAATACATATAGGGTTATTTATAAATGACATTTAAGTGTGTTCCAAATATCATTGTACTTTGATTTGAACCCTAGTTTCCCAGGTCTCTTCTTGGCACAAGCCCTCACCTCTTCTGGATGAGGTAGTCCTCCAGGATGTCGAGGCAACGGACCATTTGAGAGAAGATCAGCACCTTGTGCCCGCCGGCCTTCAACTTGGGGAGCAGCTTATCAATCAGCACCAGTTTCCCAGAGGAGCGCACCATGGCCTGCAAGGGGAAATCATGGGGCAGGTGGTGGTGGCAGGAATCCCGGAACTCAGTCAGGATCTTCTCCTCGGCACCTGATTCGGCAGAGGGGGCAGAGCAAGAGAGAGGGCATGTCAGAATAGACTCACAGGGTCCCTGAAGCCAAAAGGCAAAGAGCCTGAAAGCACTGAAACTATACCGAAAACCACTCCCCCAATGTAATGAGAACTAGAGACCTGCTTTTAAAAACCAGCCCTGCCCTATTTCTACTGATCCAACATATCAGAAATTCTGTCTCTGAAATGATCTCCACCCCCCTCCTGCCCACCCGGCTAACTTGCCGTTGATGAATACATCATTTATGTATGCGACCACAGGTGCTCGGATGTTATTGGACCAGAGATGTAAAGAAGATAAAGTCCAGACCAGAGAATAATGGCAGATTAAGTTGATGGATTATGACAAAACAGCAAAAACGACCGGAAGAATCAGAAATCTGGAAGACCCAAATTCTAATAAAGAATGGGGGAAATTTATAATTTATCTTAAAAACCATTGTAAACAGTTAAAATTGTTAGTAGGATTGGAGTAACACCTGTAGTTTAATGGTGAATTTTGGATATAACGGAGATGTAAAAGATTTGGATTATGATAAAAGATGCAGGAGGAAATGACTAACAATAGGTCCCGCAAAGGGGAGGAGGGAAGCCCGGGAGATTCTCTGAAGTCTGGTCTTTATGTTGTATGTTGGATATGTCATTGTAAAACTGTACAGTCGTACCTTGGAAGTCGAACAGAATCCGTTCCGGAAGTCTGTTTGACATCTGAAACATTTGACTTCCAAAGCACGGATTCTGATTGGCTGCAGGAACTTCCTGCAGCCAATCGTAAGCCGCGGAAGTCCCGTCGGAGGTTCAAAAACCAGAACAGTCACTTCTGGTTTTTGATCGTTCGGGAGCTGGAATGTTCGACTCCCAAGATGTTCGGGAGCAGAGATATGGCCGTAATTTTAAAAAGCAAACACACACACACACACACACACACACACACACAAACACTTGCCGTTGATGAGGTAGGGATGGTTGCAACACTTGCGTAGCTCCATCATGGTGTTGAGGAGGTTGGGCATGTTGCTGTGCCCTGCCCCTTTGGACAGGAAGTTGAAGTTCTTTTCCAGGATGGCCCGGTAGTACTTCTTCTGGATGTTGGTGAGCTCCACCTCGATGATGGTTTCCTGCTTGGGGGCCAGGTTCTTCTCCACGTCCTCCTTCAGCCGCCGAAGCATCATGGGCTTCAGGATGGCCTGCAGTTTCTGCACCTAGGAGGGTGGACAGAGAAGAGATTCTTTTAACGGCTGGGCCTATCTGGGAGGAAGGGCGAAGATGGAGGAGGAACTCAAGAGTGCCCAAGAAAAGCTTCCCATGTGGTTCTTCTCATCTCCTTGGGTTGTGCGTGGATATCTTACTATATAATAAGATTGCCATGCTGTTGTCATGCTACAGTTCATGGCAGCCATGGCAACCCCAACGTGACGACGGACCAGCAGGCAGGCAGGCTAGCAAGCATGCAGTTCGGGTGGCAAGCAGCCCAGGTGAGCTGTTTCAAGGTGAGTGGGCAGTGCCTCCCCCTCTGTATTAAACAAAGCAGGAGTGGTGTTTAAAGCAGGGGTGCTGCTGCAGAAAATGGTCTGCCAAGCTGCCTCCCATCCTCCTTGAAAAGGGCTGGGGCAAGCTTTGAGGAGGTGGGTGAGATGTAAGGAGAGGAGGGAAGGGAGGTTGGCAAAAGAGTTGGTGGGTTGATAAGTGGAGAGAGCAGAGGCAGCAGTCGTGTGTGTGCGTGTGTGTGCGTGTGTGTGTGTGCGTGTGTGTATGAGGTGGAGAGAGACAGACACACAGAGAATTAACCAAGTAGTGTTTATTGGAATGGTTTGAGAGCAAGAAGTGGTGAAATAGGTGAGATGGTCAGAATGCTGGAACCAGGACTCCTGGGGTCTATGTCTGCTGGGTGAGGGACAGCGGGATACAAGGCATTAAAGAGAAAGGAGACCCGCCCTCTACAGAAAGAAAAAAAGAAAGAAAGAAAGACGGATGGATAGAGTGTGTTAAATTGGGAGAGTAATGGGGAATCTGACTGCCCTGGAAAAAAAATTGGTGGAAGTCGCCACATTGGGATCAGTTTCAATTGCTGCAGGCAGATGATGTAGACACTCATGTGGTGAGGGGGCAATTATCTGACTCCTGCCCACCATGGCTTTTAAAATCTAGTAGGAAGGGACTGGCTGGTTGGGTCCCGGGAGCGGATAATACCCAATTACAAGAGGGAGTTATGCCCACTGCCTTGAAAGAAGCACAGTGGTGAAGCCCACCCACCCCCTTGAAAAGGCCCTCTGTGGATCCAGAGCTACACTCTGCAGTCTCTGAAATTCCCTTCATGGGAAGTGAAGCTGAGGGAGAAGCCAGTGGAGGAAGGGCGAGGGCCGAGTACCGCTGCTTACCTGCTCCTCAGTTTTGAGGTCACCAAAGTCCTTGAGGAACTCTGATTCTGAGGGGAACTGGGAGGGCTCGAGGAAATGCAGGAGGCTGAAGAGTTCCTCCACTGTGTTCTGGAGGGGGGTGCCGGTCAGTAACACTTTGTGCTCCTAGAAGAAGGGGGAAGGCAAAGGCAAAGGGAGGTGTCAATGCACAAGCTCAGGCCTGCCCCATAGATGAAATGTGTGCAGGTGCATGTATGTGAGCAACTGCAAAATAAGTCAAGCCCTCAAATAAGCCCCAAGGTTTTAGGTAACAGGAGAACAGAGAGACTGGCACTTATGCCAACAGACTCGCTTGCAGGTCTATCCGAGGTTTGAGGATAGGGAAGTTGAGCCTTGCTTACCAACCCCCATCTACAAGTGGCAAATCAAACAACTGCACATATATGTCCAAAAAACTTTGATATCATTATTTCTGTTAGATGTGGGGAGGAGAGAAAAGGCAAAGCTCTATGGGGCTACGCTGAACCCTTCAACACTGGAGACATCATGTGGTTTGGCCTATGCACTTCTACTGGGGCATCTAATCTGACTCATGAATCCCTTTCCCCAAAAACCTCTCCTTTGTTTTAGCAGGAGATTCTGTTGCAACCCCCTCCCTGCTTCAGAAAGGGGCCTGCATCCCATCCCTTGCTAAAATGAAGGGGTGGGAGAACCCCCATTGCTTTTCAAAGCATCTTGCACTTGACATCACTGAGATGCCAGGTGATTGACAGGTGGGTGGTCTGCAGAGCTCAAAAAGGCTTCCCACTCCTGCTTGACAATCTTAAGGGCTAGAAACTCATTTTCCCAAAGTTGTGTACTTCGTCTCACCCTTGTAAGCTAGAAATAAGGTTTGACTTCTGACACCGGGGAAGGCAGGAAAGCAAAAAATAGGGTTCCCTTACCAGGTCCATGTGCTTAAGACTGTCCAGCAGTTTACAGTTGCGGTTCTTAAGGCGATGGGCTTCGTCAATGATGACGCAACGCCACTCTATCTCCCTCAGCTCGGGGCAGTCCGACAGGATCATCTCAAAAGTAGTGATCAGGGCATCAAACTTGTATGCGCCTGGAATCAGGCGGCCCTGTTGGGGGACAGAAAAGAAGGCATTCAGATAGTATATGAGCATTAAGTTACTCAAGGTTTTTGCTTTCTCCCCCAACATATGTATTTTTATTTATTAAGTTGCTAGTCCTTCTTGTTGTTGTTATTAATCCAAAGGCAAATGAACAGAAACTGTAAAGGGGCAGATGAGATTGTGAAGATGCAATCAAATCCCCCTACCCCACAAAAAAAGAAAAAGTAGGAAGCCTGGAACTGTAGCTTTGCAATCAGTTCAGAATGATGGGTTTAATCCCCAAACTTGCACCTTGCAGAACTATAACTCCCAGATACCTTTGGGCGGGGATGACTGTGTAAGCAGACATGGCACTGGAACAAAATTCTTCATCTCAACCATCACCCAATGCTCACTTTTGTCGTTACCTTACCCCCCACCCCCCAGGTCATGATAAACCTGACTGCTGAAGTGTCATAATCCATTGATAGTAACATTCAAATCCCCAGAGGATGTGTTCAGGAAGGCAGGGACAAGTGCAATACCCAAGAATCCCTTTTTCTTCCATCTTTGCACTACTCCAGAGCCCCCTTCCCAAGCAAAGATCGTGCGTTCAAGACAGAGCTTTTCCCATCGAAAAGCTACTTTGTAGATCTCTTGATATGGACAAATAGGGGACTACCTGCTCATTGACAAATTGAGAAATCAAACGAGAAGACCCAGGAGGATCAGAGTCAAGCCAGTTTCTCATCTGGATGCCTGTGTTCCATTCCTCTGGCTCATAAGCTCGGAGCCATCCTACCCAAGCACGAAATCGTTTTGTTTAATTAAGAACACAAGAGCAGCTCTGCTCTGGATTAGACTAATTTGGTCCATATGATGGGATGTGCTTGGATTCTTGTAAACCGCTTTTTGGGGGAAATACCATACCCGGGAATCTTTGCAGTACATCTCGTATTGCTGGATCATCTGGCGGGAGGCGAGGCTGCCATGGTAGACGATGGTGTTCATCTCGGTCCAGGTGTTGAATTCCCTCTCCCAGTTGGTGATGGTAGAGAGAGGGGCAATGACCAGGAAGGGCCCCCGGATGCCCACGTTGTAAACCTCCTGCAGGAAGGCAATCGACTGGATGGTTTTGCCCAGGCCCATTTCATCAGCCAGGATGCAGTTTTGCCTGAAGAGGAAGACAGGGCAGACTCAGCGGTCGTTCTTTTTGGGGGGCTTTCAGGAGCCAGTCTGTCTATTAATAGCTGGGATATTAAGGAACTAAGGCTGCAAACCCTAAACAAATCCTATAGGGATTAAATATCATCACCTCTTGAGACTACATGCGTACGATTGCACTGAAAGCAGTACTGTGCCCGTTGGACCAAGGAAGTGCAGCATTTTGAACTGGATGGACAATGCACCACCCAAATAATTTCAGATTGATTTTGCCTTGGAGTAAGCAAGATTTTAGCCCTCAAGGGTTTGAAGAGAAGCTTGAAAGTTTGTGGGGGGTAGGGAGGGACAGACACTACACCTGCTGAAATCTTACGAAGCTGGAATGGAGCTGCTAACAATTACTGGAAAAGACTCCCGTGGGAGATAGAGGACTCTCCTTTGCTGGAGGCTTTGAAGCAGAGGTTGGAGGGTCATCTGTCATGGATGCTTTAGTTGAGATTCCTGCGTTGCAGGGGGTTGGACTAGATGACCCTCGGGGTCCCTTTCCAACTCTTAAAATTCTATTACAGTGGTACCTCGGGTTAAGTACTTAATTCGTTCCGGAGGTCCGTTCTTAACCTGAAACTGTTCTTAACCTGAAGCACCACTTTAGCTAATGGGGCCTCCCGCTGCTGCTGCGCCGCCAGAGCACGATTTCTGTTCTCATCCTGAAGCAAAGTTCTTAACCCAAGGTACTATTTCTGGATTAGCAGAGTCTGTAACCTGAAGCGTATGTAACCGAGGTACCACTGTACAGTGGTGCCTCGCAAGACGAAAAGAATTCGTTCCGCGAGTCTTTTCGTCTTGCGAAGCACGGTCCGTCGCAACTGCGCCTCTTCAAGCAGCTTTTTTAAAAAAGCGCAAGACGTTTTCGTCTTGCGAAGCAAGCCCATAGGGAAATTCGTCTAGCGAAGCAACGCAAAACCGAAAAACCCTTTCGTCTAGCGAGTTTTTCGTCTTGCGAGGCATTCGTCTTGCGGGGCACCACTGTATTCTCATTCCCAGATAGATGGGAGTGGGTGTTTCACTGTTCTATACAGCTCTTTGACCCTGTATATATACAGATGAGAGAACCCACCATACCTTTAATTCCCTGATTTAGCACCCAGGATACAAATGCGGATGACAGCAGAGTGTTCTGCTCTTCTCCTCTCCTTCCCTTGGGCTCACCTGTTGTACCAGTTGAACAGCAACCAATTCACACCCTCCAGCTGATACTCTCGCAGTTGGTTGCCGTTCTTGTATTCATGAGACAGCTCTAATTTCTTCCAGGAACCAGCCTGGGGACGGGCCTGAAAGGAGAAAAGTATAGAGCTTTGCACCTCAGGAATCAAGAGCTGCAGAACCTGTGGGACTCGGGATACTGTGGGACTCCAACTCCCATGAGCCCTAATTCAGCACGACCTAAGGTCAGGGGTGAAAGGAAGGCCACCAATTCTCCATCCTTGCAGATAGAACAACCTCTAAAGATTTCTCATTAACGTATCAGGACTGGAATTTATTTATTAAGAAGATTTTAATACCGCCTTCCTTCCCTCACCCCCAGATAAAAAATCCAAGTCGGTTAGCGAGAAATAAAATGGACAGGCGTCTTGCTAAATGCAAGGTGGCTCTTTTAATGAGATTCAGAAGCAATACAAACACACATGAGTGAGAAGATTAAAGATTTTATTCTAAACAGCAAGCATGACATACATTATCAAGCAAGCACTTCGACCTGCCACTGAGAAGCCCTTAAGAAGTGGCAAAGTGACCCCCAGGTAGCCTGAGGTTGCACGGCCCTGGGGTCAACAGTCTGTGCACAAGCTTCTCAGAACTATGCCCCAAAACCATCCGATTTACAGATAGCTAACTTGTTAGCCTACATGCCTTGCCCGACTAACTAGTGCAGATTATTAATTAGCTAGCCTCCTCTTCCAATACCACATGTTCATCCAATGAATGTCTAACATCAAAGAGGGTCAGAAGGTACTCTGCATTATCTGGCAGAATCCGAGTCGGTGAAAGAAGACTAGAAGAAATTTAAGGACTATTTAAAGAAATATTGTAAAATGAATGAATGTTAGAAAGATGTTGGATAGAAACTAAGCGGTTTCCAGCTGTAATGCTTTAGGAGACATGAAAAAAGGATTATAAATGGGTAAAAGTTTAATGGTAAGGATTTGCTGAACTAACAAATTGAACTGGAATACAAAGAAGGGAAGTATGAGGAGGTCGGAGGAAATAAGGGTATGGAAGTTATGTCATTGAAAATTAATGTGTGTTTTTAATTGTTTATTATATTTTTTATTTTTTCTAATATCCAAAAATCTTTAATAAATATCTTATATATAAAAAAGAAGGTACCCTGCATTATCACTTCCTTCCAACAAATCAAAGGCTGTTCTCAGCCATCAAAGAGCAGAACAAGAGATAGAGAGGGAAAGTAAACAGAGGCAGGAAGACATGACCATGTCAGATCACTAAACTCCTCGAAATACAAATATCTTCTGGAAACGATTGCCCATACAACAGGAATATACAGTGAGCATTAAAACTTTTTTTAAAAAAAATCAGAACCACAACCAACAGGAAAAAACCCAAAACACCCAAACCAAAGACCCATTGAAATAACCAAATCACTCATTTATGAATTGCCTTTTTTTTTAAAAAAAAGTCACATTTAGGGATGCTCAAATATTAAAAGATTAAAAAAAATATTGTCTTGATCACAGTTTATAACCAAAAAAAATCATATAAATATATTGAAAAACCAGTGGGGTGCAAAGCCTCACACAGATGCAATCATCCTCACTTGCAAAAATTAAAACAAAATCCTGATTTTTAAAGCAAAAATTAAAAGGGGGTAGGAAGAATGAAAATTTATTACACTTATATCTCATTTTCCTCTTAAGTAGTTCAAAGAAGCATACATGGTTCTGTCCCACTCTCTTTTAGCCTTACAACAATGAAGTAAAATAGGCTAAAAGAAATTGGGCCAGGGATCTATTTCTTGGAGCAAAGAAGCAGGTGTTCCAACATTACCCTGAGCCAAAATTGCAACAACCACCTAATTGCAACAACCACAGAAGATAAATCCACATAGCAGAGAAGTCCACGTATCAAGAATTCTGGGGGAAGGGGAAATGCAGAGGTGTCACTCACCACGCGCTTCAGCTCCGGGTGCCTAGACTGGATGCGTTTGAACTCCCGGACCTTCCCCTCATCCACGTCCTCTTTGAGTTCCCACGTACTGTCCTCGTAGGGGAGCGAACACCACTTCACCAAGTAATAGATCACCGGCTGCAGAGTGTTCAAGAGACATGTGCATGCTTAGGGTCCATTTGCAAGCTACAATAGCCTCTTTATTTAGTCAATAGATTTTTATTTTTTGCACCTGTACAGCTATATTCAGAGCTGCTCAAGAACAAGCAAACTTTTTTCTTTAAAAAAGAGATAAAAGGTAAAGGACCCCTGACAGTTAAGTCCAGTAGTGAACGACTCTGGGGTTGCGGCGCTCATCTCGCTTTACTGGCCGAGGGAGCCGACGTTTGTCCGCAGACAGTTTTTCCGGGTCATGTGGCCAGCATGACTAAGCCGCTTCTGGCTAAACCATAGCAGCGCATGGAAATGTGGTTTACCTTCCCACCAGAGTGGTACCTATTTATCTACTTGGACTTTGATATGCTTTCAAACTGCTAGGTGGGCAGGAGCTGGGACCGAGGAACAGGAGCTCACCCCATCGCGGGGATTCGAACCGCCGACCTTCCGATCAGCAAGCTCAAGAGGCTCAATGGTTTAGACCACAGCGCCCAATAAATAACAAGATGACAAATAATAATAGTAATTATTATTATTATTAAAATAATAAAGAACTCCTTTAAGAGAATCTAGTCTTTTTGTCTTAAGATAGTCTTTAAAAGAATCTTTCCCCCAAAATATTTTTTTTAAATAATTCCAGTAGCAGCTTAAAGACCAACTAAGTATAAGCCTTCTAGGTATGAGCTTTCGTGTGTATACACACTTCTACAGATACTGTGAAGCAGAGGTTCCTACCACCTTTTATTGCTATCAATAAAAAGTGCCATGAAAACAGAAAAAGTCTAGGAGTAAGCAGTGTGTGCACGTCTATCCATTTCAAAAGCAGCAGTATACTTCAGGGAACATACACTACTTTTCTGTGTATTAGACTACATTTTTTTCTTTAAAAAGTAGGTTAAAAATTTGGGCTCCTCTTATACATGGAAAGTGCACAGGGGGGACATCGAAGCACAGGTCAGGCTGGTGAACGATATTTGGTAATTGCCCCCTAAAAAGAGCTCAACAACTCTGGGCAATCACCCCCATTTTCTTAATTTGGAGTCCCCCAAAATAGGGGGCGTGTTATACACGGAAAAATACGGTAAGTAGTCATCACTGTAAAGCCCCTCGAAACAGATACGTCTTTAACATTAATGGGAAGGAGTTAGCACCTGACCGATCTTTCCCAGGACAGGAGTTCTACAATTCTGGTGCTACCACCAAGAAGTCTCTGCCTCTTGTGCTCGCCTGTCAAAGCTCCAGAGGTGGTGGGACATAGGAAAGAGCCTCTGAAGCCAATTGACAGACTTGGGGGGCAGGCTGAAAAAGGAGTTGGCTGTTTTTGGCTGTCACAATCTGCGACAAACCCTCCTGCAGTGCCCAACCTCCTCCAAGACACTAACACACCTCCCCATTGTCCTTGTCAATGCTGTGCGACTCGTCCAGGATGCGGTCAACCTCCACGTAGTCTGGATTGAAGGGCTCCTCGTCCTACGGAGACAAAACACAGGAGGTGTGGGCAAGACCTGGGTGTGCACCCCATGGAAGGAATCTGGGCTTGCTGAGGACCTCAGCTTTCTTTCCTCTTGAA
This sequence comes from Podarcis liolepis, assembly GCF_965112155.1. Taxonomy (NCBI): domain Eukaryota; kingdom Metazoa; phylum Chordata; class Lepidosauria; order Squamata; family Lacertidae; genus Podarcis; species Podarcis liolepis. The sequence continues at coordinate 10,788,115 of NC_139573.1, read as the reverse complement.
AAAGCTTCTAGTCCCTTAGGTACCTCGTGAAAGAAGTGCCTCATCTGGGCCATTTTGGTCTTAAAGCGCTTGAGCTTCTGGTGGATCCGCTTGTCCTTCTCCAGCTGAGCGATGGTGGCCCATTCGCAGTGCAAGTAGGAGCTTGGAGAAGACGCAGAGGCAGGATGTGGTTTGGGGTAGGAAGCAAGGGAGAAAGAGAATAAGAATACATTGAAAATCTCTAGGGTGACCATAAAAAGGGGTACCTAACAGGAAGGGGAAATACTCCCTGTGCGGCATGCGCAATCTATCAGTTCATAAGCAGGTTGGATGACCATCTGCCATGGATGCTTTAGTTGAGATTCCTGCATCGCAGGGGATTCAACTAGATGACTATTGGGGACCCTTCCAACTTGATGGTTCTATGGCAGCCCCTAAGCCCACCACAGATTCCCTCTGGAAAAAAGTGCTTAGATTTTATCACCAGCCAGGGGTAAGCCACCATTATTCACTCTAACACATCCCTAGTTCCAGTAGTAGATAGTTATATATGCCTGTGTGCAGATTTTAAAATTTGTCAGTGGTAGCTGAACTGTCTGTTTCCATCCCATCCCCAATTGCCTGCCTTACTTACAAGAGGGTGGCATTGGCTGTTGGTCAGTTTCTTCTTAATCTCAGTGTTGCCTCTTTAGAACTGAGCAGAAGTCCGCCAGCCATTTGCTCTGGCTCCTCCTAGTGTTGTCCTCCCTGCCTCTCCCCCTACTACAGAGGTACCTTGGTTCTCAAACAGCTTAGTTGTTGAACAAATCGGCTCCTGAACGCCGCAAACCCGGAAGTGTTCCGGTTTGTGAACGTTTTTTGGAAGCCGAATGCCCGACGTGGCTTCCGCTTGTGTGCAGGATTTGTGAACGTTTTTTGGAAGCCGAATGCCCGACGTGGCTTCCGCTTGTGTGCAGGATGCTCCTGCAGGCAATTGGAAGCTGTGCCTTGGTTTTTGAATGGTTTCGGGAGTCGAACCAACTCCCGGAATGGATTAAGTTTGAGAACCAAGGTAACTGTAGTTGCAATGGGCATCATCCTATACAATAGGCATCGCCTTTATCCTCGCAATCCCAGTGGGAGGGAAGTTAGGCTGAGAGATCGTGATTGGCCCAAGGTCACACAGAGCGGGGATTTGACCCCTGATCTCCCAGGTACTAGTGCATCACTCTAGCTGCTACAGCACGGGCCTTCACAAGAAGCCACGTCCTACTCACTAGTTCTTGTATTTCACGAAGAATTCTTCCGCTTCTGTAAACTGTCCGGTGGGAAGCTGTAAACGGGAGAGGGTGGAAAGTGAAATCAGAGAGCCAAAGAAAAGGAAACAGGGATGTAATAGTTGTGGCAGGGTCGGATTTAGGTTTGATGAGGCCCTAAGCTACTGAAGATAATGGGGCCCTTTATATGTCCAGCTGTCCTTTGTCAACAACAAATTGCCACTGTTTTTTTTGTGTTGAATATATGCTATATGGTAAGTTATGGACCTAATACAGGCTTCCTCAACCTCGGCCCTCCAGATGTTTTTGGCCTACAACTCCCATGATCCCTAGCTAGCAGAACCAGTGGTCAGGGATGATGGGAATTGTGGTCTCAAAACATCTGGAGGGCCGAGGTTGTGGAAGCCTGACCTAATAGGTATCTAAAGCCCTTCACACATGTTGCTATGCAACCAATCCATGCAGAATGTAGGCACCCTATATATAGAAATGAGCAAACCAGTGATATTTTAGGGAGCAGCCTAGCAGGCAGGGCCCATTACTTACCTCACAGGAGCCTACACAACACAAAACACTGTTGCTGTATTAGGTTTTATTTATCTGGTTTGTATCTTATATTTTGGAAACGTACATCCAGTTTTTTTCCTTAATTCTTTTGGGTGCCCCCAAGAGAACAGTGCCCTATGCTATAGCTTGTTTAGCTTATAAATAAATCCGGCGCTGGTTTTGCGGAGGGTGGAAGGAAGGAAATGCGCACAGAACAGAAATGATGCACAAAATGTTGTCTCTGGCTATCAGCCTCTGATGCGCCTGGGCTCACATATGATCACATACAAATATATACAAAATCATCCCTCTCCCTCAAACTTTGTCACCTGATTTCCCATGGAGTGCTCTTCCCCCACCCCAATACCGTTCTTTCGCTTTACCACTCAAAGTGGTTCTACTATAAGCCAAGGATGAGGAACCTCCAACCCAGAGGCTTAATTTGGCCCGTGAGGTCATTTTCTCCTGCCCGGCCTACACCTGAGCCATGGGTCATCAGGTGTGGGGCAGGTAAGGTTGTATCCACAAAGGAATGACCAGGAGCCTCATAACTGCACTTTCAATTGCTTTATAGAACGTGAGCCCAGCGTTCAGCACATCTTTGCACTTCCCAAGTAGAACTGATCCCTGCAGAAAGCAGGGCTTGTGGTCCGCTAAGGGCAAAGTCCTGCTTTCGGTAGGAGTCTTTGCTTTGATTTCAAGCCGCAGCTGCAAAGGAAGCATTAGGAGTGCCCTTTGTGTGTATTCCCAGATTGTCTGCTGAAGTATGAACTTGGGAACTACTTGATGCCAAACTCCAGGGAGGGCTGGATTTGCTTCTCTACCACTGCTACAAGGTAAAGGTAAAGGGACCCCTGAGCATTAGGTCCAGTCATGACCGACTCTGGGATTGCGGTGATCATCTCGCTTTATTGGCCGAGGGAGCCAGCGTTTGTCCACAGACAGTTTCCGGGTCATGTGGCCAGCATGACTAAGCCGCTTCTGGTGAACCAGAGCAGCGCACGGAAACGCCGTTTACCTTCCCGCCGGAGTGGTACCTATTTATCTACTTGCACTTCGTGCTTTCAAACTGCTAGGTTGGCAGGAGCAGGGACCAAGCAACGGGAGCTTACCCCGTCGCGGGGATTCAAACCGCCGACCTTCTGATCGGCAAGTCCTAGGCTCTGTGGTTTAACCCACAGTGCCACCCACGTCCCTGCTATAAACAGTGTTTATATAAAGTGGTGATTATAGCACCACTGCTATAAACAGATAAAAGAGCACTGGGGTACGCAATGGAGTTAACTACAGTGGTGCCTCGCAAGACGAAAACAATCCGTTCTGTGATTCTCTTCGTCTAGCGGTTTTTTTGTCTTGCGAAGCAAGCCCATTGACGGATTAGCGCTATTAGCGGCTTTTAGCGGTTTATCGGATCAGCTGATAAGCGGCTTAGCGGCTTAGAAAAAGGGGGTGGGGGAGGAAAAAACCCCCGCAGGAACTCGCAAGACATTTTCGTCTTACAAAGCAAGCCCATAGGAGATTCGTTTTGCAAAGCACCTCCAAAATGGAAAACTCTTTCGTCTAGCGAGTTTTCTGTCTTGCGAGGCATTCGTCTTGCGGGGCACCACTGTACACAGCTAGTCTTCTACGGGCAACACTAAGACTGCTTTGAAACAATACTGCCAAAAGGCGGCACTATTGCCTTAGCGAGCTGTGGCGTTGTGTAAGCTGGAAGAAGTCGTCTCTATAGGGGAATAATAATAATAAATGGGCAGGAGCTAGCATGCTGCAGGAAGCTCATCTCTTCTCACCCCCCTGTAGCAGATAAAATGTTCTCACCTCCTTCTTCACTACCCGCATGGATAGAACTTTGTCCACTATAGCAGCATCTTCCTCACTGGGGTTTTCCTTTGGAACAGAAAGGATAGAGAGAGGCAATTAAATAAGGAAGAGAAAGGCAGCCTTGAATCCTGAATCCTATTTCCAGTAGCGGTTAACCGGAAACCTCTGGGGAGCCTGCCAAGTAGGAACAACCCTCCATCATTGATTTGCCCCCTTGGCACCTGATAAGATGCACACTGCCTCTGTACAAGGAGGCTCTACTTAAGAAGCACAGCTAATCATCACTGATGGGGCTCCACTACACGAACCGGTATATAAGCTTATTCCACAGCAAGGCTGGGGAAGCCCAACTAAGCCACTCTGAAAAGAAGCTGGTCTGGGAAGGAGAGGACCAGACAAGAGGCCTCACCACAAAAAACTGCATGGAAGGCAGCGTCTCCCCCTCGGGAATCGGCTCCGGAGCAGGTGGTTCGGGGGCTGGCGGCTGCTCGGCCTTGACAGGCCCCGTCACATCCAGCTCCTCGTCGTCCTCGTCATCCGTGATCTTGATGTCCAGGTCCTCGGTGTATTTCTTCCGTTTCACCTGACGGTTCGAGCGCCGCTTCTGCAGGGAAATATGGAGTATATCAATACAGTGGTACCTTGGTTCTCAAATGCCTTGGTACTCAAACAACTTGGAACCCAAACATTGCAAACCTGGAAGTAAGTGTTCCGGGTTGCAAACTTTTTTTGGAAGCCAAACATGCTCCGTTTTGAGTGTTACGCTTCTGATTTGAGTGCCACACTTCCTTTTTGAGTGTTACGCTGAGGTCTGTCTGGTTTTGTTATTTATTTCATGTTTTTGTTTGGGGGGCTCCTTTTTTGTTTTGTTTTTGTGACTGTGTGGAAGCAAGTTCAGCTACAGATTGATTCTGTGACTGCTGTACATTGATTACTGCTTTCATTTTATCGATCAATGGTCTCGTTAAGATAGTAAAATTCATGCTAAATTGCTATTTTAGGGGTTGCTTTTAAAAGTCTGGAACGGATTAATCCATTTTGCATTACTTTCTATGGGAAAGCGCGCTTTGGTTTTGGAACGGATTTCCGGAACGGATTAAGTTTGAGAACCAAGGTGCCACTCTATGGAGGATGGAGCTCTGTGGACAGCCTTGTTTGTGAGAGCTGAAGACAAAACAGTCCCCGCTTTCACAACACAAAAGATTCCAGAGCTGAGAGAACGCAGCTGGGGTTAAGACAAACATTCACTTTGCGATAACTATTTTTTACTGAAACTTAGGAAGAACGCTACAAATTTAATTTCTTTATCTCATTAAATGTATACACTGGTTGATTGTTAAAAACAAAACCCTCAAAGCGGTTTACAAATATGAAAAAACAAAAACATTCTCAATAAGATAAATTAAAAACAATGTTTTAGACTTTTGAAGTTAAAATAATAGATTTAAAACAGATAAAAAAATCACACCAGCTTTCTACATTTAAAAGCAAAGCAAAACACCTCAATTTTCTGTGTAATACATATAGGCGAGGTCTGGGTTATTTGGAGCCAAAAACACGGAATGATAAAGGAACAACTATGCAAACCCTTTTAAATGCTGCAAGTACTGTATAATCCAGGGGTAACCAACGTGATGGCCTCCAACTCCCATGAGCCTCAGCCAGCATAATCAATAGTCTGGGGTGATGGGAGCTGAAGTCCCCAACATCTGGAGGGCACCACATGGGCTACCATTGGTCTATGCCTTCTCACAACTCACTCCAAGAAGCATGGGGGATCCAAAAGTCAAGCCAGGAAGACTTGACCTTTGCAATAACTTTGCAAACAATTAATGACAGGCTCCTGTGCCAGGATGTTGGAAAGATTACGGAGCATGATGGGAATGTTGAGTAACTCGGGATGCTAATCCACAAGAAAACCAGAGCTGTTCCTCATGCACACCAATACATCACTTGCCCCAGACATGCTCCCTACCCGGTCTCACCTGCACGCTGCTCTCCTCCTCCTCACGGGGGGACTGCGCCGGCATGACCTCAGCGTCCGAGTTGTCCGAGGAAGCGTTCCGTTTCCGCTTCTTCCCTACGACTGGCGTGATGGTGCTGCGAAGGAGAGAGAATGAATGAGAAATGGGCTCGCCTGCTCGAGAGGAAGGGAGGTGGGACGGAGGATCCTGCCCCATCGCCTTTCTCACCTGGGCTTCCCTCTTCCTTTGCTCTTCCCCGATCCCCCCTGGCCCCTGCCCTTGCGCGGCCGCTCTTCCTTGGGGACGCGGTCGCCTCCGCCTTTCCGGCGACGCTTGCGCTCTCCCGTCTCCTCAGGGCGCACGCTGGGAAGCTCGTCCTCGTTCAGCACGCGGGGGATGTTCTGCTCGCCCCGGGCCCGAGCCCGGGCGATGGCCTCCGCCACAATCCGGTTGGCCTTCTCCTGCTTCTTCTGGTGCTCCAGCTTGCGGGATTCGTCCGAGCTGCTCCGCACCGTCCCGCTGGAGGAGGGGAGGGCGGCCACCTCGCTACTGCTCAGCACCTTCACAACTGAGAGCCCAGAGGAGCTGCCCTGCGATGAGCTGGCCTGCAGGCGGGGTAGGATGGGGAAGTGTTACAAAAACAGATGCACGTTGCATCCAGGCAACAGCACCCTGGTCCGGACAGAAGGCCAGGCTGACAAAAGCTGCACTAACAAAGGACCAGTATATCCTACAATAAGGATGGGGAACCTGCAAGCTTCCAGATATTCAATAATGACTTTGGCCCTGTAACACTGGAGGAGCATCTCCCATCATTCAGCCCTGACACGGAGGTCCAGCTCCGAGGGCCTTCTGGTGGTTCCCTCACTGCGAGAAGTGAAGTTAAAGGGAATCAGGCAGAGGGCCTTCTCGGTAGCGGCACCCGCCCTTCTGTCAGATGTCAAAGATATAAATCATTACAGTGGTGCCTCGGTTTAAGAACAGTCCTGTTTAAGAACGATTCAGTTTACGAACTCTGCAAAACTGGAAGTAGTGTCCCAGTTTGCGAACTTTACCTTGGTCTAAGAACGGAACCTGAACGGTGGAAGGGCACCGGTGGCGGGAGGCCTCATTAGGGAAAGCACGCCTCAGTTTAAGAATGATTTTGGTTTAAGAACGGACTTCCAGAACAGATAGTTTGTAATCCGAGCTGCCACTGTATACAATGCAACCTTCCGTAGACACCTGAAGGCAGCCCTGTCTCAGGCAACTTTTAAAGTCAGATGTTCTGCTGTGTTTTTGTATATTCTGTTGTAAGCTGCCCATAGTGGCTGGAGTAACCCATGTCAGATGGGTGGTGTAGAAAAATTAATAACTACTACTACTACTACAAGTCCCATCATCCCTCAGCAATTCCTTTGCTGACTGGGACTGATGGGAGTTGAAGTCCAAAAACGTTCCTTAGGTTTTCCACCCATCGGTAGCTAGGTAGATTTCGGCAGCATATGAACAACAGGATTCAATACGACCTTAACAGATTGGAGAAATGGGCCCAAGCTAACAAAATGAATTTCAACAGGGACAAATGTAAGGTTCCACACTTGGGCATGAATAACCAGATGAGCAAATATAGGATGGAGGACACCTGGCTTGCCAGTAGTACAGGTGAAAAGGATCTAAGGGTCGTAATAGACCACAAGCTTAATAGCAGTCAACAGGGTGATGCAGCAGCAAAAAAAGCTAGTGCTATTCTAGGTGGCATCAAAGGAAGTCATAGTGCTGCTTTAGACTGCATTGGTCAGACCAAAACTGGAATATTGTGTCTCCATATCCCCCACAGCAGAGCTCAAGGTGGCTTAACAAAAAACATTATTTTAAAAAAAATACAGCACAATAAAAAAAGTTGAGATTACAGGTAGCCAACGAAAACTTCATCAAGACACACTCCAGCATTTTAAAAATTATTAATTTAAAAACTGAACACACTTATGCCCCAAAGGTTTTTGGAGGCAAATAGCAGGTTTGGTGTGTACCAGTTTCTAAAAACTTTTTTTAAGAAAACCTAGGTGGTTTTATTTTTTTTTAATGCCAGGGGTAAACGCTACCTTCCCTTACCTTCCTGCTTCTGTTGTTTCCATGATTTATCACTCATGATCTCCGTGCGAAAGCAACTACAATCTGGCAGGCAGGGAATCCCATTCCCACACAAAACAAGTCCATGTTCAGTTCCGCATCATGTATGAATGCTAAACTGCAACAGCGTTTCCCCCGCAATTTTGTCGCTGCCTGCAGTTTATTCTGGTTTTGCCGTTCACCAGAATGCAGAAGGAAGGCCTAGCTGCGACAAAGCATGTCTCATTCAGTTAACGCTCTGGATTTGGAGATCTCTGCAAACATTGTCCACACATTTCCAAAACTATCACGAGAGCTAGAAATTTGCTTCTTCTTTTTTTCCAAGCTAAGGCAGAGATTCCCAAGGGAGTTGGATTGTGCCTCTGCTAACATGACCAGAGCTCCCCGACCCCCAGCACTCCCAAGGGAACTGAGGCCCCTGCGGTCCCCATCGTGATTTTCATTGGGTGCTCTATAGCTGTCGTATACCAAGATACCCCCAAAGCAGAAGTGTGGCAGAAGCGCTGCCCTTACCTGCGGCTGCAACACAACTTTGAGGGGGACTGTCACTCTCTGCCCCGAACCGCTCACCACCTGGGCTTGCTGTACGGAGGACACACCCAACGTCCCTTGCTGGCCGGAGGAGGTGGGTGGGGGCTGCTGCAGAAGCTGGATCTTCTGGGTCCCAGGCTGGCCGCCGAGTTGCTGCTGTCCGGGCTGCTGAACTTGGAGCTGGATGGTGACCACCTTGGCTGGCTGCCCTGGTGCGCCCTTGGCCTGGCTCAGGGCCGCCAACTGGTTCCCCTGGAGTACAATCTTGCCCGGCAGGCTGCCCAGAACCACGTGGCGCTGCCCTGGGGCGCCTCCACCCGCCGGGGGCTGCTGGAGGACCAAGGTGATGCGTTTTGACTCACCCTGTAGGGAGGAAAAGGGGATTCAAGAGCCGTAAAAAAAAAATCTCAGCACCTAATACATTAAGAAGCTGCCACTCCCATTAAGGAAGGTTACTCCGATATACCATTACAGTGGCGAGATTCTTATATACACGAAAACGGAAAGAATCAGCCCTACCCACTAGATGGACCAACTGTTCGATTCTCAGTATAAGGAAGATTCCTATGTTCCCCACACCTGATCTAGAGACTCCTGAATTTCTAGTGACCCCCTAGCCTTAGAGCCAGTGATCCAGAATAAGGATATAAAGGAGCTGCCTTGTATTGTTCCATCATTGGCAAATATTGTGCTGTATAAACAGCTCCTCTCTCAGGGGAACCTCTCTCAAGGGTAGCAGTTCCCTCTGTTGTTGGACTACAACCCCCATCATCCGTGAACCCTGGTCCTGCTAGCTAGGGATGATGGGAGTTGTAGGCCAACAACAGCTGAAGGCCAGAGTTTCAGAAACACCAGGTTAAGATGGGAGGTGGGAACTGGCCCAAGGTCACCCAGGGGGCATCATGGCCGAGTAGGGACTCAAACCCTGGTCTCCCAGGTCCAAGTCTAACCGCACCATGCTGCCTGGATCAGTATCCCACCCGAGCCGGCCGCCCCAACACACCCGACCGCTTTCTGCTTGCTCACCTGTGCTGGAGTAGAGGTCAGAGTGACGGCAGGCTTGAGGGGCGTGGCTCCAGTGCTGCCCCCCGGCTGGCTCTTGATGGGCTGGAGCACCAGCTGCTTGACAGGCCGGCCAGGCTGCACCAGGCGGTGGAGTGTGGCTGGGGCCCCCGCTCCAGGGGACACTTTGGTGGCCAGCACCGCGTTGCCCGAGACGATGGAGACCCCCGGCCGCAGTGGGGTGCCTGTCAGCACCTTGGCGAAGGTCACTTTGCCCCCGTTGGCGGCCCCGATGGGCTGGGCTTGGATCTGGGCCACGTGGGCCCCCGTCACCGAGCTGCCTGCCGGCGCTTTCAAGATGACAATCTTCGGGGCAGCAGGTGGGGCCGCCGTGACAGCGGTGCCTTGCTGCCCTCCGGCAGATGAGGACGGCACTGCAACTGTCGTGGTGGTGGCAGAGGAGACGCCCATGAAGGGGTTGCCCTGGCTGAGGACTTCCTGGTCCTGGGGGGCCTGCAGGAGCCCTGGCTGATCCTGCTGCGGCAGTTCAGGCACAGCCTCGGGCTGCGCGTCCGAGAGGGGCAGGGCCTGCGGCTGGGGAGGCTCGGGCTGTGCAGGGGCAGGCTGTTCTTTGGCGCCCCCTGCCAGGGAGTCCAAGGCACCGCCTGGCAGCCCCAGGGCCTCCTCAATGGGGTCTGGGGCCCCCTGGCTGAAGCTCTCATCCGTCAATGAGTCCAGGCCGAAGAGGTTGGGGTCATCAAAGAGGTCCATTATGGGGTCAGCCATGGCAGAAGAGAGAGGTTCGGCTGCTGGCTGAGGGAGGGGGCTGTCTGGAGGGGCCCCTCCCCAACTGCAGTGGTCCAAGGGTCACAATCAGGTGGGGTTGAGCCTCATGAAGCAAGAAGAAGGCAGTCTAGAGCTGGCTGGAAGGGAGGAAAGTGTAGGGCTTTAAGTAAGAAGCAACACAGCAGATTTCAATATCCTAGAGTGTCCAAAGGCCACTAACAAAATACAGCTTTTTACACCTGTTCCAGTCCCAGAACCTCTCTGCTTTGTTCTCTCCCCCCCCCCCCACAAATTAAAACACACAACAGCTCTATCAGATTACATTCCAGTAGCACCCATCAGTAGAAGCACACACCTCTCTATGCCCCCCATCTCCTCTTCCAAGTTCGAAAATTCATAGGAACTGGAAGTATCTGGTTGGTTCATTTAGAAAGGAGCAAAAAACAGGAAAATTTAACTCTTAATACCACCAGGCATGCATAGAGAGGGGATAAGCCAAGCGTTTGCATGGGCCACATCTGAGCATTGCCCTCCTTAGGAATATCCTGTGCAACAAACAATGACCTTCTAGAATCCCAGGGCTCAAATGGCCCCCAGCTTTACATGCAGAAGGTCCCATGTTCAATTTCTGCTTTCTCCCAGTAGGAAGGCCCCTGTTTGAAGCCCCAGAAAGCCACTGCCAGTCCATGGCCACAATACTGGGCTAGAAGTGGGAACAGAAGAGCCTGTTGGATCAGGCCAACAGCCTGTCTAGCCCAGCATCCTGTTCTCACAGTGACCAAGCAGATACGCCAACGGGAAGCCTGCAAGCAGGACCTGAGTTCAAGAGCACAACATCACTCTCCCCTCCTGTGGTTTCCAGCAACTGGTCTTCAGAACATTGCTGCCTCTAACCAGGGAGGCAGAACATAGCTAGCAGTTGGCATAAGGTAGCTTCCTATGTTCCAATTTACTTGGAACTCCTTTTTAGTAAGATATGCAGATAATTAAACAAACACAGGAGAGTGGCCATTTCCAATTCAAATAACAGACCCCCAGAAGGCGGCTACAAACTTTCAATCATCCGATGCGCAACTCAATGGCTTCTCCTGTCTATTAACAGGCACCATCTTCAAGGCATTCCATTACCACCCACTCATTTTTGCTAGAGCATATCTGAACTCTTTATCTGGTAAAGATCTAGGCATCAAGCGGCAGCATTGAGAGCACGTGTAAATGAGCCAACAGCTTAAATTAAACATATTGGGTCCAATGCTAGTCCTATTGAAGTTAATAGATAGGACTAAGTTAAATTCATTCATTTCACTGGGTCTCCTCTAAATTGGACTTAGTTGGGAGACAAGCCTGAACGTTTAAAATGGCGGAGAACCTGCATAAGGATCTAAGCCATGGACAGGGGACCTGGGGCCCCAGGCATTGCTGGACTCAAACTCCCATCTGTCCCAGCCAACATGGTCAACGGTGAGGAGTGGTGGGAGCTCCATCTACAAGACCACAGGTTTCCCATCTAACTAGAGAAACTAACAACCCATTGCTGAGAACAGTGCAGAAAGAATTACAGAGAAACATAGGAAGTGCTTACACAAATAGGACTCAAGAGCTTTGGTTCATCTGGTACACTTCTGGCAGTGACTCCCTAGGGCAGGGTTGAGGAACCTGTGGCCCACCAGGCGATGCTGGGCTATAACTCCTTGGACACTGGTCAATAGAAGTTGGGAGTCCCAAGAACATCTGGAGGACCACAGGCTCCCCACCCCTGGTTTAGCCCACAGAAGTAGCAGCTGAGTCCATATCATTGGTCTGGAGATACAGTGGTACCTCGCAAGACGAATGCCTCGCAAGACGAAAGAGTTTTCCGTTTTTTGAGTCGTTCCGCAAGACGAATTTCCCTATGGGCTTGCTTCGCAAGACGAAATGTCTTGCGAGTTCTTGCGAGTTTGTTTCCTTTTTCTTAAAGCCGCTAATAGCCGTGCTTCGCAAGACGAAAAAACCGCAAGATGAAGAGACTCGCAGAACGGATTAATTTCGTCTTGCGAGGCACCACTGTACCAGATTGACCCATGGATCTTCTTGCATTCAAATGATGTGCTCCACCATAGAGCTACGACCTCCAGTTTCCTAGAGTTTCCTAGAGTGGTCAGTTATTCAGTTTATGAGTGGCTTCTCATTTGGGATCACTGAACCCAGAAAGGCTTGGAAATCTACAGCAAGCGTCGTCATTTAGCAGTTACCTGAAGGCGTTCAGGGCTACACGTCAACACAATGCCCTCCAAATAGAGCCATGTTCATCATGGGATTCCTGCCTAATTTGCACTGAGAATATGTGCCACACAATTTTTCAAAAATAGTAATGAATCACCCAACGCAGAACAGAAATAAAGAATTTGTTTCAAGCATCCAAGCGCAAAGAAGGGCAGAGAAGAGTTTTGGAATAATGTCTTCCAGGATAGAGTGCCCTTAGGGGAAAAGGTGTAGCTCATTGGTGCAGCAGGTCCAATCTGCAGCCTCCTCAATTAGGGCTGGGAAAACACTCCTCTTTGAAACACTGCAGAGCTGCCAGTCAGTGGAAACAGCACTGAGCTAGAGGAACCAATTTTTTGACTCAATATGAAGCAGGAACCAAAGGACTCGGTGTCTCCCAACAGTCCATTATATCTTTTCATAGGCAGAGAATTCTTTTACACAGGAAGGCATTGAAAAAATGCAAGCCTTGCCCCCCATGTGCCCTCTCTGCCACATCCATCTGCAAAATTAGCACTGCTACAGGTGCCACTCGTTCTGCAGTTGTAAGAAATTGATCTTTTTGTGTGGCAGCACCTGAACTTTGGAACTCCCCACCTGTGGACATCAGGCAAGGTGCCTTTGCTGAACTCTTTTTGGCACCCGCTGAAAAACATTTTCATTTATGCAAACCTATCCGGATGTGTGAATGTCAATGGGTTCTGATCTTTTTCTAGTTTACTAACAATGTTAATTGGTTTTAAACTTTCAGTGGTGGTTTTAATATTTCTTGCAGAAAGCTTTAGAGGTTTTACTGCAATCAAGTGGTATATAAATGATGTTAAATAAATGTACAGTGGTACCTCTTGTTGTGAACGCCTCTGGTTGCGCATGCTCCAGGTTAGGAGGTCTGCTAACTTGGAAGTAGCTGATCCTGGTTGCGAACTTTGCCCCAGGATGCGAGCGGAAATCGCATGCCAGAAGCACGCACACGCAGCAGGAGACACCATTAGCGAAAGCGTGCCTCATGTTATGAGCGATTTCCAGTTATAAATGGACCTCCAGACCAGATTCCATTCGTAACCAGAGGAACCACTATATGTTCTAAAGTGCAAAGCCCAGCAATTCCCATACCCCCAAAACCATGCTTATGTTATTTCTGACATATGAATGGGTCCTAGGAGAAAAGATTGTGTGAGGAAGGACAATTAAAAGGTTCTTCTCTTAAAATCATTATTAATAGTTAGCAACAATGCACTCTCTACCCCGAACAGTTAGTGGAAGAGAAATTTGCCTCTCCAGGGATGTCTATACCTCTTGGCAATGCAACTACATCCGCTCCAGGGAAAGGAGAACAGGACTTTGAGTCAGCTTTGCACCATCCTCCTTGTGGAGAGAATGCGTTCCTGTTCTTAGAACAAGTGTGGATGAGCCTGATGACAGCTGCAGAAACGTAACTACTTCCAGGGAAATATTATCTACAGATTTTCCCTTGCAAGGATTGCCAAAAAGCACCATCTATTCTAAAAATCCCTAAGCCAGATGCAAAAAAATGCAACATTAAGGTATATTCCAAACTGTCCTGTGATACTTGGATGAAGGGCGGTATAGAAATTAAATAAACAAACACAATAAAACTTTTTTTAAAAAATAACCCAAATAAGAGAGGACAGGATTATTGAAATAAAAATTTAGCAACAACAGGGCCCCATATTATGGGCCTGGCAAAATGAGATGCCTCTTTAAAAATTGCATCTGAAGCAACTGGTGGATGGTCCGCGAGTGGCACAATTTCTGGTGGAGGAGGATGATGCAAAAATAAAGCGAAGAAGTTGTGGTTGCTTCTGTGCATAGCAGGCTATTCCAGGGTTAAACTCAAAGCCAAAATGTGTTTCTGTGTATCTGATCTTTAACCAGTAGGGTTGGGTTTTGTTTTATTTTTAATTAGCCAGAATGCATTGGACAGGTTAGATTCTCTGCAATTTTGGAATCCTTTCACCTTACTCCTTAATTCCAAGGACACAAGAGTTGCTTGTCCTGGAAAAGCCAGACAGAGACCACATCGCCTATGGGTGCCCTTCAACACAGGTGGGTGCCATAGTGCCCTCCAGAGGTGGGAAAACCTCCATGAACCCTGAGAATCAGCCACGCCTGCTGAGGCTGAAGGGAGCCTGGAGCCTGACCACCTTTGGAGAGAGACAGTTGGAGATCCTGCTCTAAAAGATAGGAATGTCCATTGACCAGTCGGCTAAGGTGTATCATCTGCCTTTCAACTGACCAATGAGCTGATTTAATTTAATTTGCATATTATAAAAAAACCAAAGAAGAGGTCTTGTAAGGGGGTGGGGAGAAATGCAAGAAGGAGATCTGAGGATGCACAACACCTAAAAGTTAGCAAGTCATTGTCAGGAGGAAGTACTCTTTTCTGTGTTCCCTTGCTCATGCCCTAGGTCAGGTGCAGCAAAACTCTGGCCCTCTAGATGCTGACAGACTCAAACTCCCATCAGAGTCAGGGTGAAGGGAGTTCTAGTCCAGCAGCAATCACCCCTGACCCTTCCAGTCGAGACACCCAGACCAAAAACAGCCTCAAGAGAAAAAACAGAACGGAACAAGTGGGCCTTTTAACTTGAAACTATGAATTTCCACTCCCCCTGCTTTCCTTGGCTGTTTTACTGATTTAAACAGCCCCCACTAAAACAACATCCATCCCCTTTCCCCCATGCACACCCTTTTTCTTGGGGTGAGCATCCTTGTACCCCACTTCCTATCCTCCTCACACCCCTCTAGTTATTTCAAGGGCTTTCTCCCATCACTTCGCATCTGCCAACAAACCCAATTTTGGACCCCTGCACACCTCTGAGCTGAATCCCCTGGCCTCCCAACACTTCCTTCTCTCCCCCTGCCTAGCTAGCCTCACACCAGGGCCCCTGCTTCTCCCTCCAGCCCACCTGGCGGTTGTTTCTCCTCCATCCATTTGCACCCAACTGCCCCAACATCCTCCCTCCACCCAGCCTGGGCTTATCCTTCCTCCCCCAAAGCCTTGCTCTCCGCCTGTCTGCACACCTCTGCCTTCCCAGCCCCCTAATGCACCCCATTCTCTGCACGCTGCAACCCGGCATGCCTCCCCCCACCCTCTTCCATCCCCACGGAGCTCCCTACATAGCCTCCCTGCCTAAACCCAAATCCACCCCCAGCCGTGAACCCCAGCACCTCTTGAACCCACCATTTTTCTGCAGCCCCGGCGTTCCTTCCGCCCGGCAGCCAAGCCACCCCTCCCCTTACAAGCTCCACATCGTGCCCCCCCTCTTTACCTCCTCCTCATCCGAGTGCCAGCTCCCTCCTTCCTTTGCCTCCTTCCACCTTAACCCCCAAACCTGCAAGCCCCAGTCCTCCCCAACCCCCAACCCCGCCTCCCTGCTGTCTCCAGTTTCGGCGCCGTCCCCAAGCCACCCCACCCCGCTTACCTCCTGCTACCCACAATCCGCCTCCCCTCCCCCCTCCTCGCTGGAAGCTGCCTTCCCCCCTCCACCCCCAAGGTCTCCCCATCCGATCCTGGATCCTACCCAGCCCCAGAGCAGCGGCAACAGCTCCTCCTCCAAACCTCCTTCCTTCCGTGTGCAGGGAGGGAGGGGGAGCCAGGCCCAGCCGCTCTCTCTTCCCACTCCCCCCTTCAGCTAGCCAGACACAGAGTGCCAGCCAGCCTCTTTCCTCTGCTTCACTGCAGAGAGAAAGAGGGGCTGCCCCCCTCCCCTGTCACTGCTCATTTGCATCCCTGCATCTCATGTGTGTCTGTGGAGGGGCAGAAATACATCCCATCCGCACAGCGGAGCATTTCGATATAATGGCACAAAAAACGACACCTCCCCCCCTCCCCCCAATTTCTATGTGCATGCATATACACTCAAATACCTATCATAGGCCTATGCATACATACATAGGTGCATTTATCCTGGCTGCTTCCTCTCCCACCCCAAACCGCTGGGGTATCCATTTTCGAAGGTGGGGAGCCCCACCACACCAGTACTTACGTCCACTGTGATTATTCAGCAGCACACTTTAAAATAATAATAATAATAATAATAATAATAATAATAATAATAATAATTCTCCATCCACTTGGGTGCATTGCATGCATTATGTGTACTGTTTCAAGGGCTCAAAAAGTAATTAAAATAATTTTAACTGGTCATTTGTATGAGCGGCTGATTGATCTCTCAAATTTTGCTTATCAGTAAAGGCAACCATTCTGAAGCAAGAAACTTACTTTTTTTTAAAAAAAAAACCCAAGTCTACAACCGAAAGTCTACAACTGATGATGCATATAAGCTAGAGACATCACCTAAGAAGCATTCCTTCCTCCCTGTCGGAAAAGAGACAATAACTCTACCCGCAGTTTCATTAAGCGCTTTTATTAAAAACACTCCCCTCTGTAACTTTTCTCCATTTAATTGGGGACTCTCTTGGCCAATTCAACTGAAAGATGAAAAACTACCACTCGTATCAGTCGTACGAATTAAAAACTACTCCTTCAACACTCCCAAACAACAGCGTTCATACACATGTATGGATGCCAAACACTTTGCCCCACAACAGAGGGGGAAGGGTAGGATCCTACTGGGGCATTTGCCACAAGAGGAGCCCTCCCCTTCCTGTTTTGCCTTTGGATATACTGTTTGGTCAAGTACATGCATTTCCCCCCTCCTAAATATATTGTAACATTAACACCAGAATTTTAAAAAACATTTTTTTTTTTTAGGCGGCTAGGATTTGGCTCACAAGACGGGAGATGTGATGATATAGGGCTGGGGAGATGAGGATATTTATTGCTCCCCCACTACATAAATTCACATGACTTGCTCAATTTAGATCACCCTCCTTGCCAAAGAAACACACACAATGCAAACGTCTGGATGCCTCAAAACACTGAGCGGGTCCAGAATCTATGTCACAGAGTTCTGCAAGTCAAGCCCCTCCCCTAGATAGACAGATATAAAAAAATAGGTCCCAAATAGGTAGTCTCCCTTATATCTACAGTTCACATGAACGAGCAAGTTCTGTTCACGGATAAGTTAACCAAACAGCACATCTCCAGCAAGCAAGCAAGGAAGCTTCCTGCACAATGGGAGCTTCGCAACGCACACCACGCAAAGCCTTTCCAAACCATGAGGATATATCCCATCTGCAAACACCCACCAAGTAGTCCCTCTTCAGAGAGAGAGAGAACCTTCAAACTATGTTCTCAATGAACTGAAGCAACAATCTAGGCATCCCAAATGCAGTGGCAGCTTGGAACAATTTCTGATCACTCCACCCCAAATTTAGTTTCACGTCCCCTGGTTTCCAAGCACAGTTCAACCGCCAAAGCCCTAAAACAGGAATGGGGAACCTGTGGCCCTGCAGATGCTGCTAGACTAGACTACAACTCCCATCATCCTTGAGCGTTGGCGATGCTGACTTGGGCTAATAGGAATTAAAGAGTCTAGACCATGACGTTAAAGCAATCTCATACCACTTCAACAGCCAGGGCTTCTTCCCAAAGAAACCTGGGAACTGCAGTTAGTTAAGGGTGCTGGGAATTGAAGCTCAGTGTATGGCAAACTACAGTTTCTTCTTTTGAGGTGTTTTAAGTGTTTTAAATGTACAACATAGATGTCACTCTTACTGGACTCTTTAATTCTTGCCAGCCCCAATCAGCATACTCAATGGTCAGGTATGATGAGACTAAACTAAGGACTACATCTCTTAATGTCACATGCTGGCATCACAAGAAGTCTTTGGCCTGATCCAGCACACCTTGCCTTCTTATGTTCTTATGGTTTTTATTACTGGGTGGTTCTTGCTGCTTGGTAAGCTGCTCTAAGGAGAACATTTTTTAATGGTGAAAAGCAGCATGTAAACGGCGAGCGACACACACAAGTTTTAGTTACGCCTTAACAACCAGGAAACATCCCGGGTAACTCAAGGTTGAATTTGGCAGTTACGAGACAGCTGGAAGTAACGTTCAAGCTTTGCTTTAGCCACCCTGTGGTCGATACCATGAGGCTTATGACCCAGGAAAATGCCGGATTTCTATTGCAAGTTCAGAACAGCAATAATAAGGAGTCAGGGAGTCCCATGATTCAAGTCTCACCTCAGCAACAAACGCATCCCAACAGCTTTCAGCTGTTCTTAGTCTAAAAAGAAGAAGAGTTTGGATTTAATATCCCACCTTTCACTCCCTTTAAGGAGTCTCAAAGCGGCTAACATTCTCCTTTCCCTTCCTCCCCACAACAAACACTCTGTGAGGTGAGTGGGGCTGAGAGACTTCAAAGAAGTGTGACTGGCCCAAGGTCACCCAGCAGCTGCATGCGGAGGAGCGGAGACGCGAACCCGGTTCCCCAGATTACGAGACTACCGCTCTTAACCACTACACCACACTGGCTCTCTAGCAACTTTTGCAAGGTGCAAACACAACTGGCCTACCTTGCAGGGATATTGTCAGGATTACAGATATAGTAGCGACAAAATGCTCTGAACGATCTAACAGTGTTCTATATTGGGGTGGCTAATCTGTGGCCCACCAGATATCCTTGGGCCCCAACCTACCCAACTTTGGAAAGGTGGTGCAAGGGCTCAGGCAACATCCCAGATCCTTCCTGCTTTGAAGGAGGTGCAAGGTCTTCCGCAGGGTCCTAGAGCCCTTAATCCTTCTTCACAAAGTCCTGCAAGAGCTTACCTGGCTGTGGAAAGGAGGACTCTAGGACCCTGTCACAGCCCTCACGCCTCCTTCCCGGCTGGCTTACTCTGCCTTTGAAGACCCTGGGATGCTACCAGCCCCCTAGTACCACCTTCCCCAAGCCTTACCAGATCCAATACATGCATGCATGGGTGTTAATAAATAGACATTTACTTATTTCCTCCCCCTGCTCAAAGCTGCAATCTAGTAAGTTAAATAAGCCTAAGATGTGAGTTACCTGTAGTATTTTTGATGCCTGTTCACACCGGGGTTTTTTTTTGTTAGGTAAGCTCACCCAGACGTGTAAATTTTATCATGTACATTTGTTTTCAAAATCTGTTGATTTTTATCTATATTCGTAATTTTATTCTGCCTATTTTAAGCAAGCATTTTATAACGCGAGCAGGATTTGAAATATGAGCATCGGCATCAATTATTAAGATAAACAGGTTAAAATGGAAGTATTAGATGTTATACATGAAATCTGCAGCATTTAAGGGCAAATATGGAAAGCATGGTGGGGACGGGAAGTCAATGGATAAAGAAATTTATGGTCTACGTCAAAATCTGTAAAGTTTTATTTATTTACTTTTTGGTGGGAAAATAAATTGAAAATATAAATAAACAAACAAGCATTTTATAACGTTTTGTGTAAACCGCTTATGAGGGGTTTTTTTAATTAAGTGGTACACAAATCTTACTAAATAAATATGTTTGGAGCCACCCCCCTGCTTGTTGGCTTGCATACCACCCCCCAAAATAAAAAAAGAAAGATGGGTAGATCACTGCCAGTTGCTGTATGCTGGGAGTACATTGTGGCCTCTAAGGAGTTGGATGTGGCTGCACTAGAGGAACACAGCTAGAAAGATACCTGTGGGATAAATTCACTTTTAGTCACAGAGTCGCATAAGTCAAAGGATCTGGGAAAGGCATGTGTCCGTGTTTTCTCCCTCAGTACCTGGACACGTTCTGGTTAAATCTGTGATGAAAATGTAACTTGTGAACAATGATAATATGCATTACCAGCGCCACCAGGTAAGACTGTCTAAAGTTAAAGCACTTTAAAATTCACCTCTGATTGGGGAGAAAGTTGCTTATCCGGCATGAGACTGCATATAGAGTTGTTAATTAGTTTTTTCCCACTTAAATCAATGAACTTAAAAGGTGCCTAGTGTCAACTGGATTAGGCCCGTTCCCCTTAAGGAGAGACAGAGAGCTGTCTGCCTTGTGGCAGACTAAAACACAACTTGTCTTCTGGAATCTGGCCTACTAGCCACAATAGCCATTAAAACGTCAATGTTTCAAAAGCTCTGATCACCAGATGCTGAGGATTAGCAGGAGGGGATGGATATTCCCATCATGCCCTGCTCCTGAACCTCCCGGAGGCATCTCACTGGCCACTGCCAGCAGACACTGAGCAGCCTTGATGGTCCAGCGGTTTGAACTCACTTGGTGATTAGCCAAATCCAGTTCAAAGCTCAGCTTCCTTTGACACTTGGCTATCACCAGGTCACGGGACACGAATCCTTCAGAACGTGGCCTGAAACCACTGCAACTTCATTGAAGCAGGATAGAAGATGCAGATTAATTCTAGATTCCGACGGGTCCAGTGCTTGCATGCGGACCAGGCACATGCAGGACGTCAACCGTTTCCTAATCCATTTTCGTCAACTTTCCGAGTCAACTCTGTGCGGTGGGATAAAGAGAGCAGGCAACGGAAGCGAGGGGAGTGGGTGTGTTTCATTCCATCTTAATCTCAAAGAGAGAGGATGGGAGGGGGGAGGAATTGGATGACCTTGAAAACAATCCTTGGGTTACAAGGCATGCCTGCTGAGCGGAGGATGCAAACTAGGATTCTAATCCCGTGTGAAATTCTGCAAAACCAGGCGTGGTAGTTATGCCAGGCTACAATCCCACACAGGAAGTGTATCACTTCTCTAAGAGGAAGGGAAAGGGCTCTGAAGTCGGATTGCAGCTCAGAATGCAACACACAGATGCCCCTCATTCACTTTCCTCTCCGTTTTAAAAACTTCAGCTTATTCCTTTCATTCCTACCACCAGCAAACATTGAGGCAAGTCGCCTCCACCCACCTCAATTTGCTCTATATTGCTACATCAGCATCTTTGCCCCTGAATCTAAAGAGGAAGACTGGGACTGGCCTCATTTCTTTCCCCTGCTTTGGAGAAGAAAAGGGGACAAACAATGAAAGACATCAACAGCTCTACTCACACACGTATGCAAGAACAAAACCCTACTTTAAAAATTACTCTAGCATTTTGAAGGCAATTGTGTTCCCCATTCTCTCTCCACCAACATTTTAAATCGCTGCTTCCCATTTTAGGCTATTTAACAAAGATTGATGCCGCTAATATTAGTATTAAGGGGCTGCCGTGAGCCAGCATATTTCCTTCAAGCAGCCATTATATGAGACCCACCCCCGCAAGCTACCTATTTGCAGAGGGCTCCCGGGGGGGGGGGGGACACTGGGACTTGGCAGTTTACCAAATGTGCAGAAAACTTAAGTCCCACTAGGGTGGGCCAGAGATTTTGCCATGCACCCAAAATTTCTTGTCAGAAATTACTGTTGGCATTAACTTTGTTTTGGCAAAATCCTTGGTATGTGCAGAAGTTCATGGACTTTTAAGTGATGTTCCTGCAGTGCAAGGATGAACAGATGGACAATGAAAGTGGATCCCGTGAGCCCTTGTAGTTGCCAGGAGACTTACACTTACACAAGGCTAGGAAAATAAAGAACCCATCATCCACTATTTACTGCCCTTTCGATGCAAAGCTTGTTTGGCTATCTATTTGGACATATAATGCTTGTGTTAATATATATTTAAGTCAAGAAAAAGTATATATGTGTCAGTGGGTGTGTAACTTTATATCTGAAGGAAGACCAATTCTGAAGATTTCTTGCCAGCAGTGTGACACAAAATGACACCTATTTTACCCATGTAAAATACTTTATTCTAAGTACGTCGATCGCAATGGGATGGAGTTTACTGCACTGTGCTCCCAAGAACTACCTTGCTGAAAGATCACTGTGAAGAGAGACAGAAAGCTAGCTCAGCGACCCTCCTGCAAAACTACATGCTACCTATCAGGGAACAGCACAAAAGAGCTCATCGGTGACCCTGTCTACAATTAGTACAGGAGCAAACCCCCTCACAAGTTCTTCACAGAAATGACAGATCGGGGCTCCTTTTATCCTCTAATCCCACTTTGCATTTATGCAAACTGACACTAGGTAGGCCAGGCAAGTGGCTTATTTGCAAGCCCATATTAACACAGCCCGCTTTCCTTCCAGCAAACCAAGAAAGCAAGAAGATGATCCTGCTGAGTTCAGGAAGGACAAGGCGGACCACCTATTCCAACCCCCTGCCCCCAAGGCAGGAGCAACTTTGTCACATGCCAGTCACCTTGTTCAACACTTATTTATTGCATTTCTATCCTGCCCTTTCTCCCAAAGGAGCAGCAATGCAGTGAACACATCACAATGGGAATACGGCAAATGAACCCCTTCCTCTTTTCAGACTTCAAGAGCAGCAGCCTTTCAGGAGAGCATGGAAACTGACAGTGTGCACACAGCTAACACTCCACAACCAGCTGTGTCCATGGCTCCATCTGCACTGTCTCTGCAGAGATATGCACAGTGGGAACTCGGGGAGCTTCACACTGGGCCAATAGAAACATGGGAAGCTGTGTTACAGAGTCAGACCACTAGATCCATCTAGCTTCATACTGTCCACAATGACCAGCAACAATCCTCCAGGGTTTCTGAAAGGGGCCTCTCCCTGGAGATGCTGGGTACTGAACCTGGGACTTTCGGCATTCAAAACAGGCTGTCAGCCAACTTCCAGAACCCCTGTCCCTCACTGCTCTCAATGCCCAGTCACTTTACCTCTCCAAGCAGACAAATAGTGACCATATTGCAGAGATTAAGCATCCTTCTCCCTCTTGCCTTGCACTCTCCTTCTGGACAGCTGGTCTGGACTTGGCCCAGGAGAAGAGGACAAGCAAAAAGAGCAGTGGCCACAACAGCAAGGAGGTGGTGTGCCCAGCTAGAACATTTCATCCAAATAATAACAATAGTAAGGTAATTATTATTTATACTCCACCCATCTGGCTGGGTTGCCCCAGCCACTCTGGGAGGCTTCCAACACATATAAAAACATAATAAAACACCAAACTTTAAGAACTTCCTGATACAGGGCTGTCTTCAGGTGTCTTCTACAAGTTGTATATTTATTTATTTCCTTGACATCTGACGTGAGGGCATTTCACAGGGTAGGTGCCATTGCTCAGAAGGCCTCTGCCTGGTTCCCTTTAAGTTCACTTCTCACAGTGAGGGAACCGCACCAGAAAACCCTTGGAGCTGGACCTCAGGGTCTGGGCTGAACAATGGGGGTGGAGATGCTCCTTCAGTTATACAGGCCCAAGGCCATTTAGGGCTTTATAGATCAACACCAACACTTTGAATTGTGCTTGGAAACGTACTGGGAGGTCCATCAAACATGAAACCTGTCTTGGATGGAACTTGCCATTCCCAGACCAGGACTGGGGAACCATTGGACCGCCAGATGCTGGTCCAAATCCCTCGTCATCCCTGACCATTGGCTGTACTGGCTGGGGCTGATCTGTAGTCTAGCAACATCTAGAGAGGACCAGGTTCCCCACTCCTGGTTTAAGGTCATGGGAGCTCAAAACAACACATCTTTGTGGGAGACATATTAGGAAAGTCCTCACTCAAAGCTTGATGAATCCTGGTTGGTGTTTCTGGAGGCTTTGGGGATTTCCTGCTGGCCTTTTTGAAGTCACAGTCAGCTTTTGCAGTGGGTAAATGTCCCAGGACCTTGATGCCCTTGCTTGCCTACAAAAGCCCAGCTGGCTCCCCAGTTTGCCAAGCAGCTGTGGGAAATAAATTATCAGGGACTATTAGGGCACGTGGAGAAGACCAAATGACAACTCTGATCAATGATGGGCTAAAGCTCGCCTCCTCTCCCCTTATGAACCAAACCAGACCCTGTGTTCCTCATCTGAGCTCCTTCTCAGTGGGCCCTCTCGGAGGAAAATCTGGATGGTGGAAACACAAGACCAGGCCATTTCAGCGGTGGCTCCCCACTTAAGGAATGCTCTGGCCAGGGTGGCATGCTAGGCACCATCACTAGCTACTTCTAGGCACCAGGGAGAAACTTTTTTTTTTAAGCCAAGCTTTTGCTCTTTAACTTTTTGACACTGTAGCCTCTTTCAGTGGGTGGGATTTGTTAAGACTGCTTTTTATGTATCTCAAAATTTTTAACTTTTAGTTTATTTTTACCTTTCTATTATTTTAACTTTTGCTTTCCATTATATTGCAATTAACTTTGAACTTAAATTAAGTTTGTTTTTTTAAAAAAACTATTAAGTCCAATAAATAATAATTTTAAGGAGGTTGCGGGCAACATGTGGCCCTCAATATGTTGTCAGACTAAAATTCCCATTAGCATGGCCAGTGGAATCAGGGAAGATGGGAGTTGCAGCCTTGCAACAATTGGGAAGGGGCACAGGTTCCCCATCACTGCCCTATACCACCCATGGCAGATACCTGCCCAATTGTTGCAACATTCTCTGGCTTCTCCATTACGTTGAAGCCAATGCCACCCACAGACCAACCCATCTCAAAAAGCAGAAGCACCATCACCAGTCGTTGGCTACAGAGAGAAAGTGAGGTTTTCAAAACATTAACTGCTGAAAATATTCAGAACAAAAGCTGGCTGAGGGAGAAAATGCATATAGTAGGATGCCCAGGATTGACTGACCTCTGGTGGGTTTCTAAGACTGCCTATAAAAAAATAATTCTCCCCTTCCCCCAAACTAAAAAGTACATGAATGCCAAGTGTACATTTTCCTCATCCCAGCTTATGGACACCTTTAGACAGTATAATATATTCCACCCACCCAGACATCTCATGTTAATTGTTCCATAACAACAACCACTCCCCGGCTCCGTAACAACTAGAGCAGATTATAATCCTTATTTCACCATATGCAGTATGACTGGGGGCAGGGCAAAGGGATGCATCCTTTCACCATTTTTTAAACCATACTAACTCTCAGAACATGATAGTGGAAGTCAAAAGATAAAGCACTGGCATTAAGCGACTAAATATGCATTCATAGATATTATGGGGAAAAGTTAAATATGGATGTAATCTTATACCCACTTACTTGGGACTAAGTCCCACTCAAATTGGGACTTGCTTTTGACGAATCACGTACAAGATTGCACTGAAATCAGTTATTAGAATTCTGGAAACTGAAAAGGCCATTCTCAGCTGAAATCATTGTTCAGTTCCACTGCTTCCTTTTCCCTCCACAAACCATCTTTGACAATGTGGGCTGATCAATATTAGCTCAACCCTCAAACACATGCAAAGGCTTGAAGCCTTCCTAGTTGCTGTTTCCCCAACATTTTCTTCCACCCCTATTGTAAGCTACACTTACCCGAGAGTAAATCCCATTGATTCCAACAGAATTTACTTCCAAGTAAATAGCGTAGGTTTGCAGTCGCCTTCTAAAGAGGAGGGGGAAAGAGAAAGAAACATACATCAACAAGACTAGAAATATATCAGGTATTCAGCTACTTGTGTGCCTAACAAATCAAATGTTGATTCTCAAGAACCTTGAAAATGTTTCCAAGTCTGCATGGGGCAAGAGACTAAAACATCTGATGAACACTGCAGAAAATCTCCCCTCCACACCCATGTCTCAGGACTGTGGTTTAACTCTCAATATATCAGAATATTTTCCTAAACAATCTGAACTACAGATCACACCTCTTCCTTCCCAATCACTGGTCCAAACAACACAATAAAACACACTTTCACATGTCCCACCCTAATATCTATCTGTCTCAGAAAAATGGAGATAAGAAAATTAGCTGCATGCAAATCTCTCTAGCCCAGGTATCATTCCAGCCCACCCCTCTGCCGTTTCTTTCACTATCCCCACTTCCACTCTCCCAAAAAACTGAAACTGTTAGGAAAAAAGCCTTTGCATCAACAACTGTGAATAAACATTGAAGCAACAGGGGAAAGGAGTGAATGGGCAAATTCTTCCTAGCATAGGTGGAGACTGACTAGACTCTCCTCTGACCTTGTCAGTATCACCAGAGAACAGAGGAGACATCTGCACTGGTTTCCTCCTATACTTTTGTGATAAAACATATGAAAGCCATTCCCAGACGCAGATGTGTAGAAATGAAAAAAAGATGCCATGCGAAAGGCTGAAATTTCTGTCTGCGAGAACACATCCATTGACAAGTCCCTCTCGCACACAAATGGCTAGGAAGCTGACAAGCACTTGTAGATCCACTTTCTCACCTGGCCACTCATCGATTTCAAAACCAGACACATTTGCATTTAAAAGCTTTCCCACGTGCAAGCTCTTAAACATCTGAACTACCAAGTTACAGCCTGCTCCAAGATGGGCAGCCCTACAAATATACAATAAAACCGTGCAAGAAACTGCTCCCCAAATGCACAATCAGGTTCCAGGTGCGTCTGGAGCTGACAGTGCTGAAGACTGCTGCTGTTCGGCAGTACATCAGGGAACCCTACCACCCGCTCCGTGCCAAACTCCATGTGGCAACACGGGGACTCACTTCCTCGTAGGACTGTGCCCGCATGCTCTCTTCCCACCCCATCACAACTTCTGCACGTAACGACCCACACACGCAAAAGGTCCATGCAGTGCAGGAGGGCCATCCTCTCTGCGCACAGCTTGCTCCCGACAAACGTCCACCGAAATTCCCCTTCCTGGATGCAACATCCACCCACCACCCAGATCTCGGCCTCCTCCTTCTTCTCCCCAAATCCAGCTCCCTTCTTTTCATCCAAGATCAATCCACCTCCTTTTCCTCTCCTCCTCTGAGCCGGCCTGTGTGTGCAAGGGCTTTAGCAGGGGTGCAATCCTTCCTTCCCCAACCTTTACTAGAAACCGGATGGCGATGAAAACACACACAAAATAAAAGAGCCGACAGGGACGGGGGAGGGAGAGAAATGCACAAGAGAGAATGCGACATGGATATTTTTTTTGGAGGGGGTGGAGGGAGGAAATACACCCAAGCAGCCTTTTTCTTCCTTCCCCCTCTGCAAAAGCTGGGTTTGGCTTCTCCCTCCCACCTTTCCCATTAAGCGAACCCCGGAGGGCGGAAAGCGAAGGGCCCTCCCCCTCCCTTCAGAAATGGTCCCTCTCACTCGCCGTAGGAGAGCGGCGGCGGTGAGGGAGGGGGAGGGGAACGTCCCCGCATCGGGCCTGCATCGTGAAGAGGGCCATCCCATAATAATCCTCCCCCCTCTCCCTCCCCCCCCCCGCGTTCGTGTGGGTTTGTGAAGAGAAAGAGGAAAAGGCCTTTTTATATTTTAAAAAATATAATAGCACCTCTTACCTGAGGGCCTGGTCCCCTCCCCCCACGCGGACTCACCCTCTAAGGAGCCACTTCTCCCGCCCCCCTCCCCTCTCCTAAGGAGAGAGAAGAGAGAACAAGGCAGCCGAGCATGGACGGTGCAACTTAACTTCTCTCGGGGGCCCTCCAAGCCACGCCCACCGCTCCTCCGCCAGGCTACGGCCGCCGACGAAGGACCCGGGAGGCCTGGGGGCGGGGCCAGGCAGCAGGTTAGGTTGAGAGAACCTTCCAGGAAGTCAGTCTCTCTCTCTCTCCGGAGTGGGGCGGGGGAGGGGGAGAAGGGAAGCGGGCCTCCAGCTCGTGGAGAGGCTGTCTAAGGAAGTCGCCTGATTTATTTCGTGCCACCAATACAAATAAAAGTAATATACAGTATTTTTGAAGGGCTGTTGTTTTTAAACCATGGGGGCCTGTGGAGAGGTGGCAATATCATCTTGCCGCGGCCCGCGCCCGGGCAGACGGGCAATGCGTTAGGCGCCTATATGGGGAAGCCATCTTGGGAGGGATGGAGAGGCGTGGGGGGCCAGAATTGTGGCCCCATTGCAAAAGCAGCCTTGCTTGTGATATATGCATACGCTTTTGCCCTTTATTTGTTTGCCCTTTATAACAGTCCTGCAAGGCAGGCCACTGTGGTTAGTTTCCCATTTCACAGAGGAGGAAAACTGAGCCTGAGCAGTTTGGGACATGGAACAGATTTCATGCCTGCCTGGTCTATTTTCCGTCTCTTGGTCCATATGATGATGCTGGTCCATATAATAATGAAAGCTAGAAAATCTGACTTTGCCCTCAAGTAGTGAAACCATATGGTATTTCGTATTTCGTCTCAAGGAAGTGGGATTTGACTTGCAGGCTCCGTGATTCATTCCTGGCCTTGAGACATTGGAAGATGGCTATCATATATCCTCTCAACATCCCCTTATCCAGACTAAACATACCCAGATCATCTTTTTCCAAGATGATGAAGGACCATTAGGGTTGCCATATTTCAAAAAGTGACAGTCCAGAGGACACAAGTTGTTCTTTTAAAAAAAAAAAGTTGAGTATTGAGCTTTTTTACTGAGCACTCTTTCGGGGGTTTATCAGAAATAAATCCTAATGTGCTCAGTGTGGCTTACTTCTAGGGAAGCATACATAAAAATTGTAGAGCTGGGATGGACCCTTATAATCCACAGTCTTAATCTTTTCCCTAAACAAATGCCCATGCAGGAACACCTCTGGATGTGTTTTTGGCATTCTGCAGAATGTATCACTCCCACCCCTTTGAAATACATCATTCTTCCATCAAAGAAAGGACTACCCCTGCATTTAATCACCCACAGATCTCCCCTTTCAGTTTAATAAATTGCAGAACAGGCCATGGTTGCATATACACCTTCCATTTCAAGCACACACTCCACCATGAATTGTGGGGACTGTAGTTTACCCTCACAGATCTATAATTCCCAGCACCCTTAAGCTACAGCTCGCATTAAACCCCCCCCCCCCAGTATGTGTGCTTTAAATGTATGGCATGTATGCATCCTCACCCCGCTATAACTCAGTGGAAGAGCACATGCCTTGCATTTAGTAGGTTGCCACATTCAGTTCCTCACATCTCCAGTTTAAAAGGATCAGCAGCCGGATGAGCATAAATCCTACTGGATGAGGCCAATGCCCCCTCTAGTCCAGCACCCTGTTCTCACAAAGGCCAAACAGGTGTGCATGGGGCGCTCACAAGCAGGACCTGGGTGCAACAGCATTCTCCCCACCTGAGGTTCCCATCAGCTGGGATACTCCCTCTGAAACCTACACAGACATGTAGAACATTAATGTGTTTTATACAGTGGTGCCCCGCAAGACGAATGCCTCGCAAGACGGAAAACTCGCTAGACGAAAGAGTTTTCCGTTTTGGAGGTGCTTCGCAAAACAAATCTCCTATGGGCTTGCTTCGCAAGACGAAAATGTCTTGCGAGTTCCTGCGGTTCCCCCCCCTTCCCCCCTTTTTCTAAGCCGCTAAGCCGCTTATCAGCTGATCCGATAAGCTGATAAGCCGCTAAAAGCCGCTAATAGCGCTAATCCGTCAATGGGCTTGCTTCGCAAGACGAAAAAACCACTAGACGAAGAGAATCACAGAACGGATTCTTTTCGTCTTGCGAGGCACCACTGGGAGAAGTTTTACATAGTTGTTTTAAACTATTTTTACTGCAGTGCTTTTGTCTTACTCTCTTTGTAAACTGCTTTGAGGATTTTACAATCAAGAAATGTATACATTATATGTATATTCTAAAGATCTCTGCCTAGGCACAAAGCACATTCCTTTGTTTACTCCAATAGCCAGAGATACTATCTCTTGCCCGCAAAGAGGATGTCACTGCGCTCAAAGCAAGTGGTTTTGATGCTTGTTGGTAGCTTCTGTTATGGAGCTGCCATGGCAGGATGCAAAACAGTCAAGTCCATTCAATATACAGTGGTGCCTCGCAAGACGAAATTAATTCGTTCCACAAGTTTTTTCTTCTTGCGAGTTTTTCGTCTTGCGAAGCACAGTTTCCCATAGGAATGCATTGAAAATCAATTAATGCGTTCCTATGGAAACCGCCTTCAGACCAGGTCCGGGGACAGTCTGTCCCCCGACCTCTTCTGAAGGCTGGGGGGGGGGGGGACAAGGGCTTTTCTTCCCACTGCCAGCCTTCAGAAGGATGTTCTGAAGGCTGGCGGTGGGAAGAAAAGCCCTTCTTCCCACCTCCCTCCCCGCAAGCTCCGGGGACAGGAGGGCTTTGCTGCCGACCGCCAGCATTTTAAAAGCCCTCCTGTCCCGGGGCGATTTTAAAATGCTGGCGGGCGGGAGCGAAGCCTCCGCTGTCCTGGGGAGATTTTAAAATGCTGGGGGTCGGCAGCGAACGCTTCGCTCCCGCCCACCAGCATTTTAAGATCGCCCGGGGCAGCGGAGACTTCTCTGCTGTCCTGGGGAGATTTTAAAATGCTGGGGGTCGGCAGCGAACGCTTCGCTCCCGCCCGCCAGCATTTTAAGATCGCCCGGGGCAGCGGAGAAGTCTCTGCTGTCCCGGGAAGGCAGGTGGGGGGGGAGCAAAGACTTTTGCCCCCCGCCGGCCTTCAGAAGAGGTCCAGGACCTCTTCTGAAGGCCGGCTGTGGGCGAAAGTCTTTGCTCCCGACCGCCAGCAATTTAAAACAGGTCCCCGGAGATTTCCCTATGGGCTTTCGTCTTGCGAAGCAAGCCCATAGGGAAATTCGTCTTACGAAGCGCCTCCAAAACAGAAAACCCTTTCGTCTTGCGGGTTTTCCGTCTTGCGAGGCATTCGTCTTGCGGGGTACCACTGTATCAATTTTTCCTTTCTTCTCCCAATATATAAATACATGCCAGAGATATCATCAGTTTCATTGGACTGGTCATGTGGTCTGGATGCCTGATTATCGTCTTCCAAAACAACTACTCCATTACCAGCTTAAGAACAGAAAGCGAAATACCAGTGGACAACAAAAGAAGTTTAAAGTCGCTCTCAAGGCAAACCTTAAAAAAGGCAGTATAAGCACAGAGAACTGGGAAACACTAGCCTACCAGTGCTCCAGTTGGAGAACAGCCTTTACCATGGACTTTGAAGAAGCACAAACTCAGGACAAAAGGGAGAAATGTGCTAGGAGGAAGGCACGCTTGGCAAACCCTCACCATGATCAACTCCCGCCCGGAAACCTATGTTCCCACTGTGGAAGGATGTGTGGATCCAGAATTGGCCTCCACAGTCACTTACGGACTCACTGTTAAGACCATGTTCATGGAAGACAATTTTACTTGGCCACGAGTGATCACCAAAGAAAACAAAGAAGAAGACATGTCAGAGAATAATGTCAAACATGGAAATATTTAATACAAAGCTGAAACAACAGTGCAGTAGATCTTAAAATCTAAGACTGGTTAGATTGGCCTGGATTACATTCTCCCCAGCTCCTCTGCCAAGGCGTCTGTGAACCCAAAGTGTGGGCAATGGAAAGCTCCAACGTTAGAAGAGGAAACTGCTGGAGGAAAGGCACAGATTGGTGGAGGAAGAAACCTGGAAGCACCATTCGCCTACGAGGGAGTGAAGAGAGGTCCTCAAATGGGAGGTTTTTGGAAG
The DNA here is from genome assembly GCF_965112155.1 of Podarcis liolepis. Lineage (NCBI taxonomy): Eukaryota > Metazoa > Chordata > Lepidosauria > Squamata > Lacertidae > Podarcis > Podarcis liolepis. Next base: position 10,756,629 of record NC_139573.1, on the reverse strand, counting down.
AGTTACTACTAGCACCCCAACAGCCACCAGTCAAAATCAACTCTAGGGCAGAGATAGGCTGTAACAAGGTCGAGGGAAGGTGAACTTGAAGGATTCCTGCCCCCAGTGTGGTGCCTGAAACCGAAAGAGAGAAAGAGAGCATGATATGGAAGAGGCATCTTCCCGTGTGTTCCCCAGCCTGGATGGACTTCAGGGGAAATTCAGCAGCAACCTGACCGGTCTCCAGAGGCCTGACGACCGTGGCCGGCGGAGGATCTTCCTGTGGGTTCCTGGGGGCCGATCCTGATGCCGTTTCCCTGCAGGTGGAGAAATAAAAGGGCTTAGTTAACAATAATCCGAAGGAAAGCCAGGACTGCTTTGACCGCTTGAATGATACCATCTGCGACCGCCCAAGCCCATTTTGGCAAGCCGCAGAAAGAGGCGGTCCCTCTAGGCCAGGAGTAGCCAATCTTGTTCCCTCCAGATGTTGATAGGAATTGTGGACCAGCAATATCTGGAGGGCACAGCATTGACTACCCTTGCTCTAGGCAGCGGCTGTTTCCTCCAAGAGACTCCTTCAACCGAGTCTTTTAAAAGTCTGAAACTGGGTTTCTGTAGTTTCCAGCATTGCTGCCTCCATCTGTGGAGATAGAACATAGCCACCGTGGCTAGGAGCCATCAATAGCCTCCATTAATTTGTATAATCTTCTAATCTAAACCTTGGTTTAGTGCTGCGTGAATGAGCTTTGCCTCCTTCCAGCCGGTACATTCTCTGCTCTCCTTCTCTGCATGAGCAGGAGGAAGCTGGAAGCATTTACCTTCTTTTAAACACAGCTTTTTGTTTGTCTCAGCTGAGGAACATGATTTAACCCTAAGTTTTGTTTCAACCAGCACATGGTTTGATGTAGGTTTAAAAAACAAAACAAAAAAACAACAACCATAGTTCATGTTCAAACCATTATCTTGGTTTGCGTTTAAGCAACAAGTTACATTTAAGCTCGGAAGCTTTCACTTTATCTTCTCCTAGCCATGTGAAAGGTGATGACAGGAGAGCATGACCTGAGGAGGCAACTAGGCTTGTTCATGTAGCATTAAGTGATGGTTTATCACTACAGTCTAATGTGACTATCGTCTGAGCTGGTATAAGGCAGCTCTCGATGTTCGCTAGGGACGTGGGTGGTACTGTGGTCTAAACCACTGAGCCTCCTGGGCTTGCTGATCGGAAGGCTGGCAGTTCAAATCCGCACAGCGGGGTGAGCTCCTGTTGCTCTGTCCCAGCTTCTGTCAACCTAGCAGTTCAAAAGCATACCAGTGCAAGTAGATAAATAGGTTTCACTCTGGTGGGAAGGTAAATGGCATTTCTGTGTGTTCTGGCTTCCGTCACTGTGTTCCATTGTGCCAGAAGCGGTTTAGTCATGCTGGCCCCATGACCCGGAAAGCTGTCTGTATACAAACACCAGCTCCCTCGGCCTGAAAAGCGAGATGAGCGGCGCACCACATAGTCGCCTTTGACTGGACTTAACCGTCCAGAGGTCCTTTACCTTTACTTTTTACCTATGTTCGCTAGTATCTTAATATACAAAATCAAGTTTTATTGCGTTAAAATTTAATACAAATCACTTTACAAATCTGAGAACTACTTGTACTGACACACATAGCCATTAGCCAATCCCCACCCCAGCCCCATCACAAAATTTGATGGGCCATCAAGGGAGGCCACTAGGTCTGACTTGCCTCGTTGTTAACATCAAAATGGCCTTGCTGGATCTTTTTATAGATGGCTTTAGCTGTGTGGAGAAAGGCCTGGAAGGAGTAGATAGAAGGGGGAAAGTTTTTTTAAGAAACAAGCAAGATGGGTAAAATAATACAGCAATAAAGACAAGTTCCTATCCTGCACATCAAAATGGGACACAGAAATGGGTCTGGCACTAGTACAGAGGGGGAGTTATTTTCCCTCTTCCAGGGCACTGCATTCCATACTGTCTACCCATCCCGTTTTTCTGTTTTCCTCCTCCAAATCCACAGTCAGCATTCTGTCCCGGCTAAGCTTGCTCAGTCCCCACCAGAGGGAACGATACAGGCCAAAATATATGCAGGCAAACCATTCTAATGAAGGCTGTACAGGATGAACTCTCCAGCAGCTGCTGGGTATCACAGATAGCTGCTAGCTAGCCATGGCAGGAAGATGGACCTGAGCATCAGCAAATCCCCTCTTCTCTGAGCCCTTATTGTCCGTAGAATACATGATTGGGCTTGTAAACAGTTACTTCATGTGTCCCCTGTAGCAAACAAGAATTACCTTCAAGCAATCAGGCAAAGAAGCTTTTCTAAACTGTAAGAGAGCTGGGTTCTTCCCCCACCACTCCGCACCCCCCCCAACCATATTCCACAAATAACCATCTAGATATGGTGTGGTAAGGAGGCTAGCAGGCCCCCCCACCCCACTCCACATCAGCTACATTCCCCCCCCCACCTAATTGGAAAACTGCACAGTTAAATGGACCTGGGAGAATCCAGGAACCTCTGTACGCCTCCAATGCCAGTCATACAAGTCTAAATGGGGACTTCAGTTTCTGGTCCTCATGACAGCTAAGATGGGCATGAAATTCCTCTTCATCCTGGAGAAGAGTGACTAGTGGGGTGCCACAGGGTTCTGTCTTGGGCCCAGTCTTATTCAACATCTTTATCAATGACTTGGATGATGGACTCAAGGGCATCCTGATCAAATTTGCAGATGACACCAAGCTGGGAGGGGTGGCTAACACCCCAGAGGATAGGATCACACTTCAAAACCACCTTGACAGATTAGAGAACTGGGCCATAACAAACAAGATGAACTTTAACAGGGAGAAATGTAAAGTATTGCACTTGGGCAAAAAAAATGAGAGGCACAAATACAAGATGGGGGACACCTGGCTTGAGAGCAGTACATGTGAAAAGGATCTAGGAGTCTTGGTTGACCACAAACTTGACATGAGCCAACAGTGTGACGCGGCAGCTAAAAAAGCCAATGCAATTCTGGGCTGCATCAATAGGAGCATAGCATCTAGATCAAGGGAAGTAATAGTGCCACTGTATTCTGCTCTGGTCAGACCTCACCTGGAGTACTGTGTCCAGTTCTGGGCACCACAATTCAAGAAGGACACTGACAAACTGGAAAGTGTCCAGAGGAGGGCAACCAAAATCGTCAAAGGCCTGGAAACGATGCCTTATGAGGAACGGCTAAGGGAGCTGGGCATGTTTAGCCTGGAGAAGAGGAGGTTAAGGGGTGATATGATAGCCATGTTCAAATATATAAAAGGATGTCATATAGAGGAGGGAGAAAGGTTGTTTTCTGCTGCTCCAGAGAAGCGGACACGGAGCAATGGATCCAAACTACAAGAAAGAAGATTCCACCTAAACATTAGGAAGAACTTCCTGACAGTAAGAGCTGTTCGACAGTGGAATTTGCTGCCAAGGAGCGTGGTGGAGTCTCCTTCTTTGGAGGTCTTTAAGCAGAGGCTTGACAACCATATGTCAGGAGTGCTCTGATGGTGTTTCCTGCTTGGCAGGGGGTTGGACTCAATGGCCCTTGTGGTCTATTCCAACTCTATCATTCTATGATTCTATAACATGCGTCTTGCATACACAAGGTAAATTCCCAGCATTTCTGGGTAGCACTGGGAGAGAACTCTGTTGGAAGTTCTGGAAAGCCACCTTCAGTCCGTGCAGGCCAGAGGTTTTCAACCTTTTTGAGTCCATGGCTCCCTTGGCCAATTACATTCTTTCTGCGGCACCCACTCAGGAGCCAGTTATGTCACCCCCTGCCTGCAGAGCTGGCAGCCTCTCGCCCTTTTTTGAACACCTTAGTGGAGTGTTCCCTCAGCTTTCTCTGCTCTCCCCTCTACTTAGGAGTCCTCTGGGCAGCTGCTGCCACTGCCCCCGGTCTCTGATCTGCCCCCATCCTGGGAAGAGGATACACCCAGCCTCAGTATCCCAACGGAGACTGGCCAAAGGTGAATGTGAAGCCAGCACCTTACCTTGGGAGGCAGCAGGGGCAGCAGTGGGCACTCAGCTTCCAGGCAGGCCTTGCACACAGCAAGCACAAGAAAGGCCAGTACAGTACTTGCTTGCCCTCCTCTCACTAGCCTCCATTCCCAACAACAAGGGCTGGTGGACTGGCTGGCTGGGCTCCCTCGCCCACTTGCTTGCTTACTCCAAGGCAGCCTTCACTCCTGGCAACCAGCACCCCCTGGCCAGCCCCAGAGGCACCATTTGCCTGTGGAGCTTGTAGCCAGGGCTGCTGCAACAAACAGCTGTGCAAGCTTTTGGCAGGCAGAGACATGAGAGGGCATCAGAGGAGGGAGGGAAGGAAAGAGGGACAGAGGCCAGTGTTGCCCACAGCACCCCTGACCATCACATTCAAGGCACCCCAGGGTGCTATGACACACTGGTTGAAAACCACCGGTGTAGACAATACTGAGCTTGATGGAAAAGTGGTCTGATTCAGTATAAGAAATATAAGCAGTATATGTTCTTCTGCATGCGGTAAGAAGAATAAGTTATGTGAATGCTTTTCCTGGCCCAAAAGGAAACACGGACTGGAAGGGAACTGGGGGGGGGGGTAGGCAAACACCCAAGATTTTCTTCACCTCTTCTACGTTGGATGCTGTCTTTGCAGAGGTCTCCATGAAAACCATGCCGTGTTCCCGGGCAAAAGCCTCACCTTCTTCCTTCCGTACAGCTCGCCGATTTTCCAAGTCACTGCGGGATGAGAGAGGCAAGAAATATTAATTAATAATAATAATAATTTAATTTATGAATCACTCCCTACGAAGCACCTTGAAGCGATTTCACAATACAGTGCAAACATATACTAAAACAAATGCACATATATTCTTGTTCTTATTTATTCCACTTAATTTACAAATCAGCTAAACCACCACCTCAAGGTGATTTACACATAAAGTAATATACAAACATCCCAATTCACTATTATCTACCCCAGGGGTCAGCAAACTTTTTCAGCAGGGGGCTGGTCCACTGTCCCTCAGACCTTGTGGGGGGGCCGGACTATATTTTGGAGGGAATAAATGAACGAATTCCTATGCCCCACAAATAACTCAGAGATGCATTTTAAATAAAATCACACATTCTACTCATGTAAAAACACCAGGCAGGCGCCACAAATAACCCAGAGAAGCATTTTAAATAAAAGGATACATTCACTCATGTAAAAACATGCTGATTCCCGGACCATCCGCGGGCCGGATTGAGAAGGCGATTGGGCCGCATCCGGCCCCCGGGCCTTAGTTTGCCTACCCATGATCTACCCCGAGTCCTTGGCCGGTGGGGATGGGGGAACAGGTGAGTTGGAAAGCAGAAGATGACTGGATACCTCTTATTGCCGATGAGCATGACCACCATGTGGGAGCTGGAATGCTGCCGAGCATCTTCTAGCCAGGTGTACAAATGGTTGAAGCTTTCCCGTCTGCACAGAGCAAGAAAGTTAGGTCAGGGTGTGCAGTAGGAGCCTAAAGTTCCACCACTCATCTGGGCCAGCAGTGAGTGGAACATAAAGTCCCTGTCCTCTCCCCCAAGTTAAACTCTGTGCAGCACATTCTCAGCCATGCGGACCCTAAGACCCATGGTCTGACGTCGTAAGAAGAGCCTGCTGGATCAGGCCAGTAGCCCATCTAGTTCAGCATCCTGTTCACGCAGTGGCCAACCCAATGCCCATGGGAAACCCGCAAGCAGGATTTGAGCACAGGAGCACCCTCCTCTCCTGGGTAATTTCCAGAATTACTCCAGCAGTGGAGGCAGAGCATAGCCGTCATGGCTAGTAGCCATTGAGAGCCTTGTCCTCACCTGGTGATGTCATACACCAACAGAGCTCCGGCAGCCCCTCTGTAGTACGAGCGAGTGATGGAGCGGAAGGATTCCTGGCCAGCCTTTGGAGTGGGAGAGAGCCAATCAGGAAACACAAAAAAATGGAGCTGTCTAAACTACAATGGTACCTCTGGTTACTTACTTAATTCGTTCCGGAGGTCCGTTCTTAACCTGAAACTGTTCTTAACCTGAAACACCACTTTATCTAATGGGGCCTCCCTCTGCTGCCGCGCCGCAGGAGCACGATTTCTGTTCTCATCCTGAAGCAAAGTTCTTAACCAGAGGTAATATTTCTGGGTTAGCGAAGTCTGTTACCTGAAGCGTATGTAACCTGAGGTACCACTGTACTAGCTAAGCATGCCCACACCTATAGCACTCATCCCCTTTCCATCCCTCTTCCCAGGAAACCCTGGGCATTTTAACTGGAATAGAGGCCTCCTGTTTTAGGGCATATCTGTACCATAAATTTAAAGTACTATGCCACTTTAACAAACATGGCTTCCCCCGAAGATCCCTGAGAAATATAGTTTGTTAAGAGTGCTGAGAGTTGCAAGGAGACCTTTATTCCCCTCAGAAAGCAACAATTCCTAGAGCGCTTTATCAATCCATCTTTCTAGGGAACTCTGGGAATTGTAGTTGTTGCAGCAGCACCCTTAACAAACTACATTCCCCAGGATTCTTGGAGCAGTGGGGGGCCACGACTGTTAAACTGATGTAAGAGTGCTTTAAATGTATGGTGTAAACCGGTCTCCTTAGCCCTCAATCCCCCTCCCCCCTCCACTTTCCAAAATTCGGACCCACAACCCCTCCTCCTGAAATTCCAGCCTCTCTATTCTCCTAATTTGTTCCTTTCTTCCTTCCAACTCTGCAGCCCTGGAGCAGTTGGTTAAACAGGGCTGGAGGAATAATTTCCTGCCTGTCAACACTTAATTAAAACAAACCGAAACAGGTTGGAGCTCTGGCTGGGAGCAGATGCCCAAGATGGGGATAGACAACCAACTAAAACAAAATGATCCCTGTGAAGCTAAAATGCCCTTGCTCTGTTTTGGCACTCCAGTCCCCAAAATCGTTCCTTCGCAATTGCAAAGGGTCAAGGCTTCAAGGGGAGCTCACCGTGTCCCAAATTTGCAGCTTGATCTTTTTGTTGTCAATGGTGACCATCCGTGCACCAAACTCTACACCTGGTGGAGAAATGGAAGAACAGGAGAAAGCTCAGAGGGGAGGAACTCTCCACAACCCAACCCGCCATATCATTCAACCCATGTTTCTCATTATATCCCGGCCTGTGAATTACCCCCCCCAACTCCTTCCAGTTCTACCACCTTCAGCCAATCAAAGGTCTTCTGCTCCTATAAGCGACCCATTCTCCCTCACTGGTCCTTAGACATGAAACTCCTGGCTTGGATACATATGTGGCATCTTTTCTCTCCTTCCTGTTGTCCTCAAATCCAGCAGCAGAGCAAGCCGATCAGGCACCTGGAGCAGCGCATGCCCTGCACCCAGGGGCGGGGCCAGCTGGGGCAGGACACTCCATGGGGCCTCCGAGGAGTCAGCCTGTCTCCTCCCACTCAGCTGCCCTACAGCTGAGGGGGAGGCAGCAGGCGGACTGTTTGGGGCAGCACGGAGCCTGCGGGTGCCCAAGCCACTGCGTCACTCCCAGGAGAGATGAGTGGCTCGGGCGTGCTGCAGAACCTGCGGTGAGTGCCGCCAGCATTTTATCACCCCCTCAGTGGTGACACCTGGGGCACCCTACCCCCCACTGCACCCCCCTTCTTCTGCCCCTACTCAAATCCCCCTTTATCCTCATGGGTTATCTTCTTCCTCCTCATTCCCACTTGCTATCCAAACTGCTAAGCATGTGTCTTTGGTCTTAACCACATTCATTCCTCCAGGCTTTTCCCATCATCTCTCTGTGTCACTCTTTTATTTTAAATTGCAGGCTCCTGGAGAGTGGAGACCCTTTTTGCCTATGTGGCTCTGTGTATGTACATACTTACATATATATACATATGCACATGCACACACACGCACACACACACAGAGACCTTACTGTATGCTTGTGAAACATGGACCACTTATAAATGCCATCATCAGCTCCTCGAAAGATTCCATCAATGATGTCTCCGGAAATTTTTACACATCACTTGGGAAGACAGGCGAACTAATGCCAGTGTACTGGCAGAAGCAAATATCACCAGTGTCAAAGCAATAATTCTTCAACATCAACTTTGTTGGACTGGCCATGTTGTGAGGATGGCTGATTATCGTTTCCCAAAGCAATTACTCTATTCCAAATTTAAGAAAGGAAAGCGTAGTGCCGGTGGTTAACAAAAGAGGTTTAAAGACTCTCTCAAAGCAATCTTTTAAAAAATGTAGTATAAACACTGACAACTGGAAAACACTGGCCTGCGAGTGCTCCAGTTGGAGAACAGCCTTTACCAAAGGTGTCGTGGGCTTTGAAGACACTCGAACTCAGGGTGCAAGGGAGAAACGTGCTAAGAGGAAGCCATGCTTGGCAAACCCTCACCATGATCAACTCCCGCCTGGAAGCCTATGTCCCCACTGTGGAAAAACTTGTGGATCCAGAACTGGCCTCCACAGTCACTTACGGACTCACTGTTAAGACCGTGTTCATGGAAGACAATTTTACTCGGTCACGAGTGATCGCCAAAGAAGAAGAAGAATACACACACACACACAAGAGAAAGAGAGAGAGATGGTGCTGTTGTTATGGACTGCGTTTCTGTACACGCTGAAAAGGAGCCTCTGTGCCCCCCTGTTCTCTCCCTACCGCCCAGCTGTAGGGTTTCGTGTCCCCCCAGCTTTGTTCCTCCATTCCAAATACATGCAACAACACTCCCTCCTCTGGAACCCTGCTTAAATAATACCCCAAGGCCCATTGGGGACTCACCTATGGTCAAGTCATGGACAGCTGTGAACCGCTTATCTGTGAACTGTAACAAGAGGCAGGATTTCCCAACACCTTTGGAGAAAAAAAAAGAAAATAAATTCAGAAGCTGTTGTACAAAAACAAACAAACAAAACCCTTTGATCAGTGGTGGCTGGTGCCCATTGAGACCCATAGGATGGAAGGAAAAAGGCCCACAAATGCCAGTGCCAAGCAGAGACACCAACTCTAGCTTTGCTCCCAGCAGAGTTCTACAAAGGCAACACCTGCAACAAGGAAGACCACAGACAGTGCTGCCCCTGGTGGAGGCTGGCAGAGGACCAACTGATGTTTATTTTTGTTTTAATTTTATTTATTTATTCAATTTATATACTGCCCTTTATCCAAATATTCCAGGGGGGTATACAACATTAGGAACTTAATTTACACACCATAATAATAAAAAACATAAGACACAGCATAATCATCAAACAAGCATAATAACAGCCCCCCCCTGGCCACATTTAACAGGCCATAGATTGTTTAATGGCCAAAGGCAAAGAGGACTGTTTTCACCTGGCATCTAAAGTCATGTAACGATGGCACTGGGCGAGCTTCTCTGGGGAGAGCATTCCACCACAGAAAAGGCTCGTTCTCATGTTGCCATCCTCTGAACCTCTTGGGGAGTGGGGACATAGAGAAGGGCTTTGGATGACAAGCAGAGGGTCTGAGTCGGTTCATATGGGGAGAGGCAGTTCTTAAGGTGTTGAGATCCTGAAGCTTTGTAGGTCAAAACCAGCATTTTGAATTGGTTGGTGGGGAGGGGCCTTCTTTGTCCTATGGACTGGCCTCGAGTTGTACAAGTTACAAGGAAGCCTCTGCAAACCTCTTGGGAGAATTTCCACACTTTCTCTCGAGACTTTATTTATTTGCCATATATACAGTAGTTCCTTCTTTATACAGCTGTCATGCTCCCTTTTATGTGGCTCTTACACTGGCTTTATTAATGTTGTTTTTAAATGTATGTTTTGCTTGTTGTTTTTGTTTAGTCGTTTAGTCATGTCTGACTCTTCGTGACCCCATACTAAACTTAGATCTAATTACAGCAAAAAAGGTCATCAAACAAAGATTGGAGGAGGTTGACTTGCAACAAAATCTTACTACAGGTGGAGGTACATGTTCCCCGATAAACCAGGGCATTACATTTATGTCCCAGATACCTCAATATCTGTCTACCTTATCGGTTGCGTCGCATAGATTCGCTTTTGTTAGAGCCAGATTTAATGTGTTCCCCTCAAATGTGCTGAACAATAGATTTTCTAACGGTAAAACCTGTTTTATGCGCATGTGACAACAAATCAATAGAATCCCTTTATCATATCTTGTTTAATTGTCCTTTATATATTGTTCCCCGATCAAGGATTCTGAGTTCAATCATTTTGGAAACTGTTGCTAAACCACCTGAATTACATCTAGCCTATCTACTCCAGGACATCGACTCTTATAGAACATTACAGGTTGCAAGATTCCTGAACTCTGTTCTTTCATATAAAAGACTTCATGGAATGCTGCATGACTATTAAAATCTAGTAAACTCTATCCACCATCTTTATATTCAAGGCCACAATATGGTACATCTAGAGACTGCATGTAATGTGAAGGAGATTATGCGTTGAAATATTTTAGTTGATATTTTAGAATGTAAAATGCTATTTTATTTACTGATTGGTTTTACCTGGTGGGCTTATAGCCGAATAAAGTATTATCTATCTATCTATCTATCTATCTTCGTGACCCCATGGACAAGAGCACACCAGGCTTTTTGCTATATTTTCCATTTGTTTTATATTTGTAATTTTGTAACACTGCCCAGAAACAACATGGTCCATAATTCGGGGAGAAAAGGCAAGCAGGCATGGCTAAACAAGAATGTCTTTGCTCTTCACTAAGGGGCAAACAGACTTCCTGAAGTAAGGGCCTCTACAAGCTTGGCTCTGTGACTTAAAAGGCCCAGTCTTCCACCTAACCTGATGATGAATCCAGTGGCTAGGCAGGAAAATGTGGGAGAAGAGGGTTTGATGACAGGCTATGTGAAGGACCATTTAAGGCAGAGTTGGAGAACCCATGAGCCTCCAGATATTGCTGGACTCCATCTCCCATCACCCCCAGCAACCAGCACTGACAGTATTCAGGGATGATGGGAGTTGTGGTCCAGCAACATCCGCAGTGTCCCAAGCTCCCCATCCCTTTAAGGCTTTGTAGGCAATAACTCCTACTGTCTTGTAGAAAAACAGAGACCCTTTATTTCACTTCCACAATTTGGTTGGCAGACGTGAAACCACTCCCATCTTCCATTGCTTTGATCAACAGCACAACTGAATCTCACCACCTCTCTGTTCTATACTGGCAGCTAAAAAGGTAAAAGTAAAGGAGCCCTGGACGGTTAAGTCCAGTCAAACTTGGCTAGAGGGTGTGGCGCTCGTCTTGTTTCAGGCTGAGGGAGCTGGCGTTTGTCCTCAGACAGCTCTCTGGGTCTTGTGGCCAGCATGACTAAACCGCTTAGGGAGGCTCAGTGTTAGAGAGACTTGTAAGATTATATGTAAGATATAGTATGGTTGGTCTGCGGGGACTTTGCAGGATCTTGGCTTCTGAGCTTAGACCATCTTACCCAAACCTTGTGTATGGTTGGTGAGGGTGGGACTGGGCATTAAGATTACTGTGTATAATTGATAATATTACTGCTGTTCAGCCTACTCAAAGATCTACATTATAATACTGAAGAGAGCCAGTGGAGACAAGGCATCAGCTGAGGGAGGCGCTTTTGTTCATGACACCTTGCCTCTGTAACTCCGTTTGTGTCCACTTCCCAGGTTTCCTCCTAGATTAGTCACGTTCGCAACCCGAGGTATGACTGTACTGTATCTCTTTGCAAAAGAAACAAACCGAAAATGCTTCCTTTTGCCCTGTCCTGTCCACCTCCAGCTTTCAACAGGGTTTGAAACCTGCTGTTGTTACTATTACTATACTATTATTGCAACATAATGCAACAATCCTCCTGAACTGTAGTAACCTGTCATCATGGGTTATATGTGTTTAGACAGTGATTTTTTTTTACAGCAGCGATTTTATACCTGTGCATCATCAGTGGGTCTAAGATCCCTGTGATTAAGAAGTACAGGGAGGAGGAATTAAAAAAACAAAAATGTAAGGCAGACCTATCCAAGCCTTTCCGTGGTTCCCACACTGACAGCCCAATTCTATGCATGTTTACTCAGAAGTAAACAGAGTTCAGTGGTGCTTACTCCCAAGCAGATGTTGTGTTTTGCTAGTTAAAACTGTGCTTTGTTCTGTCCTTTTAATTCTAGTGTGATTTTAGGAAACGTCACGCATCCTTGGGTGGGCTGTGCCAAAAAAAGGGGCGGACTATAAATAATGTCACAAACAAAACAAAACAAAAGTGCACAGGATTTGTAGCCTTGTGTTGGGGAACCCAGAGCTAGGAAGTGGTCCTTTTACACAGTGTCAGATGGTCAATATCTGCAAAATGGGATCAACGGTGTCCTTCCTCACAGGGTTGATGTAAGGTCGCACACTCTATATAGTGACCTAAATAGTGACCTCTCTCTCTATGTATGTATATGTATATACATGGTGAGCAAGTTCACATTTGCCTTAAATAGTAATATCCCCGCCCCCACAGTCCCCACCCCCGACCCGAGGCTGAAACTCCCTCATTTTCCCCGCCCATACCGGTGTCCCCGATGATGACGTATTTGAAGAGATAGGCGTAGGACATGGCTCTGAAGCCCCCCTAAACCCCAGCCCCGGCCTGGAGGTTCTCCAGGGGCCACTCTAGCTCATTCAACAGCCGCCATGTCTATTGCTCTCGCGCTCCCTGTCCTTCCTCTCCCTCCCTCCCCCGTCCTGTGACGCTCTGGTTTTCCTTTTCCGGCACCTTTTCCAGCAAGCCGGTGGCTACAGAGTTAATCGGTCCTTTCCGCGGCCGCTCTGGCCCGTCCCTCGTTGGCCGGAGCCACGTTTCCTGCGTCGCTCTAGGCACCCTGGCGGTTTAACGTCACAGCCCCTCCTCCTCCTGCAAAAACAAACGAACAACCCGAACCGTTAGGCGGTTTGCCGAACCGGCCGTTTTACGTCACATCCGCTGGTCTACTACCCTCTCCCGACGTGTGCGTAGGGACGCTCTAGCATCTGCCCTTCCTCCTGCCCTGCACTACGCTCTAGCCTCCTCCTCGACTCGGCTCTATCCTCTCCTCCTCAGCGGCTCAGGCGGGCGTGTTCAGAGAAAGAGCCGCGGCCGTCCGACCGTGCGGGGCTGAGTGGGAAGGAAATTTGCCCTAATAGTTCCCCTCAGAGAAGTAATAAATAGCAGCGGAGGGAAGGCCGGGCGGAAGTGACGCGCGTTCCCGGCCTGAGGTCGGGTGGGCGGAAGGGCTTTCCGGTTCCGGTTGAGGAGCTGGGGAAGAAAGACGGGGGGGAGGGGGAGAGTGCGGCGGGGTCTCCCCCTCTCTTCGGCGAGGCTCTGAGGCTGCGGCCATGGAGGTAAGAGAGCCTAACTGGCGGTAGGGACCCTGAGACAACCACTCTGGGGGGTGGGGTGGGTGACGGTGGGTCCCCCATGCCTTTTAAAAAGGGTCCCCATGGGATTGGCTCTGTGGAGGGAAAGGGCATAATATGGGGCTGGGGAGGAAGGGGAATGGGATGGGGCTGAGGTTATCAGGGGGTCCAGTGTATCCCCCCCCCCGATTGTGTGTTTGGTACCTTCCAACGTATCCTTAAGGAGCCCAACTGACGGCAAAAGAGGGGAGGGGTGCGGGGTTCAGCAGTTGCCTTGGGCCCAACTTGGCCTCTCCTAGCCTGTCCATCTTCCTAACTTCTTATCCCCCCAAAAAATCTCTCTTTTCGCCGCCTCTTGTCATTTGAGAGGATGTGGAGGACCCCTCTAGATTTTTTGGCTAGTAGCCACTGGCCGGCTCATCCTCTGTGGGTTGAACCCCACATCAGAGATATGACACAGTTGGGGACGTTTGAGGAAGGTTGTGGGGAGAAAGGGGGTGTCCTTGCGGGAAGGGGATGCCTTGGAAGTGGGGGTGAGAGTTCCACCAGGAAGCAAGTTAATATTTAATGGAGTTCATTCCGGGGCACAAAGGTGAAAGTTCAGACCTTGGATTGTGCTGGGTTAGAGTGGAATAAGTTCAGCTTGCATCTTGTACTAATGCCAGCTGTGGATTCCCACCCCCATTGTGGGTGCTTCACTCCTAGTAACATGGATAAATGTGGCATGGGTTGCTCATGGGAAGCTCTTTGCAGATTGTCCTACCTTACATGTGCACAAAAATGGCATTTGTTCTCTAAAAGCCTGTGATCTTCCTTCTGTGTCTCTTCTCCACATCACATACACACATCTTAAATACCCCCGAAATGGCAATAAAATGTTGATCAGAATATACTTGAGTCCATATAAGTTTGTTTTTGGGAGGAAATCAGTTGAATGTCATTTGTTCAGTTTTGATCTCTCCAGGAAAGAATATCTACCCCTCCCAGGATAGATTGGGTAGAAACTAATTTTGCATATAGCTGTTCTCCTCCTATAGTTTGGTCTGTATGGTCCATCTGAAGTTACTCCTCCATGAGCACTTTGGCGTTGCACACTTTCAACCACTTGCACATCATCCTTTTGACATTTGTTGGTCCCATTGGTGTGACTTGAGTGTAAGATGTGCCCTGCTTGGCTGGGACAGACAGTTGGATCCAGTGACCTCTGGGCTCTTCCGAACCTGAAGTTGTGTGCCAACTACACATGCCTTTGCCTACCTATTTACCTTCAGATGGTTTGCACTACGACTCCCATCAGCCCCAGCTAGCCTGGCCATGCTGGCTGGGAGTGATGGGAGTATAGTCCAAAACATCTTCAAGGAATCAGATTGGTGAAGGCTGCCCTACCCCTTGTTGTATCTAGTCTGCTCATGTTAGCTTGGAATACAGTTGAGCTGCATGATGACTGCAGATGTTTCCTCTCATAGCATGCTCAGTTGCCCTTTATAGTCTTTCAAAACTGTGTGAGGCAGTGATGTCATTGCTCATCTTGGGCAGGGCACCTTGGGACTACCTGGATCCAAGGAGTGCCTTGGAGCATGTGCTTGGATGAAGGTCAAAGTACCACTCATTTAGCTCACTGACGCTGCTTATTACAAGGTGCCTCTGCATGAAATGATTTTCTGACCTTAAAATTGACTACAGGTAGTTGTCCTTGCCACAGACCTGCTTACGACATATGGAGCTGTGTTCAGGGGGCTGTAAATCAGGGAGTCTGAAGTGGCAGGAAGGCTTAAGAAGTTCTAAATTCACATTTGTGCTTGGCTGTATGTATGTGTTCAGAAGCACCAAATAGGAATTCCAATGTGTTTTAATATTTTTTCAACTCTCTGCTCTCTTAGAGCATAGGGAACTGTATTATACTGAGTCAGACCACTGGCCCATCTTGCTCAACATTGCCCACACTTGACTGGCAGTGACTCTCCAAGGTTTCAGGCAGGGAACAATCCCAACCCTACCTGGAGATGCTGGGGACTCGACCTGGGACCTTCTACCAGGAAACAGTTTCCTCTGTCTCTCAGCTGCAGTCAGTTCAAGCGTTACTTGTCAGGAGTAGGATTTGAACCCATAACTCAGGGGAGATGGTGACAAGAGAGCCAGCGTGGTGTAGTAGTTAAGAGCGGTGGACTCGTAATCTGGTGAACTGGGTTCGCATCCCTGCTCCTCCACATGCAGCTGGTGGGTGACCTTGGGCCAGTCACACTTCTCTGAAGTCTCTCAGCCCCACTTACCTCACAGAGTGTTTGTTGTGGGGGAGGGAGGGAAAGGAGAATGTTAGCCGCTTTGAGACTCCTTCAAGTAGTGATAAAGCGGGATATCAAATCCAAACTCTTCCAAACTTTGTAGGCACCTCAGCCGTCCTGGCTTCTTAAATCATAGTGGCTCCACTGGGGCTCAAACACACAACCCTCTGTGTTTAAGCAGATATTACAATCATGGAATCCACATGTTGTGCCCTTGCCATGAGAAGAAGCTGAGGATAACCTTGTGCGGTTGCTAGGCAACTGCAGCATACTTCCTCCCACACCCATTAAGATTATGGTTATCCAGGACCTGGAGCATTGGGGCAGGAATGTTCAGCAGTGAGTTTTTATGCTTGTGCACACAAGCCCCCAGTCTGGCCCTCAGCCTAGAAACCAGGCCTGTCCAACAGAGGAGGGCGGGAACTCTGAAAATGGTAGAGTCCCTTTCAGCCGAGTCTCTTCCATTCATTCATTCATTCATTCATTCATTCATTCGGTATGGGGAACATGAATATACAAAGCGGCATTTAATGAGTCGAATGATAAGCCCATCTAGTTTTCTACTCTGACTGGCAGCAACACTCGAGGGATGCAGCACCCCCCCCCCCAATCACTATACAATAACTGCACAGCACCAGAGGTTTAGAGTGTAGCAATTGGGTAGGGTGATGGATTGGGCTGTTAAGCTTCTTGGCTTCTGCTTCAGTAAGATTACTGGCCTCTGCTGCTGTGCTTTCTTAAACAGCTGCTCAATTTGCAGACATTAGCAGGAGAAAATGCTGGTCTCAGTGCTGCGAAAAGCTTTTTGTGTGCTGATGCCTGCTAAAGGCTCAGTAGTAGTTTGAATGTCTTTTTTTTAAAAAAATTGCTGGCGTGTGACTCTTCTTTAGACCTCTGGTGAGGCCAGTGGGTGAAAGCAAGGGGACAGCCTTGGCACCATAGATGACATTTTCATTCCCCCACTACTTGGTGATGTACCTATATATCATTCGGAACTGGTTTGATGTCCATATCGTCATAATCAGTTTCATAATTTTTGACCTGGCAATATATCGCGAATCATGATGTATGTTTGTGTGTGCTATGCAAAAATCACAATGTGGGGGAAACCGTGAAGCTAGCTAGTGCCTCTACATAGCTCCATCCTTATTTCAGACATCTTGGCATATCAGTATATTGTGAAGTTTAGCTGGTGATATATCACAATGTTGCAAAGCAGATATCACTCAGCCCTGCCACTTGGCTGAATGACACTGCACTGGTGACCTTTAAAGCAGCATTATTCTCAGTGTGGTAGCGTGGCAAGGCTAGGCCCAGGGAGGCCCAGGTTGAAATTCATTTGCCGCTCAACCACATTAGGTGACCCTGGGCAATTTTACTGTTTCTTGGCCTAACTTAACTCAAAGGGTGGATTTCGTGGGCATTCAGTAAAACTGAATGTTGGGTAAAAGACGGCACTTCTTCACACAGGACGTAATTAAACTATGGAACTTGCTGCCACAGGAGGCAGTGATGGCCACCAACTTTTGAAAGAGAGTTGAACAAATTCGTGGGAGAGAAGGTTACTAGCCACAATGTTACTAGCCACAATTGGAGGCATCAGTGCTTCTGAATATCAGTTGCTGAAAACCACAGGAGGGGTGAGGGATCTTGTATTTGGGTCCTGCTTGCGAGTTTCCTGCAGGCATCTCATTGGCCACTGTGAGAACAGGCTGCTGGACTAGATGGGCTTTTTTGCCTGATCCAGCAGGGCTCTTCTTATGTGTTCTTATCCCGAGGTAGGGCTGGGAGAAACTCCTGCCTGGAGCCACGGAGAACAGCTGCTAGTCGGTGTAGACCAGGGGCAAAGGTAAAGGGACCCCTGACTGTTAGGTCCAGTCGTCAATGGCTCTGGGGTTGCGGCGCTCATCCCACTTTACTGGCTGAGGGAGCCGGTGTACAGCTTCCGGGTCATGTGGCAAGCATGACTAAGCCACTTCTGGAGAACTAGAGCAGCGCACGGAAACGCCATTTACCTTTCCGCCGGAGCGGTACCTATTTATCTACTTGCACTTTGATGTGCTTTTGAAATGCTAGGTTGGCCGGAGCAGGAACCGAGCAATGGGAGCTCACCCCGTCGCAGGGATTTGAACTGCCAACCTTCTGATTGGCAAGCCCTAGGCACTGTGGTTTAATCCACAGCACCACCTGCGTCCCAGACCAGGGGTAGTCAACCTTTTTATACCTACCACCCACTAATGCATCTTTCTTGATGGTAAAATTTCCTTAAAGCCCACCAGTGCCCAATGCAAGGAGGATTCAGCTTGTGCTGTAGAACCCCCTACATCCCACCTAGAATCCTGAAATGCCCACTAGTGGGCAGTAGGGACCAGGTTGACAACCCCTGGTGTAGACAGTACAGTGGTGCCTCGCAAGACGAAAAGAATCCGTTCCGCGAGTCTCTTCGTCTTGCGGTTTTTTCGTCTTGCGAAGCAAGCCCATTAGTGGATTAGCGCTATTGGCGGCTTAGCGGGCTTAGCGGATCAGCTGATTAGCGGCTTAGCGGATCAGCTGATTAGCGGCTTAGCGGATCAGCTGATAAGCGGCTTAGCGGATCAGCTGATAAGCGGCTTAGCGGATCAGCTGATAAGCGGCTTAGCGGATCAGCTGTTAAGCGGCTTAGCGGCTTAGGATCAGCTGAAAAGCGGCTTAGCGGCTTGGGAAAAAGGGGGGGAGGGGAAAAAACCCCGCAGGAAGCAAGCCCATAGGAAATTCGTTTTGCGAAGCACCTCCAAAACGGAAAACCCTTTCGTCTAGCGGGTTTTCCGTCTTGCGAGGCATTCGTCTTGTGGGGCACTACTGTACTGACCTAGATAGACCAGTGGTGTGACTCCTTTTAAGGTGGCTTCCTTTGTTGCTATTCAGTATCAACTTCTGACTAATGAGCTTTTTAAGACTGCGGAGGTGGAGGCCACAAGTGATGGTTTTACGAGTTCCCAAAGTGTGAGTGGCGCTACACCATGGATTTGTCTGGTTATATTGGACTTGGGGTGAGGCTGCATTTGTGGTGGAAGAAAAATAAATAAAAGGATTGCTAATATTTTCCTTTCTCCCCCTAAGTTCCCTGGAGGAAATGAGAATTACCTGGCTATCACCGGGACAGCGCACCCCTTTTTGTCAGGGGCCGAGGTGAGTTTGGCTGCTTGCAGGGGCTGAGGGTGCAGGGCAGTTGGCAGTGGAGGGCATGGAATGCAAGTGCTGGATGGCAGGAACTGGGGAGACGTTGCCACCTGCAGCTCGCAGCAGACCAAATGCTTTGCTGTGCACAAGGCTCCTGGTTCATTTCCTGGTGCCTCCAGTTTCAAGGAACTGTCCTCTTGTCTGAGACCCCAGAGAATGAAAACAAGGGGGAGAGCAGGCTTCAGTGTTTTGCTCTGTGTGTTCCTCTTTGAAGCTTAAAAAGCTTGCAAATTGAGAATCGCCTTGTTCTGAAAATCAGAACTTAAGAAGCATCCTTAAATAAGTGTCGCTTTTTATTATTTATTTTTGTTTGCACATCCCACCTTTCCTCCAAGGTGGCACATATGGTTCTTTCCCCCTCTCCACAACAACCCTGTGAGGTACATTAAGCTGAGAGGCGGTGACTGGCTCAACGTCACCCAGCAATCTTCACAGCTGAGTGGGGGATTTGAACTCGGGTCTCCCAGGTCCTAGTCAGACACCCTAACAGCTACACCAGCAGGGACCCTAAAGGGCCACTTTGTTCAGAATAGACCATACCGGGCTGGATGGACAACGTCTGATCTAGTGTAGTGTGCCTTTCCTAAGTTTGTACATCTGCATCAAAGTCTCTCTTTCTCTCTTTTCCTCCCTCCCTTTTGCTCAGACCTTCCACACGCCAAGCCTGGGGGATGAAGAGTTCGAGATCCCACCCATCACGCTGGACGCTGACCCCTCCCTGGCCGTTTCTGACGTGGTTGGCCACTTTGAGGACCTGGGCGACCCTGTGACTGCCCCAGACACCACTTTTTCTGCCCAGTATGGGGTGCAGGCGCTTGACATACCTGTGGGCATCAGCCCTGGTCTCATGGAGCAAGGTGGGGGACTGCTGAGCGGGGGGCTGGCCATGGTGAGTACCCTGCCTTACATAGTTTTGAGAGTTCATGCAGTCATCACATGACTCCCCTGGTGGGCAGAACAACATCTTCTGGGGCAAAATCTGGTTTGCAGGTTATCGTGTGTTAGCTTTCAATTTGCCCGTACCCTTCGAGAGATTCTCACGGGCCAGGGCAAGTTGGTTCAATTCCTAGCTGTCACGGAGGAGAACTGCCCCACGTTCTCGTGGAGCTGGCTTCAGGAGGTGGGGAGGAAAATGCCAGAAGCATCCAAGCTGTTTTCCCCAACACAATTCCAGAAATCATCTTTGTGCCATTCTGGCCGCAGCAAACATTGGTGTGTGAGAGGGGGGCGGCTTCTGTCAGTGCTGCGATTCACTTCAGCTGGTTGCCAATCTCCACACTGCGTGATTTCCTTTAGAAGTCCTCAGTTTGTTGCCTTCGTGGCCCCCCCTTTCCCTCCAATAAGCCCAAGGTGGCGTGCATGGTTCTCCCCACAACAGCCCTGCGAGGTAGGATAGAGTGCAAGGCAGTGACTGGCCCAAGGTCACCCAGTGAGTTTCATGGCCAAGTCTAGGATTTGAACCCTGGTCTCTTTGACAATCTTAGCCTGACAATCTATCCACATCACCACACTGGCTCTGTGTTCCATTCCTCAGTTGCTTCCCAAAAAATGTCCGAACAATGAAAATATTAGCGGCAAAAGCAACTGCCCAATTTCATGTCGTATATATAAAAAATGATTTTAACAATTAAAAATAAATAAATACTTCCATGTGTAAAAGTAAGTTCATATCCAGTACAGATGGAGGCTTAGATACAGATCACTGCTTAAAAGGCTTACTAAAAAAAGGAGGGTCTTCAGTGGAGCTGTAGCTCAGAGGAAGATCATCTGCCTTGCATGCAGAAAGGTCCCAGGTTCAATCCCCGGCATCTCCCGGTAGGGCTGGGAAAGATGACTTGCCTGCAACCCTGGAGAGCTGCTGCCAATCAGTGTTGATGATACTGAGCTAGGTGGGCCAATGGCCTGGCTCAACAGAAAGTTGCTAAGCACCAAAAAGACATCAGAGACAGACAGGGAGGAGGAGGAGTATTTATAAGTGGGACCTGCAACAAAATGTTACAGCGTATTCTTCCTCTTAGTGGGAGTGCTCCTATTCCAGTTTCCAGCCAGCCATTCCTTCCAAGGATAGCATTTCACTCTTCCCCCACTTCCCAGTTTTCCGGTTTTCTGTTCCTATTGACCTGCAGCATTCTGTGGTCACTGAAGAACGTTCTCAGCCTTCCTTTGTTTTTGGCTGGGGTGTGTGCATGTTCAAAATATATATATATTTTTTTGTACTTTTGCCAACCTTGGGCTTCTCCCAAATGAGAGCATCCTAGAAGACACCACAGCTGGCTGAAATCCTGAACAGGAACCCATTTTGCCGTCTGTGTCCCGTCACCAAACCCCATTCGCTTGGAGCTTTTCAGTCAGCTCCATTGTGCAATTAAACATTCTATTAATTCACACACCCATTTAAAAACATGTAAGTACCGTATTTTTCGCCCTATAGGACACACTTTTCCCCCTCCAAAAATGAAGGGGAAATGTGTGTGCGTCCTATGGGGCGAATGCAGGCTTCAGGAAGCTCTGCGCAACCCTAGGTTATGTAACCCTAGACCGGCTCCGAGGGTTGCGCAGAGCTGCCTGCAGTCCCCGGCTCAGCGCAACTCTGCGTGGCCACCGGGAGCGGGGCGCGAAGTCCCGTCCCCCTCCCGATGGCCGTGCAGAGCTGCCTGTAGTCCCGGGATCAGTGCACTTCTCCCCATAGCCAGCCCCACAAGCTCGGGGGACAGCGGGGAGGCAGAGCGCGCCTTCCCGCTGTTCCCCGACCTGGTTCTTCCAGCCCCGCACCTGGGGGGGGGGGAAATAATTTTTTTCTTTATTTCCCCCCCCCAAAAGTAGGTGCGTCCTATGGGCCGGAGCGTCCTATGGGGCGCAAAATACGGTAATTAGGCTTCAATAATAAACGGATTCAGGCTGGTCAGGGACGTTAGCTCAGGGGTTGAATTTCCTTCTTTCACCAGCGTCTTCCTTGCACAGCAGGAAATGGCAGGAGTCTGGTGTGCTGCTGTTATCAGCAAACAAGATAAGCTCCTGGTTCTCCCCCAAACCCTCTGACAAGCGCAGAGGGCTTTGGCCGAGACATGTGCTGTTCTCTACATTTCAGCCCAAGTGAAACAAGAGAGGATACACAACGCAAGGGACTCCTTGCAGGAGAAGGCTATCAATGGCTGCTATGCTCTGCTTCCATGGCCAGAGGCAGTAATGCCGCAGGAGGAGTGTGTGGTTTTTTTCCAAGTCGGAGGGGACAGGAGCTGTTGGGCATCTTTCTTACTGGAGGGCCAGACCGTTGCACAGATTTCTACCTTTCTGTAACCATTGACACGACCCTGAATTCTCCTTCTGCAGGATTTGGACCACCCCATGGGGACGCAATACAGCGCCAACCCGCCCGTCACCATCGATGTGCCCATGGCGGACATCAGCTCCGGTTTGATGGGGCATGGCCAGCTGACCACCATCGACCAGTCGGAGCTCAGTTCGCAGCTGGGCCTCAGCCTGGGGGGCAGCGCCATCCTGCCCCCCGCAGCTCAGTCGCCCGAGGAGCGGCTCTCGCCCACCCCCTCGCCCACCAGTTCCATGCACGAGGAAGAGACGGAAGAGATCCGGCGGGTGAGTCTTGGCTTGATGGCATTCAGGGGTGTCCCAGCCTGAACAGCTGGTGTCCAGAGTCGGTTTGCGCATGTGCAGATTCCTCTTGTTTTTGCATGGATGGAACATGAGCGCCCATTGCTCTGCTTGCTTTGCCTCTGGCCCTGCCCACCCATCACTGATATGTGGCTCCTGGGAGGTTCCTCCACCAGGGCATGTTGCCTCAGGGCTACAACAAAAGGAGAAAAGGTTCCCACTTTGGGGCTAGAGTGTCAGACTGGGATGGCGCGAGGTCCAGATCCCCTGCCATGAGACTCACCAGGTGATCTATGATCTGTCACTGCCCTGTCCTACTTCACGGGGGGGGGGTTGCCAGGATAAAAGGAGAGGGGAGGGGAGCATTAACACTGCCCTGAACTACTTGGGAGGGGGGCAAGATTAAAAAACAAACGCGATAAGTCAGCCTCCCCCATTCCATTTCCAATTTTAAGCAGAAATTGGATGGCCATTTTTCATGGATGCGTTTACAGTGGTACCGCGGGTTACATAATCTTCAGGTTACAGACGCTTCAGGTTACAGACTCCACTAACCCAGAAATAGTACTTCGGGTTAAGAACTTTGCTTCAGGATGAGGACAGAAATCGTGCTCTGGCAGCGCGGCAGCAGCGGGAGGCCCCATTAGCTAAAGTGGTGTTTCAGGTTAAGAACAGTTTCAGGTTGAGAACGGACCTCTGGAATGAATTAAGTACATAACCAGAGGTACCACTGTAGTTGAGATTCTTGCATTGCAGGGGGCTGGACCAGATGCCCCTCAGGGTCATTTTCAGCTCCAAAATTCTATGATTAAATGACCGTCTGGGTCAGGTGAGCAGGTGGTGAATTCAATCCACCTGTTGCCCCCTGCAGGCTCTCGGCTATTTTGGTTTGGGGGCTGTTGCCCAGGACATCTTGCTGCCCTTAACCCGGGACCCTCCCAATGTGGCTAGGCTCCAACTCCCCGCAGCCTCAACGGTGAGAGAAAGAGAGTGGACTGGGCTGGCAATTGTCCTCCGGCAACCTCTGGACGACTGCAGGTTTCCCCATCCGTTTTAAAAGCAAGGGCCTCTCCTTTCCATTTTTTCTTTCAAACGCCTGTTGTTTCATGCAAAAGTGGCCCACTTCCTCTCCTGTGCTGTGGTTAGGCCATTTCCTTTCAATTGCTTTGAATGCTGCCAGCCCAGCTTAGCTGCTGTTTGCCTGCCTGCCTTTTCCGTCTATTCCTTATCATCGTTGATGAGATCCGAGTGGGGGGAACGGTTTGGGATTATGCACTGAGCAAAGCGGAATTGGTTCTCTACCCGCCTCCCTATGGGCGAATCCCCCCTAGCTGCTGCCACCGCCGTGCCCTCTGCCCCATGGAGCTCATTTCCGACCCTCTCCCTCTCTGTCCTTGCAGCAAGTTTCTGTCGCCAAGCCGGCGGTGATGGCCCTGGCGGCCCCTGCGCCGGTCGTGGCGCCCGTGGTGGCGGTGGACGCGGGGAAGAAGCAGAAGCCGGCCAAGAAGCAGAAGAAGAAAAAGGACCCCAACGAGCCCCAGAAGCCCGTTTCGGCCTATGCTCTCTTCTTCCGCGACACGCAGGCTGCCATCAAGGGGCAGAACCCCAAAGCCACCTTCGGCGAGGTCTCCAAGATCGTCGCCTCGATGTGGGACAGCTTGGGGGAGGAGCAGAAGCAAGTGCGTGCCAAAGGGGGTTGGGCAGCGGGGAGGGAGGGAGAAGTGGGAGGGGCTGGGGAGGGTGTTTTTTTTGGGGGGGGGACAGCATCGCTGAGGGGTTGAGGAGGAGGCTGTAGCTGCAAAGGAGCAAAGCAGAAACATTGGGGAGATTGTGAACGTGCAGCGTTGCCCTTACAGAGGGATGGGTAGCTGTTTTGGATTGTGGCCCCAGCCAGTAGCATCTGACAGCTGCATAGGTTTGCTCACCCCTCCTCTTGTTGTAGATTTTGCATTGCATAGAGACCTCCAAGGTCCTGTCCAATTTTGTGCTTCTAAAGAGAGCACTTTTTAAAAAAGAAAATGCAAACTGCAGCGTTCATCTTTGAAAAGTCTTCCCCATAGGAAGGAATTCCTCTTCTTCCATTTTTTTAAAAAAATAATGCAACAATACGCATTTTCTTTTAGAAAACTGCAGACTGAGTAATTGCAAGGCGTTTTATTCAGTTGATCACATGCTTCTTTTGACGGAACGGAATGATCAGCCTGGATAGCTCAGTTGGCTAGAGCGTGGTGCTGATAATGCCGAGGTTGCAGGTTTGATCCCCATATGGGACGGCTGCCTATTTCTACATTGCAGGGGGTTGGACTAGATGATCCTCAGAGTCCCTTCCATCTCTGTGATTCTTGATTTTTCAGGCTTTCTGCTAAGCAATGCCTGTGGTTTGCCTGTCCTAGCTGCAGTCTGTAGTTCTGCTTTCCCTAACAATTTGGGGTGCGTCAGGGGTGCAGCAAAGCAGTGCGGTTTAAAAAAGGGAGCCTCTGCCACAGCCTTCCTTCCTCTCTCCCTGCCAGGTGTACAAGCGGAAAACGGAGGCAGCAAAAAAGGAGTACCTGAAAGCGCTGGCGGCCTACCGTGACAACCAGGAGTGCCAGGTAAGAGAGATGAGCCTTCTTGCCTCTGCTGTTCCCAGAACTGCAGGGGTGTGAAGCTGTCTTGCCCTCTCCTCTCCTGCCTCAATGGACACAGCAAGAAACCTAGAAAACTACCCTTCTTGCAGACAGAACAGCCTTTGCCAACTTGGTGCCTTTGGATTCCTTTGGACTACAACTCCCATCAGCCCCAGCCATGCTGTCTGACGGGAGTTGTTCTCCAAATTTAAGGTACCAGGATTGCAAAGGCTAGAGAAGCCTGCCCTTCCAGCCCAGAACTGTCCTGCAGTGGCTTTCCAGGCTGAAAAAAGGAGAGGGGTCTTCTGTCTCATCGCTTAAAGGGCCGTCGCTCAGTGGGAGAGCATCTGCTCTGAATACAGAAAGTTTCAGGTGCAATTCTCAGCATCTCCAGGTAGGGCTGGGGAAAATATTCCTGCCCTGAATTCCTGGAAAGCCACTGCTACCCAGCATAGAAAGTAGTGAGCTAGCTCAGTGTTTCCCAGACTTGGGTCTCCAGCTGTTTTTGGACTACAGCTCTTATCATCCCTAGCTAGCAAGACCAGTGGTCAGAGATGATGGGAATGGTAGTCCTCAAACAACTGGAGACCAAAGTTTGGGAAAGACTAAGATAGATGGACCAGTGGGTGTGGCCAGTTCCTATATTCCTGTCACCTGTTCCCTGGAGACGCCAAGTATCGAAGGCGAGACTTCCTGCATGGGCTCTGCTGCTGATGTGCATCTCCTCTGGTGGCCCAATCTGTGGTTTAACTAGAGACTACTTCCTAGGTGCCTGCGGAGAAGTAGAGGAGAAAACACAACACTCCTGGCTTGCCCACCCTTCCCTTAACTGGATCGGGTCAGGAGCAGCTATTTACTCCCTCCCAGTGTAGTGTAGTGATTAAGAGCGGTAGTCTCGTAATCTGGTGAACCGGGTTCGCGTCCCCGCTCCTCCACATGCATCTGCTGGGTGACCTTGGGCTAATCACACTTCTTTGAAGTCTCTCAGTGTTTGTTGTGGGGGAGGAAGGGAAAGGAGAATGTTAGCCGCTTTGAGACTCCTTTGGGTAGTGATAAAGCGGGATATCAAATCCAAACTCCTCTTCTTCCCTGGGGAAGGGACCTTTCTGTGACGCTTCTTCGGGGACCGAATGGGAAGCGGAAGATCAGCTGCCCCCAATAATGGAGAAGCTTTCTGTGCCTTCCCCTTTCCCCTTCCTTCTCTTTTCTTTTGGAAGCTTAACCAGCCGCCGCCTGCCTGGCGACCCCAAAAGCCCCCCGAGATTGTTTTCCCCCAGATTCCTGACTCTTCTCTTCCCCTCCACTCCGCAGACGGTTGTAGAAACGGTGGAACTGGACCCCATCTCCTCGCCTTCCGAGCAGCCGGCCCCCGCCGTGGAATCGGCCTCCCCCCCGGCCCCGATGCCGCCCACCCCACCGGCCCTGGAGAGCCCCCCTCCTGCCCCGACCGTCGTCTCGACGCAGCCCACCGTGGTGGTGACCTCGGGGGGCGGGCCCCAGGCGGGGGGCCAGACCAGTATCACCAAGATCATCATCCCCAAGCAGATGCTGCCGTCCTCCCTGGCCGTCACCTCGCAGGGCGGCGTGGTGACGGTCATCCCCGCCACCATGGTCACGTCGCGCGGCATCCAGCTGGGGCAGCTGCAGGCCGGCACGGGCACCACCCAGATCGTCACCCGCTCGGTGCTGGCGGCAGCGGCAGCGGCCACTTCCATGCACTTGCCGCGGCTCCAGCCCCCGCCCCTGCAGCAGATGCCCCAGCAGCCGCCGGCCCAGCCGGTTGCCATCCTGCAGCAGCCGCCCCCCCTGCAGGCCATGCAGCAGCCGCCCCTGCAGCAGAAGGTGCGCCTCAACCTGCAGCAGCCGCCACCGCCCTTGCAGATCAAGATCCTGCCCCCACCTGCCCTGCAAATCCAGCCCATCGCCCTGCGGACGGAAGAAGGCAGCCCCGAGAGGCCCAGCGCCGAACTCCAAGCTTCCCCAGAGCCCGTAGACGTGGTGCCGGAGGTGAGGAGGGCTGAGCAGGGTGGGTGGGTGCTTGCTTGCTTGCATGTAGGAAACTTTTATTTATTTGGTTTTTCAGATTAAAGTTTTACAGTCCATATCCAACATACAACACAGAAATGAGATTCCAGAGAATCTCCTGGGCTTCCCTCTTCCCTTTTGTGGGGCCTATTGTTCATCATTTCCTGCTGCATCTTTTATAATACTATAATCCAAATCTTGACAACTGATGGGAGGATGTCCCACAGGGCAGGTGCCACCACCGAGAAGGCCCTCTGTCTGGTTCCCTGTAACTTCAGTTCTCGCATTGAGGGAACCGCCAGAAGGCCCTTGGAGCTGTACCAGGGTGCAAGTGAGCCTATACCCACCCACCCACGCATGCATGCAAGAAGAGCCTGGCTGCTGGATCAGGCCCGTCTGAGTCCTGCATCCCATTCTCACATTGGCCTGAGAAAAACAGCACAGAAGGGGGAGGAAAATGAGACTCTTTGCTATGTATGTTTCTCTCCTGATTTCTTGGAATCGAGGTTTACTTGCCCCAGGCACACGACTGACTAAATCCAACAAGGCACATAGTTACTTTAGTTTTTTCTCCCCTGCCCCAGGTGGAGTCTCCGACACCGATGCACGTGGAGCTAGTGTCTGAATCGCCTGTGGCCTTGTCCCCGCACCCTCGCTGCGTCCGCGCAGGCTGCGATAACCCTCCGGTGGCCAACAGCGAATGGGACAACGAGTATTGCAGCAACGAGTGTGTGGTTAAACATTGCAGGTGGGTGGGCAGCCAGGGCTGCCTAATAATAATAATAATAATACCCCGCCCATCTGGATGGGTTTCCCCAGCCACTCTGGGCAGCTCCCAACAGAATGTTTAAAAAGTGATAAAATATCAAACATTAAAAACTTCCCTAAACAGGGCTGCCTTCAGATGTCTTCTAAAAGTCAGATAGTTGTTTCTTTCCTTGAAATTTGATGGGAGGGTGTTCCACAGGGTGGGCGCCACTACTGAGAAAGCTCTCTGCCTGGTTCCCTGTAACCACATCTCACAGGGAGGGAACCACCAGAAGGCCCTTGGAGCTGGACCTCAGTGTCTGGGCTAAACAATGGGTTTTCAAGTCTGATAGCCGAGGGTGTACAGTCTATCCTCTTCCTCTGTGAGGACTAGACACTCTGCAGACAAATGAGGGAGCAGTGCAAACACAAACACACACACACACACACACACCAGTCCTACTTGAATACACAGAGTAAATAGTTTCAGCTGCCTCAGCAAAGCCAAGCCACATGGCTTGGGAGCAGGGAACGAAGATGTGCAAGCCAGTCAGGTCAGAGAGAAGCATCCGCCAGGTCTTCATTATTGAACATCCAGTTCAGCAATGCACTGCAAATGGCACACAGCAAGACACACTGCTGCTATCGCTTCTTTGTAATGGCAAGCTCAGGTTATGAGGGCGGACCGAGACTGAACCCAAGCACAGGCTGCTGTGAAAAAAGGAGGGCCGCTGCCAGCTCGCTGGGGTGGGGGGACATGAAATAAAGTGCATTTTTAAATATATATATCTCCCTGTCAGTGCTAGGCAAGATACTGGAGGTTCACCGGCTCCCCACTCCTGTTGTGCAAGTTGTAAGAGTAAGGATCTTTGCACCTGCAGGAACTGATGCTGCATATACCTCCTGCCTGTTGACTTAACCTCTGCTTCTGTCTGTCTGTCTCTCATTCACAGGGATGTGTTTCTAGCTTGGCTGGCCTCCCGCAATTCCAACAACAACGTTGTCTTTGTGAAATAACCCCCGGCCCTTTTGCGGCGGAAGCAGCAGGGGCGGGGTTGGGGAAACGACAGTTTTGCGTTCCTACGTACACTTTTTTCCAAGGACGATCAAAAACATAAAAAAACACAAATCGCCATGCTACTGTGGGATGGGGCTGGGCGGGCAGGATTCGCGCCATCGGCTGAAGACCATCGACAAGCGAAGACGTCATCCCGGTTGGGTGCTGCGGACTCCCCTTCCTCCTTTATTATTATTATTTTCTATACACTATCCCTTGGTATGTTTCTGTTGATGGAGCCAATTAAAGCTGGAAGAGGGATATTGGCCAGGGCCTGCTATGTGCTGTTTTGCAGGAGGAGGAGGCGGGCGGAGATAGGAGCAGTCCTTCCGCCGTGGGTGAGCAAATAGAAAGCCTCTACAATTTAGGGACGTCCTCCCACCAATGGATTGGAAGGGGGTGGGTAGTGGCCTCTTGCCCCAAAGCTGGGCGTCTTGTTTTGGTTGGCATGAGCGTAGAAGTGCCACAGCCCTCTGCCTTCAGTCTCCAGCTCCTTGCAGAAGCACATAGGGGTCTCCTTCTGTGCCTGAAATCTGGAAACTTCTGCATGCAAAACACATTCTTTCCCACTGAGCTGCGCTCCGTTCTGGGATCCAGCACCGTAGAGCCACAGCAACCAGCCAGCTTCACACAAGAGGGAAAGGAGCAGCAGGAGCTCATCTTCACCTTGCGTGGAATTTCCCCCTGCCCTGAAGGGAGGAGAGGGTAGGAGCAAAACCCTAACCTCATCTCATGCAGCCTTTCAGTGGGACAATTCAAAGCCCAGGAGCAAGGTTTTCCCCATCCCCTCTCCTGTGCCCAGAAGCTTCACCTTGCTGGTGAGCTGCTTCCAAGACCCACCAGCAAGGAATACAGGCAGAATAATAAGGGGTGGGTTAGGATCGAGGGAGTTGCAGCCTTCTACCTATCGATCACCAAGTGCCTCTAGGGGGCTAAACAGCATCTTCCACAGGAACTGGGCTCTCGCTTCTACGTCCCACATTCTTCACATGTCTCGGCTATGGAGAAAGAATCCATTTTGTTTTATTTATTTTAGAAAAAAAACACACCCTATATTAGAATACAATCCATTCCTTTTGCCAACACCCCCTGCAAAACACCCCCTTTGGTCCATCGCACTAAAATCTCCCCTTGTCTCCCCTCTACATGTTCTTGGGCTTAGAGATGATTCCGTCTGGGTAACGTTGTTTGAACTGAGCCACCACATCTGGATCCAGCAGGTGGATTCCGTCCAGCTGGTTACCAAGCGTGATCCTAAGATGTGAGAGAGAGAGAGAGAGGATTAAGGGAGGGTGGAGGTAATGAGGAAAGGGGGTCTATATAAAACCTGTGTTGTGGTTCCAGTGTGAGGCTGAGTGAAGGATTGGTTAAAGGGCGCTGGTGGAAAACTATCAGCTGCTGAGATTCGTAAGTGGGAAGAGAATGCCAAGGTATCTTTGGCTGAGCTCAGGCTCTTCACTCAGCCACAGATCAGCTGCATCCTAACCCAACTTATTCCAGTGGATAGGATTGCCCCCTAAATAATAGCAATAACAGTATCTGCCACCTACCCAGATCAGATCACCAGATCTCTGTCTATTTAGAGTTGCCGCCAAGTTGCACCTTGAAGCAAAACAGCCTCATTGGATGGCCACCAGCTTGGATGGCTTTCCAAGAGGATTGGACAAATTTGGGGAAGAGAGGGCCATCGAGGTGCTAATAGTTACATTGGCTATGCTCTGCCTCTACAACTGGAGGCAGTGATGTTTCTGAATCCCAGTTGCTGGAAACCACAGGAGGGGAGATGCCTGTGCCTGTGCTACAAGTCTGCTTGCTGGTTTCCCACTGGGGCACCAGTGAGAACTGGGTCCTCGATTAGATGGACCTTTGGTCTGAAAATGCTCTTCTCCCATCTTCGGTTGCCAGGCAGGCTTGCTCCGCTCAAGCTGAGCTCTGACCTGGCTGACTGCAAATGCTGCATAGGGGTTGCAGCAGCTCACATGTTTCCAGCAGCTGAGGCTCTTTGAAGCAGGGATGCTCTTGTCAAACTACAATGCCAGGAATTCTTTGGTTAGGGAGGCCACAACGGTTGGCATGGTTTTAAAGGAGACTTAATTCAGCAGGTTTAAGAGAGAGAGATGCAAACTTTGATTTGTGTAGGGCAGGAGTGGCTAACGTGCCCTCCACATCTGGGGCTGATGGGAGAGGGTAACAACATCTGGATGGCTACTCCTGTCTTAAACCTTTCCAAAGACTATTTGGGGTTGAGTTTCTTAAAAAACAATATAGGGTGACTTCTTAATCTGGCACTAGGAGGAGCTCAGTGACGTGTCTGATGTATAGTCTCAGCAACATCCTTTAAAAAGCACAAACAAATTCTGAAATTTATTCTGAAGTTTGAAAATCTGTCGAGCAATCTGGACAGACTTAAGATTCTAGAGCTAAATTTTCAAGTGGGTCCCAGAAAGGGAATAAAAATCATTCCCTTTCCTCGCATGGCTTGGGCTGGATTGGGAACAGCAAAGGATGCCAAGTCAGCCCACTGATCAGTGTAGCTCAGTACTGTCTGCACTGACTGGCAGCAGCTCTCCTGGGCTGCAGATGGGATATTCCCAGTCCTACCTGGGAGGTCCCAGGGATCGAACCATGGACCACATTTCTAAATTCTGTCAAAGCAGCATTGTAATGAGAACCATGGGCTTTGCCGCAGAGTTCAAATCTTAAAGAGAGAGTTGAGAGGTCATTCAGCGGTTCAGGGTCAAAAGGGATGGGTGACGCTCACCAGTTGGGCTGGACGTTATGGGGTCGCCCAAAGAGCTCTATTTTGCGGGTCCCGGGTGAGAGCCGCTCGATCATGCCGTAGATCTCGTCTGGCTTGTGACTGGTGGAGCGTACCTGTGGGACAGTAAATTTCACAGACAGTAAATATTGTGTGTGTGGGGGGGGGATCTTTCCACCGCCCCTGGATCCAATGTTGGGCTGACCCAACTCTCTGCCTTACCTCTGCCACAATGACGTCGCAGTCGAGACCTCGGTTGAAGCCCTGGGGGTTTCCTTTCACCCCGACCTGCCCGCAGAAAAAGATGGTTCAGGCACAATCGGGCTCCTCCGTAACTTGTGCCCATTTACACGCAATGCTTTGCGTCCTCTGTTGTACCGCTCCTCAAAAGAAGGGGCAAGGCATTACCTTCCCCTCTAAGGTGAAGCTGCTAAAAGCAGCTTTTGCAAAGATAGTGTTGGGACTACATCTATCATCTCTTGAGTGTTGGGGCTGATGGGAGTTGGAGTCCAACAACATTTGGAGGGCACAACGTTGGCTATCCCTGAGCTATCCGCTGCAGTGAATATACCGTTGCCTGTGCGTCTCCCTCCACCCAAAAATAACCAGGACTCCTGTATGCTTTCCGTTTCCATGGGATTCCTAACCTAATTTCCCTCTCTCCCCATCCCAATTACCAAGCAGTGCTCTTTGCCATGGTTGAGCCAGTGGCCTGTCCGCCCCGTCCGGATAATGCGCTGGAGCTGGTTTGTTTTTACCCAGATTATCTCATCTACTCGCTCGTACCTAGAAAGCAGAGGGAGGGGGGAGGACAGCAGTGAAACTGAGCAGGAAGAAGAGGGGTCACAGAAAGGAGAAGACCCTCCACCGGCTGTAAGAATGCACTTACCCCCAGAGATTCAGGCACTCCCGGCCGAGTTCCATGGCCCTTGCGGTTGCAATGGAGAGAGAAAAGAGCAATATGAATGGTGAATGAATCATGGCTGCTCATAAGAGAAAGACCCTTTCTGCCCCTGTCTCTTGTTGCCCCATAGTTGACTGGGTTGAGGCTGTTAACACTCTTCCCCACTCCAAAACAAGCTTGATCCTACCTCGCAGGTGGGAGAATCTCAATGTGGCCCTCCTGCCTCTTTTAACTGGCCCCCAGGCCACATGGGCCCCTACTTCACAGCCTCCGTATTTTGGCTGTGCTTGACCTCTGAGAATGCCTCGTGTTTGCCTGGATGGAGGCTAGAGTTCTGTGTGTACAGACCGTAGCCTACAGTACAAAGCAGCATTTGGATTCATTGTTCCATCTGCTTTTTCCTCTTGTTCCACCCCTTCCTGGCCCCGAAAAGGTTACTTAGACCTAACATGGATCTATCTACTGCTCTAAGAAGCCAGGTTCTTCCTGGTTCTCTGGAGGTGACTCTGGGTCTTGCTGCCTGGGGGCTGATGGGATTCAGAGCACAAGAATATGGGGAGGGCTGTAGGGTGGGGAATCCCTGGTGTAGTGGTTAGACTGCTGGACCCCGGAGACCAGGGTTCAAATCCCGTCTCGGCCACCAAACTCACTGGGTGATGCAATCCCTCTGCCTGCCCTACCTGCCAGGGTCGTCATGAGGATGAAGGGGAAAGGGGAGATCCTGGGAGGAAGAACAAGCTGGGTTAATGTCCCATACCGGCCGGTGACCCACAGAAAGAGGAACCCCTCGTCCTGCAGGACGGGGATGTTGAGGCGCCTCATCTCGTCGTCCGTGAGGGTCCCGTACGGAAGCTCCATGTGGATGTCCCAGGGCGGGTCGGCCATCACGACAGCAAACTTGCCCAGGATGCTGACGTCAAGGTAGCGGATGTCGCAGCAAATCCACTGGGGGCAAAGAGAGGAAACGGGGAAGGGAATGCCTTAGAGAACATGGAGAAGTGCTTTTAAAAATCAAAATACCGTGGACCCTCTGGATACGGATTTACAGTATTTTTTTCTGTATAAGACTCACTTTTTCCCTCCTAAAAAGTAAGGGGAAATGTGTGTGTGTCTTATGGAGCGAATGCAGGCTGCGCAGCTATCCCGGAAACCAGACCAGCAAGAGGGATCGCTGCTTTCGCTGCGCAGCGATCCCGCTTGTTGTTCTGGCTTCTGAGATTCAGAATATTTTTTTCTTGTTTTCCTCCTCCTAAAACTAGGTGCGTCTTGTGGTCTGGTGCATCTTATAGAGTGAAAAATGCGGTACAGTGGTGCCTCGCAAGACGAAAATAATCCGTTCTGTGATTCTCTTCGTCTAGCGGTTTTTTTGTCTTGCGAAGCAAGCCCATTGACGGATTAGCGGATTAGCGCTTTTAGCGGCTTATCTGCTGATCGGATCAGCTGATAAGCGGCTTAGCGGCTTAGAAAAAGGGGGGGGGGAGGAAAAAAACCCAGCAGGAACTCGCAAGACATTGTCGTCTTGCGAAGCAAGCCCATAGGAAATTCGTTTTGCGAAGCACCTCCAAAACGGAAAACTCTTTCGTCTAGCGAGTTTTCCGTCTTGCGGGGCACCACTGTAATTCGTTCCAGGGGTCGCTGCGCACCCCAAAAATCTGTAACCAGAGACGCCACTTCTGTGCACGGCTGATAGAGCACTTCTGCACATGCGCGAGCAGCGAAACCCGGAAAAATACTTCCGGGTTTGCTGCTTTTGCAACCCGAAGATTACATATCCAGAGAGGTATGTAACCCGAGGGACCGCTGTAATTAAGGCGGCATCCAGAGGATCCTGCCTCGTACCAAGTCATGGATGCCTCCCCGCCTCCCTACCGCTGCAGATATCCGCTGCGGCCAGCCCTGGGTACCTGTGGAGGGAAAAGGCGGTCCACACTGGAGTCCCTCCCCACCGCCTGGGGCAGCGCCAGCTCCTGGCCCGAGCTCAGCTCCCGCCCGCAAGGGGCGTCCAGGTCGGCACAGGCGTCGATTTCGTAGTGGACGTACTTGCAGGTGTCCATGTGGAAGCAGGTGTTGAGGAAGGAGCAGTCCCCCAGAGACTCGTCCGTGTGCTTGTTGATGATGCGGCTGCAAGGAGAAGGGGTGGCTGGCTGCTTCACTAGACGATATCTTGCTTCACGTCCACCTTGGACCGTTTCATGTGAAGCCTCTGACCCCCCCCCCCCGAACTGCTTGACTGGATGTGATATTAACAGGATTCATCTATTTCTGGGTTTGGGCTTTTTGATACGCCACTTTGAAAGGCCCGTGCGAAAGGCAGCCTATCTTAAAAATTAGAAATAAAATGGCAAACTAAATATCCCACCCCCTTGAAGGCACGGTTATTATTATTAAAGTTAATCTAAACTGGTGGTTCTCAAAAGCAGTGGAATCAGTGATGGGATTATTGGTGGTGGGAGCTAAGAGGCAAGGGGTTGGCAGCGGGGGCACTGGAGTTGTAAATGACTATCGGACTTTGAAAAGCTGGCATCGCTGGATCAAATTCATCAGTTTTGTTCGATTAATTCAACTAAACCATTTTAGCTGGATTTTGAATAAATGTGCAATTAATTGTTGCTGTTTTGAATTTTGTTATCATTATTAATTAAATTTCTCTACCTTCGTCAGAGGATCGCCGGGCAGTTTACAGTATGAAAACACAAAAATGTGTAACACAGTACCAAACAAAACAATAACACCCCATCACCCACACAATTTAAAAGGATATAGATCCATGGTTCCCACAGGGGGGCAATTTGATTTTTAAGGGGGGCAATTTGAGAATGAGTTATTAACAGTTAACGGCCTTTTAGGTTTCCTCCACTTGAATAGGAGTTCACTTTTTTAATAATAAGAATTGCCGTATTTTTTAATCTATAGGACTCACTTTTTCCCTCCTAAAAAGTAAGGGGAAATGTGTGTGCGTCTTATGGAGCGAATGCAGGCTGCGCAGCTATCACAGAAGCCAGAACACCAAGAGGGATTGCTGCTTTCACTGCACAGCGATCCCTCTTGCTGTTCTGGCTTCTGAGATTCAGAATATTTTTTTTTCTTGTTTTTTCTTGTTTTCCTCCTCCAAAAACCAGGTGCGTCTTGTGGTCTGGTGCGTCTTATAGAGCGAAAAATATGGTATATGTCACGGGAGGGTGGGGAGAATCAGGATTTTCGAGGTGCTTAGGTGGGACATGGCCCCCCCCAAAAAAACAACAACAAAAAGGTTGGGAACCATAGATGGTTTAATGTAGTGAAGCTCTCCAAGGGAGAGTATTCTAAAAGCAGGGAGCCACTGCAAAAAAGGCCCGTTTTCATGTTGCCACATTCTGGACCTCACATGGAAGGGGCCTCAGCTGATCAATGCGGGGTCTGGATCAGTGCATATGGTGAGAGCCTGCCCTTGAGGTAGAGTGGTACCTTGGGTTAAGAACTTAATTCGTTCTGGAGGTCCGTTCTTAACCCGAAACTGTTCTTAACCTGAAGCACCACTTTAGCTAATGGGGCCTCCCGCTGCCGCCACACAATTTCTGTTCTCATCCTGAAGCAAAGTTCTTAAGCTGAGGTACTGTTTCTGGGTTAGCGGAGTCTGTAACCTGAAGCGTCTGTAACCCGAGGTACCACTGTATTGCGGTCCTGGGCCCTTTTAGGCTTTATAGGTCAAAACCAACCTTTTGAATGGGCCCAGAAATTAATTGGCAGTCAGTGCAGTTGGGCCAGGATTGCCGTTACATGCTTAAAACGATCTTGCCCCGTGGGTTAGCAACCTGGCAGCCACGTTCTGCACCTGCTGGAGTTTCCGAACTGTCTTCAGAAAGTGGGTCACCTGCATCTTTAGTCTGATTCACTGGGGCTGGTTTTATAAAGCAAGGCCAAGACACAGCATGGCGAAAAGCCTGAGTTCCCAGATCCCGCTCTAAAAGTTTGTGGAAGTCCTGCGGCATTTCCAAAACTGTTTCGGGGCTCACCGAACCCCAGAGGCTCACCGGAAGTGGAGCTTTCGGCAAGGCCGGTCGGCGTCGCTGGCCTTCATGCACTCCTCTTTGGTTCCGTAGTCGCAAAACTCTTGCACCTGCGCCCGGCCTCGCGAGCGGAACTTCTCCACGATGGACTGCTCCTTGGCCGTTGTCGTGTTCAGCAGCTCCAAGATCTCCTGGCTCACCTGGGGAGGCAAGGAGGCCGAGACCAGGTCAGGGGAAAGAAAGACATGCAAAATTGCCTGGGCTTCCAGTCTTCGTGGTTCCAACTGGAATTAATTTTCATTTTTGGTCTCCATCCACATTGCCTGCTAAGAGGGCAGGTCTTGGGGGGGGTTTCTTTTTAAGGGGGGGTATATGTCATTCATATCGGGAGCTCCCACATGCGGCCAATCCTTCTTGAAAGCAGGGCTTGGATCTAAATGACTGCAAGCCCCACTTGTTGAGTTTGAGCCAGGATGCAAAGGCAAAAATGCTCCTTTGCAGTCACAGTTTGAAGCCACGCCTGAAATGGAAAGAATCAAGGATTTTCTTCGTTGACGTTGCAACGCTTCATGTCATTGTGATATCAGCTGACTGACAGGTGTGCGGACACACCCACCACAGCGGGGGGGGGGGGAGGAGCTCAGCATCCTTCTTGCTGGCCAGATTCTGTCCCCCACCCCTAGGGTACAGCGTCCAACTGACCACCCACGGAGACAGCACACTGGGGGAATTATGGACTCTAGACCCCAAGCATGCAGACCTGTTGCAATCTGCAGGGATGCCCTGCTGGCCATTTCAGCCAGCCAGTGAAGTTCGTGGGGCAGCAGTACACAAGAGAGCCTTCTCTGTGGTGGCCCCCCAAGCTGTGGAATGTTTCACCTTCCAAGGTGCATCTGACCTTCTCATTACAATCATACCTTGGATCATGAACACCTTGGTATTTGGACGTTTCGGCTCCTGAACGCCACAAACCAGGAAGTGAGTGTTCTGGTGTGCAAACATTCTTTGGAACCTGAACATCCGACGGAGCTTCCGCAGCTTCTGATTGGCTGCAGGAGCTTCCTGCAGCCATTCAGAAGCCGCGCTTTGGTTTCTGGATGTTTTGGAAGTCAAACAGACTTCTGGAACGGATTCCATTTGATTTCCAAGGTACAACTGTGTATACATTTCAACGCCAGATCAAGAATGCCTTTTTTCTGTACAGGTCTTTTAGGGGTGAGATCAAAATACACCTCCAGTACAAATGTCCAGGTATTGCACTGAGGTCTACATAACCCACTTTGGGGCTGCATAATGAAAGGAAGGCTGTAAATGCCTAATCCTAAAATAAAACAAATCTTGCCAGGGCTGGCTGGTGCTCATTGGGTGGAAAGCAGAGAGGCCAACAGCAGGTGGCGCCAGAGCTGGAGCCAACTAATTCTCTTTTTGCTGTCATCTTCCTCCCTGCTGACTTCTTCAAGGGCAACACTTAGTCTAAAAAGGAGGTTATTGTAAAGCATCTTTACAATAAGCTAGTTGATTGGATAACTGATGATGCTATTCTTGCCAAAGAGCAAGCAGGATTTAGACAAGGCAGATCAGCTACAGACCTTTGCTTTGTACTAGCCCATTTTATAGATAAGTATGTTAAGACAGTGTTTCCCAACCGGTGTTCCGCGGCACACAAGTGTGCCGCGAGATGTTGCCTTGTGTGCCGCGAGCGAGTCCAAAAAAGGTTGGGAAACACTGGTTTCTCTTTCAAAAAGGAAACGTGGGTTAAAGCGGCGACGCCGCCTCCCACTCACTTTCCTGCTCTGGCCCCGCTGCAGAGGAGGGGGTTCCCCTTCCCTTCCCCCGCGGGCGCCCCCTCGGCTCCCGCATCCCCCAGCGCGCCTGGACGCCGCCGCCACCGCGCGCAGCCTCCCGGGGCTCGGAGGCTCTCCAGCAGCGGCAACATCTGGCGCTGCACCGCCTCCCGGGCCGGCAGGCGCGGTCCCTGGACGCCGCCGGCGCCTCCCCTCGAGGGCTGCCGGTACCTGGCGCCCCGCCATCCCCGGCCAGGCTGGGCGGCCGCAGCCGCGTAGCCTCCGCTTCCGCCGGTCGGAGTGCAAAGGGTGCTCGGGGAGGCGCTGCGAGCCGGCGCCGCCTTTTTATCCCGCCCCGTCGAGCCGGGGCCTCGCGGAGGCTCCCAGCTCCGTGCCGGGGCCTCGCGGAGGCTCCCAGCTCCGCGCCGGGTGCCCCTCCGCGCCCTCCCCTACCTGCCGGGCTGCTGGGAGAGGCGGTGGCGGGACGGCGCCCCGCGCCTCCCAAAGCGCCTTCCTTCCCGTCCTCGCCGTCCAGGCTCCCGGGGCGCACGCGGGCTGGAAGGCAGCCTCCCGGAGCCGGAGCTGAGCCTCGCCGCCTCTCCAAACCGAGAACAAAGCCCGGGGGACAGGCGAGAGGGGGGCGCGGGACCCCCGACAGAACAATGGGGGGCCGGGGAGGGGAGGGGGCTTCCAAAGGATTAGGCAAATCCCGCGGGGATCCGAGGCCAGGATGTAGCTACAATGCAGCCACAGTTTTTATTTACAGTTTTTATTTACAGTTTTTATTTACAGTTTTTATTTACAGTTTCGCCGAAGGCGCCGGAGGACCCCCACCCTCAGCTCCTTCAGAAAGGAAGCCCCGCCCCTCGGCTCCCTACGCCGCCAGGCAGCTCAGCTGGCTGACGAGGACGTTCTGCGGCGGCGGCGGCCGCACAACCACCGCAGTTGCTGGCAGCGTCCGCAGCGCAATAAGTAACAGCGCCTGGTGCTGCCAACTCTTTCTCTCTCTCTCCAGCCCCGCCCCCAAGCTCTCCCGCGCCCCGCGTCAACATCGCCGCGTGCAGCTTCCCGAGCTCGAGGCCAGCCGCTGCACGCACGCGCCGGCTCGTCATCGGCTCCGGTTGTTGCCTTTCTCCGCCGAGGTTGGTGGACCCCGAGCCTAGGCTTCCTTCCCGCACCCCGCTTTCCGAAGACCGCACACCAGTTGGGCCAGTACATATTCCCCTCCCGTGACTGGAGCGGAATAGCCCTTTCTCTTCTTCCCCAACCCTTGTCGTTGGAGGAGTCCCTCAGTCCCTCGCCTTGCTGCCTCCTCCCCCCCCACCCCCAAAGCTTGGAGGTTCCCCGGCAAGGGGGAGGGAAAAAAATTGAAAGTTACACTTTCGTGCGTCCCTCCCGGTGTGACGCTGCGCGCTGACGTCACGGGGCTGTAATGGTGGTGTGCCTCGAGATTTTTTTCATCAAACAAGTGTGCCTTTGCCCAAAAAAGGTTGGGAAACACTGTGTTAAGAAACCAGGTAGTGTGCTCTATGCAGCTTTCATTGATTTGAAAGCTGCATTCGATTCAATCTCTTGAATAAGACTGTTGGGATAAGTTGAACACTTCAAGAATAGACAAAAGATTATTGTTCTTGATTAAATGCCTATAAGAAAACACTGTGCTGAAAGTGCGTAGCTCTACAAATGGGAAGCTCACAGGAGCCGTGCCAGGCACAAAGGGAGTTAAGCAAGGTTGTATCCTAGCTCCCCCATTGTTTAACTTACATATAAATGATATTGTATTACTATGCGTTTATTTATATTGTATAGATCTAATATCAGCTGAGGAAGCCCTTCGGGGTGAAACAAGGGAGCTATCCGGACACTTTGTTCTGCCCACGTTAGCAGTTTGTACCTGCACCAGCAGTCTACATCAGCTGTGTTGTTCTCGTTACCTTGAAGACTTTTCTATTTTTACCTAAGGATTGTGTTACACAGGAACTCACAAGAAGAAACAGATAAGAAAAAAGACGAAATGCATTACCATAGGTTATATACCGTATATATGAACTGTATATGTTGAACATACTGGGCTAGATCTTTACATTAGGAAATAACCAATAAAATGTTCACTGTTATGATTATTCAGCCTGTTGCACTTTGTGTATTGTGATTACTGTAGTTCTATCTCAAACAAAAGTGGGCCTGAAAAGACTGGTGACTGGGAGCGGCCGCCGAGACCATATAATACCGGTCTTGAAAGACCTATACTGGCTCCCAGTATGTTTCCGAGCACAATTCAAAGTCCTGGTGCTGACCTTTAAAGCCCTAAACG
Organism: Podarcis liolepis; assembly: GCF_965112155.1. Taxonomy (NCBI): domain Eukaryota; kingdom Metazoa; phylum Chordata; class Lepidosauria; order Squamata; family Lacertidae; genus Podarcis; species Podarcis liolepis. The sequence goes on along the minus strand of NC_139573.1, from coordinate 10,716,029 downwards.
GCCTCAGTCCAGTATACCTGAAGGAGCGTCTCCACCTCCATCATTCTGCCTGAGGTCCAGTGCCAAGGGCCTTCTGGCGGTTCCCTCGCTGCAAGAAGCCAAGTTACAGGGAACCAGGCAGAGGGCCTTCTCGGTAGTGGCACCCGCCCTGTGGAACGCCCTCCCACCAAATGTCAAAGAGAAAAAATAACTACCAAACTTTTAGAAGACATCTGAAGGCAGCCCTGTTTAGGGAAGCTTTTAAAGTTTAATAGGTTATTGTATTTTAGTGTTCTGTTGGAAGCCGCCCAGAGTGGCTGGGGAAACCCAGCCAGATGGGCGGGGTATAAATAATAAATTATTATTATTATTATTGATGAGGGCATTCTCAGGATACTGCCAAAGGGAACAGATGGCTGTGAATTACAAGAAAACTTGAGAAGGAAGTTGGCAGGCTGTGGCATCCTCAGGATAAGACGGGCAAGTGAGGGCTGGCCGAGGGCGGGCTGGGGTTGGTGAGGCAGTGCGCCATTTGCCCTCAGGAACCAGCCTCTGCTGGTTTTTCACGACCACCCTGGGATTTAGCGGCTGTCCCTCACTCCCTCCCCTACCTTCTTGCTCTGCTGTTCCTTCGTTGACTGCTGGCTCAGTAGGCTCTCGATCTCCAGGTCCAGGTCCGAGGCCTGCTTGCGAGACTTCTTGGGGGGCTCCTTGAGCACCTCGGAAGACGCCAAGGCAGAGGGAGCAGCCCCGGAGGCAGAGGCGGGGACCCCGGCGTCCTGCTCCCCGGCTCTCCTCTTTGGCCCTCCGGGCCCGACCCCTTCCCCGGAGTCCTTCTTCTCGGCCACGGCACCCATCATGGCGGAGAGCTTGGAGTGGTCAGCGTAGGTGACCAGCATGGGCTGGTCGTCATCCTGGAGGAGGCCCCGTTTGACCTCGATGAGCTCCTGCGCTGCAAACTTCTGCAAGAGGCTTTCCACGCTCCGCTGAGTGGCGGGGGCTTCGGGCTGCGGGACAAGGAGCAAGCCAGTCAGAGGAGGTTGAGGAGGTGTGGACTGGCAGCATCAGACAACAGGGGAGAGGAAGAGCTGTGGCTCAGTGGCAAAGCATCTGCCTTGCATGCAAAAGGTCCTGGGTTCAATCCCCAGCATCTCCAGGTAGGGCTGGGAGACACCAGTCTGAAGCCGTGGAGAGAGGCTGCCAGTCAGTGTAGAGTATACTGAGACACCTTCCTATGTTTCTATGAGACCAGCCTGTCACGATCAAAACAGCAACAGACTAAGCAAAGCAGCAACAAATAAACTGCTTAACCTCACCGAGTTTATATGGAACATGTAAGCTTTTGCTCTGCTCTGGAGAGAGAGGGGAAATTGCTGGAGCAAATGGGAGGCAGGGATGGTCCCTTGGCTCTGCTGAGATATCAGCCTGCTTTTTTCGTCTCTTCCTTTGTCTCATGTGGTAATGGCTGTTCCATCAAACTACCAGAACAGTTTCCATCTCATCTGGTCATTATAAGAAAGCTAATTTTAAAAACCAGTGCCCAAGCAACCTTTCCCCTCCCCACTCCCCATCCTTGTCTTCCTTTCATGTCTTTTAAATTACAGCCATACCTCGGAGGTCGAACAGAATCCGTCCCAGAAATCCGTTCGACTTCCAAAACATTCGAAAACCAAAGCGCGGCTTCTGATTGGTTGCAGGAAGCTCCTGCAGCCAATCAGAAGCCCTGTAAGCCCCGTTGGACATACGGCTTCTGAAAGAACATTCGAAAACCAGAATACTCACTTCCAGGTTTTGGTCGTTCGGGAGCCGATTTGTTTAGGAGCCAAGGTGTTTGAGATCCAAGGTATGACTGTATAAGCCTGGACACAGACTGTCTTGGTGTTTTGATTTTAATGATCTGCAAGGCCCCTCTGGGAGCCTCTGCCACCGAAGAGTGGAATTTGGGGGTGCATCTGGGGGCAGAAAATCATACTGAAAGAGCCATGGCTTTAGGGTGCCCTGATGGGGAGGAAGCATAGCTAATGCCATTCTGTTTTTATTGTAATTATTTGTAAGTTTTAAACTGGTTTTACATATGTATAAAGTTTTAATTCTATTAATGTCTTATTGTTCGTTATTCGTTTTTTTCCTATGTTTTTTTAGTGATTCTTGTTTTTATCTGTAGGCCACCTTGAGTCCCGTCAGGGAAAAAGGTGGGAGTTTAAATAAATTAATAATAAAGCTTTAGTTGTTTTTCTTTGCAACAAAGTGGGCCATGTCCCGCTCACTTTTTAGAGAACAATCAAGACTCTTAGGATCCTGCAGAGGATATTACTGTAATAACCGGCAGTTTCATGAGGGTATATATTTAAAGAAGATGAATAAAAAAGCAAATTAGGTTAATTTGGATATGCAGAAGATATTAAAAATAAAGTTAAGGAACTGCAGAAAGAGGGGGAAGGAAGTCAAGTTTTGAAATGTCAAAATGATTGTAAAATTAATGAAATGTTCAAAAGTAGTGAAATGTACAGTGGTGCCCCGCAAGACGAATGCCTCGCAAGACGGAAAACTCGCTAGACGAAAGAGTTTTCCGTTTTGGAGGTGCTTCGCAAAACGAATCTCCTATGGGCTTGCTTTGCAAGACGAAAAAGTCTTGCGAGTTCCTGCGGGTTCCCCCCCCCTTTTCTAAGCCGCTAAGCCGCTTATCAGCTGATCCGATAAGCCGCTAAAAGCCGCTAATAGCGCTAATACGCTAATTCATCAATGGGCTTGCTTCGCAAGATGAAAAAACCGCTAGATGAAGAGAATCACAGAACGGATTCTTTTCGTCTTGCGAGGCACCACTGTAACATCTTGAAAAGTATTATTATTATTATTATTATTATTATTATTATTATTATTATTGGATCCTGCAGAGGATGTGCCGACTCCCAAATAAACCTGGGGGTCCCTAAAAGTGAACAGACCAATGGGAAGAATGTAGACCTTGCTTAGGGAGGGCAAGTCGGGGGAGATGCAGACAATGACATCCAATCAGGGTTGTTGCTTTGATGCTCACCGTGGAAATGGCATGGCAGATAGACAAGGCGTCTGTGGGTAGGGCCAGTCCTAAGTCGGAGAGGTGATGGAGGAGCTTCTTCTCAAGCTCAGGATCAGCCACGAGATCCCCCGGCTCAGTGGCAGTGCTGGGTGTGACGGACGAAGGAACCGGACTGTCGCTTCGAAAGGGAGGGCTGAGGGCCAGGTCCGGATTCCTCAGGTCTGATGTAAGGAAACATGAGGTCATTAAAGAAGAGCGCCGTTGCTGGATTAGGCCAAAGGCCCATCCAGTCTAGTTTTCTGCTCCCACAGCAGCTTGCTAAAGGAAGCCTGAAAACAGAACCTGAGAATCATAGCACTCTCCCCATTTGCAATTCCCAGCAACTAGAACTCAAAGGAATCCTGCTTCTTATGTTCTGCTGTGAAGCTTGCTTGCTGGCCACTTTTGGAAACACGGCGTTGGTTCCTTTTAAAACCAATTTTTTAATGGAGGAAGACAAGCAACTAAAAGAAAGAAGAGTGAAGAAAAGAACAGTTCCCTCCGGATCATTTCGCATTAAAAATACAGTGGTGCCTCGCAAGACGAAAATAATCCGTTCTGTGATTCTCTTCGTCTAGCGGTTTTTTCGTCTTGCGAAGCAAGCCCATTGAAGGATTAGCGGATTAGCGCTATTAGCGGCTTTTAGCGGCTTATCTGCTGATTGGATCAGCTGATAAGCGGCTTAGAAAAAGGGGGGGAGGGGGAAAAACCAGCAGGAACTCGCAATACATTGTCGTCTTGCGAAGCAAGCCCATAGGAAATTCGTTTTGTGAAGCACCTCCAAAACGGAAAACTCTTTCGTCTAGCGAGTTTTCCGTCTTGCGAGGCATTCGTCTTGCGGGGCACCACTGTACAGTAACCATGGATACATCCATCTTAGGCTAAGCATATATATTGACAAATGCCCTCCGAAGGCAGGCTTCACAGGCCACTGTCAATTAATAAATGAAAACAACAACGGATACAAAAGCTTTATGGAATGCACAGAAATGGCGAAACTTACCGGGAAAATAAGAAATCGGGATAATAAGAAATCAAGAATGGAAATGGTTTATTGAATATGTACAAGCAAATTGTAAACAGTTAAGAGCATTGGGAGGATTATTGTAACAACCTGCAGTTCTATAAGAGCAGGCTTCCTCAACCTCGGCCCTCCAGATGTTTTTTTGGCCTACAACTCCCATGATCCCTAGCTAGCAGGGCCAGTGGTCAGGGATGATGGGAATTGTAGTCTGAAAACATCTGGAGGGCCGAGGTTGGGGAAGCCTGTATAAGAGTATACATTTAAAACAGATGAATAAATGATTAAGTTAATTTGGAATATGCAGAAAATATTTTTTTAAAAAAACTAAGGAACAGCTGAAAGAGGGGGAAGGAAGTCGCGTTTCGAAGTGTTAAAATGATTTGTAACATTGTATAAATGTATAAAATTGAAAAATAAATAAATGAAAGCAACTAGATGATGCACAGACGGGCACCCACGCAAAGACAATGTTGGCCAGAAGATGTATTCAGGCGCAGCGAGGATACTGGATCCGATTCACCGGGGCTCTTAAAAAAAATATGTTCTGGACCCGTTCTTGGGGTGGTTTGGCAACCAACCCTTTTCCCCAGGGAACTGTAGCTCCGTTACAGAATAGGAGTGTCTCCTGACAAGCTACAATTCCTCAGGATTTGGGAAGGCAAAACTCTTTAAAGTGGCATGGTAACGCTTTAAATGTATGGTGCAAACGGGCCATACTCAAGAGGAGAATGGGCTTCAGCTATTCGCGCCTAGCCTAGGTCCATTAATACCAATGGGTCTACTCTGAGCAGGACTTACTTGGATGCAGCCCTGCCCTGGTGCTTCCTAGCATCCTATCCTATCCTATCCTATCCTATCCTATCCTATCCTATCCCCACACCCCTGCGCTTCCTTCGCCTGCTTCCCTTACCCAGGGGGTCCTGCTTGCGCCTCCGCTGCAGCCGCTCCCGCAGCGAGTCCAGCTGCTTCTTGTGAGCCTGGATCGAGCTCCATGTGTCCGACATCGCCCCCGGTTAGCCGGGCAGCAGCTGTCCCGGCAAAGGGGAGGGCCGGGTTGAGAAGGACCGGAAGTACCCCGTGGGGGACGGAGATAAGGGAAGCACACTTCCCGTCGCGTGCCCGTAGTTCGAAGCTGAAACCGGGGCAGCCGGTGGGGAGCCGCCATCTTCGCTTAAGGCGGCGAAGCTCAAGGAGCCATTTTTGTAGTGGGTTCGAGTCTCTACGCTACCAACGTAAGAAAGTACAGTACAATGCTTTTGTCCGGAGGCTGGGACGGATGAGAGCTGAACTGCTGGAGAGCCACAGCCATTGGATCACACACACACACACACACACACAGTGCTTTTTTTCGTAAAAAAATGTTTAGGGGATACTCTCATTTGGATTCAAGAAAAATCACCATTTTATAGTTCAAATCGGGGGAAATAAAGATATTAAATGGACAAAAGTACAAAGATTCGCTAAATGTTTAGGGTATGCGTATCCCCTAGAAAAAAAGCACTGTACTTATATAATTTTTATATAAATATTTGGGCAGCATTATCTTCTACCCAATCTCCAAATACAGTAGAAACCAATCCAGGCCTTCTTTCGGGTGCAGGAAATGCGATCTTGTTTAAAAATTGTACTTTAAGAACAAAACAAAAAAGCATACACACAACCGTACTCTTAATTAGCGAAGGCCAAAGTTTCCAGAACGGGAGACGAGTGTCACTCTTATTGTGGCAAAAACACATCTATCGTGGCATAACCTTTCGTTGACTGGAGCTCACCTTTGCCAGATCCTGAGTTACACATGGTTTAGGGAGACCAAAGTGTGAAACTGCTAAATTGCAATACTGGTAGAGATTCAGTGCCATCTCTGGCAGTCAATTCCAAGCATATTATATGTATTAATTGGCATACCAGTGCCAGGATGACTGTGTTATCGATGGCTGTTTTGCAAATTCATTGCCACTGTAAGGCCCTTATTTATCACCGTCCTAAATTTTCTGCAGTTCATTTCTCTCTGAATTCACGATTCCCACCCTAACTCCCAACTCTCTCTGTGTGTGTTGCAATTCAATATAACACTTCGTGCATCTGATGGACTGGAGCGAAAGCTTATGCCACCATAAATTTGCTAGTCTCTTGCAGCAGAAAGGAGTCTCCTGGCACCTTGGAAGACTTAGGCAGCTTCCCCTCTGGAATTTGCAGGATGAATAAGAGCAAAAGATATTGAGGATGGTAAATGGGGATGGGTGGGGAGGATTAGTTCTGAGAAGGAAGTGCCCCCTCTCCTTTGGAGGGCTGCCAGGTTGAAGCTGCAACAAAGGAAGGGTTTGAGCTCATAAGCCGCTAAATAGCATTATCCGTAACCGATGGGGAGGGGAGGGGAAGAGAATCGGATGCTGCAAGCCACTTCCTTGACACATGGAAAGAGGTTTCTAAGCTTGCTGCAAAGGTGCTTAACCAGCACTGCAGATGATTATTTATTTTTTTCAGTTGTCGACTAAAGGTGGATGCCAACGTCCCATTTCTAAAAATAAAATAAAATATTAGTATTTATTTTTTATTTACAAAAAAATAATGGCATCCAAAGGAGTCCAGGGTCGCAAACAACAAACTGAGAAATCATTTTAGGAGCAATTCCAATACAGATGTGCTTACTGGGGAAGATCTCGGTTTCAAAGGCTTGTAGGAAGAGGAAGGTCTTCAGTAGGTGACAAGCAGACAGCAGAGATGGCACCAGCCTAACGTTCAAGGGGAATTAGTTCCATACAGTGGGTGCCACAGCAATGAAGGCTTGAGCCGTATATTGGATTGGATATGGGAAGGGTGAGATTATTTATGAATCAGGTAATTGACAGTTGTATCAGGGACCACACAAACCCTTATACTCCAGCTTGGTCACTGAGATCGTCTGCAGAAGCATCGCTGGTCATTCCCCGAGTTGACAAAAGCTCACCTGGCAACAAGAAACCGAGCCTTTTAGTGTTATCGGCCCAGTATTGTGGAATAGTGCAACAGTGACTCCGCAAGTGCCTTTCGTTTAAAACTCGAAACATCCGCTGGAAACTTTTCTATTCCATCAGGTTCATAATTCATCATTGAATCAGCTATTATTATTCTTTTAAAGTTAACTCTTTTTAATACAAATACTTATGAAAACAGCCCTAGAAGCAGCTTTCCATCCTGGCTAAGAGGAAATGGCTTTTAATAATATAATATCTTTATTGTCATTGCCCCCTTCGGGGACAACGAAATTACTTGACTGCTCTATAAAAACACTAATTAAACAATAGAGTATAATACAGCAAGGGAGATTAGATGACTTTCAAAGTCCGGGCTTCCCATTCAGGGCCGAGATCGCTCTGGAGAAGAAGCTGTTCTTAAGACGGCTCGTTCTTGTCTTCATCGTCCTGTATCTCTGTCCCGACGGCAAGAGCTCGAAGAGACAGTGACCAGGATGCGATGGATCTTTTACTATGTCCAGTGCCTTCCTATGGCACCTTGTGGCATAAATCTGCTCTAAGGTGGAGAGTGGGCAGCCAACAATGCTCTCTGCTGCCTTAACAACCCTGCACAACCCCATCCTGTCCTGGGTAGTACAGCTACCGTACCACACACATAAGCCATAAGTGAGCACGCTCTCAATGGCACAGTGATAGAAGGCAAGCAGCAGTTTTCTAAAGCAAAGAGTGCATCAGTCTTTAACTCAAGAGTAGACCACTGGAAATGAATATAGACCGTTTAACCATGCTCATTATGTTCAATGGGCCCACCCCAAGACTAATTTTTTTCTTTCAGAATTATTGTCTTTATTCACATGCAAATGCTAACTATTAAAATGCATACAATTGAGTTAAGATGTATTTTGTCAGGAGGCAGCCCTTATTCAGAGAAAGGCATAAAATATTCCAGATACATGGTATAGGGGTGAGTGGAGGAGAAATGCGGGGGGGGGGGCAGGCTCTCTTTCCCTCTGACTCCCCTGTACTCATCACTGCCTCCTGTTGGACAGACTGCTATCTACAGGTAACTCGCATCTTCCAGGGAAGTTACATACTGAGGGTCCACATGTATACAGTGGTACCTTGGTTTGCGTACGTCTTGGTTTGCATATGTTTTAGATTACAAACACGTCAAACCCGGAAGTGTGTGTCCCGGTTTGCAACCTTTTTCTGGATTACCACCCATTTTTTTTTTGGATTATGAACAAACTTTTTTTGGAGGCCCCATTGGTGAAAGCGTGCCTTGGGTGACCACCTGTTTTGGTTTACAAATGGACCTCCGGAACGGATTATGGTTGTAAACCAAGGTAGCACTGTACTAAAAAAAAAGTATAAAGCCAGGAACCCAGGGAACTGCCCCCACCCCCTGCAAGGTGGAGGGCTGTTTACCAAAGTTTGGGTTTCCTCCGCTCTCCATTCATTTATCTATTCCACCCAACCCGTGCAATCACGCAAGTTAAATGTGTGTGAGTTGTGAGTTACACACAACTGTGAGTTACCTGTATTTGAAGTGTACGTGAAGAGAGACCCTTTTGGCTTGCATCAATTGCAGAGAGTGTGTGTGTGTGTGTTGGGGGTCAACATCAGGGGGCTAAACCGGGCGCCCCTCCAGCCCTTTGTAGAAAGAAAGAGCCAAAGACTTGGTAGTTCTGTCAAACTGCTTTTATTGGGGAGCTCAAGATGTCCTGCCCTTCGCTTGAATGGACCGACCGGCATCCTTGCCCTAATCTAAATGAGACCCACTTTTCCTTCCTTTTTCTTCTCCCCAAGGGTGCAGGGTGTTTGCCGTGCTTCCCTGACCAGCGACAGGGTCCTGCCTTTCGGCTGACGGACATCCAAGCTACATTTTAAAAGTAAAAGACTAAAATGTTGCTAAAATTAAGACCGGAGCCGCTTCTCTTCTTGCGGGGCTGCGCTTGGGGGAAAGGGGGGGGGCGCGTCCCCGCCAGCCTGGGTATCGCTAAAACAGTTCCGCCTGGAAAAGATAGGAAAGGAAAAGAAAAAAGTTGGTTACGGAACTGGAATATTAATAGATAATGTGTAAAACGTGCAGGGGTAAGCAAGGAAATTATAAAAGAATCTATTGAATAATTATTAAACTACAACAACACAACAAGATGGAAGAAGTTAGAAAAATATATTGAGATCACACATGGGTAAAGGGGAGTGGGGAATTTATAAAAAATTCTAATATAATATTTCTAATTGCGTTGCATTTATATATAGCAAAGGGAAGTCTATAGCGATTAGCGATATTTTAATCTAGCCAGTGTGGTATAATGGTTAAGAGCGGTAGACTCATAATGTGGTGAACTGGGTTCGCTTCCCCGCTCCTCCACATGCAGCTGCTGGGTGACCTTGAGCTAGTCACACTTCTCTGAAGTCTCTCAGCCCCACTCACCTCACAGAGTATTTGTTGTGGGGGAGGAAGGGAAAGGAGATTGTTGGCCGCTTTGAAACTCCTTAGGGCAGTGATAAAGCGGGATATCAAATCCAAACTCTCTCATGTAATAGGCTTATGTTACAAAACGAATATGGATTTTGAATTTGATGTTTGTAATTCTTTTTCGGTTTTGGAATAAAGTTTAAAAAAAAAGAAAAGGAAAAAAAAGAAAAAAGTTAGGGAAAAAGAAACCACACTCACTCACCCTGTGGTCTAGCTCCTTGCAAATCACTACTTTGACACCCGCCTTGCAAAAACGGGACTGCTTTGTTCATGGCAAAGCATCCTGCAAAGTCGATCCAGAGAGTGGATGACCAAACTTTCAGAAGTCTGTTCATCGTTATGAACTTTGTAACACTGAAGAACTAGTGCATGTGTTTGCTTGCTTTCCTCTTCCCTCCTCACCCCTTTTTCCTTAAGTGTTCTGTCTCTTAGACCGCAAGCGGAGACTGACTCATTGTTGCTATTTGTAAGCTATTCAAGGAGCCTTTCGGGGCTGAGGAGAAATCTAAAAATGCCTTAAATGTGCGGGGAACTGAAAGTAGGGTCTTCTGCACCTTTTAACAGGTTTCTTGGAGGCATCCAATTGGATACCTTTGGGAACAGGATGCTGGGCAAACATTCAAAAGACAGCCATTCCCAGGCTAGCAGCAACACGCTGTGCTCCCTTCCTTCCTTCAACCCAGAAGTCCCCATCAATTTACTCTCGCCTCTCCTTGCTAACTCTGGAAGTTTTGACAGGGTTGTCGTATTTCAAAAAGTGAAAAACTGGAGACAAACGTTGTTTAGCTTTCTTTTGCAAAAGCTCAAAAAAGAGAGAGAAGTTTCTGAGCTATTTTAAAGGAAATTCGCCAAAATCTACGCTTTTGACATATGTTGCAATACGTCTGGATTTTCCTGGACATTGAAGCGTTTTCTGACGAATCCTGGCTACGTCTGGGAAATTCCAGACGTACGGCAACCCTAGTTTTACACTGGGAGGAAAGAAGAAGAAGAGTTTGGATTTGATATCCCGCTTTATCACTACCCAAAGGAGTCTCAAAGCGGCTAACATTCTCCTTTCCCTTCCTCCCCCACAACAAACACTCTGTGAGGTGAGTGGGGCTGAGAGACTTCAGAGAAGTGTGACTGGCCCAAGGTCACCCAGCAGCTGCATGTGGAGAAGCGGAGACGCGAACCCGGTTCCCCAGATTACGAGTCTGTTGCTCCTAACCACTATACCACACTGGCTCCGGAAAAAGAATATGCAAACCATGCCTGTATTTCCTGCCACTTCAGAATGTCTCTACCTTGCCTTGAGCATAGGGATAGAGGAAGTTCTCTTTTACTGGAGGCTGCCGGGTCCATCTTAGCTCAGTATTGTCTACACTGACTGGGCAGCAGTTCTCCAGGTCCTTTTAAGCAGGGGACATTCCCGGCTGTACATGGCGATGCCAAGGGACCTGGGACCTTCTGCGTGCAAATTAGATGCCATGGTAATGAGCTACAGCCCATTTTAGAAAGCAGAGTCCTCCCCAATCACATCCGAACCATCATCTCCCCCACACAAGGACCATCTAGTGAGAGGTGGAAGAGGAATGTTCTCTGCGCTTTGCACCTTTTAAAGCTGTTTCCATGGGTGAAATCAGGAGTGTGGAACCTGTGGCGTCCCCAATATTGCTGGACTCCCCACTCCCATTAACCCCAGCCCGCATAGCCAGTGGTCAGGGATGATGGGGGAGGTTGTTCAGCAACATCTAGAGGGCAGCAGGTCTGCCCCACCACCCAAGCGGTGTACACAAAGTAGGACCCTCGTACCTATGGGACCACCTCTCCCAGTATGCCCCATGGCGGACCTTAAGGTCCATAAATAGTAACACCCTAGAGGTCCCGGGTCCTAAGGAAGCTAGATTAGCCTCAACCAGATCCAGGGCTTTTTCAACACTGGCTCCGGCCTGGTGGAACACTCTGCCTCATGAGACCAGGGCCCTGCAGGATCTAATTTCTTTCCGCAGGGCCTGTAAGACAGAGTTGTTCCGTCTGGCCTTTGGTTTGGAGTCAATTTGATTCCCTCCCCCTCTTTCTTTTTTCCTTTCTCCTCCTGTGATGAGGCTGCATTTTAATGTTTTAATGTTGTATTTTAATCTTGTTTTTAAGTTGTATTCATTCAACTTGTTTTTATTATTGCTTGTTAGCCGCCCTGAGCCCAGCCTTGGCTGGGGAGGGCGGCGTATAAATTATTATTATTATTATTATTATTATTATTATTATGGCTTCCAGCAGCAGATACACTGGGCAGAACAGCAATGGGGGTGGATTGCTCAAGGCAGTGACGGCGTACATAGCAAACCACCGAGGGCGCTGCTCGTAACAGCGTCCACCCAAGCCCATACACCTGGGTCCCATGAATCCAAACCTCCCTTTGCCGTGAATCACAAATCCTATCACCGGTCAGATTTCAGAATTTCATAGAATTACAAATCCCACTTCTGGCTGAGCTTTGGCCAGAAAATTCCGCATTGCAAAGTTGCACAGCGGCTGGAGATGGACAGACAGGTTGTGCACCCACAGAAGTGACCACAGGAGAAACAGCCCAGAAAGAAGAAGAGTTTGGATTTGATATCCCGCTTTATCACTACCCGAAGGAGTCTCAAAGCGGCCAACATTCTCCTTTCCCTTCCTCCCCCACAACAAACACTCTGTGAGGTGAGTGGGGCTGAGAGACTTCAGAGAAGTGTGACTAGCCCAAGGTCAGCCAGCAGCTGCATGTGGAGGAGCGGAGAAGCGAACCTGGTTCTCCAGATTATGAATCTACCGCTCTTAACCACTATACCACACTGCCGTGGTGTATCTGCAGAGGCACAACGGGATGCCTCCGTCTGCCCTAACTGCAACAAAACATGTCTCTCCCACATTGGCTCCTGCAGCCACAGCAGGCGCTGTGACTCTCCAACAGCTTGACTTCACTTCTCCCTTGTCCCTCGACACAGATGCCAACCCAACCCAGCAGGGCCCAGCTTCCAACTCCACCACCAGGCAAAAGTTGCAGCCATAATGGGTCTCCTCCACCTTGCCTTACCTGACGGAGGCGTTACGTCAGGATGACGTTACTTCTCCCCCTTCCCTGGGTTCTCAGGGATGACCTCCGGGGCTGGGGCTGGGGGCGGCGGCGGAAGCAGCAGCAGAGACCCCACTGGCGGCTTCTCCTTGGCCTCGCTGGGAGCCACCTTCGCGGGAGTGACGCTGGATCCGAAGAGGCTGTGGGTGCCCGCGTTGGATGCTGAGGAAGAGGAGGAGGAGGAAGCGACACCACTACCCCCACCGTGAGCAGGCTTGGTCGGGAGGCCTCCAGAAAGGAAGGCCGTGTACTGGTTCCAGAAAGAGAGGGGGCCCACCCCCACGAGCTGGGCCGGGATGTCGCGCCCCAGGAAGTCCTGGAGCTTGACCTGGCCCCCCGACAGCACCGGCACGGGGCCTTCTAGGGGCAGGCGCCTCCCTCGGCGGGCCTGGTTGCTGCTCCACACGTGGCCACTGAGATTAACCTTTCGGAGAAAGAAGAAAGAGACGGGTACTTAACACAGGTGGCATCTTGAGCGGACACTCACATCAGTAGTAATAATACTAATACTACTAATAATAATTAATAATATATTATTTATTCCCCCCACCCATCTGGCTGGGTTTCCTCAGCCACTCTGCAGCTCCCAACAGAACATTAAAAACACAATAAAACGTCAAACATTAAAAACTTCCCTGAACAAGGCTGCCTTCAGATGTCTTCTAAAAGTCAGATATTTGTTTATTTCCTTGACATCTGATGGGAGGGCGTTCCATAGGGTGGGCGCCACCACTGAGAAGGCCCTCTGCCTGGTTCCCTGTAACCTCGCAGTGAGGGAACCGCCAGAGCTGGACCTCAGTGTCTGGGCAGAACGATGGCGGTGGAGACGCTCCTTCAGGTATACTGGGCCAAGGCCGTTTCGGGCTTTAAAGGTCAGCACCAACACTTTGAATTGTGCTCAGAAACATACTGGGAGCCAGTGTAAGTCTTTAAGGACAGGTTTAAAGTGGTCTGGGTGGCCACAAGGGGAGGAATGCTGCTGGTTTGACCCAGAAGGCAGGAAGCTTCCTCGTATCGAGTTCACCCAGCTCAGTATTGTCTACACTAACAGCTCCATACCCTCCAACATTTCTCCGACAAAAATAGGGACGCCCCATTCCATAAGGATAATTTTACTGTTTATACCCCACACATCTTACTGGGTGGCTTCCAAAACATAATAAAACGAATGTTAAACATTTTAACAAAGCTTCTGTATACAGGATTGCCTTCAGATGGCTCGGGTTTGTGTGTATGTGTGTGTGTTGGATAACTCCATAGCCTCCAACATTTCTCCAATGAAAATAGGGACATCCTAAGGAAAAGTGGGACATTCCAGGATGAAATAAAAAACCTGAATGGCTTCTCTAAATCAGGGGTGTCCCCTGGAAAATAGGCACACTTGGAGGGTCAGCAGCTCTCCAGGAATTTCAGGCAGGGGGCATTCCTAGCCCTACCTGTAGATGCCGGGGACTGAACCTGGGAACTTCTGCATACAAGGCAGATGCTCTGCCGCTGAGCTATGGCCCTGTCCCATTTCCATCATTTGCCATGGCTTCTAAGCATGCTTCCCAATGGAAGCAACACCACTTTAAATGGTGCCCACCATAGCTGTCAACTTTTCCCTTTTTTTGCGAGGAATCCTATTCAGAATAAGGGAATTTCCCTTAAAAAAAGGGAAACGTTGACAGCTATGGTGCCGACATGTGCTATGCCGAACATCAAAATATAGACGGCTGCCTATATTCTGCTGTTTCAAAGACTTTTGATCCACAGCTGCCATCAAAATTATTCAACCCCCATTGCAAATCAGGTTTATCATTAGAATTCCCAGACTTTCAGCTGTTTGTAAAGAGCCAATCGAACAAAAGCAAATGAAATAGCTAGGCGCAAAGGATGCTTCAAGCGGGTCCCCCCAAATTCAGGTGAAATTGCAACTTGTACTAGCTCTTCGCTGGTCCTGCTAGCTAGGGATGATGGGAGTTGTAGTCCAACAACAGCGGAAGAACCAAGTTTGGGAAGCACTGTGAGAGAGAGGAAGCAGCACAGGCCTCTGACCAAGAAAACTAGGGTCTAGCGACCATGGTACAGGCCTTCAGCCAAAAATCCTTCCTCCCCTTTCCGTTATGTTAATGTTGCTTTCCTTTCTTTTGTGCTTTCACACAATTCAGGTGTGTGTGTGTGTGTGTTGAGGGGGTTGTTACAGGCTGTTTTTCTTTCAGGATTATTGTTATTTTTAAAAAAAACCATACGGTTTCTTTAAATTTTCTGGTAATTTCCTTAATACATTTAGTTTACTGCATCCATGCTTTATTGCTCTATGCCACTTTCATTTCCTTTTTGGGGAAAAAACATTAATTTAAAAAGAAGTAACAAACACCAACAAGCTACACCACATGGGGACAGGAAGCTGCAAGCCTTTGTAGGTCCTAGGGTAATCAAACCGGGCTGTTGCTGTACTGCCAAGATGCACTTTAAACCTTCAGGCTTCAATAAATGTGCGCTTACAGGGATTCTATCGCTACAGACTTGTATTTTGTTGCTTCTAAATAAATATATCATGAACTGCCGTGTGATCTTAACCTGATGGGTGGTCCAGGTGGAAGAAAGGAAAATTATAATGCTATAAAGATGTTTTGCCACACTCCAGAACTGTGAGGCAACGTGGTATCGTATTCCCTACAATGGTGCCCTTCATGCCCCAGTTCTGCCTCTAGAGGGGGGCAGAGAGCGCACCAAGTGCAACCAGCTTCCTGTGTCAATACTGCGTAAGGGAGATGTACTTCCTGTAACGGTGCCTTGCACTCCCCAGTTCTGCCTCTAGAGGGGGACAGACAGCACGCCAAGTGAAGCCAACTTCCTGAGTCAATAAAGCGATAGAGAAGGAAATGACAAGGGAACAGGGGATAGGCAGAACGCTTACTATAATAGGAGACACTGAGAAAGAGCAACAGTCTCTCCCTTACCTGGTGGTGGGCAGCCAGCGCATGTTTGCGCAATGCGGCTCTGTCGGGAAAGGCCTGCTTGCAAATCCCACAAACCAGCGTCGGCCCCTCTTTGGCTTGACTGCCCTCTTGCTTCTCCGATGGGCCTTCCCCGCCGGTTTCCTGTTCCTCCTCCTGTTCTTGCGGCACTGCCCCTCCTGCCTTTTCCCCCTCCGCCTTCTCTTCCCCTTCCTGCATGGGCCGCTGAGGGCTTCCAGGCCCTGATGGCAAGGCAGCATTGGTGCCACCATCTTCCTCTTCCGCCTGCACCGCTTCTCCCCCTTCCTTGGTGAGGCCCGGAGCTTCCTGTTCCGGGCTGGAGGGCCCCTCGGCCTTCTCCCCTCCACTTTCCAGGGAGTCTTCGTCGGTGGGTTCTTCTTCCTCCTCCTCCGACAGTTCCTCGTCTTGCGGAGGGGCCTGTTGCTGCGGTTGCTGCTGCTTCTCGCCTTCCCCCAAGGTGGCCCCTTCCGAAGTCGGGGTCTCAGGGAGGAGCGCCCCGTTGGGGATCTGCCCGCCCAGGTGCATGCGGACGTGCTGCTGGAGGCTAACGGCGTTGGTGAACTTCTTCTGGCAGATGGGGCAAGAGTTCTGGGCCCGCGCGGCCGAGCTGGTTTTGTGGCCCACAAAGTGAGCGCGCAGGTTCCCCCGGGTGGAGAAGGCCCGCCCGCACACCTTGCATTTGAAAGGCCTCTCCCCTCCGTGCTGCCCGTAGTGGAGCTGCAGGGCTCGAGGGCAGCTCAGGACCCGCAAGCAGATCACGCACTGGTTGGGCCCCGAAGAAGCGGGCAGGGAAGAGGAGGAGGAGGACCCAGCCACAGCTTGGGTGGCCGTGACGGGAGCAGAGCAAGAAGATGACGACGGAGACCCCTGGCGGTCAATTTTCTCCACCAGCTGCTGGAGCTTGGAAGTCTCCGAGGGGGACGCTTCCAGCACGTAGGGGAAAGGCCCCACCGCTGTGCCCGCCTTGAAGTGATTGGCTAGCAAGGCCCAGCTGGGCAGCGATCCCACCAGCTTCCCCAGCTGAAGCCGGGCACCCTCCGTCTCCCTTTCCGGCGGGGTGTTCTCGTCCCCCTTCCCTTTCGCCTCCACTGCCTTCATCAGAACCAGCTTGTTGAAGCCGGGCAAGGCCTGGGCTGCCGCCGATGGCGAGGCCCCGGACAGCAGGGTGAGGCTCTCGGTGGCGCTCAGGGCCTTGCGTTCGGCGGTGGGCGGAGGGGTGGTTTCCTCTCCGGGCTCGGCCTTCTCGGGCGGCACCGACATGCCGTAAGGTAGCCCCGAGGTGGTGAGGACGTAGTCCAGATGCTCAGGGACGGGATGGGGGTTCATCTGGACGTGGGGGTATTTCTCCCGGTGGCGGTGGAAGTGCACCTTGAGGTTGCCGCGGGTGGTGAAGCGGTTGCCGCAGATGTTGCACTTGTAAGGGCGCTCGCCCGTATGGGAGCGCAGGTGGATCTGCAGGGCGCTGTCGCTGCCAAAGACCTTGCCGCAGAAGCGGCACTTGTGGCGCCCTCCGGGCTTCTCCTCCAGCCTGCTTTCTAACGCCCCTCCTCCCCCCGCTCCTCCCCCGTTCTTCTGCCGCAGGAGCCCCGGAGACGTCGCCTGCTCCAAACCCCGGGCGGTGCCCAAGCACTGGGCAGCCAGGATGCCTGTAGCTGTGGGGAAGGCCGGAGCCAGGAGCTGCTCGGCCTTGGGCACTCGGGCGCCCCCGGGGAAAGGGTGGTAGAGGTGGAAGAAAGCAGGCTTGGGGACCTCAGGGGAGCTGGACGCCTGTGTCCTCCCTGGCTCTGTTTTGATGGAGAAGACCGGCAAGGGGGGCTTGGGAGGAAGAGACGCTCCCGGGGCTGGCTCGGAGGAAGGGGTCGCAGAGCCCACCTGCCCCAGGGACCCCAGCAGCAGCACCTGGCGGCAGATCTGCTCGGTCATCTGCATTTGGTGCAGCTGGCGTTGCTGCAGGACCCGGAGCTCTTCCAAGATGAGGGGGATGTTGAGGTGCCCGGCGGGGACGGAGGCGGAGGAGGCGGGCAGTGTTGGGGGAGGCGGGGGAGGGGGCCGGGGAAGGGACGCTTCTTGGGTTGGGTCGGACAGCAGCGTCCCCGATTCGACGTCCATGCTCTGAGGGCTCTCGGGACGGACTTCCACCGAGGAAGAGGAGGACGAGGAGGAGAGGCTGGAGTGGTCCTGACCAGCGGCGGCTGTAGCTGCCGCCGCAGAGGAGCAGGTGGGCTGCTCCGAGCAGCAGGAATCCACGTGAGCGGACAACTCGGAGGGATCCTTGAAGTTGGTACGGCAGGCAGGGCAGGATAAGGGGGCTGTCTCGTCCCCAGTATCTCCTGCAGAGAAAGGGAGACAAGAGAGAAAGGGGGAGCGGTTATTTTGGATCAGAAATCTATTTCATTCATCACATTCATATATCCCATACTTTCCTCCAAGATGGTGTCCGTAGTTCTCCTCTTTCTGATTTAATCCCCAGGTAGGTTAGGCTGAGTGAGCAACTTGCCCCAAGTCACCCAGGGAGCTTTAGGGCCACGTGGGGATTTGAACCCTGGTCTCCCAAGTCCTAATCCGACACTCTAACCCAGTGTTTCTCAAACTTGGGTCCCTAGTTGTTGTTGGACTCCAACTCCCATCATCCCAGCTAGCAGGGATGATGGGAGTTGTAGTCCAACAACAGCTGGAGACCAAAAGCTTGAGATACAGTGGTACCTTGGGTTAAGAACTTAATTTATTCTGGAGGTCCATTCTTAAGCTGAAACTGTTCTTAACCTGAGGTACCACTTTAGCTAATGGGGCTTCCCGCTGCCGCCGCACGATTTCTGTTCTCATCCTGAAGCAAAGTTCTTACGCCGAGGTACTATTTCTGGGTTAGCGGAGTCTGTAACCTGAGGTACCGCTGTACTCTACTCCAACCACTACAGCACTCTGGCAACCAAGCCCACCTGATCTTTAACCAGAAAGATGCACAGGACAACTGCAGATCAGATAGAAGCTAGTGACAACACTCAGATTTTCGTGAACGGAAACAGAATGCAGGAAGTCCCAGGTTCACCCTGCACAAAGGACGTGGCTATCAGTGGCTATTGGCCATGATTGGCCATGTTGGCTCTGCTCTGCTTCCTTGGTCAGAGGCAGTTATGCTTCCGAATACCAGCAGCCGGAAGCCACCGGAGAGGAGAGTGTGCCTGTGCTTGGGTCTTGTTTGCTAGTTTTCCACAAACATCTGGTTGACCACTGTGAAAACAGGATACAGTGGTACCTCAGGTTACATACGCTTCAGGTTACAAACTCCTCTAACCCAGAAATAGTACCTCGGGTTAAGAACTTTGCTTCAGGATAAGAACAGAAATCGGGCTCCGGCGGCACGACAGTAGCAGGAGGCCCCATTAGCTAAAGTGGTGCTTCAGGTTAAGAACAGTTTCAGGTTAAGAACAGACCTCCGGAATGAATTAAGTACTTAACCCGAGGTAGCACTGTACTAGACAGCACACACCACTGGCCTGATCCAGAAGGTTCTTCTTATGGCTGGAAACAAGCGTTCAAATTTCGCCAGGCACATTTTGCACCTGGCTATTGGCCATTTGTGACCAAGTGAAGATGCCCGGGCGTCATGATGGTGCCTTGACGTCTCCACCATCTGGAGGTGCGTGCCTGCGGATCCTTGGATCTGGGCTGTTTTCACACACTAGCAAGACATCCTGCAGAATTCTATCTTTCTGGAACCAAAAAGTCATATTGAAAAATACACGACTTTCGAGCCATCTGGCCCCAAAATGGCAACTAGGCATTCCATTTTGGCAAACTTAAACCCTGGTTTAAGGCGCCATTTGGTGCATAGCTTATATAACTGAGTATCTTAACACTGGCTGGAGATGTCCCTTGCTTGAAACTTTGCCGGCCAGTGTAGACGGTACCTCGGGTTAAGAACTTAATTCATTCCGGAGGTCCGTTCTTAACCTGAAACCGTTCTTAACCTGAGGTACCGCTTTAGCTAATGGGGCCTCCCGCTGCCACCGTGCCACCAGCGCGCAATTTCTGTTCTCATCCTGAGGTAAAGTTCTTAACCCGAGGTACTAATTCCAGGTTAGCGGAGTCTGTAACCCGAGGTGTTTGTAACCTGAGGTACCACTGTATAAGGAAGCTGGCCCATTTAATGCTCACAACTAGGTACATCCTCCAACTTGTGTTACAACCCTCTCTCTGCTCAGGATCTGCCAATATTTTGATGTAAACATACAGTGGTACCTCAGATTAAGTACTTAATTCATTTTGGAGGTCCGTACTTAACCTGAAACTGTTCTTAACCTGAAACACCACCTTAGCTAATGGGGCCTCCTGCTGCTGCCACGCCGCCAGAGCACGATTTTTGTTCTTATTCTGAAGCAAAGTTCTTAACCTGAAGCACTATTTCTGGGTTAGCGGAGTCTGTAACCTGAAGCATACATAACCTGAAGCGTATGTAACCTGAGGTACCACAGTATACTGTATTATATTAATTATATTATACATCTAGTTATTGCAGCATTTGTCAAGCTTGGGATTCCCAGATGGCGTTGCACTACAAGTCCCAGAATCCCCAGGCAGCTTGGCCAATGGCGAGGGTTGACTGACAGCCGCTCTTTCGGACCTCTGGTTCTTTAAGCTGGAGATGTCGTACAGTGAGCCCAGTAGCTTCTCCATGCAAAAGCAGCTGCCTTGCTATAGCCCCCTCCCCTAACACACTACCCCCCACCAGCAAGTACCTGGTTTTGCAAATACTTTAAAAAGAAAAAATGAAAGACCATAAGATAAGCCCCAGTGGATCATGCCAGTGGCTTGTCTAAGCCCAGCATCCTGTTCTCACAGCGGCCAACTAAATGTCTATAGGAAACTGATAAGCAGGATTCTAGCACAAGAGCTCTCTCCCTTCCTGCAGTTTCCAGTACGCTTCTGGTATTCAGAAGCATCACCTCCTTCAACCATGGAGGCAGAGCAAAGCCATCAAGGCTAGTGAGCCACCGAAAGCCTTAACCTGCACGATTTTTTTCTAATCCACTCTTAAAGGCATCTAAGTTGGTGGCCATCTCTGCCTCCTCTGGCAATGAGTTCCACAGTTTAACTACGCACTACGTGAAAACGTACTTCCTTGCCCCCCCGCCCTAAGAGGGAGAAAAACTTTTCTCTGTCTGTTTCCTCCATATGTTGAAAGCAAGCAATGTTTCTACTTCTCATTGCCATCCTGTTATACAAACAAACCTGCCAGCCCAGAAAACGTGGCAGGCATGCCAAAGAAATCGTTCTACCCGGACACTGAGGTCCAGTGCCGAGGGCCTTCTGGCGGTTCCCTCACTGCGAGAAGCCAAGTTACAGGGAACCAGGCAGAGGGCCTTCTCGGTAGTGGCACTCGCCCTGTGGAACACCCTCCCACCAGATGTCAAAGAGAAAAACAACTACCAGACTTTTAGAAGACATCTGAGGGCAGCCCTCTTTAGGGAAGCTTTTAATGTTTGAGGTTTTAATGTTTGTATTTTAATATTTTGTTGGAAGCTGCCCAGAGTGGCTGGGGAAGCCCAGCCAGATGGGCGGGGTATAAATAATAAATTATTATTATTATTACAAATGGAAGGAAACAAAAATATAGAAGAACCTCCTTCCTTGGAGGTTTTTAAGCAGAGGTTGGGTGGCCATCTGCCATGGATGCTTTAGCTGAGATCCCTGCATTGCAGGGGGCTGGACTAAATGACCCTTGGATCCCTCCCAACTCCAAAATCCTATCATCCTACAAAATGGGAAGGCAGACAAACAGATCTCATGCAATTTTAAGAATGGAACAGAAAGATTGGGATCACCATGGCAAACATTTTTTTTTTAATTACCTGAAAGCCCAACCCACATCCAACTAATTTGCAAGCCCCCTTAACCAGCAACCCACCTCTGAAAGGTTCTGCCCATTCATAAATCGTTCTCTCTAGAAAAGAAGGGAGGAAGGAAGGAAGGCAGAAAAGAAGGAAGCACACCTGAAAATTATCTACCATATTCCTACAGAACAGCTAACAGGGGGTTCTGACTTCTGGATGGAGACAATGGGGACGGAAAGGCACAAACAGGGCATGGCAAATCAAATAGGAGCCTGTCTGGCTTTTGGGGGGGGGGGAAGGGGCAGGATAAACTACTAGGATGGATGCGTAAACGGGCTGACGGCATGCAGGAGCGCGTGGGGAGAGATGGGCGCCTGGAGGGAGATCTCTGGGCCCGGCTGCTTCCCCTCCAGCCCTTCCTAGGAGGCCACGGCCGCCAGGTCGCCCCCTCTCCCCTTCCCCAGCCGGCTGGACCAGCCACAGGGGCGAGGAGCCCACCTGCGGCCTCGCCCATCCTGCAGTCGCCGCCGGCGCCCGCGGCTCCGTCGCCCGACGCCGCCACCTCCTCCGGCTGCTGCTGCTCTCCGTGCGTTCGGGAGCCGCTCATCTCGGCCCGCCCGGCCGCCTCCGATCCCGGAGGATGGAGGAAGAGGAGGAGGCAAGCGGCGGCCAGACGAGCGGTGGGCTGCCGAGAGCGGCTCCCACCCGGCCGCAGCAGGGACCTCTGGTGTCGGGAGGGCGGCTGCCGCCGATGGAAGGAGGAGGCGCTGCGCCCCCGTGCGCCCTGGCTCCGGAGCGCACCTGGAGACGGAGGGATGGAGAGCCGGGAAGGAGGAGGGAGGCAAGCGGGCAAGCCAGGACGAAGGAGGAGCCCTGCTTTTAGGAGCCCCCCCCCAAAAAAACCCGGACCTTTTGCAAACCGACACATTTCAATTTTTTAAAAAATGTTGCATTTATATTAGCCCACCTTTCGTCCAAGGAGCAAGGCAGTGTACATTTAATTTTGGTTAAAAAAATATTGCATTTGTATTGGGGGGGCAGGGAGGGTCACCTGCCCTCCGATCAATAATAATCCATAAAGATACATAGCAAACTGAGGTTCTGCCCCTCCAACAAAAGGCCTCCTCCCCAATTCCTGGCTACGCCCATGTTTATATCCCAATTTTCCGCACCCCAAGGAGCTCACTGTACCTGGTTCTTCCCCGCCACATTTAATAATAGAACTGTAGAGTTGGAGGGGACCCTGAGGATCATCTAGTCCAACCCCCTGCCAGTGGCGTAGCGTGGGGGGTGCAGGGGGGGCCGGCCGCACTGGGCGCAACATCTGGGGGTTAGGGGGCGCAAATCCACGGGTTAGGGGGCGCAAATTACTTGCCTTGCCCCGGGTGCTGACAACCCACGCTACGCCACTGGCCCCCTGCAATGCAGGAATATGCAGCTGCCCCATATGGGAATCCCTACAACAATATACTGTATATATTTATTTAAATGTTGCATTTATATTATTCCACCTTTCCTTCAAGAAGCTCAAGGCAGTGTACTTTTCATCTATGCTCTTAATTTTATTTCTTGCATTTATATCCTAACGTTTCCCCCCAAGGAGCTCAAGGTGGATGGCGGCTAATGGATTGAAGTTGAATCCTGACAAGACAGAAGTATTATTTTTGGGGGACAGGGGGCGGGCTGGTGTGGAGGACTCCCTGGTCCTGAATAGGGCAACTGTGCCCCTGAAGGACCAGGTGCGCAGCCTGGGAGTCATTTTGGACTCACAGCTGTCCATGGAGGAGCAGGTCAATTCTGTATCCAGGGCAGCTGTCTACCAACTCCACCTGGTACGCAGGCTGAGACCCTACCTGCCTGCAGACTGTCTCGCCAGAGTGGTGCATGCTCTGGTTATCTCCCGCTTGGACTACTGCAATGCGTTCTACGTGGGGCTACCTTTGAAGGTGACTCGGAAACTACAGCTAATCCAGAATGCGGCAGCTAGACTGGTGACTGGGGGCGGCCGCCGAGACCACATAACACCGGTCTTGAAAGACCTACATTGGCTCCCAGTACGTTTCCGAGCACAATTCAAAGTGCTGGTGTTGACCTTTAAAGCCCTAAATGGCCTCGGTCCAGTATACCTGAAGGAGCGTCTCCACCCCCGTCGTTCTGCCTGGACGCTGAGGTCCAGCGCCGAGGGCCTTCTGGCGGTTCCCTCATTGCGAGAAGCAAAGCTACAGGGAACCAGGCAGAGGGCCTTCTCGGTAGTGGCGCCCGCCCTGTGGAACGCCCTCCCATTAGATGTCAAAGCGATGAATAACTACCTGACATTTAGAAGACATCTTAAGGCAGCCCTGTTCAGGGAAGCTTTTAATCTGTGATATTTTACTGTATTTTTTGTTTCTATGGAAGCCGCCCAGAGTGGTTGGGGAAACCCAGCCAGATGGGCGGGGTACAAATAATAAATTATTATTATTATTATTATTATTATTATTATTATTATTATTAGGTGGCATACCTGGTTCTTCCCCATCACACTTAATCCCCACAACTACCTTGTGAGGTAGGTAAGGTTGAGAGTCAGAGACTGGCCCCCAAGGTCACCCAGGGTGTTTCAGGACCAAGTACATATGGTTCAGGGTTACATACGCTTCAGGTTACAGACTCCGCTAACCCAGAAATACTACCTCGGGTTAAGAACTTTGCTTCAGGATGAGAACAGAAATTGTGCTCCAGCAGCGCAGCGGCAGCAGGAGGCCCCATTAGCTAAAGCGGTGCTTCAGGTTAAGAACAATTTCAGGTTAAGAACAGACCTCTGGAACAAATTAAGTACTTAACCCGAGGTACCACTGTAGAGTTTTGAACTCTGGTCTCCTAGGTCGAGCACTCTCCCCATAGCATCATACTAACTTTCCCTGAAAGTTAGGTTAGAAATCTGTAACAATCTTAATCGCAATCTATTTTTAAGGAGAGGGGCTCCCCTTAGATGGATTCCCAAATTGCAAACAAAGTTGCCCATCTACGTTATCATCTTCTGCGCCAGTGCACATCTAGATACAGTGGTACCTCGGGTTAAGAACTTAATTCGTTCTGGAGGTCTGTTCTTAACCTGAAACTGTTCCTAACCTGAAGTACCGCTTTAGCTAATGGGGCCTCCTGCTGCCGGCGTGCCGGAGTCTGTAACCACTGTACCACTTTGAAACTGTGGGAATAAACACAAGATGCTGCCTTATCCCAAGTCAAACTGTTGGTCCATCTAACTCAACATGATTTTAGCAAGGGTTTCTCTCCCAGTTCTGTTGCTAGGGATTGACCTGTTCTACCACAGAGCTACAGCCCTTATTATCATACTGTAAGACTTCACACAGGACCTATGTGACCTCCTAGCTTCCAGTTCTTAATTTGATACAGAACTGCAACCTGAAAGAAGTAACTGAAGCTTATTTTATTATTATTATTAATATTATTTTAAAAATACTAAATTTGTATGCTGCCCTATACATGCAGGTCTCAGGATGGTTCACAGGATAAAATCAGAATATAAAATCAAAAATCAGGTGGGTGCCATTGCCATTATAAGAGAAAAACAGCACTGTCACCCTTGCTCTTGTGAGAGCCTAGGACAGCAAGAAAAAGAAAAAATGCAATACTGAAAACGCAAGTAAAATCCCACTGCACAATATTATTATTATTATTATTATTATTATTATTATTATTATTATTAACTGAATTTATATACTGCCCTATACCCGGAGGTCTCAGGGTGGTTCAAAGAAAAGATCAACATAAAAACCACAATATATATAATCAAAATAAAAACACCTTCCCAAAAAACCCACATTTTAAAAGGGCATAAGATGTAAACTGGATCAACCAAAGGCCTGGTTAAAAAGGAACGTTTTGGCCTGGTGCCTAAAGGTGTATAATGAAGGCGCCAGGCAAACTTCCCTGGGGAGAGCATTCCACAGATGGGGAGCCACTGAAGAGAAGGCCCGTTCTCATGTAGGCACCCTCCAGACATCTCGAGGAGGAGGCACATGAATAAGAGCCTCAGAAGAAACAAATCCACCAGAACAGCCAACAACGATGTGCAAAGGCAAACAGTTACAATGCATCCTAAAGGCCTGCAAAAACAGGTACGTTTTCATCCGTCGCCTAAATGTAAACAAGTGGATAAACAGATCTCCACAGGGAGGGAGCTTCATAGTTGAGATGCCACCATGGAGAAGGCCCTGCTTCATGCAATAACCTCATTGACTGAACTTAGTGAAGTTCCCACGAGCTGGGCCCCTCCTGCAGATCTTACCAAATAGGAATCCTGCCTTAAATTGCATCAGACCATTGGTCCATTTAGCTTAGTGTTGTCTTCACTGATTGGCAGCAGCTCATCAGAGTTCCAGACAGGGAACTTTTTGGAAATGGCAAGGATTGAACCCAGGACCTTCTGTGTGCAAAACAGATGAGTTACTGGGTTGGCCTGTGCCAGGGAAGGCATTCTTCAGATATGTGGGGAGTGTTGGACTTTCTATCTAGCGTATATAGTCAAACCTCAGCTGCCAAATGCCTCCGTTATCATACGTTTTGGCTCCCGAATGCCAAAAAGCTGGAAGTAACTACTCCAGTTTTCGAATGATTTTCGGAAGCCAAACGGTTTCCAGAGAGTATTTTTCTTTTTTCTCCATTGACTTTGCTGACCGCCCTTTGATCCTCAGTTGTCGAACGTTTCAGAAGTTCATATTACGGAACTTATTACGTTCGACAACCGAGGTTTGACTGTACCACCAGAAGCAAAGGACTCTTCCTTTTGAGAGAGGCACCAGCAGGTTCTCAGGTTTCTTGCAACGTGTTTTATCACATTTAGGAATAAGAAGTCATGCAGCTACACATTTGTGGGGTCTTTGCAACAGACTTGTTCTCTCAAGTGAATTGAAATCTATATAATTTGCAATCAGAGCACAGGAACTCTGCAAGTTTGGTACCTGGATGAGCTTAACATAGTTACAGTGGTACCTCGGGTTAAGTACTTAATTCGTTCCGGAGGTCCGTTCTTAACCTGAAACTGTTCTTAACCTGAAGCACCACTTTAGCTAATGGGGCATCCAGCTGCCGCTGCACGATTTCTGTTCTCATCCTGAAGCAAAGTTCTTAGCCCGAGGTACTATTTCTGGGTTCCACCCGGGCACCTGGGTGCATTTACTTGGAAGCACCAGGTTGGAGTGCACACCATATATTTGGGGAAGCAAAAAATTGTCCAATGATGTTTGCTTGTGCAGGATGATAAACCTGGCTGAGACCCTATCTGCCTGCAGACTGTCTCGCCAGAGTGGTGCATGCTCTGGTTATCTCCTGCTTGGACTACTGCAATGCGCTCTATGTGGAGCTACCTTTGAAGGTGACCTGGAAACTTCAACTAACCCACAATGCGGCAGCTAGACTGGTGACTGGGAGCGGCCGCCGAGACCATATAACACCGATCTAGAAATATCTGCATTGGCTCCCAGTACATTTCTGAGTGCAATTCAAAGTGTTGGTGCTGACCTTTAAAGCCCTAAACAGCCTTGGCCCAGTATACCTGAAGGAGCGTCTCCACCCCCATCATTCTGCCCGGACACTGAGGTCCAGCTCCGAGGGCCTTCTGGCGGTTCCCTCCCTGCAAGAAGTGAGGTTACAGGGATCCAGGCAGAGGGCCTTCTCGGTAGTGGCGCCTGCCCTGTGGAACGCCCTCCCACCAGACATCAAGCAAATAAACAACTACCTGACTTAGAAGACATCTGAAGGCATCCCTGTTTAGGGAAGTTTTAAATGTTTGATGTTTTATTGTGTTTTTAATATTCTGTTGGGAGCCGCCCAGAGTGGCTGGGGAATAGTTAATATATTATTCTATTATTATTATTGTTGTTGTCCTTCTTCTTTCAGGAATCCATGCTTAACTGTGCTCAGATTTCCCTTAAATAAACTTTTCTCAAAGGGACCATAAACTTTCCTGCACCTCACCAGCTTGAATTTACTCCTTTGGAGATGAGCGAAAGGATGCATCAAATTGGCTCCTTTCCTCCACCAGCCTCCATCCTGATTTCTCGCTCCAGTACAGAGTCTTAGAGGAAGCTGGAGTCAATCCAGTCCAGTTGCCACAAGCAAAGGACTGAAAAGGGGCGGTGGGGGGGGGGAGAGTGAGATGAGGTGGGTGATGGGGAACCGGGGGATGGGGGAAGAGAGACCTCACTTAACACAAGAGAGACTATCTAGGACTCTGCGAGTTACTTAGCAACAGCACAAAGAGCAAAGAGAGCGGGAGAGAAAAGAAGCAGTGTGTGGCAAAAATATGTGTGTGAGGAAGTGTGACAGAATGCATATGTGTGTGACCGTCTCTTCCTGGCTCTCTGGGGTGAAGGGAGACACACACACACGAGAGATGTTGAGGAAAGCACTCAGAAATACTGTGCCATATTCACGTTGCACTTTTAAAGCGCTATGATGCAATGTTAAACCATAATGGCTTCCCCCACCCCACCCAAAGAATTCTGGGAGCTGCAGTTTGCGGAGGTTGCTGAGAGTTGTTAGGAGACCCCTCTATTTCCTTCTTGGGGCTACGATTCCCCCAGTAGTTCGATCCTTCTTCCCAGGGAATTCTGGAAATTGTAGCTCTGTGAGGGGAATAGCGATGAGAATAGTGGTGTATCAGTCCCTCTTCCCAGGGAATTCTGGGAACTGTTGCTTTGTGAGGGGAATATTGGCCTTATAACAACTCTTGGCACAATTAACGAAGTGCAGCTCCCAGAATTCTTTGGGGGGGGAGCTGTTTAAAGTGGGAAAGGACAAGGTGAAAGTGGCCTGTGGCAGCGATGGCATGGAAGGGCATGTATCCCACACATGTGTAACAGAGGGTGAGACAGGCCATGTCATGGTACCAGGATGTGGGCCTGAGAGGGAAGGTGCAGAAAAATGCATGTGAGAGCAGCGTAGCAATTGGGGGGGGGGCAGAATCAAGGCACATTTGTAGAAATGATGCTCCAGTTGGCGCAATGGATTGGCTGTGTATGAATGAGGGAGGGTACAGGTGGCCAAATCCTTGCCCACTGTCTGTATGCCATGCTCAAAATCAATGCACAGCCCCATCCTAGTCTTGTTTTTACTTGGAAGAAAGCCACACTGTGTTCAGGCAAAGGCTTACTCCCAAGTAAATGTGTGCCAGGTTGCAGCCTTTGCGTGCAAGGGAAACAAGAATGTGAGTAGGCATGTAACAAAATGGTGCTAGTCAGAGTGTGTAAGGCTGCAGTCCTGAAGACTGGGGAATAAGACTCACTGGGCACAGTGGAACTTGCATCCGAATAAATGTGCCTAGGACTGGGCTGTAGATAATGAAAGAAATTGCTTGGGTTGTGGTCATGCTGATTATTTCACACCGGTCAGCTTGGGTGGTGGCTCCTCCTTCTCGTTCCATTTTCCTGATCAATGCAGCTTGACTCACTTCTTTGAGTCACCTGAAGTTGTCATGCTCTACCAAGACCTTTCTACAAGGCGCCTGAACTCTTGTAGCGGACTAAGGCCTAATTTGGCATGGGCTCATGATTGCAATGCCTCAAGGACTGCGTCCACCCATATGAACTGACCAGGACCCTGGAGTCATCATCCGAGGTGCTTCCTCTGTGAGAAGTCTGGCAAAATGGGAATGGGCCTTTTCTGTGGTGGCTCCAGGGAGGCTTGCCTGGCCCCTTCGTTGCATATCTTTAGGCACCAGGCAAAAACATTCCTCATTTCCCAGGCCTTTGGCTAATTAAACAATATGGCCTTTTAAACTGGGTGTGTGTGGTGGGGTTTATTTTGTTTTTGTTTGTTACTAGGTTATGTATTTTTGTGTTTTTATATTGAAAACTGCCCTGTGATTTACACCCTGTGAAGGGTGGTATAGTAATAGTAACAACAACAACATCAACAACGTATATCTGTGGGGCAATGGGAGCTAAAGGATGGAAATATCTGGGTCGCAAATGGGGCTCAGAGGTGGGGTATAGTGGCAAGCTGAGATCTAACCCGGAAAGGCCTTCAGTCACCAACCCATTAGATGTCCTTATGTGAACCAATTTTCTCTCGCTTTCAGTTCTGCCCACCCAGTGGGTAAAATGAGCATGAGTGAGGTTAACTGGTCTACCTGACAGGGTTGTTGGAAGGTTTATGATTATTTCATTTATATTGCATCACTCATGTACACAACACTTCCTTGCCCCCTAAAGCATGGGATGATTTTCAGCCCTCACCTCCAAGGGACCCACCGTGTAGTTATTGACAAACGGATGATTCCTGGGATAATTTTTGTGGAGCGGTCAGAAATGGCATGAATTTTGGGAGTCAGTTGGTCTTTGGGGCCTTGAAAACCCATTGAATGTGCTGGTAACTGCACCTAAGCTTTTAAATCTCATCGCCCATCCTTCCTGTAGAGGCCATTATGTTAGCGGATGCTTGGTTGCTGATGGTAAGTCAGAGAGAGAGAGAGAGAGAGAAAACGAGGATGGAAAGAAAGTTCTTATGTGACTACGTGTGAGAACGACAGACAAAATGCATGTGTATCTAAGCATGGCACCTTTATGCGATCAGGATTTATGCTCCTAGATAGATGTGTTTTGAGCGTGTCAGTAAACCGTAGAGAGACCCAAACCCTGAACATACAGGCAACCGGCTAGTTACAAAGCATACTTTCGGAGTTTCCTAACAACTTCCTTCCAGTTTGGAAACAAAACTTTCTTTCTCTTTCGCCTCCTTCTCACCCCTTCCTTGCCACCCAGCTCCTGGTGTGCCCCCACCCCACGACGCGCCCTTTCCCACACTGTCGCCATCCCCCATACCCATGGCACCTGCCAGCTCTCCTTGACACCCCCCCCCACAAAAGAAAACGCCCTCCCCTCCAGGAACCCACCGTTCTCAGAGGCTGTGGAACCTTCACAGTCGGAGATGAGCTGTTGGGGGTTCCGCTGTTTTCTCCGAGACATCCCTGCGGAGGGGCTGGGGAGGGGACCCCAAGTCTCTCTCTCTCTTTGGTGGGGAGCCAGTGGGCACCTGATCCCTCTCTCTCTCAGGAATGGGATCTCTCCAGCACCCCCCCCAAACCCAAGCCCCCTCCTCTCCCACACTCACACATACTTAAGGGACACGCCTCCTGCTTTTGTGAACCTCATTGTAAAAGCAAAACTCTTAATCTTTCTGAACACTCTTTTTCTTTTGTACTAGCAAGGATTGAAGGGAGGGGGTGGGAAGAGAGAGAGGGAGAGGGCAAAATTAACTCCTTCATTCCCTGCAGCTATCCCAGTCCTCTGCAATTTTTTTTTAAAAAAACCACATAGGAGAGCATCTGCTTTTTAACGCTGAAAAGCAGCCACCTCTGTGGTGCGAGGCCAGACTCCCTGCTAGAGGTGAAATTTATTTGATGGGGCCCAAAGAATTTATGCCAGTTCAAATGCGGTTTGCATGCACGGAGATTTACAGTTCACTAATATTATGTGTCCAACAGGCTGGCTCTGCTTCAGTGAAGCTTGTCTTCCTAAACGCTTGGTTATGTTACCTTTCAGAAAAATTCCCACCAGTTTTCCTGCAGCAGATGTTAAGCCAACTGGCCTGTAGTTTCCAGGATCCCATTGGATCCCTTTTTAAAAATTGGTGGACGTTTTATAGTCCTTGGGTAAGGAGGCTGGACTGAGGGACATATATTTTTGTTAGAAGACCAGCAATTTCACTTTTGAGTTCTCTCAGGTGGATGCCATCCAGATGTAGCAATTGGTCAGTTTTTATTTTCCCCATTAGGCCTATAAGCTACCCTCTGCCTCTGCACCTCAGACTCCCATCCTGCAAAAAAGTTACCGGTAGTTTAGGCCAGGCGTAGGCAACCTAAGGCGTGGGGGCCGGATGTGGTTCAATCGCCTTCTCAATCCGGCCCGTGGACGGTCCGGGAACCAGCGTGTTTTTACATGAGTAGAATGTGTGCTTTTATTTAAAATGTATCTCTGGGTTATTTGTGGGGCATAGGAATTTGTTCATTCCCCCCAAAAATATAGTCTGGCCCACCACATGGTCTGAGGGACAGCGGACCGGCCTCCTGCTGAAAAAGGTTGCTGACCCCTGGTTCAGGCACTAGAATCTGCCCTATATCTGCCACTTTAAAGGAAGATGCAGATCTCTCACTTTGTTGTGAGTCATTAGGTGAGCCTGGAAGACTGGGTATCAGACTTTTAAGAGAAATGCGATCATGTGCTTGAGTGGCTGGTCCTCAGATACTGCACTTCAAACCCATCCAAGCTATGGGCTTCTTAAATTGTATTGGATAAGGTGGCAGCTGAGCCTCCATTTTCCCCTTCTGTGAAATGGGCAAGACGGCAATAGTAAGTGCAAATTAAATTGCCGGAGCAAGCTAAGTATGTAAATAAGGAGGCGATAATCCAAGATGAGGAAGAGATCATTAAAGGGGTGCTGAGATTTCATGGGGTTCCGGAACATTTATGGGATAGTAGTGTAGGGTCTGAAACTTGTCAGCCCTTCCTGACTTGTATTTGTGTTGCATTGGTTGTCCATAAAATATGGACAAGTTGAAGAGTTGAATGGTGGGGCCCACAATCACCAGTGGTCCGTTTCTGATCTAGAATGAGAAGAAAAATCTGGGATTTTTATTTACTTATTATTCCATTTATATCCCAACCCTCCTTCGAGGCACTTACATTCAAGGCACAAGGTACACGGTTCTCCTCTCTCCAGTTTATCTTCACAACAACCCTATGAGGTAGGCTAGGCCAAGAGAAGGTTTAAGCAATTGAACCCTGGTCTTCCAGGTCCTCATTGGAGAATAAGAAGCTTGATCACTGACTGTGCTCCTTGAAGCTCATAAAATGGAAAGCAGAAAACAAATAGAGGGACCCTCTTGTACCTGCTACCCACACCTTTCTTTGGTAGATATTGGCCGATGGAGGAATCTCCTGAACCATGTGATGTGCTCCACGAACGCTGCTGCTTTTGAGGGATCTTTCCAGATTCCATCACTGGGTGTTCCATCAAACTAAATCAGTGCACGGAATGACTTCTGCAAACCTCTGCAGCAGGAATTTCCTCTTCTCCCCTGCCCACCCCCAGATCTGCTCTGGGGATTCCCCCAAGCCTACAGAGCACATTTGGGATTGGTGGACCCAGGGAAATGAGGGCAGGAGACGGAGGAGAGACGTTCTGCTGCACTTGTGGAAGTCGTGCTTGCAGAAGTTGCCACGCGCAAGTCATTACTGGGTTGGTGGCAGCCCTAGCAACCTTGGTGAGGCTGAAGCTTCCAACCTTGTTTATTTATTTTTCTGCTGATTTTTGTTGTTGTTATACTTGTTTGTGGCTTTTTGGAAAGAAAAAAGATGTCCCAAAGCTTTAAAAGAGGACAAGACAAATTCGTGGAGGATGTGGCAATCAGTGTTTATATCAGCCATGATGACTATTGTTCTGCCTTCACTGTTAGTGCTTCTGAATACAGTACCAGTTTCAGGGAATCACAAGTAGGGAAAGCGATGTTGCGCTCACACGTTCTATTCTTGTTCTTATGTTCCTTTCTTCATTTCCCAGAAAACCCTCCCTTCCTTCCTTCCTTCCTTCCTTCCTTCCTTCCTTCCTTCCTTCCTTCCTTCCTTCCGTCTGTCCCCACACTCCTAGGCACCACCTCACCATTCTCTCTCCATCTGTCCTATGCACCTCCTTCAGGCTCCATCCTTCTCTCCCATCCCCCTTTGAAAGCCAACATCTTTGACTCTCCCCCCCCCCATCCGCCTCCGGGGTCTCTCAATTTTTTTCTTTTTTGCCCCACACCATCCCTGCCTCCTTTTTACCTCTTCCCTGTGGCCTTTTGACCTCCCCCCAGAGCTACAAAAGTAAAATCCTCAGAGAAGCTCGCCACGGGAATGTTAATGAATCCCCAGCACAAAGGCGCAAAGACTTTTACTTCAGTGGTTCTGGGGGGAGGTAGAAAACGGGCCCCTTTGTGAGACGATATTTCTGTGTGTGGCGGAGTGGAGAGGATTTTGAGAGGGGGTGGAGAAGGGATCTCTGTCGTGTCTCCGAAAGCGCCAAGAAAATTAGGAAGAGTGGAGAAGGCTCCTTTCTTTCTTTCATCCCTTCCTTTTCCACTATCCCTCTTTCGTCTTATTGTATCGGTTGGTAAGTTCAGTCACCTGAACCCCTGAGGGTCAGAATTAAATGTAAGCAGAGACTCAGCCTTTGCCTTTCCAAAGACAAATAAAGGAAACTCTAATTTTCCAGCGCTTTTTCATTATCATTATTTCTTTTAATCTCCTTTGCACCTCTGGGTCCAGAGATGTTAGCAATTCAGTCCAATTAAAAACAAGACAAACCCCCCACCCAAACCAAACTGCCATTGTTATTAACCCCAAAAGAGGATTAATTGATTGAATAATAATTCTTCCATTTCCATTCTTACCACGTAGCTCTGAGCACATCTTACTTGGAGATAAGTTCCATCAGGTTCAACAGGTAAGTCACTCTTACGTTAATGAATGAAGAAATTAATTAGCAAAAATTTATGGCTCATGCTTCAACAGTAAAAAGGAGTTCAGCTGACAATTAAAAGCAACAGTTTATCTGTTGGGTTGAAAATGATAAACTAATAAATAGCAGTGACAACGGCCAACATCAAAAACTATTTTAAACTCCTCTTCCCAGCCAGACACACATATCAGCATATCAAAGAGAACGTTAAAAAAAAATTGCCTGGCAGCAAAAATGTTATTATTTATTTGTTAAGTGCCTTCTAATCCAGCAACAGTTCAAGGCATTTACACAAAAGATAACTAAAAACAGTTGAAAACACAAAAACAACAAATAGATCAAAATCCTAACAAGTGGACCCTTGTGGCAAAGACCCATTTCTCCAGCTTGGAGGGTCTGTACATAAAAAATATAATAATATATGAGTGCCAGCAGAGTCTCTGAATTCCAAGGGCACCACCACCAAGAAGTCCCTGTCTCAGTCACCTCCTGCTTCATCTCAGATGGTTGTGCCGTGGCTTTAGTAGCATGGTTTGTCAAAAGCTGGGGTCCCCCCACCCCCGTTGCTACCAGCCTCACTGCTGCTTACCTGGACACGGGCTGCACTCTGTGTGTGTGTGGTTAGGTTGTGCAATTGCATCTATAGCAACTCTGAGGACAATCTCAAGAGGTTTGGCGGAGGGGGAATGCATGCACTTATGCTTCTCTGAACATCAGCTTGAAAGATTCGTGCAACAAACTTGATTCTTCCTGACTTGGGCTGCCCTGATTTACCTGGTTTTTCAGTCCTTATCTTGTCTGGAAGTGCCCAGGGTTTCATTTGAACCGGGAAGCCTGAACTCCGCAAAGCCACGAATGTGCCTTGTGTGCGGTCGTGGGAACTGACTCCCTTTGAACTCAGATCCTGAGAAGAGTAACTCAACTGTGGACACGCCATATACGGTATTTAAACAAACAAAAAATGAATCCTGGGAACTGTAGCTCTCTGAGGAACACAGTACAGTGGTACCTCAGGTTAAGTACTTAATTCGTTCCGGAGGTCTGTTCTTAACCTGAAGCTGTTCTTAACCCGAAGCACCACTTTAGTTAATGGGGCCTCCTGCTGCTGCCGCGCCGCCAGAGCACGATTTCTGTTCTCATCCTGAAGCAAAGTTCTTAAGCTGAAGCACTATTTGTGGGTTAGCGGAGTCTGTAACCTGAAGTGTATGTAACCTGAAGCGTATGTAACAGTGGTACCTTGGTTGACGAACGCCTCGCAACTCGAACGTTTTGGCTCCCGAACGCCACAAACCCAGAAGTCAGTGCTCTGGTTTGCGAATGTTCTTTGGAACCCAAACGTCCGACGCGGGTTCTGCAGCTTCCTGCAGCCAATCGGAAGCCGCGCCTTGGCTGTCAAATGTTTTCGGAAGTCGAACGGACTTCCGGAATGGATTCCGTTTGACAACCAAGGTACGATTGTAGAGGTCTCCGGATTTTTCCTGGGGGTGTGTGTGTGTGATACGTTATAAATGTGCTTTGAATGAATGTTGTATATGCAGCCTAAACTCTTCCTCTTCCCTCACTACTACTCCTCTGTTTGCTATTACCACATCCCTTTATTTCCCTCTCTTTCCTTTCCCCCCTCTTGCTCTGGAGCTGACCCATCCCTTTTAGCAACCGCTGGTTTCCTGGGGCCATACAAATTGGCCATATCCATCTTCGCCGCATGCAACTGGAGTTGGCAAGAGATGTGAGCTGAAGCCACCCCTCTCTCTCTCTCTCTCCCCTCCCATCCTCCCCCTCCCCCTCGCTTTGGCTGGAGTCCCCCATTCCCCACCACCAAGGCCACCCCATCCTCGCTTCCCCCGGCTCACTCTCCCTCCCCAAGGCATTGTCTCCTACACAAGCCCCTTTTCTTTCCGTGTTGCACAGGATTCTGACATGGAGGAGCTGAAAGGGGGACAGGAGGTGGCTGCACGGGAGGTGAATGAGTGTGGCGGATAAAAGCATTGACTCTTTTTACATGCGGGTGGGGGGGGGGGAAGAAGAGGAGGAGGACTGGGGGAGGAAGCGGGCAAGGCGGGCCCACAGCTGGGACATCAACATGGGGGAGATCGCTGGCGTCCATGTGTGTGTTCTGCATGCCAAGATTGTGACAGCAATCTTTGCCCTTCATTGGTGCTTGAAAAATAAATAAATTTAAAGACAGCGACTTTGCAAGCCATAGAGAAAAGTCAGCAACTTCGGATGGGGGTTCCTTTTTCTTGTAGTTAACTGATGTTTCCTTTAGTTAACTTGTTTGCTGGAAACCTCAAGAAGAGATTGTGCTCTTATGCTCAGGTCCTTTTGGGCTTCCCATAAAGGGCCTCTCCCTATATTTAGGGCATTTTGCGATTGAACTTGCTATGCCGTCATGTGTCGTCTGTTGTTGGGACAGGGGCATGGCAGGAATTTCCCCACTTGGCTGATTGGCTGTTGTCATTTGGGTTTCGCCTGATCGTCACAACTTGTAAGGTTGCAGATAGGCACTGGTTCAGGTGATAGGGATGGGAGAACGGTCTCGCCATCCCTATGTGAAGGGTATTGTGTTAAAGGAATCCAGGGACTCAACTTGGTTTGGTCAACCCCCAAGAAGGGGTTGTGCCCATGTCTGAGTCCAGGGGAGCATCTGGGGAGTGGACATAGTCCATTCCTGGGCTTTCCACTGACCTCAGGTGTTCACCCTTGGGTGACCTATGATAGAGCTCTGGGTCAGCGCTACCTGCAAGGGTGCAGGGAGCTGGTCAAACCAGAGCCTATGCAACCACTCACTTTCTGTAATCAATAAAGTTGTGGCCTAAATTCTGCCAAAAACCAAAACTAAAACTTGAGTCAAATGTGTGTTTATTTAGGGGGGATGTCTCTGGGTCTGAACACGCAAAGGGCCTCTGGCTGGCCACTGTGAGAACAGGATGGTGGGCTAGATGGGCCCGATCCTTCAAGGCTCTTCTCATGTCCTTCTTATTTATATTGCTTTTTATTCATGTGCTGGTGGCTGTTTTGAGCTGCTTTCTGAGTATGAAAGCCAAGGGCACATTCTGGCCAGGTAAAAACATGTAAGGATATACAGTGGTACCTTGGGTTACATACGCCTCAGGTTACAGACTCCGCTTACCCAGAAATAGTACCTTGGGTTAAGAACTTTGCTTCAGGATGAGAACAGAAATCGTGCTCCGGCGGTGCGGCGGCAGCGGGAGGCCCCATTAGCTAAAGTGCTTCAGGTGAAGAACAGTTTCAGGTTAAGAACAGACCTGCGGAACGAATTAAGTACGTAACCAGAGGTACCACTGTAATAATAATAATAATAATAATAATAATAATAATAATAATAATAATAATAATTTATTTCTACCCTGCCCATCTGGCTAGGTTTCCCCACCCACTCTGGGCGGCTTTCAACAGAACATTAAAAACAGAATAAAACTTCAAATGTAAAAAAACTTTCCTAAACAGGGCTGCCTTTAGGTGTCTTCTAAATATATAATGAAATGAAAAGGATGTTTAAAATAACCTTTGTAAAAAAAAAGAAACCAGAAACCCAGGAGCCTTTCTCTTGGGAGCTACCTAAACTGTACAGAAACTTATTCATCTATGCGACTACAGTGGCAAGAATGTTACTTGCCCAAAAATGGTAAGATGGCCAAGCTATTCAGTCTTCCATGCTTAAGCCAAGAAATTGTCTCTTCAAAGATATTTAGCACTAGTAGACACATCAATGGCACAAGACAACTGAAGAAGCCCAGAAAACTGTGCTCATTGAGTGTGCTATCCGCCAAACCCAACAAATCAGCCCCACCGGGGGTGAAACAAGAAAAACTGAATAGCTGAGTCAAGAATTTGTAAGAACCTAGTTAAATCTGATATTGCAAGTTCACTTTATTTTAGGTACTTTGTCTGTTTTCATGGCCCTTTGTGAGTACAGTGGTACCTCGGGTTACATACGCTTCAGGTTACATACGCTTCTGGTTACAGACTCCGCTAACCCAGAAATAGTACCTTGGGTTAAGAACTTTGCTTCAGGATGAGAACAGAAATCGTGCTCCAGCGGCGTGGCAGCAGCAGGAGGCCCCATTAGCTAAAGTGGTGCTTCAGGTTAAGAACAGTTTCAGGTTAAGAACGGACCTCCGGAACGAATTAAGTACTTAACCCGAGGTACCACTGTAATTGTCTCTTTCTCACTTATTTATTTATTTATTTATTTATTTAAAGTGTCCCTGGATTCATTGGAAAAAATCTGGTAACCTTATAATCTAAATGCCAGTGCGCACATGAATTCCTCCAGAGGAATACCATCCATTAAGAGTCACCCCTTCCATCTCCACAGCACATAATTTCTTCTGCGACGTTTGCCAGACCGTTATGTTAAAACCATCCACCAGAGGGACACAACCATAAGGTACAAAGGTAAGGATGGTAGCCTTTTACTCCCTCTAGTTTTGGGGCTCGTCACCTCAGTGGAGGAAAGAGAACCAGATTTATATGTTCAGTCATGAAACGAGAGAGAGGGAGAGAGAGAGAGAGAGAGAGAGAGAGAGAGAGAGAGAGAGAGAATAGAAGGCAACTATCTCAGTTTCCGCCTTACAGTTCTTGACAATTCCTTATTCAACAGAGTTACTGGAAATGAATTGTGGATTGTTCTTGCTTGCTGATATTAAACCTTTTAGTTTAATATCTTATTGTTTATTTTTTAAAAAATCATTTTCACTTTTAACAATTAGCATCATATATAAATCACAATCATTTTACAAATAGGATTGTCCCATACAGAACAACGAAATTGAAAATCTACACCAGACATTCAAAAACCAACAAGCCTGGTATCCCAGCTATCCCAGCCTGGTTAGCCCCCTAGAATCTCTGATGCCCCATAATTAAATACAGTATACTCACATAGAGATTACCTTACACTGCGTTTAAAACCAAAATCGCATTTGAATAGAAACTGTTTCTCAGGTGGCTAGTCCTAGTCTTTATAACCCTGTCCCTTCTTCCAGAAGGCAGAAGCTGAAAGAAATCATTTCTGGAATTCTGGTAACCTTACTTTAACAGCCCCCAGAGCATCCTGGGAACTGCAGTTTGTTAAGGCTGCTGAGAGCTGTTAAGATACCTGCGTTCCCCTTTCAGAGCTACAATTGCCCGAGTTTCCTGGGAGAAGGGATGGATCGCTAAACCACTCTTGGAATTGAAATTCTCAGCTTCCTGTTCACTTTGAGATGTGCTAGGCTAAGGGGTTGGAGAAGAAGAAGAAGAAGAAGAAGAAGAAGAAGAAGAAGAAGAAGAGGAGTTTGGATTTGATATCCCACTTTATCACTACCCGAAGGAGTCTCAAAGCGGCTAACAATCTCCTTTCCCTTCCTCCCCACAACAAACACTCTGTGAGGTGAGTGGGGCTGAGAGACTTCAAAGAAGTGTGACTAGCCCAAGGTCACCCAGCAGCTGCATGTGGCGGAGCAGAGACGCGAACCCGGTTCCCCAGATTACGAGTCCACCGCTCTTAACCACTACACCACACTGGCTCTAAATGACCTCCAAGTTACCTTCCAGCTTCAAATTCTCAGGTGCCATCCACACCTTGCATTTAATGCACATTTATACTGCCTTAACAGTCATGGCTCCCCTGAAAGATTCCTAGGGAGCATAGATCCCCCCCCCAGAAAGCTGCAATTTCATAGAATCATAGAATCTTAGATTTGGAAGGCACCCAAGGGTCATCTAGTCCAACCCCCTGCAATGCAGGGATCTCAGCTAAAGCATCTCCGACAGATGGCCACCCAACTTGTGCTTAAAAACCTCCAGGGAAGGAAAAACCTCCACCACCTCTCACTGACATCTGTTTCACTACCGAACAGCTCTTACTGCCAGAAAGTTTTTCCGAATGTTGAGTCGTAATCTGCTTTCTTGCAACTCGAAGCCATTCCCTCGAGCCCTATTCTCAAGAGCAGGAGAAAACAAGCACGCCAAAGTTCCCAGGATTTTTTTTGGGGGGGGGACACACCATGTGATTTAAATGTACAACGTGAGTATGACCTACATCTCTATGCAGGCAGAGGTGAGCCAGATTTTTAAGCCCCCGTTTCTCATCCATAGGAAGAAAAAGGCGGGGAGACAGAAATGAAAACGTGTTCATGTACCCAATGTGTGTGAACCAGAGGAAGGCATGAAACGCTTTCTAACGCTAGTGGAAGACCAAAGTAAAAAAAAGAGAGCAACTTCCTAAGCAAATATTGTAGGGTTGTATTTGTAAGTTAAGAAAGGAAGTGGTTTCTATCTTTCCTGAGTTTCATCCGCAGTATATACCCCCCCGACCCCTTGTGATGTGGAACCTTCTTCTCAACTTCCACCTAGAGGAGCTAAGCGTTTGTGAGATTTATTGCTGAAGTAGAACTCTGCATTGAACTATGAAGTTTTCTCCTGCTGTGCTTTTTCTCCTAGGTAAGAACGATCACATCTACTTTTCTCTCACCTTGTCACTTGTACAGGTGGCACAAGGAGAATCCTGAAGGAAAACAAAATGACAATGGAAGAATGATAAGGTCAGCTTTTGGAAACATTGCTCATAGATAAACTAACCTATAATTTGTGTGTTATCAGAGATCAGGAAGACATAGGATCATAGGCTCAATTATTGTCAATTGGCAGGATGGACCAGCGATGACTGAGTCTCCTCACATGCAATATTGTGGAGAAACTGGTGGAGGAAACTTTGAGAGACTTTGCAAGAGAAATTTGGATGTATTGTTTTTTCTGGCTTGACTTGGAGTCTCTGGACTGGGATATAATTGCATGCCGCAATGATGTCCTGATACTCT
Organism: Podarcis liolepis; assembly: GCF_965112155.1. NCBI lineage: Eukaryota > Metazoa > Chordata > Lepidosauria > Squamata > Lacertidae > Podarcis > Podarcis liolepis. Next base: position 10,675,316 of record NC_139573.1, on the reverse strand, counting down.
GGTGCTGTCATGGGAAAATAAGCAGTGCTTTTGTCAGGTTCATATTCCTCTTTCTTTCTCTCTCTGTTGTCTATTTGTTGTTCAAATACAATAATAAAATAAGCTGAAAAGAAGAAAATTTTCAGAAACAAAATACTAAAAGATGGTTAAGTGTACTCGCTTCCAGAATTGGTGGTGGGTAAACTTCTGCCCATTCAGAAAGATGAAGAAGAAGAAGAAGAAGAAGAAGAAAATAATAATACTAACCAGTGGCATAGCGTGGGTTGTCAGCACCCGGGGCAAGGCAAGTAATTTGCGCCCCCTAACCTGTGGATTTGCGCCCCCTTACCCGTGGATTTGCGCCCCCTAACCCTAACCCCCAGATGTTGCGCCTGGTGCGGCTGGCCCCCCCTGAACCCCCCACGCTACGCCACTGATATTAACAACAACAACATGCTGGAAAAGAACAACAACATGCTGGAAAAGAACCAGCATGGTGCAGTTTTTAGTGTGTTGGACTAGGGACTATATAAATGTACTTTCACGCAGCTCAGTTTTTTCCTGGGGTGTATGAACATTTCTCTGCCTCCCTCTGCAGTTGCTCACAGATGGGTCTCCTCCCAAGTACTCCAGCCTTTGCAGCTTGCCTTGGTGGAAGGAAAGCAACTCCTGATTTCTTGCCAGCAGAACATCACATCTCATAACACGATGTCTTGGTACAAACAGGCACCAGAGGCTCAGGGGGCTGTGGTTACTTTAGGGTCCAGCTACACGGGCTCAAGTTCCATTGGAGAGTTCGTCATGGACGTGGATCTGGCCTCACGAACATCCCGCCTAACCAAGGTAGCAGTAGCACTGAGTGACTCTGGCATCTACTATTGTGCCGTGAGTGACACAGTGAGAGGAAGATGGGAGCTGGCTGCAGAAAAAGCTGCCTGCAGAGTTTCCTGACACCGTGGTTTCAATCTGTACCTTGCTGGTTTTACTTTGCCTTTTGCCTTCATGACTCAGGGTGCTTCTAGACCGTCTCTGTTTTCAGGTGCTATTTGATCACATAGCGGCAAATACGGGCTGTGCAATTAAAACTGATATACAGTTGTACCTTGGGTCCTAAACGCCTTACGAGTTGAGCATTGTGGCTCCCGAACCCTGCAAACCCAGAAGTGAGTGTTCCGGTTTGCGAACGTTCTTTGGAAGCCAAACGTCCAACGCAGCTTCCATGGCTTCCGATTGGATGTAGGAGATTCCTGCAGCCAATCAGAAGCTGCGCCTTGGTTTCTGAACATTTTGGAAGTCGAACGGACTTTCTGTTCAACTTCTGAGGTACAACTGTATAGCGCTCCTGTGTAACAAACGTACTCCTCCAACATGGTTCTCAAAAGGCCTGGCACGCCACAGAGCTGTGGCAGGAGAGAACGGCAAGTGTGGAAGATTCAAGGACCATCAAAGAAACATTGAAACATTTCAGTGTAGCATAGTATCAAAATAATATTTTTTGATTTGCCAAATATGGATATATATTTTTTCAATATAAGAACAAGAACAACAAGTGATACTGAAGACAATCCTAGTTGTGTTTTCCATTGTATTTCTTATCTATAAAAAATAAATTGGTGTGGCACAAGCAAATTTTTAGTCTGAAGTGTGGCCCAGAGGGAAAATATTGAGAGCCACTAGTTTACCCTAAGCCTTTTGGGACTTCAATTCTTAATCATTGAACTTTTTTCTTCTTTTTGCACCCTACTCAATTCTATCTATTGTATATCATTTTATTCTGTTTCTAATGAGCCTTGCTTGATTCCTGTTGTGCTTTCATATGAGTTGCTATGGATAATTTTCTTCTGACTATATTTTTTTTTTAGAACTGTCTTAGAGATTTCCTTTTATATCAAATGCTATAGGGAATGAATGAATGAATGAATATATAATATGCACTTTGGAATATTCACAAAGTACATAAAAAGGAGTCCGGCTGCTGGATCAGGCCCAAGCTATATTTAATTCAGTATCCTGTTCTCCCAGTGGACAACCAGATGCCTATTGGAAGCCTGCAAGCTGGACCTGAGGGCAATGGCATTCTGCCCACCTGTGATTCCCAGTATTCTTATAAATCTCTGAAAATCACAAAATTTATGGCTTGTTTTCACCAGATAAGAATTTGGCCCATTGCTTCTTTCAGAGACTTGCATAGTCTACAAAGACTTTCAGAGACTTATAAGACTTACGTTTATTTGGTTCTATGTTTTCAAGAGAATCCACCAAGAGCGCATATATTGTGATTTTCAGAGATTTATAAGATTTCTGTTTATTTGTTTATTTGGTTTTGCAGAGAGTGCATATTTCATATATTTCATACTGTTCAATGTTCTGCATAGATTATATAAAGAGTTTATATTGACATCGCATTGTTGTACTTGGTCATCGTGTTGCCTTGGATATTACAGTGGTGCCCCGCAAGACGAATGCCTCGCAAGACGGAAAACCCGCTAGACGAAAGGGTTTTCCGTTTTGGAGGTGCTTCGCAAAACGAATTTCCTATGGGCTTGCTTCGCAAGACGAAAATGTCTTGTGAGTTCCTGCAGGGTTTTTTCCCCTCACCCCCTTTTTCCCAAGCCACTAAGCCGCTTATCAGCTGATCCTAAGCCGCTAAGCCGCTTAACAGCTGATCCGCTAAGCCGCTTATCAGCTGATCCGCTAAGCCTCTTAACAGCTGATCCGCTAAGCCGCTAAGCCGCTAAGCCGCTTATCAACTGATCCGCTAAGCCCGCTAAGCCGCTAATAGCGCTAATCCGCTAGGCCACTAATGGGTTTGCTTCACAAGACGGAAAAAACCGCAAGACGAAGAGACTCGCAGAATGGATTCTTTTCGTCTTGCGAGGCACCACTGTACTGATAATTGTTTGCAACACAGGGAATTGTGATTCCCAGCAACTAATATTTAGATGCTGCCTCTGCTGGTGGAGGTGGAACATTGCAATCGTGACATATTGTAAATACAGTGGTACCTCGGGTTACATATGCTTCATGTTACATACGCTTCAGGTTACAGACTCCGCTAACCCAGAAATAGTGCTTCAGGTTAAGAACTTTGCTTCAGGATAAGAACAGAAATCGTGTTCCGGCAGCGCAGCGGCAGCAGGAGTGGTGCTTCAGGTTAAGAACAGTTTCAGGTTAAGAACGGACCTCCGGAATGAATTAAGTACTTAACCCGAGGTACCACTGTACAGGAAATGTAAAAATGTAGGCACACTATTATAGGATCAACATCCTGCGCTAACTTTGGCGAGCAAGATGCCTATTATGAAAAGCCTACAGCAGAACCTGAACCCAACACCACTCTCCCCAGTTGTGTGTGTCATTTAAATTCTACTCCATTGATCCAGAGTAGATTCCAATGTATCGTTAGCAGAGTAAAAACTTAAAACACGTTGCAGGATCCCCCCCAAAATAGACCAGAGACATTTCATCCAGCAGAGCTTTACTGCTTCTGAAGGCAAATGAGCAGAATGGTCACAAATCCAATACATTCCGGTTTGGCACTGTCCGTAAGAAACCCAGTTGCAGCAGACTTAACTTAAACTTAGAATCATAGAATCATAGAATCATAGAGTTGGAAGAGACCCCAAGGGCCATCGAGTCCAACCCCCTGCCAAGCAGGAAACACCATCAGAGCACTCCTGACATATGGTTGTCAAGCCTCTGCTTAAAGACCTCCAAAGTAGGAGACTCCACCACACTCCTTGGCAGCAAATTCCACTGTCGAACAGCTCTTACTGTCAGGAAGTTCTTCCTAATGTTTAGGTGGAATCTTCTTTCCTGTAGTTTGGATCCATTGCTCCGTGTCCGCTTCTCTGGAGCAGCAGAAAACAACCTTTCTCCCTCCTCTATGTGACATCCTTTTATATATTTGAACATGGCTATCATATCACCCCTTAACCTCCTCTTCTCCAGGCTAAACATGCCCAGCTCCCTTAGTCGTTCCTCATAAGGCATCGTTACAATAAACTTACAATAACTTATAATAAGACTAAACTTAACGCTACATACAGAACACCACACCAGAACGGAAAAAGAGAAAAAGAGAGAGAACGAAACCCAGGGTCCTTCAAAATGGGAAAACTCTCTACACATCAGATCAATACTTTCTGTACTAAGAAATGCAAACTGACAGTGTGATTCCCAGTAACTGGAATACAGCAATGGATGTGGAACACAGCCTTCATGACTAGTAGCCATGGATAGTTTTATCTTCCACAAATTTGTCCAATCCCTCTAAAAAGACACCCAAGTTGTTGGTTGTCACTATATCCTCTGGCAGCGAGCTCCATAGTTCAACTCGTGAGCCTTGTGAAGCTGTGATTCAAACCTCAGCTCATAGCTTTGAAGGAGCAACAGGCAACTGGCTAACCAACAGGAGCCTAGGAAAGAAAAGAAAATCATTTTTTTTTTAAAAAAAGAAAGGGAACTCTTGCAGTCTGTTCACCAACTTGCCTTGCTTCAGAATCCACTGCACACAGCAAGCTGTTGTACAGGATGTGAATGCTTAGGTTGCCAACTTTTCAACTGACCTCTGTAGCTGTGCCATTTATTAGTAGTGTGGTCTGCACCAATGAGCAGCACAGCACAAAGGCTGATATTTATTTATTTATCTATTTATTTATTTATTTTTAAATAACAACCCTCTGTACCACAGGTAGAGAAAGGCTTTCATGGAGGCCTGGCCAAGTGGTCTTTTGTGGGCAAATAAATGTTTCTATATTCACGCCTGAAGTATTGGAGGGGAAAGCAAGCAAGCCCATAAGCATGAACAGAGTTATTTCACCTTTACCACAAAGTTTTATGTCTGGCATTAGGCCCATGGATATTCATTCAAAAAGTGTAATGGAAATCAAGTGGAATAAAACTCCCCCATGAAAAATCATCATTTGTTTTATTTACTGAATTTTATACAACACTTTTCCTCCAAGGAGCTCACGATAGCCTCTGTTATGGGTCTGTACCTTCCAGAAACAATACATTTTATTCTTCGGCTGCTACCAACATCTGCCTAAGACCTTTTGCACAAGTGGAAACCTTCAGAATAACAAACACCCAAGCCCCTTGGTGAATTAATTAGTCTGAGGAGCTTAGATCTCCCAAGATCTTCTTCTTCTGCCTCCATTGTCTTCCAAGATGTCACACCGAGTTCTTGCAAGGAAAACAAACAAACCTTCAACCTTCATATATAATTGGAAGAAGGAAAATCTCAGAGGTGGATCCAAAAGGACTCTGGGTAAACAACGAGCTTGAAGGGGAGATCATAACAAAGAGGTAGGATCAAGTCATGAAGACCTTGTCACAATCGCTTGCTTTCTTGACCCTTTCAGGTAAATATTTGCTGCTTCGACAAGGACAGAACGGGTTGTGTCCACTGCTAGGGTTACTCAGTTAGCCCCATTGAAGTCAGTGGACATGACTAACTTAGGTTCATTAATTTCAGCGGGTCTCCTCTGAGTAGGGCTACCATTGAATACAAACCAATGGAGATAATATAAGTCTGAAAAGGTGGCTGGGTGAATCTATCAGTTTCAGATTCAGATTCTCATTTTTTCACTCTTAACTTGCAGTCTCCCACATTTCCATATGTGTTTGTGATTTGGTTTTGCGAGTCCTTATGAAAACCACCAGCACTTTGTGACTTTCTCCTAACCTGTACCTCATTGCATGCCATTTTGCCTGGTACACACATTTTTGCAAGGCAATTTTTCCTACTATGAGGCATTTTTGTATGTTACTTTTGATTATGCACAGTTATGTGTACTCTTTAACCTAATACACATGCATGCACAGATGCATGCGCGCGCACACACAATTATTTGACTGGAGAACTGTACTACAAAATTCAGAGAAGTGTGTACTGGTATTTCAAAAGATAGTTGTGTCCAGAGCAGATTTATGGGGCACGGGGCGTGTGGCGTGTGAAGGGAGGAGAGGAGAGGGAAAGAAGGTGCTATTGTATGCGCATACCTCATTCCACACACAACAACAACTTAGCTGAATGCCGTCCATAGATATGTGACAAGGCTATTTGTGAGAGAGAGACTGGGAAGGAAGGAAAATGGGCATGGCAGATGAAAGAGAGCAAAGTAAGGAGAAAAACAAAGAGATCATAAATCTTCATATTGCAATAAAACATTCCCCTGGTGTAGCCCAGGCCGGTAATATCTTGCACTCTTCTGAAGTTTCCTTCTTAACAGGGCTGGTCCTACCATGAGGCAGAGTAAGACAGCTGCCTCAGGCGGCAGATCTTGAGGGGCAGCGAGTGGTAGGAATGTAATCTAATTCTTCAATCAATCAAATCTTTACTACAGTCATAGACCAGCATAAGTAGCGCGGGGTACAATCATTTAAAATCTGTAAGACGTTTTGGAAAGCTAAAATTATTAAAACAGAAGGTATATATAAAAGACTATAAGAATCTAAAAGAAGCTAAAAGAAGGGTTAGGAGCATTAAACGAATGTGGAAGAGCATAAAAGGTTAGTATATAATCAATTCATTATATATCTAATTCATTATAATGTAATTCTTGCCAAAATTGGTTTGGATTAGGATTGGGTGAATTTATCACCTGGACCATTTTGCTTCAGTTCTCACTTTACTAAATGTAACTATCCCCAATCTGGTCTTTTAGCTTTTTGAAAACAATGTTACTGTTTACTTTTTTAATGGCCAGCCCAGAGCTGGTTGAACATCCAGTGAGCTTGTAATTGCCCAATGAAGTATGCATGAAGTAGGCATCTTGCCTCAGGTTACTGTCTGTTCTAGCGAGAATGAAGAGGTAACAGACCTGCTCCTTCTCCACAGCTACTGTTCTTTTCCATTTTTTTTCTTGACAACTAGCCAGCATGTTACCAACTTATTGTTGTTGTTTAGTTGTTTAGTCGTGTCCGACTCTTCGTGACCCCATGGACTCCTGTCTTCCACTGCCTCCCGCAGTTTGATCAAACTCATGTTGGTAGCTTCAAGAACACTGTCCCACCATCTCGTCCTCTGTCGTCCCCTTCTCCTTGTGCCCTCCATCTTTCCCAACATCAGGGTCTTTTCCAGGGAGTCTTCTCTTCTCATGAGGTGGCCAAAGTATTGGAGCCTCAGCTTCAGGATCTGTCCTTCCAGTGAGCACTCAGGGCTGATTTCCTTCAGAATGGAGAGGTTTGATCTTCTTGCAGTCCATGGGACTCTCAAGAGTCTCCTCCAGCACCATAAATCAAAAGCATCAAGTCTTCGGCAATCAGCCTTCTTTATGGTCCAGCTCTCACTTCCATACATCACTACTGAGAAAACCATAGCTTTAACTATACGGACCTTTGTTGGCAAGGTGATGTCTCTGCTTTTTAAGAAGCTGTCTAGGTTTGTCATTGCTTTTCTCCCAAGAAGCAGGTGATTTTTAATTTCGTGACTGCTGTCATCATCTGCAGCAAATGTGTGACCCATTTCATTGATTTTGCAAAACACCCATCCCACCCCCTTGCTTCTCCAGTACAGAGACAGACTTCTCCTTGAGAAAGGCACCTGAGGTTTTCTGAGCCGAGCTGAGGTCAAAGGAGATCTAATCATGTTTAGACGCTCATTCATCAGGATGTCCATATGGACCCCCTACAACCCATCCACACAGTTTGCCCAGGAAAAAGAAAACAACAACAAAACACAGTTTGCATTTTTGCACGGATTAATAATGAAACGTAATAAGTTTAAACAGAATGATAGCAGCAGTCAGTTAGCAGACAGTTAAAACCAAGGGTAGATGATGACGGTAGCTGACTAAATTGTATCAGAGCAAATATTGTCCTATTTGAAAAAATTCTAAACAACGACCACAACCAGTACAGGGAAATCTATAGAATGTGTCTGCAGGCAAGGCTGCTTTGCAAAGAGATAGGACAAAGAGATTAATTGCTACTGTCCTTAGTGTGTGTGTTTACATGTGTTTGTGTCTTTTGGCTTCTGCAGACTGCCTATTTATTGAGCATTCACCCTGATTTGCTTGCAAAACACTTATGCAAAAGTTAGATTATATTTTGCATTTATTAAGCATTTGTTCTGATTTACTTGCAGGAATTTTATAGGAAAATGAGCATTTATCCTGCTCAGTGCTCCCCCCCCAAATGTTTTGGGGTACTCTCAAGAAAATCACCATTTTATAGTTCAAATCAGGAAAAATAAATACAGTAAATGGACAAAAGTACAAAGATTCACAAAATGTTTAGGGGTATGCGTGCCCCTACATCCCCCAGAAAAAAGCACTGTTCCTCTTTTCATTTGGATTTGCATACAGCGTGTTTATACATCTTTCCATTAAGCATTTGATCATTCTATATTTTTTAATGCACTTCCCTGCCACTTTCTTAACCACAAAAGCCCCTTCCTTCCTTCCTTCCTTCCTTCCTTCCTTCCTTCCTTCCTTCCTTCCTAAAACTGGATTTTCTGCACTAGGGCAACAGAGCACTTTAAGCCACTTCTTATTACTACTAATAATCTACTCATTATTAGGCACTTGAATCCCTCCCACAAAATACTGACAGTCTGGATGCACATTGTGTTTGTGTGTGTGTGTGTGTGCGTGCATGAATGCATGCATGCATGTGTGTGTGTATGTGTCTAAGATAGCCTGCTCCTCAAGCACAGTGGAGGAGACTGAGGTAAGGCTGTGTACACACCATACATTAAAAGCACATGACTTCTCCCAATCATGGGATCTGTAGTTTACACCCCACAGAACTACAATTCCCAGTACCCTTAACAAACCACCATTCCCAGGATTCTTTTGTGGGGAAGTCATCTGACATACCCTCCAACATTTCTTGGATGAAAATAGGGATGTCCTTAATAATAATAATAATAATAATAATAATAATAATAATAATAATATACCCTGCCCATCTGACTGGCTTGCCCCAGTCACTCTGGGCAACTTACAACATATATAAGAACATCATAAAACATTAAACAACTTCCCTATCCAGGGCTGCCTTCAGTCGTCTTCTAAAATTGTATAGTAACTTATCGCCTTGGTTTGGGGGGGGGGGTCATGTAACTTCATACACTCCAATAAAAATAGGGACGTCCTACTATACCCTCCAACATTTCTCTGATGAAAATAGGGACTTCCTAAGGAAAAGCAGGGTCTTCCAGGATCAAATCAGAAACTGGGATGGCTTCTGTAAATCCAGGACTGTCCCTGGAAAATAGGGACACTTGGAGGGTCTGATATGAATGTAGGACTCTAGTCCAGCATCCTGTTTTCACAGCAGCCACCCAGATGCCTGTGGGAAACCCACAAGCAGCAGCCCAGTACAAAAGCACTCTCCTCTCCTGCGGTTTCCATCAACTGGTATTCAGAAGCCTATTGCCTCAAGCTCAGGAAGCAGAGCAAAAACATCACAGCTAGTAGCCGTTAAAAGCCTTCTCCACGAATTAGTCTGATCTTCTAAAGCTATCCAAGTTGGTGACCATCACGGCCTCCAGTGGGAATGAGCTCCATAGTTTAACCATGCACCATATGGAAAAAAAAGTTCTTTCTTTTATACGTCTTTAGACTTCCAACGTTCAGGTACATTGTGTGCCCACAAGTTGCAGTGTTATAAGAGAAGGGGAAAACCTTTCTGTACCCGTTTTCTCAGCATTATGCATACTGTATTTTTCCGTGTATAAGACGATGCTTTTTGCTAAGCAAAATTAGGCAAAAATTGGGTGTCGTCATATACATGGATAGTGAATGCAGAGGGGGGGGCGTGCGATTAATGGCAGCAGCGAGCAGGAGAATGGCAGCGGCGATTGGGCAGGTGATTGGTGGCTGTGGCAAGTGGGCAGGTGGGCTGTTGGTGGCGGTGAGCGGACAGACAATTGGCAACTGTGGTGAGGTGTGCAATTGGTTGTGGCTGTGGCAAGCAATTGGCAGTGGCGGGCAGGCGGGTGAGCAATTGGCAGAAGTGACCCCCCCGAAAAGCTAAACAACTTAATTTCTTAATTTGGGGTTAAAAACTTAGGGGTGGTCTTATACATGGGGGGGGGGGTCTTATGCATGGGAAAATATGGTAATTGTCTGCATCTCTATCATGTGCCCTTTTACTCACTTTTTCTCTAAACTAATGCAGCAGCTTTCATGCTGTGAATGTGCTTTAAATGTACCATGTGCATGCAGCCTTATACCGTATTTTTCGCCCTATAGGACGCACTTTTCCCCCTCCAAAAATGAAGGGGAAATGTGTGTGCGTCCTATGGGGCGAATGCAGGCTTTCACTGAAGCCTGGAGAGCGAGGGGGGTCGGTGTGCACCGATCCCTCTCGCTCTCCAGGCTTCAGGAAGCTCTCCACTAGCCGTGGGAGAGCTTGCGGATAGCACCCTGTTCTGGGGGCTGGGGTCGGGGGAAGCTTGGGCTTCCCCCACCCCAGCCCCGCACCTGGGGGGGGAATATTTTTTTTTCTTTATTTCCCCCCCAAAAAACTAGGTGCGACCTATGAGCTGGTGCGCCCTATGGGGCGAAAAATACAGTATACAAAGGCAGCTCTGGCATTTTTGTACATGGAATGCGGGGAGGAAATATCTTTTCCCTTTGCCGTAACCAAAATGTCTCCGGCCAGCTTTGCCTATTGTCCAGTCTCTGAGGAAACAGTCAATGATGTAGGATATACAATATAAATCACCGTATTGGGCAGAATATAAGCCGCACCTGTAAATAAGCCGTACCTTTAAAATTCAAGGGGTGAAAAGAAAAAAAGACAATACCCAAATATAAGCCGCTCCCTTAAAATTGGGTTACAGGCTGAAAATTGCTGCAGTTGGTAGAATTGTAACTCCGAGCCAACTTAAGTCTTTGATCTTTCAAGCCCGCAAAAGTTACTGCACGATCACTAAAATTGCAAATTGCTATTCAGTTGCTACAGTTCCACAGGCACTCACACCCTAAATGGCAAATGTAGAAGAAAATCCTATGGGTTAATTGCACAACAGTCTCAAGCTCGCAAATCGGCAAGAAAACATTTTTTTTTTGGTTCTGTTTTGCCGTATGTCTGTTTCAGCAGCGATATCGTAAAAACCAGTTTTTGTAAGGTTGCGAATTTATGCCGCACTTTAACATTTCACGGTCGGAATTTGGGGAAAAAAGTGTGGCTTATCTTCGGGCCAATACAGTATTGTGTTTTATAGACAAATATATAGACAATCTGTGCTTTCCCCCTCTGTGTTCAGGTTCGTCGCATGGACCTCCCTCTGCTCTGTTTAAATGGATAGTCTAAACCACACCACAGTGACCCATTTTGTGTTCTTGGGGTTGACTGGCAACCGGCGGCGACTTGAGATGGCTTTGTTTGCTATCTTCTCTATCATCTACCTGCTCATCCTAGCAGGTAACTTCCTCATCATGGTGACCGTGGTTTGCGACCGGAGTCTCCACACCCCCATGTACTTCTTCCTGGGCAACCTCTCTTTCATCGACATCTGCCATTCCTCCGTCACCGCGCCAAAGATGCTCCACGACTTCCTGTTTGCCCGGAAGACCATCTCTTTTGGCGGCTGCATAGCCCAGCTCTTCTTCCTCCACCTCAGTGCCTGTGCTGAGATCTTCCTCCTAACTATCATGGCCTATGACCGCTATGTTGCCATCTGCCACCCGCTGCAGTACATGTCCATCATGAGCCTGAAGGTCTGCGTCTGGTTGGTGGGCGCCCTGTGGGTGGGAGCCATGGTCCATTCCTTGGTGCAGACTGTCCTCACCATCCGCCTCCCGTATTGTGGCCCTAATGTCATAGACAGCTTTTTCTGCGATGTTCCCCCTGTCATCAAGTTGGCCTGCACTGACACTTACTTGACAGGGCTACTGATTGTGTCCAATAGTGGCATGATCTCCTTGGTTTGTTTCTTGGCCCTCCTGGCTTCCTACATCATCATCCTGGTATCACTAAGAGGGAGGACCGCCGAGGGGAGGCGCAAGGCCCTCTCCACCTGTGCTGCCCACCTCCTTGTCGTGGTGCTGTTCCTGGGGCCTTGCCTTGTCCTTTACACCCGCCCTGTCTCGAACTTCTCCATGGAGAAAGTGGTGGCTGTCTTCTACACCGTGGTGACTCCCGTGCTCAACCCGGTCATCTACACGCTGAGGAACGAAGAGGTGAAGCACGCCATGAAGAAACTCAGGGACCGGAAGGTCTTCTCTTTGAGGAAATGAGTGGCTGTCCTCCTCTTGGCAGATGGTACAGATGGTGAATCTGTCAGTTTTGCTTTCTCTCAGCTTCCCATTTCCCCTCCAGGTAGGGTTGGGAGAGGTTCCCTGCCTGATACCTTAGAGAGCCCTTGTGTAGACAATATTGAGCTAGGTGGACCTATGGTAGAAGAGAACCAGTGTGGTGTAGTGGTTAGAGCCTCGGACTAGGCCCTGGGAGACCACAGAAAGGGCACCATGAAACTCACTGGATGTCATGGCCCAGTCAACACCTTTCAGCCTAACCTACCTCACAGAGTTTTTATGGGGATTAAGTGAGGAGGGGAAGAACTATGTATGCCACGTTGAGCTCCCTGGAGGAAAAGGTGGGCTGTAAAGGCAAGCGATGAATAAATAATAAATGAAATATTCTTTCTTTGTTTGTTTGTTCCATAAACAAATGTTTGATTCTCTATGGCAGCCTGTATGCTGGGATGTTAGGGTGAAGGGCAGACTAGCATCAACAACATGATATCAAATACGAATGATACATGATATGATATCAAATACAACATGATATCAATACGAATACTAAACTGATCCATCTAGGTTAGCAGTGGACTTTCCCTGAAGTTTGATCACGCCAGAGTTCAATCTCCCCCCCCCCTCAAATGAATTTGCAATTTCAAAAGCGGCAACAAATGGAAGGATTGCCTCTGACCATGCACAGAGAATTTCCCTCTCTTTACTAGGTGTTCTTCCCTTCCAAAGACTGAGGTAAAACTTCCCAGGTCAAACTAGCCTCTCCACAGCATCTCTGTTTGGGACTCAACAGCTTGAGACGGTCTCATTAGGATGGCAGGGACATTAAATTCAAAACAAAACAAGACACAGATTGCAAGGTTTATTCCTTCCCCAATATAACACTTTAAGCAGATCTCTCCCTCCACCCCAGCTCCTTCTTCACAGTCTTTTATGAAGTTTCTCATGCACTTTTGCCCATCACTCTTCCACCTCACGAAAACTTCTGTCTTCGTTTAATTAAAACCTTAGAAACTTGCTGGTGAAGTTTCATCATCCACCGTTCCTCATCAAAGAAACTTTTAATAGGTTCCAGGGGGAGTTGATTAGAGCAAAGAAGACTTCCTTTTTCTTTTCTTGCTGTGGGACGACATGACGCAGACAGGGGCCAAATGATCTCTCGATGTAAAGAATTGCAAGGATCATGTGTGTGTGTGTGAGAGGAATATCCCTTTTGTACTAATGAAAGCTGAACAGGAAGGGTGAGATGAGCCAGCAAAAAGAGTTGGTGTTTTAGTGGGTGTTTTAGTTGGGGGTGCAGATGCTTTGTATACGCAAGAGGTCTTGGGTTTAAACCCTGGCATTTCTAGGTAGGGTTGGAGGAGATCTCAGTCCACTAGCAGTCAGTGTAGGCTAGAGACGGGAAACCTTAGGGTGGAGGGAGGGGCAAATGTGGCCCCTGGACCACTGTATCTGGCTCTTGGGATACTCTGCAGGCCACTCCCCCTATTCAGCCACACCCCAACTCCCCAGATCACTCCCACCACTGACCTTACTTTATTCTCCTAGGTGGAATCTAGACACATACAAAGAAACGCTGCAAAAATGCTAAAAAAAAAAAAGTTTTGAAAAATATATTGAATTTGCCATAAGCCCACCATCACCATCTAGTGTCACATTTGTATAATACACTTAAAGCGCACTTAAAACGTTATATTTGCAGCTGTATAGCTGAGTCCCTAGAGTGGTTTTTAGCTGGCTAGAGTGTCCCCTTGAACTCTATGATGTCTTTGGTTTACCTGGATAGAGGTGGGGAATGTAGAGAAACCAGGGAACATTTATATCCAATGCCCCACCCACCTTTGCCTCTGGCTCCGCCCACTTCTGGCATATGGCCCCCAGAAGGCAATTGTGTGCTGAAAATTATTCCCTATCCCTCATCTACATGGAACCAGGGATGGTTCTGGTCTCCTCATATCACTGTCTCTAAGATAAGCTACATGCAAACATTACAAAGGCCTCAATGCTTTGTTTACAGTACGATCGTGTCTTGCACAGGGGTTGCATTCTTGAGGTGGCACATAGGTGCAGAAACGTGTATGCCCGAGTCACCCCTTTGGAACCGCAACCAAAAATGGAAAGAGACATAGATAACGGCAATGCTTTGCATCTTCCTTTGGAGACATCTTTCCCCTTCACCCCATTTGTGGGTCCATTGTGTTCCAAAGCCCAAAGCAACCTTTGACCCTTTAGCAATACTGATAGTGAGCAGTGAGTGGGTGTTAAGGTTTTTGGTTTTCATCAACCAAGGGGGAAGTGAACATATGGCTTCTAGATGTTGTGGGACTCCAACTCCCATCAGCTGCAGCCAAAGCAGGCCATGGTTAGGTGGGGTGGTGGTGAAAGTTGCAGGCCATCTGAAGGGCCACAGGTTCCCCAGTCTTGACCTCCAGCTCCCAAGATATTTAGCTACCTTGGATGCACCACACAGGCTCGTGCAAATAGGACTGCTAGGTCTTAGGGCAAAGCGGGCTCACTTGTGTTGCTCCAGATGTTGATGGATTACTACTAAGACGGCCATACACCTGAGTTTTCCTGGACATGTCTGGAAATAACATTGTTGAAATGGTGTCCGAATTGGCAAAAACCTGGACGTATGGCAACTAGGGCGACTTTTTAAGAAGAGCACATCAAAAATACCCCAAAGCCCAAGGCTCAACAACTTTGTGTGCCCCCCTAAGAAAAATGGTCAACAATGTTGTATGGCAAACCCTAATTACAACCCCATGAGTCCTGACCACCAACTATGTAGAGTGGAGTTGATGAGAGTTGGGATGTTCAAATAATATGTGGAGGACAGCCTATTGGCTACCTACTTGACCAATGAGTTACATGCCTCCCCTCGTGTGTGTGTGTGTGTGTGTGTGTGTGTGTGTATCTATCATCTATCTATCTATCTATCTATCTATCTATCTATCTATCTATCTATCATCTATCTATCTATCTATCTATCTATATCATCTATCTATCTATCATCTATCTATCTATCTATCTATCTATCTATCTATCTATCTATCTATCTATCTATCATCTATCTACTATCTATCTATCTATCTATCTATCTATCTATCTATCTATCTCAACATGTGCCTTCAGGATTTGCCCTTACTGCAACAGGCACCATCCCTGAGCAACCAGCCCCTCCAAAATCTGAGTGTCAGGAGTCCTGGTAACTCTAGTGGCAAGTGTAGTATCCAAGGCCTGAGTGAAACTGGCATCTTCTATGCCATGAATAAGATTCTTTGAGCCATCCCTCCACCTTTGTTTAGAAACTTCTCAACTCATGGCATGAAGGCTGAAGCGAGGTTTGAAGCCTCCAGGACCTGGCCTGCGGTGATGATGTCATCATAATGCACCTGAACCTGGATGTGCCTGGTGTGCCAGAGGGCCACATTCCAGTGGTGGTGGGAAGAGCCAGAGGCATAATGCGGACCGTTCAACATCCCTCAGATGAAAATAGGGACATTTCTCACTCTACCCCAACTGACCCTCCTCAGCCCCCCATTTATTGCCCACCTTCCTATCAGAAGAAGGGCAAGTGCCACTACTTCCATCATCCTGAGAAAACCCCTTCACCCCGATTTTATTTTATTCTTCAGTAGATTGACAAAAAGAGAAACAAGGCACGAATAAATAAATATTAGGAAAGGGCACAATTAACAAAGCATTTTAAAAATAAAAATAAACATCGAGACTCCTTGTGCTCCACTCCTCCTTTCTTCCCACCCAGGACGGCTCTGCCCTCTGCCTGCCCCTCAGAGCCAGTTCCTCATGGTTGCTCATGGTCCTTGGTGGCAGTGGTCTCTTCTCCTCCTCACCTGCTCTCCAGCAACCGCTACGAGCTGTCTGAGAAAGGAGGCCGGCAGTGGCAGCTGTGGAGAGGCAATAGGAGCTGAGAACAAGCACCATGTCATTCTCCTCCCTGAACTCAGCAGCAGCAGCAGCAGGGGGAAATGAAATAGGGACATTCCAGGATCAAATCAGAAGCCGGGATGGCTTTTGTAATTCCAGGACTGTCCCTGGAAAATCGGGACACTTGGAGGGTTTGATAATGGGCCAAGCAGCATATGATGAATTTTACCTTGCTACATTGGGCTACTTCCTACAGATGCTTTCACACCCCCTCTGGTCTCCAACCAGGCATTATCAGAGCTCAAGGACAAATTCCAGCAAGACAAAACCACTCAAGGATAGTGTGAAGTAGAACAGGTGAAGGCCATGGCCTGAGGAGAGAGGAATGGCTGAAGAGGGATTATGGCCTAGGAAGAGACTCAAGGGCCAGGCAGAGAAGTTTGGAGGGCCACATTAGGCCCCTGGCTTTTATGGTCCCACCCCTCCATTTGTAAAGGTCCAATACAGGTCCATCATGGAGCAGGCACAGATTGTAAGCGCACCTTGGATTAAAAACATATTTATACCACTTTAACAGCCACAAGTTTCCCCCAAAGAACCCTGGGAAGTGTAGTTGGTTGAGAGACCCCACACAGAGCTATCATTCCCAGAACTCTTAAGAAACTACAGTTTCCAATATTCTTTGAGGAAAGCCACGAGGGTTAAAGTGGAGCAAGTCTGCTTTAAATATATGGTGCAGATGTGACCGCAGACTCTGAAGGGCATTTTATTGATTGACTTCATGAAGATTTTAAGAAACCTCCTCAAAGCATTTTACAAAAGGAATAAAATAATGAAATCATCAGTTAAAAAAACAATGTTTAAAAACAACTATTTAGCACATATAAAAAATAATTAAAATCGACAAGCTAAAAACCAGATTAAAGAACATGTCGACATTCTACATTTCTAGCTAGGCTTGCCTGAAATATATACCGTATTTTTCGCTCTATAAGATGCACCAGACCACAAGACACACCTAGTTTTTGGAGGAGGGAAAACAAGTAAAAAAATATTCTGAATCTCAGAAGCCAGAATAGCAAGAGGGATCGCTGCGCAGTGAAAGCAGCAATCCCTCTTGCTGTTCTGGCTTCTGGGATAGCTGCACAGCCTGCATTCGCTCCATAAGATGCGCACACATTTCCCCTTACATTTTAGGAGGGAAAAAGTGAGTCTTATAGAGCAAAAAATACAGTACATATATTAGCAAATCTTGAAAAGAGTACAGTGAAGGGACCTGCTTGATGTTAATAGGCAGGGAGTTCCAAAGATCAGTAGGGAGCCTGCACTGAAATAAATCCAGTAAAAACATGGTTTCATATCCACTGCTGAATCCTGGGGTATACCTGAGTTCGATATGAAATATTGTTTGCTGATTGTAGTCAAAAGCTGTTCCTTCTTACTAGTTTGCAAATGATGTCCGAAATAAAGCAGCTTTGCGCTTTTATGAATGCACCATTTCACCCCTCTTCCTCCTAATGCCCTTTGCCTTCCAGATTGACCTGTCGGCCTCGCAGCTTGTTCAGGGCATTCAGCATGTCCTCGTTCCTCAGGGTGTAGATGACCGGGTTGAGCAGAGGGGTGACCGCCGTGAAGAAGATAGAAACCACCTTGTCCGCAGCCAAACTCTTGGCCGGTCTGAGGTAGATGAAGATGCAGTGGCCCAGGAATAAGGTGACCACCGTTAGGTGAGCAGCACAAGTCGACAGAGCCTTCCGCCGCCCTTCAGAGAAGCGGTTCCTCAGGGAAACGAGGATGACCACGTAGGAGACCACCAGAACAACAAAGCAGACCACCGAGATCACCCCTGAGTTGGAGACGATGAGGATTTCGAAGACGTAAGTGTTGGCGCAGGCCAGTTTGATGACCAAAGGGACGTCGCAGAAGAAGTTGTCGATGCTGTTGGGACCGCAGTAGGGCACATTGAGCGTCAACAGTGTCAGGGCTATGGAGTGCAGCAAGCCGCCCAGCCACATGGCCACAGCCAACTGGAGGCAGACCCGGCGGCTCATGATGGTGCCGTAATGGAGAGGATTGCATATGGCGGCATAGCGGTCGTAGGCCATGATGGTGAGGAGGAAGATCTCCGTGCAAGCGAAGAGGTGGAGGAAGAACATCTGGGCTATGCATTCCCCAAAGGAGATGGTCTTCGTCTCCGCTAGGAAGTCAGCGAGCATTTTGGGCATGACCACGGAAGAATGGCAGACGTCGATGAAGGAGAGGTTGCTGAGGAAGAAATACATGGGCGTGTGAAGATGTTGGTCGTAGATGATGGTGACGACGATGAGAACGTTGCCAACTAGGATCAGGGAGTAGATAGCTGTGAAGAAAACGAAGAGTGCCAGTTCGGTGCTGTGGCTAGTGGTCAAGCCTGACAGGACAAATGTCTTCACCGTAGTGACATTATCTGGTACTGCATCCATCTCTGTGGCGGAGGCTGGAAGGGATGCAGGACAGAAACAGGGAGGATGAGAAACTGAAATTCTGATTGGCCTGGAGTCTCTTTGGGTGAAAACACACAGAACCACCCCAAATACACAGGAAGAGGAGAGGGGACCTGATTTGTTTTTTTTTTAAAGGAAAAGGAAGTTGAAATCTACTTTTGCCTGTGATTAGTGTTACGTGGCATTCAGAAACCTTGAATTTTTAAATTTTTTTTAAGCTAAAAAAACCAGCCGCAGACTCCCAGCAAAGGAAGAATGGATCCAAAAACTTACGGAATATGCAGAAATGGTGAAACGTACCGGATGAATAAGTAATCAAGATAACAAACTTTTGATAAAAGAATGGAAATGGTTTATGGAACATTTACAGTAAACAGATAAAAAACACTGGCAGGATTATTGTAATAACCCGCAGTTACGTAAGAGTATATATTGAAAGAAGATAAATAAACAAGTTAAGTGAATTTGGATATGCAGAAGATATTAAAAATAAATTTAAGAAACCGCAGAAAAAGGTGGAAGGAAGTCAGGTTTTAAAACAGGGGTCAGCAAACTTTTTCAGCAGGGTCGCTTAGACCTTGTGAGGGGCCGGACTATATTTTGGGAAAAAAACAAAAAAATGAATGAATTCCTATCCCCCACAAATAACCCAGAGATGCATTTTAAATAAAAGGACACTTTCTACTCATGTAAAAACACGGTGATTCCCGGACCATCAGCAGGCCAGATTTAGAAGGCGATTGGGCTGGATCCGGCCCCTGGGCCTTAGTTTGCCTACCCATGTTTTAAAATGTCAAAATGATTGTAAAATCAGTGAAATGTATAAATAATAATAATTTTAAAAACCAGCCGCAGAGTTCAGATCTAGTTTGGGGCTAAGGCAGTGGGAGAGAGGAGGGTTAATTCCATCCTCTCTGCTATGCCCCTACTATGAGGAGGGGAAAAAGATATACTTATTTCTATTGATAGATTTATGGATATGCCACCTTCTGAGTCATAGCTTACCTGAGGAGGCTCAAGAAAAAAAAAGGCGCCATCCACTTTGACTATGATTAAGAAGGCTAGATAAAAACAAATAACAGGGGCAAAGGGGCAGTCCTGTGGCAAGATCTGCTGGTATGAGTGGCTTAAGATGCAGAGGATCTCCACCTCAGCTGGCTGATTCCCAACCTGGGTTCAGCCAGAGATATACTGGCATAATTTCCCAGCACAGCTGGCTAAGTTGAGGCCGGTGTAAGTGCCCAAAAGGGGGTCTTTGTGCAGTGTGGTGGGACCAGAGAGTGGGGGACCTAGGCTGGATCCTAAGAAAATTCTGCTCGATCATGTAACCAGGGAATCTGGTGTAAACTACTGTTTTAAAGGCTTGTTTCCCCTCTGCTAGATCTAGGCAGACCTGCAGTGGGAACCCAGCTGCTGAACAGGGGTTGGATCTGGTGTAACTTTAAAAGTAAAGGTAAACTTTAAAGGTAAAGGTAAAGGTACCCCTGCCCGTACGGGCCAGTCTTGACAGACTCTAGGGTTGTGCGCCCATCTCACTCTAGAGGCCGGGAGCCAGCGCTGTCCGCAGACACGTCCGGGTCACGTGGCCAGCGTGACGAAGCTGCTCCGGCAACCGGCACCAGTGCAGCACACGGAAACGCCGTTTACCTTCCCGTTATAAAGGGTGTAACTTTAGCCTGGCTTAATTTACACCAACCAGCTCCTTGTGCATAAGATTGCTCCCTAGCAATCCTAAAAAAACCTACAACCCCCCCCCCCAACAGTAAAACAGCAGCAGCCCATGCAAAGGACACTACAGCAAATGACAGAACAGAAAGAGCAAAGAAGAGAGAGGAGGGAAGGAAGGAAGGAAGGAAGGAAGGAAGGAAGGAAGGAAGGAAGGAAGGAAGGAAGGAAGTGTGTCCCTCAAGATGGCATTAGTTCAGTCTAATGATGGATGAATCGCTCAATTTCAGTTTCTCTCAGTTTTTCCATTTTTGAATCCTAAATTCATTTCTCCACATTTCTGGATCAGTTCATGATTTTTTTTTTCCTTTACAAAAAGGTCCCTGCGAAAAGTCACCAGCATTTTTGTGCAAATTTCTCCTAACATATGCAATTTTGTGTGCTATTTTGCCTGCATGTTATTCTCATTATGCTGGATCTCATTTCTGCATTTTGGTAGTGCAAATGAAGAATACACACGGCTCCCTTGATGAACAATGCATTGACACCCACTTAAAAATTAACAAGTGCTAGGACTTGGCTAATTTGTCCCAGTTTTGGACCTCAGTGACAGGTGTGATTTCGAGTATGTTTCCATATAGAATTTCAACAGAGAAGTTTTGTTCCTTTAAGATCTGGTCAAATCCATAGGATAGATTTAAACCACATCCTGCACACATTGAAAGCACATGACTTCCCCAACAAATCCTAGAAACTGTAGTTTCCCTCTTGCACAGCTGCAATTCCCAGCATCCTTAACAAATGACAGTTCCCAGGATTCTTGGGAGGTGGTGGGAATTAATGTACTTTAAATGTGCATTATATGTGCTTTCAGGGAATGCTGTGCATCCACTCACAGAATCCCAAACCCTCCCTTCTGCAACTGAATGAATAAAATGTCACTTACATTTCTTTCTGGAGGTGCTGGAGATTCTTAGGGTGGAGATATTTTTGGACAAGCGTCTAATGTTCAATTTAAAAACAGTTTCTTCTGACTGCCTCTGAAGGCCACGCAGATCAGCTCAAGGGAATCAGAGAGAAGAACTTGTAATTTCTACACTCTCTTCAAAGCACATTTTGATCCTTCCAGGCTGCGTTTCTAAGACAGTCCGAGCTGAATTTGCTTTGTATAAAATTGCTACTATAAAGTGTAGTCTTGGGCCAAATGAACAATCCTGCATATAAATTGCCTCTAAACTAACATGAAGTTTAGATCCAGATCAGGTCTCTACATTTTGGTTTTCCTTTGGCATAATTCAAATATAGAAAGGATCCAAGTCTTCAGTTTCATTCAAGTTTCGTTTTTTGAGAGACCTAAGGAGTTGTGGTTAAAGTAAGGACTACCCAACCCATAAGTAATGGAAGCAAAAAGACTCATGACATGTTGCTTTGCCTCCTCTCGTTGCCAGCTCTGGAGATCCTTTATGCTTTTCCTCCCTCAATATGCTTCTTATTCTGTCATAGCCAAGAATGTGTAACACCAATTGGAGCATCAAAGCAAGGATTGCAAGCTGAAGTTCTCACAATTAAGTCACGGGGGAGGTCTTACGCAAGTTGCCCCAAAGTTTTAGAAACGTCAAAGTTAAGCCTGGCGTCATTTAACAAGCCCTCTTAGGTTTTGAGGAATCGTGTGTCAATTTGGACAGAGAACAACACAACAATTGGCCATAATTGCACAACGGAAACTCAGCCAGTCTAACTCCATTCATGGCACAGGTCTAGAACAGGGGATGCAGTGAGGATCAGTGGCGTAGCGTGGGGGGTGCAGGGGGGGGCCGGCCGCACCGGGCGCAACATCTGGGGGTTAGGGTTAGGGTGCGCAAATCCACGGGTTAGGGGGCGCAAATCCACGGGTTAGGGGGCACAAATTATTTGCCTTGCCCCGGGTGCTGACAACCCACGCTACGCCACTGGTGAGGATCACTAGCTAGATCATTTTAACCAAAGGTGGGTGGATTAGGCCAAAAGCCCATCTTCTTCACTATCCCATTCTCACAGGTAACCAAGCAGATGTTTCCAGGAAGCCTGCAAGCAGGACTTCAGAATCACAGTTCTCTCCCCACTTGGGATTCCCAAGAACTGGTTTTCAGAGGCAGAATAAAAGCCTGAAAGGAAACAAAGTATGGCTGGGAGATCCAACAATGTTTGAGTTTGGCTGACCCTCTACTGATCACCCAGTCTATACCACTTCAGACTGCAGGTCCTCTATAGGGGAAAACTCCTTGCATGCAGAAAGCTAGCACATGATGCAGGATATACCTCCAAAAAAGGTATGCTGGCCTGGAAGAACCTTTCTTTCTATGGGGCGGGCACATTTACAAGTGCCACATTGCCAAGTGCCTGTTTCACACTTAATGAAGGCTTGATTTTTAGTGTGCCTGTTCTCTGGAACTCCCTGCCACTGGATATTAGGCAGGCATTTCCTTGGTGCTGTTAATGTCTGCTAAAAATAGGCAAGCCTACACGGGCATGTAATTTTATTATGTACAGTGCATTGGTTTTAAAAATCTTTTGCATTTATATTTCCGTAATTTTGCTACGTCTTTCTGCTTTTGCTGCCATTTAAAAAAACGAATATTATATACTATTCTGTGTAAACTGTGTAGAGATTTTTTTTTTAAAAAAACTAAGCAGTATATAAATCTTATTAAATGAATACAGTGGTACCTCGGGTTACAAACGCTTTGGGTTACAAACTCTTCAGGTTACAGACTCCGGTAACCCGAAAGTAGTAAAAGGTAAAGGTAAAGGGACCCCTAACCATTAGGTCCAGTCGTGGCTGACTCTGGGGTTGCGGCGCCCATCTTGCTTTATTGGCCGAGGGAGCCAGCGTACAGCTTCCGGGTCATGTGGACAGCATGACTAAGCCGCTTTTGGCGAACCAGAGCAGCGCACGGAAACGCCGTTTACCTTCCCGCCAGAGTGGTACCTATTTATCTACTCGCACTTTGACATGCTTTCAGACTGCTAGGTTGGCAGGAGCAGGTAACGAGGAATGGGAGCTCACCCCGTCGCGGGGATTGAACCGCCGACCTTCTGATCGGCAAGTCCTAGGCTCTGTGGTTTAACCCACAGCGCTACCCACATCCCTAACCCGGAAGTAGTACCTCGGGTTTAAGAACTTTGCTTCAGGATGAGAACAGAAAGCGTGCAGTGTCAGCGTGGCAGGCCCCATTAGCTAAAGTGGTACCTCAGGTTAAGAACAGTTTCAGGTTAAGAACGGACCTCCGGAATGAGTTAAGTTCTTAACCAGAGGTACCACTGTAAAAGCTTTGTCTGGAGATGCCAGGAATTGATTCTGGGACCTTCTGAATGCGAAACAGGTGCTCTGCCGCTGAGTTACAACCTTCCCCTAGCCACACTGCCTCTCCTGTATAGACCTTTAAAGTAACACGGCGAAATCCTTCAGTTGTTTCAGGCGGCTGCAGGGATTTTGTTAGATTCCCTTGCACAGTTTGTGCACCGTAATGCACCCCTCTGTAGCAAGCAGAAGGCCCCCTCCCCTTCCACAAAATACAGTGGTACCTCGGGTTAAGAACTTAATTCGTTCCGGAGGTCCATTCTTCACCTGAAACTGTTCTTAACCTAAAGCACCACTTTAGCTAATGGGGCCTCCTGCTGCTGCTGCACCACTGCTGCATGATTTCTGTTCTCATCCTGAAGCAAAGCTTTTAACCTGAGGTACTATTTCTGGTTTAGCAGAGTCTGTAACCTGAAGCGTATGTAACCCGAGGTACCACCACAGTTTGAAATCCAAGCTAAAGTGTGCAAGTCAAGTGGCATTTCTAGATGCATGTGTAAGTTTATTAAATACGCATTTTGCTCATCAACATTTACTGCTCATGTTTATTTTCATTTGCTCCATATACAGAATCTAGAGTTTGCAAGTTTGCCAGGGGCCATGTTGGCATAGATGGACACTTCAGCATTTAGAAGCTCTGATCCATAGACTCTTGAAACGTAGCAGTGAACAGCAAGTGCTCACCCAGTAACATAATAAGGATAAGTCTTTTGTGATTGCAGGAGTTCAAAATTTGATCAGGGGGATCAGGAAACTGTCTTAACTCATGTACCCAAGTTGAAAAGCTCTGAGTGCCAGGTTCTCCTCTATGTTCCAAACCCCACATTTTCACGGTGAACCCATGGAAGATGTGCAGTGCTTGAGATCCATGCTCGCTTGCCCGATTTCACCCTGGCTGTGGTGAGATTTCAACTGGGCCCTTCTCCCCACCTTCCCTCTGCACCTCCGCATACTACAGCCGGACCCTCACTTTTTCTCCGCCGTCACCTTCCTGCCAAACAGTTTGTTGAGCGCCTGCTTCATGTCCTCATTCCTCAGCGTGTAGATGATGGGGTTGAGCAGAGGGGTGACGGCAGTGAAGAAGACCGACACCACCTTGTCCTCCGAGAAGCTGGTGGAGGGGCGGGAATAAATGAAGATGCAGTGCCCCAGGAAGAGGGTCACCACCGTGAGGTGGGCTGCGCATGTCGAGAGTGCCTTGCGCCGGCCTTCCGCAAGACGTTTGCGGAGGGAGACCAGGATGATGCCGTAGGAGACCACCAGGACCACGAAGCAGACCACAGAGATCAGCCCCGAGTTGGAAACAATGAGGATCTCAATGACGTAGGTGTCTGTGCATGCGAGCCTGATGACCGGGGGGACGTCACAGAAGAAGTTGTCAACCTTCTGGGGCCCACAGTAGGGTAGCTTGATGGTCATGCCAGTCAAGGCGAGAGAGTGCACTGTGCCACCCAACCAGATCGTGCCGGCCAGCAGGAGGCAGACCTTCTGGTTCATGATGGTGAGGTAATGCATCGGGTTGCAGATGGCCACATAGCGGTCATAGGCCATGACAGTGAGGAGGAAGATCTCAGTGCAGGCAAAGAGGTGGAGGAAGAACATCTGGGCCACGCAGCCCCCGAAGGAGATGGTCTTTGCAGTTGAGAGGAAGTCAGCCAGCATCTTGGGCACAGTGACTGTGGCATGGCAGACGTCGATGAAGGAGAGGTTGCTCAGGAAGAAGTACATGGGAGTGTGCAGCCCCTGGTTGTGGATGATGGTGACCACAATGAGAATATTGCCAGCCAAGGTGAGCAGGTAGACCACCAGGAAGACCACAAAGAGCACCAGCTGCGTCCCAGGGTCATTGGACAGCCCCACGAGGATGAACTCGGTCACCGAGGTCTGGTTTGGGGCTACCACAGTCCAGTTTGGAACCACACGTTCTTCCATTTCTGTTCTAGAGAAAGGGAAAAGGCATAAGAACATTTTGAGTGACCTAGAAGGTCCTTTATTTATTATTTCATACACTCTACATACTGTTTGATTGAAAAGAGAAACCCTCAGAGCTGTTTACAGAAGGAATGTATTGAAGATATGTGATTTATACAAACTTGCAACATGGACAAATTCAATGATATTTGGAATCCATTCTTACAAATACTGTAACAGGTGAAGATCTGGTGAAGAACAATAACAACTTTGTAAAGTACAGTAATACCCCTGGTTGTATTCGTTTCACGTTGCGGATTTTCGGGTTGCGAACGCAGCAAACCCGGAAGTGTAGTAGTAGTAGTAGTAGTAGTAGTAGTAGTAGTAGTAATAATAATAATAATAATAATAATAATAATATCTCGCCCTCCCCAGCCGAAGCCGGGCTCAGGGCGGCTAGCAACAAGAAAATAGTACAACATTCTAAAATCATTTCATTATAAAATTAATTCAACTCAAATTGATGGCAACCATTAGGCTAAAGTTCTGTGAAGATTGCCAAAGGAGGGAGTCAGGCTGTGCCCTGTGTATACTTCTGGGTTTCGCCACGCATGCAAAGAAGCGATCTGTGTGCTTCACACATGCGCAGAAGCGCTCTATTACGCTTCATGCATGTGCAGTAGTGGCGCTCTACTTATGAACTTTTCGGGCTGTGAACAGACTTTTTGGGAAGCTCACAAGGAGGGCATGAAAGCAATGGCCCATTCCTACTATTGGCTCCCTATAAATTGGCCTCTAATGGCATAATTGCCTTTGACAATGGAGGTTCTATATAGCTATCATGGTAAGTCTATGGAGGGGTTACTGGTTTGTTTTTAATTATGCATTTTGTGTTTTTATATTGTGATTTTATCTTGTGAACCACCTTGAGACCTGTGGGTACAGGGCGGTATACAAATCTAAATAATAATAATGATATGCATTACACATTTAAAGTACTGTAGTACCACACCATGCTTTCAAGCAAGCCATGGTTTCCCATGAAGAATCCTGGGAACTGTAGTTTGTAAAGGGTGCTGAGCGTTATTGGGAGGCCCCTATTCCCACCACACAGCTGCAATTCTCAGAATTCCCAGAGAAGAGGGATTGACTGTTAAGCCGCACCGAGCCTTGAAACAAGAGGCAGGATCCGAGTTTAACGGGATATTCTAGCCTGACAAAATCACTCAGGTCGGCTGCAGAAGAAGGGCTAGGAATGGGTTTGGTTGGGGAAGGGTGCATGGCCCATGGAAAACACTGAGGGCCACACAAAGAGGCTTGGAGAGCCACCTTCAGCCACCAGCCCTGAGGTTCTGCACCACAACCTGCCTCTTCTGACCAGCAGTGGCTCTCCAGGGCTTCACCAACATACTTTCCCAGTCCTACCTAGAGATGCCAGGAATTGAGTCTGGAAACTTCTACATGTAAATATATATTCTTTGGCACTGTGCTGCTGAACAGGGTAGATTTGATTTAAATCAAATCAATTTAAATCATGATTTAAATCACTAGTCAGTAAGACTTGATTTAAATCTTTTTTTGTACAGAAAGACTCATTCTTGCTGATATAATCTTAATATTTACAACCACATGAAGGTTTCATTTTTGAAATTATAAATTTTCAGAGTAGTTTTTACAGTTACATCAAAAATTACTGATTTGGTTATACTATTAGAAATACATAGACAGATAATTATGAAATTTTTGTGAGGTTTAATAAGTTAACTGTTTATGTTTGGACAACCTTTCTTCTGTACTTTATTGCAAGGAGAAAAATAATCATTTTTGTAATAACAATTTAAACAATTTATTTAACTAAAACAGTAACATTACACCATATGTATCCATGTTTGTTAACTGATGTGGTTAAACATTTTTTTTTTAAAAAAAACACCTTAGACTGAGTTTTAGCAAACATGAAAAACTTAAAACAAATCCTTATTTCCTGATGAATCCTTTGGACTATAATGTAACTTAAATAGAAAACTATATTTAGAAAGATTTTTCCTCCAAAAGCATTTTATTTTTAAAATCCAATTTAAATTAAAAAAATCCAATTAAAAAAATAAAATCCGATTTAAATTTTTAAAATCCAATTTTTACTTTTTTTAAAAAACCATTGTTTTTTTTTAAAAACATCATTGATTTTTATCCACCCTGGTGCTGAAAAATCCTGAAGCCTGTTCTGCTTCTCCATAGATCTTTAACACAATGATTTTCCTATCCACCCATGTATTCTGTCCCCTGTACACACATACCACCAACTCTTAGGTAAAGGTAAAGGACCCCTGACAGTTAAGTCCAGTTGCAGATTACTCTGGGGTTGCAGCGCTCATCACACTTTACTGGCCGAGGGAGCCGGCATTTGTCCGCAGACAGTTTTTACGGGTCATGTGGCCAGCATGACCAAGCCGCTTCTGGTGAAAACAGAGCAGCGAACGGAGATGCCGTTTACATTCCCGCCAGAGCGGTACCTATTTATCTACTTGCACTTTGACGTGCTTTCGAACTGCTAGGTTGGCAGGAGCAGGGACTGAGCAACAGGAGCTCACCTCGTTGCGGGGATTCGAACCGCCAACCTTTCGATCGGCAAGCCCAAGGCTCAGTGGTTTAGACCACAGCGCCACCCATGTCCCCTACCACCAACTCTTAGTTAACCATATATGTGGCATCTCACCCTCAGGATTGTGGGTGCCCACTGCCACAAGGTGGACATGTGATATTACACACACACACACACACACACACACACACACACACACACACACAACTCTTCCTCCACTTCTGAGCCCCCCTCCCTGGAAAAGGGTGCCTGAACTGCTTCTCTCTCAGTACTATGATTCTCTCCGCACAGAACTACAATTCCCAGAGCTCCATGTGAAGAAGAACTGGCCATTCTGATAATTTTAGCTCTGTGAGGAGAACAGGGGGCTACTAATAGCTCTCAGCACCTCTTAATAAACTACAGTTCCTTCCTGGGATTCTTTGGGAGAATCCCCCTCCTTTGAGAGAGGAGAGGAGAAGAAGGATTGTAAAGAGTGGTAAAGAAATAAGGCAATGCAGCCAGATTGCCTTCAAATGAAATATAGATCATTGTTGCTATAACTTCACTATGGTAACCATACAGGGGCCAAAGTACACCTTAATTCAGAGGTGGTAAGGGATGGGGGAGAGATTTGATTCAGGCCACATTTAAAGATGAACCTATTAACTTCGCATTTTCTGAAACAATGTAAGCATCGACACACAGCCATCCATCAAAATCCACACCTATCTAAATCTTGCAGTGAAGGTCTCTGGCCAACGAAGCTTTGCAAAAATGCATATATTAGGGGAATGGACATAACAGTAGAAATGACATACGAAAATGCGTTACGTTAGGAGCAAGTGCTCGCAAAAATGTTTACTCTAGTCAAAACTGCATACAAAATCTGTTTCTTCGGAGAAATTCACACTGTTTAGCCCTCGCCATCCTTGAGATTTTCCCTATCAAAATCAAAATCTCTCTCTCTCTCACACACACAAAGAGAGAGCTGCTGTTAATTTTGCTGGAGAAAAATGAATCCAGATTTTTTTCGTACATTGGGGCAAATGAAATAGGAGCTGTGTGTGTGTGTGTGTGATTTTGATCAGAAAAACTGCTTTGGGGAGCATTAAACACCTCTTTCCCCTGGTCTGAACTGCCTTCACACCCACATCCTTGCTTAAGATTTATTTTATCTTAAAAGAAGCAGAAGAAGAAGAGGAGCAGGAGAAGCTGATAAGGAGTCTTATTTCAAACCTCTAAGAAAGTTATTTTAGCATCAACCAACCCCTAAATCTTTTCAAGTGATCCATGCTTTCAAATGATAAATAAAAAAAAGACCTGCAGTAGCCTCGGGATTATAGCTGCCGTTCTCCACTGTTGTCTTCTGAAAAGTTTAAGAACCAGGCTGCAGCATTGCTTCTCTCAGGATATATAACCTTCTGCTGTTTTGCATCAATCCAGGCTCTTGCCAACTTCACTTTGTTGCCATTCTTTAGCAAGTCAGCCCCGCAGAGATCAGAACTCCTGACAGGCACCACAAGGGAGATAGTTAGGACGTTCAAAACTTCCACGATGTTTCCGAACATTTGTACAGCATCGCTGTTCTCTGCAAGGGGAAGGAAAAAACAACTGTATTCTTGAATTTGGATTCTCTGCTGTTCTGGATTCTCAAGGGCATCCTGATCAAATTTGCAGATGACACCAAACTGGGAGGGGTGGCTAACACCCCAGAGGACAGGATCACACTTCAAAACGACCTTGACAGATTAGAGAACTGGGCAAAAACAAACAAGATGAATTTTAACAGGGAGAAATGTAAAGTATTGCACTTGGGCAAAAAAAAATATGAGAGGCACAAATACAAGATGGGTGACACCTGGCTTGAGAGCAGTACATGTGAAAAGGATCTAGGAGTCTTGGTTGACCACAAACTTGACATGAGCCAACAGTGTGACGCGGCAGCTAAAATAGCCAATGCAATTCTGGGCTGCATCAATAGGAGTATAGCATCTAGATCAAGGGAAGTAATAGTGCCACTGTATTCTGCTCTGGTCAGACCTCACCTGGAGTACTGTGTCCAGTTCTGGGCACCACAATTCAAGAAAGACACTGACAAACTGGAACGTGTCCAGAGGAGGGCAACCAAAATGGTCAAAGGCCTGGAAATGATGCCTTATGAGGAACGGCTAAGGGAGCTGGGCATGTTTAGCCTGGAGAAGAGGAGGTTAAGGGGTGATATGATAGCCATGTTCAAATATATAAAAGGATGTCACATAGAGGAGGGAGAAAGGTTGTTTTCTGCTGCTCCAGAGAAGCGGACACGGAGCAATGGATCCAAACTACAAGAAAGAAGATTCCACCTAAACATTAGGAAGAACTTCCTGACAGTAAGAGCTGTTCGACAGTGGAATTTGCTGCCAAGGAGTGTGGTGGCGTCTCCTACTTTGGAGGTCTTTAAGCAGAGGCTTGACAACCATATATCAGGAGTGCTCTGATGGTGTTTCCTGCTTGGCAGGGGGTTGGACTCGATGGCCCTTGTGGTCTCTTCCAACTCTATGATTCTATGATCCAATGTGAATGTGCTTTTGTGCTGCCCGGTGAGGTGAGATATGAAGGAGCCCTTGAGTAATGGTGGTGAGGAGAAGGCAAGAGCCCACAAGCCTGACCCCCCCCCAATTTCAACCTATTCATGCCCCTCCCCGAGATGTGAAACCTCTGGCCCTGCAGTTGTTGCTGGACTACAACTCCCATCATCCCTTGCTATTCTGCTTGGGACTGATGGGAGTTTGAGTTCAGTGACATCTGGAGAACTAGAGGGGTCCAGGGCAACCTCATCAAAGTGCGT
This sequence comes from Podarcis liolepis, assembly GCF_965112155.1. Lineage (NCBI taxonomy): Eukaryota > Metazoa > Chordata > Lepidosauria > Squamata > Lacertidae > Podarcis > Podarcis liolepis. Next base: position 10,644,424 of record NC_139573.1, on the reverse strand, counting down.
CAGGGGTGGCATCTCACTCTCAGGCCCATGGGTGCCCACTGCCACAACGCAGACATGTGATGTCACACACACACACACACATACAAAACTCCCTCCCTGGAAAAGGGTGCCTTTCTCACTGGCTGCAGAAAACAGAGCTGAACTGCTTTTCTCTTGGAACCACAATTGTCTCTGCACAGAACTACAATTCCCAGAGTTCCATGTCAAGAAGAACTGGGCATTCTGATAATTTTAGCTCTGTGAGGGGAACAGAGGTCCCCTAGCAGCTCTCAGCACCTCTTAACAAACATTTATTTATTTATTGAATTTATATATCGCCCAATACCTGGAGTCTCAGGGCGGTTCACAGAACAAAATCAAAATATAAAACCACAAAATATATATTCAAAATAAAAACAACCCCCCAAAAAACCTCACATTTTAAAAGGGCATAGGATGTAAATTGGATCAACCAAAGGCCTGGTTAAAAAGAATCGCTTTTGCCTGGTGTCTAAAGGTGTATAATGAAGGTACCAGGCGATCTTCCCTGGGGAGAGCATTCCACAGACGGGGAGCCACTGCAGAGAAGGCCCTGTTCTTGTGTTGCCACCCTCCGCACCTCTCGAGGAGGAGGCACACGAAGAAGGGCCTCAGAAGATGATCTCAGGGTCCGGGTAGGTTCATATGGAAAGAGGTGGTGCTTGAGGCATTGCGGTCCTGAGCCATTTCAAGGTTTTAGAGGTCAAATCCAGCATTTTGAATTGGGCACAAAAACTAATTAGTAGCCAGTGCAGTTGGTGTAATATGCTCAAACTGTCTTGCTCTGGTGAGCAACCTGACCGCTGAATTCCGCACTAACTGAAGTTTCCAAACTGTCTTCAGAGGCAGCCCTATGTATAACGCATTGCAGTAATCTAACCTTGAGGTTACCAGAGCATAGACAGCAGTAGTTAGGCTATCCCTGTCCAGATAGGGGCGTAGCTGGGCCACCAGCTGAAGCTGATGGAAGGTACTTCAGGCCACTGAGGCCACCTGAGCCTCGAGCGACAGCAAAGGATCCAGGAGTACCCCCAAGCTCCTTCAGAGGAATTAAAACCCCATCAAGAACTACATCAAGAACCCATCAAGGAACTTTAGTTCCTTCCCAGGATTCTTTGGGGGAAGCCATTACTTTTTAAAATGATATCATACTGCTTTAAATGTGTGGTGCAGGCAGGGCCTAACAGTGAATGCTTGTGAATGCTTCTGTAGCCAAACCAGCACCATCTACACCGAAGTGGCATGTATAATTAGGCTTGTTTAAAATAAAAAAGGTGGTGGATGGGGAACCCAGCGAAGCTCAGTGAGGACTTAGCATGCTCAGAAGGGACAGAAAGCTGACTCTTCTTCTTTGGCGATCACTCATACCTGAGTAAGATTGTCTTCCATAAACATGGTTTTAACAGTGAGTCCATAAGTGACTGTGGAGGCCAATTCTGGATCCACACATCCTTCCACAGTGGGAACATAGGTTTCCAGGTGGGAGTTGATCACGGTGAGGGTTTGCCAAGCGTGCCTTCCTCTTAGCATGTTTCTCCCTTCGTCCTGAGTTCAAGCATCTTCAAAGCCCATGACACCTTTGGTAAAGGCTGTTCTCCAACTGGAGCACTCGTAGGCCAGTGTTTCCCAGTTGTCTGTGTTTATACTACATTTTTAAAAGATTTGCCTTGAGAGAGTCTTTAAACCTCTTTCGTTGACCACCAGCATTACACTGTCCATTTTTAAGTTTGGAATGGAGTAGTTGCTTTGGAAGACGATAATTAGGCATTCAAATAATGACCAGTCCAATGAAGTTGATGTTGAAGAATCACTGTGGTTGGGGGAGGAAATGCCTCTGTATGCTTGTTGCCGGAAACCTCAGGTGGGGAGGATATTGTGCTTGGGTACTGCTTGAGGTCATGGGACGTGGGTGGCGCTGTGGGTTAAACCACAGAGCCTAGGACTTGCTGATCAGAAGGTTGGCGGTTCAAATCCCGTGACGGGGTGAGCTCCCGTTCTTTGGTCCCAGCTCCTGCCAACCTAGCAGTTCGAAAGCACGTCAAAGTGCAAGTAGATAAATAGGTACCACTCTGGCGGGAAGGTAAACAGCGTTTCCGTGTGCTGCTCTGGTTCGCCAGAAGCGGCTTAGTCATGCTGGCCACATGACCTGGAAGCTGTCTGTGGACAAACGCTGGCTCCCTTGGCCTATAGAGCGAGATGAGCGCCGCAACCCCAGAGTCGTCTGCGACTGGACCTAATGGTCAGGGGGTACCCTTACCTTTTTACTGCTTGAGGATTCCCACATTCATCTGGTTGGCCACTGTGAGAACAGGATGCTAGACTAGATGGCTGATCCAGCAGGCCCTTCTTATGTTTTTAAAGAAGGAAGATACAAGTAGAGAGAGGAGGTGTTTATATTCACCCCCAACATCTGTTTCGAATTTTAGGTAAGCTTGGAGAATGACAAAAGTGACCACTAGGGGTCAGAAAACAACCAGGAATGATCAATGCCTTTTAAAATTTTGTGATAAGGAAGGATAAAATTCTGGAAAAAAAGGAGGATGAAGAGGAGATGAAGGTGTGATTGAAACAGAATGAGAGGCTTCTGATCTCATTACGGGGCCTGCCAGTGTCCCGACATCAAATTACATCATGGACATCACAGCCCATAACAATGAGAAATGTAAGTCTTCTTCATGTTTCATGTATCTGTTTCTGATGATAACTTCCCTAGCTAGTCTCTGTCTCACACATTGGATCTAGAAGAGCAAGTTACAGCAACTGAAGGTACAGGCATACCCTTTAATGCTCGGTTTGTGTTGAACAGGCTGCACTCCTCCCTTCACCCCAGCTTGAAACATGGGCCTCCTTTTTAATTTTTTATCACACCTGTTCATCCTTTTCCTTCCCTCATTCCAAGGAATTCTGCCCCTGTAAATGGAGGCTAAAACATGTTTTCTAACCATTGTTCTAAACATACAGAGGCCAATTCCGCTCAGCATGAGAGCACAGCTGTCAACGTTTCCCTTTTTTAAAGGGAAAGTCCCTTATTCCAAATAGGATTCCTCACAAGAAAAGGGAAAAGTTGACAGCTATGCATGAGAGTCATTTGGAGACCCCGATTCACCTCATGGATTCCCTGGGAAGAGGGATTGATTGTTAAACCACTCTTAGCACCCTTAACAAAGTCCAGCACCCAGGAATCTTTGGGGGGATGCCATGTCCATTTAAAGTGATAGGATATTGTTTTAAATGTGTGGTGAAGAGGGGGCCAACTTCTACTCTTCTTGACTTTAAAGAGACAGCTTTTTCTTTTCCACATGTTCTTCCACATGTTAGACACTGAAGCAGGGTGCTCTCTACGCACAAGGGGCTACAAATATCATAGGAGCAGCGCGATTAGGGGTATGGGGTTTTTTAACCCTTTCATCCGTACTGTTTCCCTGGTTTAAGTTACACCCAGCCACCCCGCAGCTGCTATATAAGAAAACTACAACAGATTCCACAATTGGTCATGAGTTGTATGTAGAATGTTCTGGATCATTCCTATTTTCAGCTTTAAGAAGGGGAAACAGGGTGAAAGCAAAGCATCGGTTTGTGGTGGTGGTTTGTGGTGTGCCGAGATCAGTAGGCTTTTCAGAGCATTACAGGAAACTCGCTTTCTGTCATAATGTGGTGATCTTTTGACAGAAGGATCTGTTAAGAGCTAGGGGCGGCCAGGCACCCTCCTCATTTCAGCGGAACAGCTACTCTTCAGCTTTGAGCCTAAAGATGTTCCTGGCCCTGCTCTTCACAACTGGTGAGCCTGCTATTTGCTCTTGGAAGTCGAGCTCATCCTGTGAACTGTTGTTTGTTAAGGATGCTGAACATCATTAGGAGACCCTTATTCCCCTCAGATATACAATTACTACAATGGTTTAACTATCAATCCTCTTTCACAGGGAAGTCTGAGAATTGTAGTTCCGTGAGGTGAATAGGGAGCTGCCCATCAACGTTCAGCACCCTTAACAAATTACAGCACCCAGAATTCTTCAGGGGAAGCCATGGATGTTTCAAGTGCTATCATAGTGCTATCAATGTACGGTGTGGCCCGAGTCAAACCATATGTCCATCTAGCCTCGGACTAGGCAATGTGCTGTCCTCCAGATATTATTGGTCCTCAACTCCCATCATTTCTGATCAGGCAGAGGGCCTTCTTGGTAGTGGCGCCCACCCTGTGGAATGCCCTCCCATCAGATGTCAAGGATGTAAGTAACTACACAACCTTTAGAAGACATCGGAAGTCAGCCTGTATTGGGAGGTTTTTAATGTTTTATTATGTTTTTGTATATGCTGGGAGTTGTTCGGAGTGGCTGGGGCAACCCAGTCAGATGGGCAGAGTACAATTATTATTATTATTATTATTATTATTATTATTATTATTATTGGTCATGCTGGCTGGGGCTGATGGGAGTTGTGGTCCAGGAACAACTCTGGGGGGCGCCATATAAGCTAAGCCTGATCTAGTCCAATACTCTGACCAGCAGTAACTTTCCAGGGTCTTAGACAAAGATTGTTCCATTCCATCTAGCTCCATATTGTCTACATCAACCGGCAGAGGCTCTCCAGGATTTCAGACAGAGTGTCTCTCCCAGTCCTACCTGTAGATGCTGTGAAAGATTGAGCCTGGGACCTTCTGCACCCCCAGTGAGTTACAGCCCTTCCTTCAGCATCTTCTTCCTATAATCACCATCTCTTTCCACACAGTGGCTCAGTGCTTTGTCTTTGGCCAAGTCATGCAACCTGAGGAAGTCTTCTCCTTGGAAGGAGGCAAGATCCTGATTGACTGTACTCAAAACCTAAGTGCGTCCCACGACACGATGTATTGGTACAAGCAGGCTGGGAGCACAATGTCCTACTTGGGACACAGCTATGATGGAAAGTCTGTTGCAGCTGCTGAGGAGTTCACGCTAGACGTGATCAAAGAATCTCGCCGCACCACGCTGAAAAAAGACGTGGCAAGACTGAGCGACGCTGCTGTATACTTCTGTGCCATGAGTGGCACAGTGGAAGGAAGCCAGGCGCCGTCTGCACAAAAGCTACCAGCCTGCTCAGTGTTGCTGTTGGAGCAGAATCTCAGCACAATGCCCTGCTGTGGATACCATTGATAGGATCCTAGAGTTGGAAGGGCCCTCAAACATCTTCCAGTCCACCCTCCTGTCAGTAAACAGCTGCAGCAGCATCCCTGATAGGTGGACAGTCAACTTCTAATGGAGAAGAGTCTATTCCTTTCCAAGACACTCTGATCCACTGTCACACAGAAGGATGTAAGAAGAGGTTGCTGGATCAGATGAAAGGTCTGTCTGGTCCAGCCTTCTGGGTTCCGTCCAATGCTTACTTCAGCGTAGACCCACTGAAGTTAATGAACATGACTTTTTGGACTGCTTAAAGAAATGCTACCATATGACGAACCCGTGAGCAGGATTTGAGCCATGAGCAACGTAAGTAATTAGATTATAATATTGAGGTTATGATTTGGTAGATAGAAGGTAGGGCAGCAGAAGGGAAGAAACAGCAATTCCATGGAAAATTGGGTGGGAAATCAACACAAATAAGCAAAAAGATGTAATTGTATATGCTGTGTTGAAACTTAATAAAATATAATTGGAAAAAAGAAGTTAATGAACATGACTAAGTCCATGAATTTCAGTGGGCCTACTCTGAATAAGACTTAGTTGGATAGAACCCTTTGTTCCCACAGTCCAGATGGCTACTTCAAGGGTAAAAGGTAAAAGGCAAAGGACCCCTGGATGGTTACCAAGTCAAAGGTGACTATGGGGTGTGGCACTCATCTCGCTTTCAGGCTGAGGGAGCCGGCATTTGTCCACAGACAGGTTTCCGGGTCACGAGGCCAGCAGGACTAAACTGCTTCTGGTGCAACTGGACACTGTGACGGAAACCAGAGCACACGGAAACGCCATTTACCTTCCCACTACAGTGGTACCTATTTATCTATTTGCACTAGTGTGCTTTTGAAGTGCTAGGTTGGCAGGAGCTGGAGGAATGGGAGCTCACTCAGTCTCAGGGATTCAAACTGCCGACCTTCTGATCAGCAAGCCCAAGAGGCTCAGTGGTTTAGACCACAGCGCCACTCGCGTCCACTCCAAGGGTAACCAATGAAGGGCACACCAGATGCTGTTGGACTGCAGCTCCCATCTGGTCTGGCATACTTTTCTCACAGTGGCCAACCAGATGCATATAGGAAGCCTGCAAGGAGGGCAGGAGTTCAGCAGTGCTCTCCACAATTCTGATTCCAAGCAACAGGTTTTCAGAGCCATACTGCCTGTGACATTGGAGGGAGGACATAGCCATCATGGCCTTTGTGCATTCTTCACAACCTTTAGAGGTCACATGTAACTCCTTTACTTTCCTATCAAGTCACTAATCCTTAAACCTGGAGATGATCATTTCCTTGGAGAGTGCTAAGGGTGCCACAGAGATCTTTTAAAGGCCCCAGGCTTTGTTTGACAGCCCACCTCTAAGAGACGACTGCCTCCCCATCCATTTTACAGGCAGCTAATTAACTGTTCAAAACAACTGATGCAACACTGCTGGTGATTTCATTGAGCACTGCCATGAGACAGGGAGACTGGAAGGCATTCTCCAGAGTCTCAAATCCCTACAGAAGGACACAGAAGATGTAAAGATGCCTCCAGAAGACTGGGGCCGTGCAGACTTTCAGAACCTGCAACGCAGGAGATCTGCATTTTTACTGAACTGATGTAAGAGCAAAGTAGATTTTCTTGTGAAAGAAAGAAGGGAAGCCACCCGCTCTGATCAATCAGTAGAAGTTTTATTTCAAGGAAACAGGTGCTGGTGGTGGGCTGAGATGATAAGATTCAGCATCAGAGAGAAGAACTAAGTAATGCAGTAACTCCCTGTCTTCGATGCATGCAGGGTAAGAGAATATTTCTTTTCTCCAGCTCCTTTTCTTTGTTGTTGAAATGCTTTTTAAACATCTACCTTTCCTTATTCAAAAGGTCCCATTTTGCTGCCAATTCACCAAATGTATTTGCCCTGTTCTTCAGTACAAACTGGCTGAACAGCTTGCAAAGGTCAATGATCCTACTCTTCCGCTTGCAATCTAGGAGGGATGACACAAAGGGAAAAAGGGATAGGAAGGGAGGAGGGAAAACAAACAAACTAAGGTGCTAGTTCAGGGTGCGGTCCTCCAGATGTTCTCTTCATCCGTGACTATTGGCCATGCTGGCAAGGGCTGATGGGAGTTGGAGCTTAATAAAAAGACCTGGTAGTACACATGTTTCTCACCACTGAGGGCTCATCTGGACTTCCTTTTGTGCCATGTTTCTAGGAATAGGTTTATACGTCAATGAGCCACAAAGCTGGGATAGCTCAGCTGGTAGACTTTTAATCTCAAGGTTGCGAGATTTCACCTTGGGTGAAAAATTCCTGCATTGCAGGGCGTTGGCAGGCACGTCCAACAGGTAGATCGTGATCTACCGGTAGATCACTGGTAGATCACTGACTCCCCCCAAAAAAGCTCAACAACCTTGGCTCCCCTAAAAAATGCTCAACAACCTGAACCCCCCCAAAACAGGGCTTTCCCTCCTAAAAAAACGAAGCTCAACAACTTTGACCTGAGCCCCCCAAAATGGGGTTGATCACTGTCAGTTTTTAACTCTGTGAGAAGATCGCAGTCTCTTGGGAATTGGCCATCCCTAGATTAGATCATCCACACGGTCCCTTCCAACTCCATGATTCTATGATATCTGAGCACTTTTTTTGTGTCCTGCTGCCTTCTGGATGAAAAAAACTGCTCTTTACTGCTGAATTGGAGCAAACTGCAATATGTGGAAAATCCAAATTGTCATTTGTTCTGATTCAGCATTCGGAACAGGTTTGTGCAGGGAATCCACTGGGACACGACACTTTAACACATGCCTAGAAAGTGCAGGACAAAAGGTAAGTGTGGATGAGCCCAGAATTAGTTCTTAATTAAAAGAGTCTCCCGCTTCCCTTCTCTCCTTCTGCTGAAACTACTTCCAGGTGACAATTGATGGAGAGAGCAGCCTGCCAGAGCTGGCTTCTCAGCAGAATTTCTCTCACTCTGCTGCAGCCTGATTCAGGATAATTGCCTTTACTGCATTATTATTCATATATAACTTCTGCATTTGCAAAATCCATTTAAAATCTTCACCCTGTCCTTTGGTGAAATGCTTGCAGAATTACCCCAGGCTCTTAGCTGCTGGAGGCACCTAATTTAGCCTTGATCACCCACTTCAGCTGCTACAACCTGCCCTTCTGATGAGGTGGGCAGCTTCCCATTTTAGAGATGGAGGAACTGAGGCCAAAGGGTGCACAGTGAATTCATGGCACGGATTTCTGCAGGGCTAATTCTGGAATGATTCCCATGGAGTGTGCTGAAAGCTTGATAGCAAACAAAATGGGTGCTTTGCCTGAAGATTATCTGGAAAAGATCTGTGAACGAGATTCCGCAGAAACTTGCACAGTTCACACATTTATGCACATTGCTGGACACCCCAGCACTTTACAGCCTGATCCTAAAAATGCTTACCTAGCTGCAAATCCTATTGGCTTACTCAGAAGTAAGTTCTAAGAGGATGTAGCCTACTCAGAAATAAGAGTTCAAAGGGATCTGCAGTCCAATTGATGCTCCGATCTGTTTTGCAGCCTCTCCTCTCCCTTCCGCTGCTCACTTGTTTCCAGCCCCCAACCTCTGGTGCTTTCCTTCCCTCAGCTGCTATTCATTCTAGGCTCTGCCTTACAGTGTGTCCCTCCTATGTCAGATAGCCAGTCAGGACAGGAGGAAGACGATGAGCTAGGACTCTTATCTGCAACCCCTCCAATAATATCTAGAGCTGACTCTGGGTGTATATGCTTGACAAACGCTGCAAATGGTTCAATCCTCCAGGTAGGGTTGGGGAAGACTTCTGTTTGAAACATTGGAGAATTGCTTCCAGCTCCTGTAGAAGGGGAACCTTCCAGATGTTGACTACAAGTCCCATCATCCTTGTCCATCAGCCATGCAGGCTGAGTCTAATGAGAGTTGAGATTTCATCAACATCTGGAGGGCCACAGATTCCTCACAACAGATGTAGATCCTTTGCAACTCAGTATCCTAAATAGATTTCTGAAGAACTGACCAAGACTGTGTGTTTTTTCTCTTCCCCCCAACCAAAAAATATCCCTTTAGCAACATGGTTGGATCTGAAATGAGAAACCACACCGTAATCTTGGAATTCATTCTCCTTGGAATCCCCCACACTGAAGGCATACACAACATCCTCTTTGCCGTCTTTCTATCTTTCTACCTCATCACTTTGCTCGGCAACCTCCTCATCCTCTCTGCCATCATCACTGATGCTCGCCTCCACACTCCCATGTACTGGTTCCTCTGCAATCTCTCTGTGGTAGACTTGGGCTTCTCCTCCATCAGCACTCCCAAGTTCCTGGCCAACATCTGGGCAGGGAGCAGAACCATCTCCTTAGGCGGTTGCATGTGCCAGGTCTTCTTCTACCACTTCCTGGGAAGCACCGAGTGCCTCCTCTACACTGTCATGGCCTATGATCGCTACGCTGCCATCTGCCACCCACTGAGGTACACAGTCATCATGAACCGGAAAGTATGTGCCCTTCTGGCAGCGGGCACATGGTTCACTAGTTCGTTCCATGCCACCATTTTGACCAGCTTGACCTTCACGTTGCCGTACTGCAGAACCAATGAGGTGGACTACTTCTTGTGCGACATCTTCCCAGTGGTCAAGCTAGCCTGCGCTGACACATACATCATCGAGACGGTGAGCTTCACCAACATTGGCGTGGTGCCCATGGCCTGCTTCTGTCTCATCCTCACATCCTACGTCAGAATTGCTGTCTCGGTCCTGAAGATGCGTTCGGCAGAAAGCCGGCGCAAGGCAGCTTCCACCTGCGCTTCCCATTTGACCGTCGTTTGCTTCTTCTTTGGGCCTTGTGCTCTCCTCTACACCCAGCCGTCCCTGAGCGATGTGTTAGCTACACCCATCCAGATTTTCTGCAATGTGGTCACTCCAATGTTGAACCCCATCATCTACACTCTGCGGAACAAGGAGGTTCAGGCAGCTTTCAAGAGGATGAAGGGTGCTTAGATCCTTTCCGTTGAAGAGGAGGAAACAAATTGGAAACAGAACATCAGACTAAGCTTCTCACCTCTGGATGGCACAATATGATAACATGAAGGCACATTGGTCTTCCAGAGATTGGGATCCTCAGGCCTGGGAGCAAAATACAGCCTTCCATGTACCTTCTCAGGCCACATCTCCTCTCTCAGGAAGTGATTTTGATTGTCTGGAATGCATCTGAAATAAGGCCCAGTGAAGCAAGATTATTTAGCAAGGAGGAGAGGAATAAAAACAATTATTATTATTAATCATCTTTTATAGCAGGTGAATCTCAAGGGGTGTCCAGAGCCCTGTCTGGTCCTGTTGTGTTGGGTGACTTTCAGTTCGTAAGGCCCAAGCATGTCGACAAACTGCTTGGATCGGTCAGGGCGATCACTTGTACTCTAGACACTTGCTTTTCTTGGCTGATTAAAAGTCCAGTGGTACCTTGGGTTACAGATGCTTCAGGTTACAGACGCTTCAGGTTACAGACTCCGCTAACCCAGAAATAGTACCTCGGGTTAAGAACTTTGCTTCAGGATGAGAACTGAAATCGCGCGGCAGCAGCGGGAGGCCCCATTAGCTAAAGTGGTACCTCAGGTTAAGAACGGACCTCCAGAACGAACTAAGTTCTTAACCTGAGGTACCACTGTAGCAGGAAATGGGGCAGCTGTCTGGGCTAGGGAAGTGATCGATGCCTTCTTGCAAGAGGGCAGTGGTGGAGTGTGTCTTCCTGGCATCCAGGGCTGGCAGGTGGGTGTGGATGCACGAGCCCAACCCCTGCCACCAACGTGACGCCAGCGCCAATCTGCTTTGCGAGGCTGGGATGATCTGGCTAGTGGAGGGTGGCATGAGAAAGAAGCAACAGCCATGCACCCTTTGACCCCTTCCTTGCCCTTGCTTTGCGGGGCTGGAAGCGAAGAGGGGGTGGTCCCTGCCTGCTTAAAGGAAGTAGTAGTAAACCCTGGATTCAGAAAATCTAAGTACCGTATTTTTTTCACCATAACACTCACTTTTTTCCTCCTAGAAAGTAAGGGGAAATGTCTGTGCGTGTTATGGAGCGAATGCCTACGGGTGGCGGGGGGGATCTGCTGCAGTCGTGAGCAGAGGATCCATGGTTCCCCTTCCTTCCCTCCTCCATGGCTTGCTTTGAAACAGCAAAGCAGGAGAAGAGCCGCTGAGTGGGGAGGAGAGAGCGACAGAGAGCCTGCTTGCTTTAAAGGAGCAAAGCGGGAGAGGAGAGGAGCCTTCTCCCCTTATACCCCTCTTCTTCATTATTAGCAGCATCCTTCTCCACACACCCCATGCGTGCTCCTTGTCCCTTGAGTGCTTTTCCTTCCCTCCCCACTTAAAACATGGTTACAAAGCATGGATCCACATGGATCTTCAGGATTTTTGCATTGGGCTACTCCAAACTCACTGTCAGATCACATGTCTGTGGCCACAGCATGAACCACAAAAATCATACACCCACTGTTTCGTTTAGAATATTTTTTTCCTTGTTTTCCTCCTCTAAAAACTACGTGCGTGTTATGGTCGGGTGTGTGTTATAGAGCGAAAAATACGGTAACTACCGGCCAGTTGCTAATCTCCCCTTCTTGACAAGGCTCTTGAGCGGGTGGACCAGATCCAGGCGCTCTTGGAGGAAATGGATATTCTAGATAGCACAGGACTGTAATACTTCAAGGATTGCCTCTCCCCATATGTACTGACTCGGACCCTGCAATCATCATCAGTAATCAGCATCCTGAGACCTTCGGGTATAGGGCGGTATATAAGTTCAATAAAGAATAATAAAGAATAATCTTGTGAGGTCCTTCTTTGAGTGCCTCCTCCATGAGACGTCCAGAGGATGGGCCTTTTCGGTGGTGGAATGCTCTCCCCAAGGAGGTTTGCATGGCACCTTCATTACATATCTTTAGGCACCAGGTGAAAACATTTCCCTTCAGCCAGTTGTCTGGCTGATTAACATTCTATGGCTTTTTAAAAGTGTCTGTAGGAGAGAGGGAGGGGTAGGTTCCAGACAAAGTCCTTTCCCAGTCCTAGCTGGAGATGCTAGAGATTGAACCTGGGACTTTTTGAAAACAAAGCAGATACTGTACCATGGAGCTGTAACTCTTCACATCACTCATTGAATTGTAGTTGACTATGTGAAGCAGTGTGAGAAAATGGTGATGTGAAGTTAAGGTTTTTTAAAAAAATTTTTTTAAATGAAAGTCTTTCTCAGGAAGGAAAGAGATGTCACTACAGAGTCAGGGCAGGGAAGGGAAGTATTCAGTGGTTGGAGTGCATGTTGGTACCAGTGACATGGGGAAATGTGGTCCTGAGGTCCTGGAAGCAGCAACTGGTGCAGAACTGGTGCAGGCAGGCTGTCGAGTGAAGCAACTGGATATGCATCTATTATACCTGTACTGAGAGAAGTGCATTGGCTGACAATCAGCTGCCAGGTCACCTTAGAGGTCTTCTTCTTCTTCTTCTTCTTCTTCTTCTTCTTCTTCTTCTTCTTCTTCTTCTTCTTCTTCCAGTGGTACCTCAGGTTACATACGCTTCAGGTTACAGACTCCACTAACCCAGAAATAGTGCTTCAGGTTAAGAACTTTGCTTCAGGATAAGAACAGAAATCGTGCTCTGCCGGCACGGCAGCAGCAGGAGGCTCCATTAGCTAAAGTGGTTCTTCAGGTTAAGAACAGTTTCAGGTTAAGAACGGACCTCCGGAACGAATTAAGTACTTAACCCGAGGTACCACTGTATTATTATTATTATTATTATTATTATTATTATTATTATTATTATTATTTATTTGTTCGTGTAGAAGCTGCTGGATAAACAAAAACTGGCTCTTATCTCAAAATAAAAAAATTTCCACTCCAAAAATATGCTTCAATCTTCCATTTCAATGTACATTAAACCAGTGGCATAGCATGGGGGGGGGGAGTCACAAGTTGTCCTGGGTGCAATATTGTTCGGGGATACAAAATTTCAACATCCGGTGCTGCCTCAATACAGTTGCTTGCTTCCGTAGCTGGTTTCCATTGAAAACAGCTTCTCCATGTGAACCAGGAAGTGACCTCTGCAGACAATGAATGACTCTTTTTGTATCTCTGCAGCTGTGATCTCCCAGGTGATGCGGATGCTATTAGGCAGTTGAATGTGCATGCCTACTCCACCTGTTTACCTCCCTACCACTATCCCCTCTGCATGGCCCCGGGCACTGGTAACCCACGCTATGCCACTGCATTAAACAATTATTCTTAACAGAGACTAGGTAACCTGAAAGATCGCCTGCTCCTGTGTAAGGTCTCTTAGATCATACAGTTGCTTTCAGGTAGGGACTTTGTTATGTAGAAACTTGGTTCGAGCTACAAATAATAAAAATCTATGTGCAAGAGACAAGAGTAGTGGAGATTGGTTCATTGGGGTGAATTGGGTATTCCCTGTGCCAGCTTCAGTCTGTTGTCGGTGATTCCGCAACTGCCTGCCTTCTTACTTCCAACCAATCAGGGAGTGACTTTGCCTATCGTTGTCTCTAGCTCCTCTTCCTATTGGTCTTCCAGGCTTCATCCCTACCAACCACGAAAAGGCAACAGGCCTGTTTGCTGTTATTAATTTCGGCAGCAATACTGTTCCCCGTGAAAACTAAAGGAAGCCATGAACATGTATGGGGGAAAGGAAGCACAGCTTGTATTTTGAAACAGTAAATTCAGCGTGGATGTAGGAAGCTGGTTCATCCAGCTGGTCCATCCAGCATAGTATTGCCAACAATACCTGGGACCTTTTGCACACAAAAGATGTGCTCTACCACTGAATTATGGCCTTTCACTTTGGCATGATGATGTTTTGAAAATCTGATATAACTCCAAATGGAGTTATTATAAGCCCAAGTTACATAGTTATGATCAAAACACACAGCACAATCATGAGTTCAGAAATGCCTTCAAATCCCCAAAGCCTGGAAATCAGAAACCTAGGGAGGAAAGAAATGCACAAGGGAGGGAGAGGATATAAAGAAGATCAGACACAAACACAGTACTATAAAAAAGGGAAGAACTTATAGGAAATATCCAGAGCTGTGGAAGAATGTTAGGAATGGATTTATGATGAGAAACTTGGACCTCTAGAGGAGAGCACTCATTCTGCTGTGCTGGCCATTGAACACCATCTGTTATTTCAGGGTTAAAACTTGGCTGTCTCTCCAGATAGTTGAGTGAAGGCACGAAAAAGGCACAGAACATTTTCTACTGGGCATCTCAATATGAATAAGCAGGTGGGATTCTGTGTCTTCAGGACTTAAGTCCACAACCTGTATTGCTTAGACCTCTCTTTCCTAAGAATCTCCATTATGATAAGGACTGTTATCAGATTACAACCTTTTCCTCAGTTGCATGGAATATGCGGGAGAAAAGTGACCAACTACTAAATGTAGAGAAACCAGCATTCAAGTCTGGCTATATCATGTCCTCCAACCTAGAACTCTTTCCCCACAATTTATTTTGTCCATTTGTATGTCCGGAGGAAGGATAGGAGTGGAGAAGGTATGGTGCTCGTTATTTAAAAGCATTCTCTTTTTGCATTTTCCTGGCTTATATGCGGAATGTATCTGAAAATAGCTTCTGGAAGAAAGTACTGATAAACCGTGACTGAAATGAACCCTGGGGATGAAGTAGCATGATTGTTGCACCAAGACTCTGAGATGGCGCATAAATCTTTAGAATTTAGGGTGGAAAAGATGGATATTCCACATCTCACCACTTCCCTTCTCTCAGATAACAAATGACAAGAGCTTGGTGTGATATCCAAAATGTTACACAGAGCTTGCCACAGCTTCATATTTTTTGTCACTCTCTTTTGTACATTGTAGTGACAAACCTTAAAGGCATTCAAAGAATGGAGTGTGAAAATCAAACAGCACTGATGTATTTTGTCCTCTTGGGGATTCCATACCCACCTGAGCTACATGCTGCTTTATTTTGCTTCTTTTTGTCCATCTACTTGCTGACCCTCCTTAGTAATCTCCTGGTCCTCTTGGCTGTGATAGGTGAACCACAGCTGCACAAGCCCATGTACTGGTTCCTCTGCCACTTGTCCATCTTGGACATTGCCACCTCGACCACAGTGGTGCCCAAATTGATTGCTGGGTTTGTGGAGGGTGGTGGGACCATCTCCTTTGCTGGTTGTGTGAGCCAACTCTTCTACCACTTTGTGGGGTGCACAGAATGCTTCCTCTACACCGTGATGGCTTATGACCGCTTCCTGGCCATCTGCCGGCCTCTCCATTATGGCACCCTCATGAACCGCAATGCCTGCCTCTGGCTTGCTATTGGCACATGGGCAGGTGGTTGTTTGCACTCAGCCATGGAGACAGCTCTCACCTTCCGCTTGCCCTATGGACCAGGGAATGAGGTGAGGTATATCTTCTGTGACATTCCAGCTGGGCTGAAACTTGCCTGTGCTGATACAACCCTTAATGAGATGGTGACCTTGATTGATGTCGGTCTTGTAGCCATGACTTGTGTTTTCCTTCTCCTTATTTCTTATATGTACATTATTTTGGCAGTCCTAAAGATTCGTAGTGCTGAGGGGCGACGGCATGCCTTCTCTACATGTACATCCCATATCATTATTGTAATGATCTGCTATATTCCTCTAACCTTTACTTATCTAAGACCAGGAGCACAAGATCCACTGGGAGGGGTGGTGGCTGTGTTTTACACCACAGTGACTCCCTTCCTGAACCCTGTCATATACACTCTGAGAAACAAGGAGATGAAAACTGCTGTCTTGAGACTAGGAGGCAGGAAAGCATAGTTCCTCTCCCATGTGTATGCTCAGACAGATCTTTCTAAGGTCTGTTTCTGGTTGCATCTTACACTTTCAAGATATAGTCATGGCCACTAACTTGGATGGCCTTCAAAGGGTTTTAGAAAAATTATTGTGAGATAAAGTTACCAATGGCTACTAGTATGTCTCTGAAATCATAAGTAGGGTGCTGTTTAGCTCATGCCCTGCTAGCAGGCTTCCCATAGGCATCTGCTTGGTCAATGTGAGAACACAATGCTAGATTAGATGGATCTTTGGACAATGACCACAATGTTGATGAAGATTATTCTTATGATAACAATGATAATAATGATAATAATAGTATGACGTATTCTGAAAATGGCTTGGAGAAATGATTGAGTAGAAGACTGTAGTCCAGGGGTCAGCAAAATTTTTCAGCAGGGGGCCAGTCCACTGTCCATACTTAGACCTTAGGGGTGGGGGTGGGCGGTGGACTATATTTTGAAAAAAATAATGAATGAATTCCTATGCCCCACAAATAACCCAGAGATGCGTTTTAAATAAAAGCACACATTTTACTCATGTAAAAACACGCTGATGCCCAGACTGTCTGCGGGTCGGATTTAGAAGGCAATTGGGCTGGATCCGGCCCCCGGTCCTTAGTTTGCCTACCCAAGCCGTAGTCATATCCAAACCATCTCAAGCACATGGTTTTCCCCAACAGGACAAACGTGTGTAACTGATGTACATGTGTAAGTGCCCAACATGCTTTGTTGACCTGTGGCTAAGCAGTGAACTGGCTGCACAGTCAAGTATTTTGAGGGGATGTGGAAGCTGTAGGAAGCCTCCATCCCTGATGCTTGACCTGTGAGCATCCACTCACACATTTCCAGTGGGCTTTTCTTGCCGTTGCAATCGGGGATTGAGGAAGGAAGGTGCACTGGAGAATTCAGCCTTGTTATTATGGGTTTGCCTGAGAACGTCTCTTGCAGTGATTCAATTGGACAACCATCTGTTGGGATACTGCCAGGGAGACAAAGTCCATCATGGCCCCAAGCCATCTGCCGGACGATCCATCGATCTCCCGTAGGCACGCAGTATCAGCAATTAGCGACATGAGTTTC
Organism: Podarcis liolepis; assembly: GCF_965112155.1. Taxonomy (NCBI): domain Eukaryota; kingdom Metazoa; phylum Chordata; class Lepidosauria; order Squamata; family Lacertidae; genus Podarcis; species Podarcis liolepis. The sequence continues at coordinate 10,627,368 of NC_139573.1, read as the reverse complement.
TAGAAAATATCTTGCCACATTCCAGAGCTCATGCACACTCTTATCAGCAGATAATGCACAGCAAAAGTCGCACTCAGGAGAGCACTATTTACAAGTTTTACTTGATCAGTGCAAAGAAAGACATGACTGCCTGCGTCAGTGTCTCCAACACAGAGAGAGACAAAAGCAAAGACACAACAGAAACATCCTGTGAAAACAGGAAATACGCAGACTCTGTAACTCACAGCCTGCTCCCTTTTAAGGTGGAACGGAAATATCCTAACACCATCTTGCCTCAAGCAAAAGAAGGATGGCAAGTATAGCTTATTACACATGCACACAACATGCACCATTGCCATGACAAATGGCTTGAATCAGGATACAGAGTCATAGAGTTTGGTGGAAGCCTTGTAGACCATTTACCCCAGCATCCTGCTTAATAAAATAAATCCATCATCACAAAGATGGCTGCCAAGCTTCTCTTTGAAGACCTCTAGCAGCGCAGAGCTTACCACGCCTGTAGTTAACTGGCTCCATTGCCATAAACAAATTTCTCCTGAGGTTCATGTGGAATTGATCATCTTGTAACTTGAGCCCATTAAAGTTTGTTCTTCTCTCTGGCACTGTTGAGAATAAGTGTTTGTCCACTTTCTTCCATCTGAGAAGTGGAATTCCTACAAGTTCTACAAGTGAAATTCCGAAGATGACGATTGCATGCCAGTTTATTTGTATCAGAAACATTAGAGGCATGTGAGAGGTATCTTCAGCACCACCTCGTTCACTGGGGTGAAACATCTGATTCAGTTCACATTTAAAGGTGGACCTACCTAGTTCTCACTTCCTGAAATGATACATGAACTAAAACACATCCTTCAAAATTTGCACTGAATTTTGCACTGCAAATACTGTAATGTGTACCAAAACATATACAGCAAGATAAAGTGACCATAAAATGAATGTTTACAAAAATGTATACAAAAATGTGTGTGTTAAGCACAATCATGTATAAAAGTTCATATATTATGAGGAATTTGCCCCTAATATGATGAGTTTTCATGAGTTTTTTTAAAAAAAGAAATTGCAAGCTGATGTGGAAATGTGGAGAAATGAGAGAAAGAGGAGAAATGGAGATTAACAAAAAAATTACAAGTTCACCCATCTGTATGCTTTACTGTTCTATTAATATAATTATTCGGAGTCAAAGTAGATGTTTCAAGAGATCAATGATCAGGATCTGTTTCTAAAAGTTTTTTAAAAGTTTGAGAAAGTTGCCTTTTAATTTATTACTTATATAAATTGCAGTTGTGAGGGGCCCTGATTCAGACTGGGATCATGCCTGTTTTCCTGATTCACACTAGCTAAACTGAATCTGTTATTTGCACCACATACAGGTATACTTACAATACCTGTACGTTTTGCTTCGCAGAATGAAAATAAATTTAGGGAGAGATTTAAAAAAAAAAATTAAACATGAGAGAAAGGGTTAACTTTCACTCCAAAGTAATGTGATCCCAATCCAGCATCGTGTGTCTGCTATTATTATTATTATTATTATTATTATTAGGTAGACATACCGTCTCCCAACATCACATCTTGTTGGGCCTCAATGCTGATGCTCTTAGTATTCCTGAAAGTGAAAATCTGGACAAAATTGTTGAGTTTTTTTTTGTTTAGGTCAAAGTTGTTGAGCTTTTTGGGGGAACGTTTTACCGATTTTGCAAAAATCCACCCATAACGCAGTTCCGTTCTAAAGCGTATATCATTACAATGTGCAAGGACTCCTGCCCTGCAATGATAGCTGCCAGATGGGACTTTCTTTTTTTTAGGAGACATACAGATTAAGGGGTGTAAAGAGTGTCTGCCTGATATTACAGCTAAGTAGAACAGCTGCTGGCTGCTAACTCCTCCCCCAACTCACTTCTTCATTCAGCCTGCCTTCCTCTCAGCAGTAGCCCCTCCCCCTCAGACCCTGTGCTCTTGTAGAGCACACAGCCACACCCACAAACAAACTCACAATCAAATCTCCAAACAGCTCAGACAACCAACCAGCCTTAAACCAAAAGACACAAGCTCACTCTCTTCAGCCTCCTCCGCCAATCCCTCACCTCTGTTCATGAGTCCTGGTCACGAGCCCCCAGAAGTGGTATTTCTTCTGTGATGTTTCCCCATCTTGTAATCACCACCACCACCACCACCACCACCATCATTTTTTATTTATACCCTGCCTATCCAGCTGGGTTTCCCCAGCCACTCTGGGCAGCTTCCAACAAAAGATTAAAAATACAGTGATACCTCTGGTTACATACTTAATTCGTTCTGGAGGTCAGTTCTTAACCTGAAACTATTCTTAACCTGCGGTATCACTTTAGCTAATGGGGCCTCCTGCTGCTGCCACGCCGTCGGAGCACGATTTCTATTCTCATCCTGAAGCAAAGTTCTTAACCCGAGGTACTATTTCTGGGTTAGTGTAACCTGAAGCATACGTAACCTGAAGCATATGTAACCCGAGGTACGACTGTACATTTAAACATCAGTCATTAAAAACTTCCTTAAACAGGGCTGCCTTCAGATGTCTTCTAAACGTCAGATAGTTGTTTATTGCCTTGACATCTGGTGGGAGGGCGTTCCACAGGGCGGGCGCCACCACGAGAAGGCCCTCTGCCTGGTTCCCTGTAACCTCACTTCTCGCAGGGAGGGAACTGCCAGAAGACCCTCAGAGCTGGACATCAGTGTCTGGGCAGAAGGATGGGGTGGAGACGCTCCTTCAGCTATACTGGGCCAAGGCCAGTTAGGGCTTTAAAGGTCAGCACCAACACTTTGAATTGTGCTCGGAAACGTACTGGGAAACATATGCATCTTGCATAAGGTAATGTCTGAAATGATGAAACCATTGCACTTCATTTGCTATCTCCTTGGAGGTTTCAGGCTTGGGAAACTGGTGAGCCATCAGGGATCAAGTCCCTTATGGTTGTCAAACTATTAAACAACAAACAAACCTGGTTGAGACACCAGGATGAGCAAAAGAGGATGGCATAAAAGCAGTGAAGCCACTGGAGTTAAGGAGCAGTGTGGCACTATGTATGGTGTTCATGAGTAATGTCTCTAAAATTCATTCTCCCATTAGTTGTGCATGAGTTTGAATTAGAACATTAATTTCTTCTGCACTAATTATGTGCTCTGGAAAACTGAATGCATCCTGTAGGTAAGTCAAAAGGCAGATGTGTGTGTGAGTAGATCTGTGAGAGATGGCATTCTTCCACAACCAAATTGTTGTGGCTGATGTGAGAATAGCTGGTGGCATCACAATGATGGTGAAGGAGTTATGGGGAATTGGCTTCATTTTGCATCCAAATTTCTCTGGCACCTGAATTGGTTTTCCACGTCACCAGTGTTGCACGGTAAACATTGCTTTATTTCTTCACATAAATGCATAAAACAACTATGGGATTTGCTGCTCAAGAAGTGCCAATAGTTGCAGGATTAGGTGGCTTTGAAATGGTAGTGTAAAAATGAAGGGAGTGGCAGGGCACCAGTGGGTATTAGCTACAATAGTTTAATGAAACCTTAGGGTTCAGAGACAGGTGGCTGCTGACTGCCTGGATTTTGTAGGAGGGCATAACAGGAAATTTAGGTTTCTGCAATTAAAGTGGATTAAAGTTGTCCTGACATGACAGCAGACCCTCCAAGTGTCCCTATTTTCCAGGGACATTCCTGATTTACAATAGCCATCCGAGTTTCGGATTTGATCCTGGAATGTCCAGCTTTTCCTTAGGAAGTCTCTATTTTCATTGGAGAAATGTTGGAGGGTATGGAGTTATTGGACCCTTGAGCCATCTGAAGGCAATACTGTATAGGGAAGTTTTTTTTAAAAAAATGTTTAATGTTTTATTATGTTTTTATATATGTTGGAAGCTGCCCAGAGTGGCTGGTGCAACCCAGTAAGGTGTGTAGGGTATAAACAGTAAAATTATCATTATGGAATGGGACGTCCCTATTTTCATCGGATAAAGGTTGGAGGGTATGGGACACTGCTAGTCAGTGTAGACCATATTGCGCCAGATAGCCTGATGTGGTTTAAGGCTGCTTCCCATGTTCCTATCACGATTCAGAGCACGAGAGGAGAAACAACATGAACATTCTTATTTTTCTGCTGCTGTAGGGATGGGTCCGACCAGAAGAACCACACAGTAGTGACCCATTTCATTCTCCTCGGAATCCCCAACACTGAAGGCCTCCAGGCCATCCTCTTTGCTGTCTTCTCGGCTTTCTATCTCTGCACTTTGCTGGGAAATCTGACCATTATGTCGGCCGTCCTCCTCGACTTTCATCTCCACACCCCTATGTACTTTTTCCTCTGCAACCTGGCCATCCTAGACATTGGTTTCTCTTCCGTCACCACTCCCAAAATGTTATCTATCCTTTGGGGACAAAGCAGGACCATCTCCGTAGGGGGGTGCATGTCCCAGGTCTTCTTCTACCATTTTATGGGATGTTCTGAGTGCCTGCTGTATACCGTCATGGCTTATGATCGCTACATTGCCATCTGTTACCCACTGCGGTACATGGTCATTATGAACTGGAAGGTGTGCATCATCTTGGCGGCAGGTACATGGCTCGCCAGTTCTGTTCAGGGCATCGTTCTCACCAGCCTCACGTTCACATTGCCTTACTGTGGCCCTAATGTAATAGATTATTTCTTCTGTGATGTTTTCCCAGTCGTCAAGTTGGCCTGTGCAGATACTACCACCATCGAAGCTGTGGGCTTCAACAATATTGGCATTGTGGGTGTGACCTGCTTCTTCCTCATCCTCTTGTCTTATGTCCGCATCATTTACTCCATCGCACGGATGAATTCTGGGGAGGGGAGGCGCAAAGCGGCCTCCACATGTGCCTCCCATCTTCTGGTGGTTACCTTTTTCTTTGGACCCTGTGCCTTGATTTACACCCAGCCGTCTCTGAGTGGGGTCCTGGTCACCCCGGTGCAGATCTTTGGCAATGTTGTTACACCCATGCTCAACCCAGTCATCTACACTCTGCGCAATAAGGATGTGAAAGCAGCCCTGAAGAAACTAATGAGGAGGCAGACAGTCCCACAGTTGATGGCACATTAAGGAACATCATGTTCCTAAAGGGTGCATGCTTGGAATAAACATTTTGGCCTTTTATTGAGCATATTTGAGCATATTACAGTGGTACCTTGGTTCTCAAACTTAATCTGTTCCGGAAGTCTGTTCCAAAACCAACGTGTTCCAAAACCAAGGCGCTCTTTCCCATAGAAAGTAATTTAAAAACAACCCCAAAAACAGCAATTTAACATGAATTTTACTCTCTAACGACACCATTGATCCATAAAATGAAAGCAATAATTAATGTACTGTACTATAAAATAAATAAGACAGTATTGTAGATGATAAAAATTTAAAAAAATGTTTTTTTTACCTGCAAAGATGATAGTCATTGTTTAGATGGGGGGCTTTTATCCATTTCCACAGTCACACATTCAATCAATCAATCAGTAGCTGGACTGGGTTCCACATAGTCACAAAAACAAATTAACTGAAAAAGCCTCAGAAATAAAAACGCAAAATAAATAGCAAAAACAAAAGCGCCAAACTCAATCTATTCCGGAAGTCCGTTTGACTTCTGAAATGTTCAAAAACCAAGGCGCAGCTTCTGATTGGTGCAGGTGCTCTGGAAACAATAGCCGACAGCTGAACTCGACGTTCAGCTTCCAAAAAATGTTTGAAAACTGGAACACTTACTTCTGGGTTTTTGGCATTTGAGAGCCAAGGCATCTGAGAACTAAGGTACCACTGTACACCTATCCTGGTTGGGCTGCACTGGCTACCAATTAGTTCCTGGGCCCAATTCAAAGTGTTGGTTTAGACCTACAAAGCCTTAAATGTCTTAGGACTGCAATACCTCAAGGATCTCCTCTCTCCATATGAACCTACCTGGACCCTGAGATCATCTTGTGAGGCCCTTCTTAGTGTGCTTCCTCTGTGAGAGATCCGGAGGGTGGATCCACATCAACGGGCCTTTTCTGCAGTGGCTCTCAGTTTGTGGAATGCTCTCCCCAGGGAGGTTCGCCTGGTGCCTTCATTATACACCTTTAGGCGTTCCTCTTTAATCAGGCCATTGACTGACTGACATCCAATGCCCTTTTAAAATGTGTGTGTGGAATTTATGGAGCTGGCAGAACTGACTGGGAGAATCCACGATCAGAAAGAAGAGGAGCACCAAGAAGACTGGAAGAAATTTAAAGACTATTTAGTTAAATATTGTAATATAAGATAATTAGAAGATACCTGAAAGTATCTGATAGGCCTAGGATTAGAATAAGAACGTTGTATAGTAATATGGATTTAAGCCAATAAGAAAAGAGAGGAAGATAGTAAATTGAAGGAGTTAATTGTTATTTTTGTTATAAATGTGGAAAATTAATATATATTTTTTGAAAAATAAAAAAAATAAAATGTCTGTGTGGGATTATTGGGTTCTTCTTGTTCTTGTTTTTATTATGCATTTTGTGTTTTTCTGATGTGATTTTATGTTGTGAACCACGAGACCTGCAAATGTAGGGAGGTATACAATTTTTAAAATATAATAATAATAATAATAATAATAATAATAATAATAATAATAATAATAATTATTCAGTGTCCGTCTTGCTCCGGCGGTCAACTCGCACCACAAAGGGGATTCCACCTGAAAGGTTTCAGGTCACCAGTGCGTGGGTTGGTTTCGCACAGTGTGATTCTGGGAGTGTGGAAGGGATTCAACAATTGCCTGGGATAGTTGCCAGTGGGAGGCAAAAGGCAATGGGAGGTGAGTTGAACTCAAAGAGGTCTGTAAATAGGGGTCCTCAGTTTCCCCTCAGGATGCAAGACGAGAGGGGGTGTGAAGGGTTTCAGAACTCACAGGGTTAAAGAGTTCTGAGTGACGTCTCACATTCCTGAGGCATGGTCACAGACTTGTACGGGAGTGGTTTACTCTGAGTGTTTCAGTCTGTTCTGTGTCTTGTACGCTATGCGAGAGGAAGAATGTGCGAGGTTTCGCCGGGTGTGATTTATGCTGTTATACTACATGATTAAAGGCTAAGGAGATAAGGAACGCCTTGTGTTTGTTCTGAATTATTACCCACACACTGCAATTGCTTCTAACCGCTGTGATCGCTCTGCTACCGGCCAAAGAGGAGGAAGGACGTTTGGATCGGCACGGACAGTTTGCAAGCTGCGCAGCGGAAGAGTGCTGGACTCCATGTTTGGCCCTCTTGGCCGCCATATCCTCTTCAAATGTAATGATGAATGTATCACTAGTATATTGCTTTCTGCAGCACATGGTATGGTGGTCAAGAATCTTGGAGATTTCTTCTTTCCCCTATCATTCCTAATATAGTAATGGTGCTGTTAGAACAGCCTTTGTCAACCTGGTGCCCTCCACATGGCTTTGCACAGCAGGTCCCATCACCCTTGGCCAAGCTGCCTATGGATGATGGAAGCTGTAGTCTGGAAGGAACCAAACTGCTCTAGGATGGATTAGACAGTTGCACTGGTGCACTGCCAGTGAATTCAGTGGAGCCCCCATTCTTTCGAATGCTTGAATACTGCTACCCCAAACTTGATTCCTCAAGTGAAGGCTTCTGGATGTCTCTGCAGTTGGATCCAGATTAAGTTAGTCACATTTATGTAAGCTTCTGTTGAACTCAGTGTGATATCCAAGACTAGCTTGAACCCTAGACTAGCCTGCATTGAACTCCATGTGACCAAAGAACTCAATCCTGAGAAGGCTAAGCACTCTTGCAACTATAGCCTATTTTTCTTGAGAAGAATACTTCCCACTGGTTTTAATGTGCTGATATGTTTCATGGCATTATACACTGCTGTTCTGGGGGACACAAACATGTTGTCTAGAGATAAGAAGATATCTGCGAAGACAAATTTGGAAACATGAGGAACACAAAGAAGTAAGGTCTCTCTCTCTCTCTCTCTCTCTCTCTCTCTCTCTCTCTCTCTCTCTGCTTCAGAACTGAGACACAGCCTGATTTTAGTTGGACCCAACATTTGTCTTTAGCAGAAGCAGTGATGGTAGGGGGAAATGGTCAAATAATCTCTGGACGTCAGTGTCTAACCACCAGGGATATTTTTCAGTTAAAATATACCATTCCAGTTGGGAGTCCAGGACATCTCCTCCCAAACTACATATGAACCAAATGAAATGATTTACATAAGAGAGGAGATGAATTTGGGCAAATGTCGTCTATGCAAAATGTCATTATTCTTGTTTTAGTCTCCATTTATTAATTTCTGAATGACCTTTCGTGTCTGTCTCACAAGGCGTTTTATCAATGTACCATAAAACAACTAAGATAGTTTTTCCAGCTTGATGAAAAAGTCTCTGCTGCAGGTGTTCATTTTATATTATTTTAATGCCTACCTTCTGTTGTGTTTTTTCCGTTCTCTTGTTTGGTGGCATTTTATTTCTTATGTTTCAGACTCACTTTGCCATCTTGAGAAATATGAGTTAATCCTGGGTGTAACTATTTCCAGTGCATATAATTTTAAATGCCCTGCCTTGCTTTTGTATGCTGACTTGATCCCATTTTATTGCTTATTTGTATTTGTTATTCAAAGCATTTATATTTCATAGTCATAATATAAAATCCTATTAAAACAAAAGTACAATGATTTACTTCAAGGGGAGTAATAATACCACTCTATTCTGCCTTGGTCAGACCACACCTGGAATACTGTGTCCAGTTCTGGGTACCACAATTTAAGAAGGATGTTGAGAAGCTGTAACACAGGCTTCCTCAACCTCAGCCCTCCAGATGTTTTGAAGCTACACTTCCCATCATCCCTGACCACTGGTCCTGCTAGCTAGGGATCGTGGGAGTTGTAGGCCAAAAACATTTGGAGGGCCGAGGTTGAGGAACCCTACTGTAACAAGTGCAGAGGAGGGCAACCAAGATGATCATGGATCTGGAAACCAAGCCTTATGAGGAACGGTTGAGGGAGTTGGGTATGTTTAGCCCAGAGAAGAGGAGACTGAGAAGGGATATGACAGCCATCTTCAAATATCTCAAGGGCTGTCACATGGAAGATGGAGCAAGCTTGATTTCTCATGCTCTGGAGGCTTGGACTTGAACCAAAGGCTTCAAGTTACAAGAAAGGAGATTCTGACAGCAAAAGCTGTTCAATAGTAGAAGAGTCTCCTTCGGGTGGTTGTGGACTCTCCTTCCTTTGGAGATTTTTAAGCAGAGGTTGGATGGCCATCTCTCATGGATGCTTTAGGTGAGATTCTTTCATTGCAAGGGGTTGGACTAGATGATCCTTGGGGTTCCTTCCAGCTCTACAATTCTATGATTCTATGTTATGATTATTATTTTCCTTTTTTTTTGTATGTTTGCATTTTCATAATACTCTTTTTTTTTTAAAAAAAGGATATATGTGAAAGCTGTCATTGTCAATCCTGAAAGGACTGCAATGCTGATGATAATGAGGTGTTACACCATGGGTAAGCAAACAAAGGCCCGGGGGCTGGATCCGGCCCAATCGCCTCCTCAATCCAGCTCACGGACGGTCCAGAAATTGGCGTATTTTTACATGAGTAGAATGTGTCCTTTTATTTAAAATGCATCTCTGGGTTATTTGTGGGGCATAGGAATTTGTTAATCCCCCCCCCCAAAAAAAATATAGTCCGGCCCCCCACAAGGTCTGAGGGACAGTGGACCGGCCACCCTGCTGAAAAAGTTTGCTGACCCCTGTGTTATGCAATATACTTGAACTATTAAGAGCTGTTTCTTATGCAGTGGTACCTCGGGTTAAGAACTTAATTCGTTCTGGAGGTCCGTTCTTAACCTGAAACTGTTCTTAACCTGAGGTACCACTTTAGCTAATGGGGCCTCCTGCTGTTGCTGCCACACAATTTCTGTTCTCATCCTGAAGCAAAGTTCTTAACCCAAGGTACTATTTCTGGGTTAGCTGAGTCTGTAACCTGAAGTGTCTGTAACCCGAGATACCACTGTATAAGCAATCAAAGAGCCATAGGGATATGATCACTGGGGTCTTAGACACTTCAGTTTACTTGAACTAGTAACATCTCAAAGGAGTTTGCTTGGAGATGGCATTTTTGTTTGTCACTGTGCTTCTGGTGTGATAGGGCTTTAAGGAATATAAATACATTTGGGGTTGAGGGAGACAGAGAGAGGCACCACATGGGGCCATAGCCACAAACCATTCTGAGGGAATCCTAGTGGGTGCAAGTGCCTCATGTTGGGAGGAACCAGAGAGCATTCAACAACTCTTAAATTGTCAGCATGTGAGAGTGCCTGAGCCAAGTCGTGCTGCGGATGCGGATAAGGAGGAAGAGGCAGGGAGGAGAGTGACACAGAAGAGGAGGAACGCAGAAGAGACAAAGAGACTGCGGCAGTAGAAAAGAGGGACGCGGGAAGAAGATGGAGGAGGTAGAGAGAAAAGGAGCGAGCTTCAAAGGGAAACAGTGCTGCCTCGGTGAGGACAATGAAGAGCAGAAAAGAGGATGAATGATAGGATGGAAAGGGAGCCAGAAAGTGAGAAAGGGGTGAAAAGGCTGGCAGGAATGTACAAGATGAGATAGGAGAGGAAACTCTATAAGGGAAGAGTGGATGGAGGAAAGACAAGAAAGAGGGAGAGGGGGGAAATGCAGGCAGAGGAGAACATGTATAGAAAAAAAAAAAGAGTTTCATCCTGTGATGAAAGGGAGCAACCATACTCTTTGAGTAAGGTCTGCAGAACAAGAGACCTTCTGGGCTTCTGCAGACTTCTGGGTCTTAAGGTAGGGTTAGAGCTGACATAACAAAGACCATGAAAAGGATGTCAGGAATACCACAGCTGAATGCAACAGTAGCAAAAGAGGATTATTAACTTAAGAAGAGTTGGACTTATCTTCTGAACAGATTCCATCTTTGGAGAGGCTTCTTCTCTCTCCACCAAGAGCAGATGGCCAACAGACACTTTGAGATAAGGTGTCATCTAATAATTTATTAGATCAAGTTGAAAGCTCTCCTCTTAACTCCCTAGCTGTTTTGTAGTTCTTCTTTGCTTTAGAGGCAAAGTCTGTGGTTGAGATATGTTTGTGCTAGAATAAAGGGCTGAGATCAAGAGTTATTGATGCTTACCATCATTTCTCAAGCACAGAATGATCTAAGTTAGGCTGCAATTCTATACTCACTTGAATGGCGTCACAAAACATCTTAGCACTCTGTAGAAAAATTTCTGAAAGGGGAGATAAAGCTGTTTGTGCACTAATTTGGAAGCATTCTAATGAACAGACTAGTAGGTAACTGGTTCCTAGTGGACAGGACATTCACCTGAACATCTTGGTTACTGTTCTTTACTGTATTAAGATGGATAACCAGGGTGCTTAGCATGCCCCTGTACAGTAAAATTGCATCCTTTAATATATCTGTGTTCATTATTTATTTGGATTCTGAAGCATCCCCATGAACAAAATCTTGAACCAAAAAGATTTGCATATTAGTGTGGTGGTTACGAGTATAAGTCAGGAGACCCTTGGTCTGCTCATATATGATCTTTCTATGAGTCATTTTGTGACCTAACTTGCTGAATTTATTGTAATGTTAATACCAATAAAACACTTTGAGACCCTTGGGGGAAAAAAAAGAAATATACAGAAGAGGAGTGGCTTGACGTATGTCCAGAATGCCTTTGTCTCATCCCTGAGCAACACAGCCACAATATTTTCCCTCAAGTGGCACCTGCAACAAATTGCTTTAGTGTATTCCCGCTCAAGCCAATGTGAAACAGGGGCCCGGTGTTGCTTTTAAGATCACATATAGTGTGTGGTTGAGAAGGGGCACCTTTTTCAGCCCCTTCTCACCCAAAGGACTTTTACCTGCTATGCTATGTGGTATTAAAGTATGCTGTGCTATACAGAGCAATACATTAGCAATCCTCATACAAGAAGGAAACCAATATTAAGGGTAGATCCACACCATATATTCAGAGCATCTCCAATGCACATTTAAAACATGTGACTACCCCACTCAGTCCTATGGTTTCTCCCTCACAGAGCTACAGTTCCCAGTACCCTTAACAAACTACAGTTCCCAGGATTCTTTGGGGGAAAGTCATGTGATATAACTATGTATTGGATGTTCTTGAAGCGTACGGTCTAGATCTCCTCTAAGAAATTTCATCGAGGGCCTGATTAGCTCATGACTCATAACTTTTGTTCTGCATGTTGTTGTTGCTAGTTCTGTTCTTCACCCCTTACTTACTGACGTTGCCCATGATTTTTACATTACAGAGATGGAATACAAAAATCAAACTCCATTGACCGAGTTTGTCCTTGTTGGCTTTCCATACCCCAAGAACTTGGTGGGTCCTTTATTCATCTTCTTCCTGCTTATCTACTTACTGACCCTCCTTGGAAACTTTCTGATTTTGTTGGTTGTGATGTCCAATCCCCAGCTCCACAAGCCCATGTACTGGTTCCTTTGCCACCTGTCCTTCTTGGACATGACGGTCTCCACTGTGATTGTCCCCAAGGTGATTGCTGGGTTTCTAGAGGGTGGTGGGAGCATCTCCTTTGGGGGCTGTGTGTGCCAACTCTTCTTCTTCCACTTCCTGGGCTGCACGGAATGCTTCCTCTACACTCTGATGGCCTATGACCGTTTCCTGGCCATTTGCAAGCCACTCCATTATGGCACCATCATGAACCGTAGGACATGCCTCTTCCTCGCCATGGGTACCTGGCTTGGTGGCTGTCTTCACTCTGTGATGGAGACAGCCCTTGTTTTCCGCCTGCCCTTTGGGTGGAGAAACAAGGTGAACTATATCTTCTGTGATATCCCGGCAGTGCTGAAGCTGGTTTGTGCTGACACGGCACTCAACGAGGTGGTAACCATGGTTGATGTTGGCTTTGTAGCCACCACTTGCTTCTTTCTCATCCTGACTTCCTACATGTACATTTTATCTGCCATACTGAAAATCCACAGCACTGAAGGGCGCTGGCGAGCATTCTCCACCTGCTCAGCTCATCTTACCGTGGTGGTGACTTATTATGTGCCACTTGTTTTCATTTATCTGAGACCAGGATCACAGGATCCATTGGACGGGGTAGTGGCTGTGTTCTACACTTCACTGACTCCACTTCTGAACCCCATAATCTATACTCTAAGGAACAAAGATATAAAAGTTGCCCTTCTAAAACTGACGGGGAGGGCACTCTAGTATGGAGCTCTGTGAGGTCCATGTGGTGCAATGGGTTGCAGCGCAGGCTGGTATCTGCCGTGGAATCCCTCGATGTGAGAAGCTATTCTTTGTAAACAATTGTTTGCGGATGTAATCAGCTCACAGGAATGGGGATGAATCTTGTGAAACATTAGACTGAGAGGTTTCATGAGTCTGGAGTCCAGCAGTGACCAGGACACCAAATCAGAATCTACAGGGCCACTGATTTAGGTACCCAGTGAATCTGACACTGGGAGATGAGAGGCTGCTGAACCAAGGTCCATAGCTATTAGCCATGATTGCTATGCTGGACTTTCACAGTCAGAAGCAGTAATGCTTGTTAATACCAGTTGCTGAAAACCACAGGAGGAGAGAGTGACCTTGCGTTCTAGTCCTGCTTACGAGTTTCCCAGAGGCATCTGGTTGGCCACTGAAAGTGGCCGCTGAAGCAACATGGATGGGGCACTGTTGCTCTCCCAACTTATTAACAGAGCGCTTACCGAGAAGGGAAGGGAGCTTGGACTGGTGCAGCATATGGTGCTGGGATCCCTGGATGGGCCCCTCCGCCATGCACTGCACCAGGCCAAGCTCTCTGTGCGTCACATATCCCATTTCACTCTCAGTGACTTACTGTGTTGGGAAGCCAGGAGAAAAATGGTGCCTCACCGGCCACAGCTGTACTACATGACCAACCCAATGGCACAGGGAATGTGAGGGGCAAGGCACCAACCTTCATGCTCTTTAAAAGTCTGTAGTCATCCAAAAATGGGGATGGAGGATAAGAAATGTTGCCAGGAGGCAGATGCTAAAAAAATCCCAAAGTATCATCAGAAGAAGTTGCTCACCAGAAAATGTGAGAGGCTAGGACCTCCTACAAGGGACGCGGGTGGCACTGTGAGTTACTCTGTGAGTTACACTGTGGCACCTAGGTGGTTTTGGGACACGGGTGGCGCTGTGGGTTAAACCACAGAGCCTAGGATTTGCCGATCAGAAGGTCGGCGGTTTGAATCCCCATGACGGGGTGAGCTCCCGTTGCTCGGTCCCTGCTCCTGCCAACCTAGCAGTTGGAAAGCACGTCAAAGTGCAAGTAGATAAATAGGTACCGCTCTGGCAGGAAGGTAAACGGCGTTTTCGTGCGCTGCTCTGGTTTGCCAGAAGCGGCTTAGTCATGCTGGCCACATGACCCGGAAGCTGTGTGCCGGCTCCCTCGGCCAGTAAAGCTAGATGAGCGCCGCAACCCCAGAGTAGGGCACGACTGGACCTAATGGTCAGGGGTCCCTTTACCTAGGACCTCCTACACGAGCAATATCATTTCCCTAGAATGTGGGGGACCGGCACTGTTACTAGCCTCAAATTTTCAGGGGGCAGGATGGTCGCTAATCTCAAGCAACCTTGTTCTGTAACAGAGTCTTGCTTTGACCAAGAGCCTTGCTTTAGGCCTTTTATTATAAAAACACATTTTCCTCTATTTTAACAAAGCAGGATGGATTAGAAAAGTAAATGAGTCCATCATCCTGATCTTGAAGCAGGCAAGGCTACAGCTGCTTGCTTGACCGCAGGGCTGGAATGAGTCATCTGGTTTTTCTTTACATCTTTGGTTTAATAAAGTTTTTCCCTCATTTCCGAGAAATTGACTTGTAAATTAAGGGCATTTTGGAGTGCAGTCACATCTATGGATTTTGCCTCCATTTGGTGGCCATTTGTAGAGTGGCTGGGATAACCCAGCCAGATGGGTGGGGTATAAATAATAAATTATTATTATTATCAGTGCTTTTTTTCTTTAAAAATGCTTAGGGGTACTCTAATTTTCACTCAAGAAAACCACCATTTTATAGTTCAAATTGGGAAAAATAAATACAGTAAATGGACAAAAGTACAAAGATTCGCAAAATGTTTAGGGGTATGCGTATCCCTGCGCCCCCCCCCCCAGAAAAAAGCATTGATTATCTGACAGGCCGGTCACGGGGATGGCAAATCCCAATGAAATGAAGCTTTCTTTGGTATCCATAACATTTGTTTTCTGCATCAGGTTGGGTTTTGTTGCAGCATCTAATTCACGGTGTGGTCTCTTGAGAAGGTGCTTAATTTTTTGAGGTAAGGCCATGAACCCATGTACCATGGGTTGGTACAGTTTCTCTCTCTCATTCTTTTTTTGTTTATTTAATATCACATTTCTCACTGGATTGTTATTTTAACTTCATAATAAAGCCTGGAAAATTTAAGAAAAAGGTCTACAGACCTTCTGAGCTCTGACATGCACATGCCTTTCATCCACTTCTCACGTATTTTAAAACCTTATGTGTTTACTCTCGGCCTGCTGGAAGACCTCGAGGTTACATGGCTACTGCATCTCAGTCAGGAACTGAGTTAGTCGTTTGTGGAAGAGGTTCCAAGATAGCATATCCTCAAGAGCACAACACACTGCTTCACTGGCTACAAAATAGTTTTCTTCTGGTTTTCCTTGAAGACTTCTGTTCTCTGTTAAATGTTCTCCACATCAGGGACGCGGACTTATAAAAAATATTGGGGGGGCCCGGGAAAGCTCATGAATAATAAATAAGCTCATGAATATGCAAATAAAGTGGTGCCGCCTCCTCGTGAGCGAATAGGGGAGAGCGTGCTGCGCCTATTAATCAGCTCCGGAACAGCTGATATGCGGGAAACGTGGGGCTAGCCGGAGAAGAGAGGGCGAGCCCCCTCCGCTCCGGCCCTAAACCGCTGAAACCGCCAGGAGGAAGGAAATTCCCCCCGGCAGTGCCTTGGCAGTGGCGGTGGTGCTGCGAAGCAGCGAGGCAGGAGCCCCCGCCCCCGGGGATTCCCTAATCTCGCGGGGGACGGCCGGGGCTCTCTGACTAGGGCGCGCGGCTGGCTGGCTGGCTGGCTGGCGAGGGAGCAGGTGGGGAGGAGGCGGGGGACGGCGGCGGCGCTCTGCTGGAAGGGCGCCCGAGATTATTGGGGGGGCTGAGCCCCCCAAAAAAATTTTTTGAGGGGGCTCGAGCCCCCTCAGGCCCCATGGAGTTGGCACCTATGCTCCACATGTGGTGCCATTTGGGCCACATGAGACCTGTCACAAAGCTTTCACAAAGCTTGGGACCAGAATACTTGCAAGAGCCTCTGTCATTCCATTGCCCTGCCTAAGCATTGAGCTCAGCTGCGTTAAGCCTGTTGGTTGCGCCACAATCTCAATTAGCAGCAGTCATGAGGAGGAGCTTCTTTGCAATGGCCTCCATTATGTGGAATCATCTTCCCTCAGAGCTTTGACATGTGCCAATGTTGATGTGTGTTTTTTGGCCATTGTGAAAAGCATACCTGGCCACTCAAGCTTTTCAAAGAGTTTAATGTCAGGTATAACACAATGCTCTTGCATCATCAGCTGTATTTTATTTATATTTTTGTGATGTCAGTCTTTCATCATTTTTAACTTCTACACTACCTTGAGGCAGATTGTAATAGGCGGTATCTGACTACTTTAATAAACTAACTAACTAACTAACTAACTAACTAACTAACTAACTAACTAACTTTATTCTCCCCCTCAGCATCCTCCCAATCTTTTATAAATATTCCACTACTGTTTTCAGCATTGTCTCCCTCAGACCCCTCTTGCTGTTCTCCTCAGAGCATTAAAACCATTCCTTAGCATCCCAGCTAATCTGACTTTTGCTTTTTGCTTGGCTCTTAGGCACATCTGTATACAACAAAGAATGGATAAATCAGTGTACCTCTGGTCCATGCCAATTTCCCTGGTGTTCATTCCAAAATATTTTATTTCCTTGTTCTACATTAATCTGCATTTTAATACCCACACCAAATTTACATTTTAACTGTTGAATTTATCACAAAAATGCACACTTATAAAGTTTTTTTAAATCTCAGTGTGTACAGTGTATCAAAAAGCAAAGAAGAATCAGACACACGGGCTTTTAAAGTCCTTTAAAGCAGGCTGAGTTGAGGAAAAAGTGACTTGATTAAGGTCATCAAATGAACAACCTGCTGATTTGAACCCGGGGTTTTCTTGTCAACAGCTCACACTCTAGCTATGGCAACCTCAATGAACTAGTGGAGTGGTTCTCAAATTGTGGTCTGTCATTCAGGTGGGTTCACGCTGTGTGTCTGGGAAGAGTGATTGAAGCAGTGGCTGTGAATGGCGAGCACAGCACATTCACTATTCATCTTAACTTTTAATAGTACTTTTATTGCTTCTTTTCTTTCTTATATTGCATTTGAATATTTAGTATTGCATTTTATATTGCATTCTATGGAATTCATATGGCAACACAATAAAAATACAATATAAGAAATTGAAGAAGTGATAAATGTGGTCTATGAGTCAGTTGTCCACAAGCTTCATTCAGGTGGCCTGTGGCATGTCTGCATTACATATTCAGGGGATGTGGGTGGCGCAGTGGTCTAAACCATTGAGCCTCTTGGGCTTGCTGCTCAGAAGGTCAGCGGTTCAAATTCCTGTGACAGAATGAGCTCCTGTTGCTCTATCCCAGCTTCTGCCAACCTAGCAGTTCGAAAGCATGCCAGTGCAAGTAGATACATAGGTACTGCAGTAGCAGGAAGGTAAATGGAGTTTCCGTGTGCTCTGGTTTCCGTCATGGTGTTCCGTTGCACCAGAAGCAGTTAAGTCATGCTGGCCATATGACCCGGAAAGCTATCAGTGGACAAACGCTGGCTCCCTCAGCCTGAAAGCCAGACAAACATTGCACCCAATAGTCACCTTTGACTGTACTTAACTGTCCAGAAGTCCTTTACCATTTACCTATTACCTATTCATATTGATTTTTTAAATTGTGTTTATAATGCTTCTTTTATCTCTTATATTTATTGCATTATATTTTAAATTCATAGGTCATACAATAAAAAACAAGGTAGAAATAAATAAAAGAAGCAATAAAAATACAACTAAAAACAGTGCATCACAATGGCTACAAGAGGCAGTAAAATCGTTAAGTGGTCTGTCAAGACCCTCAGCAATTTTTAAGTGGTCGGGGGGAGGAGGGCGGTAATTGGAAACCACTGAGCTAGTGAGTTATAGTCTGAGTCACTCTCTTTGCCCCTGTCAGCTTAGTCAAAGCTGCTTTCACTTCTTTGTTCCGAAGTGTGTAAATGACTGGGTTGAGCATGGGTGTCACCACATTGCCAAAGATCTGCACAGGGGTCACCAAGATTTCACTTAGGGACGGCTGAGTATAGATCAAAGCACAGGGGCCAAAGAAGAGGGTGACCACAGTCAAATGTGAGGCACAGGTAGAGGCTGCCTTGCGCCGTCCTTCCCCGGAACTCATCCTCAGGACAGAGTAGACAATGCGAACATAGGATGTGAGGATGAGGATGAAGCAGGTCATGGGCACAACACCAATGTTGGTGAAGCTCACCGTCTCGATGATGAGGGTGTCGGCACAAGCCAACTTGACGACGGGAAAGATGTCACAGAAAAAGTAGTCCACTTCACTGGGCCCACAATAGGGTAGGGTGAAAGTCAAGGTTGTGAGGATGGTGGCATGGAAGGAGCTGGTGACCCATGTGCCAGCAGCCAAGATGGCACATACCTTCCAGTTCATGATGATGAGATAGCGCAGTGGGTGACAGATGGCGACGTATCTGTCATAGGCCATGACGGTATAAAGGAGGCATTCTGTGCTCCCTAGGAAATGGTAGAAGAAGACCTGGCATACACATCCGCCCAGCGGTATGACTCGGCTTTGCCCCCAAAGGTTGGCCAACATTTTTGGGGTGCTAACGGAAGAGAACCCAATGTCAAGGATGGAGAGGTTGAAAAGGAAGAAGTACATGGGGGTGTGAAGACGGGAGTCAGTCAGGACAGCGGTCATGATCAATAGGTTCCCCAGCAAAGTGCACATGTAGAAGAGTAAGAAGACAGGGAAGAGGATGTTCTGGAGACCTTCTGTATGGGGGATACCAAGGAGGATGAAGTGGGTCACCACCGTGAGGTTTTCTCCATGGGACCTATCCCTGAAGAAGAAAAAGAAGAAGAAGAGGAGGAGGAGTTTGGATTTGATATCCCACTTTATCACTATCCAAAGGAGTCTCAAAGCAGCTAACATTCTCCTTTCTGCCCCCCCCCCAAACAAACACTCTGTGAGGTGAGTGAGGCTGAGAGACTTCAAAGAAGTGTGACTAGCCCAAGGTCACCCAGCAGCTGCAGGTGGGGGAGTGGAGACGCGAACCCAGTTCACCAGCTTACGAGTCTACTGCTCTTCACCACAAGAGAAGGGGGAATACCCCACAACAGAGAACAGGTTAGTAAGCATGGAGGCTGCAATCATAAAGCCACTTGCCAAGGATCAAGACCCATGGAGCTAGAAGATAATACTTTTTTCTGGAGTAAACAAGTCTAGGATTGTCCTGTTGGTGCAACCAGTGGCACATGGCAATGATAGCACAGGTGCTTAATTATTTGGCTTTTCTCAGGTTCAGCTAGTAGCCGTTTGCATATTATCCAATAAATAAAGGAGCAGCTGCTTCTTCCTACTTCTTACACAGCGGACAGAGTAACAACATGCTTGTAATTTTAGTATAAAAAGAGTATGGCTTACCAGAACAACAGTATCTCCCTTTCCCCAAATGCAAAAAAGAAGAAGAAAATGGTACCTTTGATTCTAACGAGGCAAAATGAAGCGGGTCACCACCGTAGAAGAAAAGCTAAGCACATAAAATCAATACTACTGTATTTAGATTGCTTGTTTGGAGCAGGATTGTGCCCTAGACATTTTAACTGTTAGAAAAATGGAAAAATCTACTCTGAAGGGAGAAAAACCTAAACTGAGACATACTGAGAACTTGTAAGCAAATATTATCTATAAGATCTCCTTGTTAAATAAAAATAAGAGTTTTCTCAAGGGAGAAAATAATAATAATCCCATTGTATTTAAATCTCTGCAGTATAGCCAGCATTTCTCCTAGGGGCAAATGCAGGGAGAAAAGTTCACATTTAAAAAACAGAACAACAACAATGTAACAGTAAATAAGTCTGATATCCTAATTCCACTTACCTGCACATAAATCCCATTGAACCCAGTGAGACATACTTCTGAGTAGACATGGCTAGGATTGCATCGTTTCTGAGGTTTGGGTTTAGTCAGCACAATCCTAGCCATGTCTAACTTAGACATAAGTCCTATTGAAGTGCTGAAGGCTGCAATCCGAACCTCACTAAATAATAATAATAATAATAATAATAATAATAATAATAATAATAATTTATTTGTACCCCGCCCATCTGGCTGGGTTTCCCCAGCCACTCTGGGCGGCTTCCAACAAAGATGAAAAATACACTAAAATGTCACATATTAAAAACTTCCCTAAACAGGGCTGCCTTCAGATGTCTTCTGAATGTCAGGTAGTTGTTTATCGCTTTGACAGCTGATGGGAGGGTGTTCCACAGGGCGGGCGCCACTACCGAGAAGGCCCTCTGCCTGGTTCCCTGTAACTTGGCCTCTCGCAGTGAGGGAACCGCCAGAAGTCCCTCGGCGCTGGACCTCAGTGTCCGGGCAGAACGATGGGGGTGGAGACGCTCCTTCAGATATACTGGACCGAGGCCGTAAATTGGACGTGAGCTTCATTTAATTCATTGACTTAGTTCTGAGTAGACATGGTTAGGATTGCTCTGTAAGTATGAATATAGCCTAATATATACATGGTCACAAAATGGTTCTTTCCTCCCTATTCCCTCTTGGTTACTCTAAAAATGGCACTTCATTCTTTTTGTTAAGAAGGGAAATGGAAAATGCTAAGAATTCTGGAATTGTTTACCCCCTGCACCCTTCTCTCATATGACCTAAAGCTGCACATGTTTCAATTGCATTTAAACCCCATAGAATTAGGTTCCTTTTCATTTAACTATGAGATGTGACAGAGGTGAGGCCTTTAAAACACCGCCCCCCCCAAGCATCCTTTTATCTGATCTGAATCTTCCAACATTCAGATTTTTTGGATGCTCATGAGTTCTGATATTATGAGAGAGGGAGAAAGATTTCTTTCTACCCTTAATTTTAAACACTCATTTCATGTTGCCTTTTTACACACATTTCCTCTAATCTAAAAAGTCCCAAATGTCCTTGAATGGGACCTCAGAAGAGGTACAAGTACCATGCTCTGTCCTTCCTCTTCCTGGCTTTCACCCAGCCTGCTCCCCACACCAACTGTTGTTGTTGTTATTTAGTCATTTAGTTGTGTTCGACTCTTCGTGACCCCATGGACCAGAGCACGCCAGGCACTCCTGTCTTCCACTGCCTCCCGCAGTTTGGTCAAACTCATGTTCGTAGCTTCGAGAACACTGTCCAACCATCTCGTCTTCTGTTGTCCCCTTCTCCTTGTGCCCTCCATCTTTCCCAGCCTCAGGGTCTTTTCCAGGGAGTCTTCTCTTCTCATGAGGTGGCCAAAGTATTGGAGCCTCAGCTTCAGGATCTGTCCTTCCTTCATGGATCACTGCCTTGTTGTGTCGAAGGGGCTTGAATAATTCAGAGAAGCTATGAGCTATGCCATGCAGGGCCACCCAAGATGGACAGATCATAATGGAGAGTTTTGACTAAATGTGATCCACCTGGAGCAGGAACCGGCAAGCCACTCCAGTATCCCTGCCAAGAAAACTCCATGGACAAAAACACCAACAGTCCCTCCCCCCAATTACATCGCACATTGTATTTTCAATCCCTTTTGTCTCTACTGCTGCCCATCTAGTGTAAGAGCTCCAGGGAGGGAGTGACAGAGTACTTAGTCTTCGGACCAAACTCAATTTAGGACAACAGCCATAATATTAAAACTTAGCCTGTAGTTGGATAGGACAATTCCTCTTCCATGTTTTCTGCCCTCTGTTCCCATCAGCTTGGCAGACAAAGAAAATTGCCATTTACTCTGTGAACCCAATTATCTACACTGGTGAAGAGAGACATACATTACGTTTTACGTTCTCTGGGCACAGCTCGAGGGTGACTCCGTTCCCAGACTACTCAATGCTGCACCCAATTATAATTTCACACAGAGGCTTAATTCCAGTGCTCCTCCATAGCCTTCACTATCCTAATATCTCAGCAGTCCCATCTTTTAAATTGGTTTGAGTCCATCAGGACCCAGCTCCCTGCAGTGATGGTCCTTTGGGCTACCTGTCTAAACTCTTTCAGGGGGTGAACAATTAAACATTTTTTTTTAACATTCCAAACAAGCATTGATTAGAGTAGACTCAAGGGGTTCTTCAATGTTAATGAGCTCATTGATCTCTCCCCCCCCCCATTTCTGCTTCTTGCAACAGCTAGTTAGGCCTTTTGCAATGATTGGGCTCCAGTGTGCATTTTATATATTTTCTCTCTCTTTTGGTAATCGTAAGGGGAAATAATTTCAAATGTTGCTTTTGAAATTAGATTTTAAGAACATTAGAATTTGCGTACTGTGCAGGGAAAGTTTAGAGTTTTAAAGCCTCTTCAATGATGGAGGTTTATAAAATTATGTGGATAGAGAAATTTTATCCCCCCTCCATAAAACTAGAACTCATAGACATTGAATGAAGCTGAATGTTGAAAGATTCAGGACACCTGAATGCCATAAGAATTTTAAGGTCTCAAATACAAAATAAACATTCATAAATGCACACATATCTAAATATACGAACCATGTGTCTGAAATAGTATGGGAGAGCTAATCCTGAAGCCATTTTGGCTTTCCTAATGAACTCAAATATTCTGCTGCAGTAAGGGAGGCAAATGGGGAAAGCCTTCCCATTGTCTTTTTGCTTGCAAACCCTGTCTTAAGGGTGTATTTGTGTATGAATATGGGGAGCCTGTGACCTGGATTCAGGAACTAAAGGATTAACCATCACAAAAGAATGGCCAGGTAATGCAACCAGTGACCATTATCAGGTATCCTGGCAGACAGGATTTCTGTTGTAGACCGCCTCCTTCTGTGATGTGTGTATGATGTTTTGGGAGGTGGTCTTGGGCTACAGGGTGGGCAATTTAAAAAGTCTATATAAGGGCTTGCACACCATTGTTCAAGGTTCTCCTCCCTCCTGCATGTGGTGAATGGGGACCCTGCTGCAACAGTTTGATAAAGATCAGGCTTACTAGCTGCTTTGCTTAATATACAGTGGCTGGATGTTGTTTTCTCCTACTGATAGGGAACACACTTAAGGACTCTATATGGGCTCCGGAATACCCCATAAGGGAAAGGGAGCAGTTTTTCTTACAACACATAAAAGAAGCTTTCACTGGCAGACTTTGGGCTGCGTGACGCTAAAATTTGGCACCCCTTGCTTCTCACGTTCTGTTCTACAGTGCTTTTTTGTCACCCCCTGCAACGCAACACCCAGTGTGACTGCACCAGTCATGCCAATGTGTCTTATTGATTTCATAGGCACTGAACGTAGACCAACTGTCAGGGGCTCCTGGTTTGTATGTTTGTGTGTGTATGTGGCTGCCACCTGTGGTCAACCAATGAACTGCAGGTGGCAGTGAAGAACTTTCTGGACTGATACTGCCCACCCAGGCTTCCCTTTGGGTTTTGTTTAACCAGTTCTTCTTCAGCTCTCATGATTCTTTGGTGGTTCTTTCATGCTGAGCCTTGGTTTAATCTACTGTCCTCTCCAGCTCATCAGTTCTGGCCAATGACCTGTTTCATATAGGTCCTGGTTTCTAGTTGCCGTCTCACCCCAGACTCTTGCTCATGACCATCCAAAACCATTGATTGCAAATAATTATTCCCCAGTGGAATTTATAATAACTATCAGTCTCTCTTTCCACCCTCCAAATGAACCATATTATAAATGACGCTGTCTGGAATCTAATGAAACCATAGGGCATAAACATGTTCTCAGATGGGCACATTCCCTCCAGAGGGAACGAACAAGGATCTGCTCTTAAACTCACTGAAGCTGCAGTATTATAAAGATACAGGGGGAAGATGAAATGGTGCCTCTCTTGGTGAAAAACATTGAGCTGATTATCCCCTGCAGCTATCCTCATGCCAACTTTTTTTTCCTTTCTGCATCTCAGAAGAAACAAATATGAATGAAAGGAAATCTGATTTGTGGGCTGACCTAGCCACAGCATAGCTGAAAGCCTTTAAGGTGTTCCAATACCCTCCATGTTCTCTCCTGCAGCAGATCACACAGCTACCACTCTGGAAGGGAATATAGCTTCAGGATTCCCTCTGTCATTTGCTGAAGTTATGTCTGAGTGAAGGTACATCTGCGGCAACTCCAATGAAATAGCTTGCACTGAGGGGCCACCTTGGCTCTTGGTGAAACATCAGGTGAGTCTTCTGAACAGAAACAAACTGAAATGATATAAATGATTTAAGGTTGACAACAACAAATTCGCTTCTGCCAGAAGTTCTCACCATTCCTCTTGGAACTATCACCAGGTTCTATAGCAAGCGTGTCATCAAAGAGTTAATTTAGCCAATAGCTGTCCGAAAACTGTATTGAATAGCATCTCCCAACTGTGTTTATGGAAGAAGATGGAACGAAGGGCAGGATATGCATCTAATAAATAATAAGATTAAAAAATTGAGAATAGTCTTTCAAGAGCTGTATCATGGCAAAAGCATTAGTATGCTAATGTTGGATTATATGTGACTGTATGCATTGTTGTTTTTTCCAGCTTATCACTGAACTCCAATAAGCTGACTCAAGGGCAGGAAATAACTGTTGAGGAGTGGGCCCTATGGATGCAGAAGCCAACTGAACTCAAGTGGAAAAGCCAGGCTTTCCCCCCACATTTGTTACCAAGTGGTTTGTAATGGATACACAAGTTGGTGAAAGGATGTCAGAACCACATTATAGCCAAGCCTTGGGTGAATGCATCCTTCCATACCAAATCTGATGATGGATTTTATGTCTGGCTGATTCTGACAAGGAGATTTATTGCCAATCGTTCACCTGACGTTGACTTATTAAGCCAAGATTTTTTCAGCCTTTTAAAACTGGGCTCTTCCTAGTGCCTGTTGCTAGTTCCTACAGTTGAATGTAGAGAGCCTTTTAGTTCTGTTCTTTTCTCTAACACAGTTAGAAAGGAAACCCTCCTTCCTTCTCTCAAACAACACATAGGGAAACAAGAGTGGAAAGCAACACCTCTTTGTCTCTTGTGGTGCAGTTACCACCACTAATCCTGTGCTGTTCAGCAATTATCTGCTACCTGGGTTCCTTAAGATATTAACAAAGGTCTAAGTTGTTGCTGGGACAGTGGTGCCCATTGGAAATGGTAGGGGAAAAGGCAAGAAGACAGACAGTGGGTGGTGCCAGAGCCAATGACAGAGCGAACGAATGCAAGTTTTCCCTAGAACTCCTCTGGGCAAGACAGAGACAAAGGAAGAGGAAGCAGGCAGGCCCTTGGATCAGTTGTGACTAGGAAGACAGGGAGGTGGGCATTGGCTGAGAGCAGACTGAGGTGGGTTTGGCGGTTCTCCATTCACCTTAATGGACTTGTTTCCATTGTGCTGGGAGGAGGCCAACAACTGCTTCTATAGATCATGTCCTTCCCTACAACTGTATAGGTGTCACCTACTTTTGGAAAACGTTGTCATCAGTAGTGATATCTCACCTTCTCATTCACTTCCCAAAATGTTAATCAAACTTATCTAACTGATATTAATATCTTACCAATGGAGTGTGCAAATGAAACAGCACCAAGAGAGTTCGTCCTCTCAGGGTTCCAATACCCACCAGAAATGAAGGTCCCATTGTTTCTCTTCTTCTTGCTCATGTTCCTGCTGACCCTGTCTGGAAATTCTCTCATTCTCTGGGTGGTGGCTTCTGACCTCCAGTTGCACAAGCCCATGTACTGGTTCCTCTGCCATCTGTCCATCCTGGACATGGCTTTCTCTTCTGTCGTCGTTCCCAAAGTGATTGCAGGATTTATCCCCGGTGGAAAAGTCATCTCCTTCACAAATTGCGTCTCTCAGTTATTTTTCTTCAACTTCCTCGGATGTGCAGAAAGTCTCCTTTACACCTTGATGGCTTATGATCGCTTCTTGGCCATTTGTAAGCCTCTCCATTACACCAACATCATGAATTGGAAAGCCTGCCTTGGCCTCTCCTTGGGGACAGTGATTGGAGGCTGTTTGAACTCAATTATACAGACAACCCTCACCTTCCGTTTGCCATATGGGCAAAGAAATGATGTTGACTATATCTTATGTGACATCCCTGCAATGTTGAAGCTGGCTTGTGCTGATACAGAGTTCAATCAGATGATGGTGTTGATAGATATTGGCAGTGTGGCAATGACTTGCTTCCTCCTTATATTGACCTCCTATGTCTACATTATCTCAGCTATTTTGAGGATCAGCAGCAGGGAAGGGCGTCGACGGGCCTTCTCAACCTGCACAGCCCATCTTACTGTGGTGGGAATATATTACCTACCTGTGGTTTATCACTACCTGAGGCCAGCTTCTCAGGACTCCATGGATCCTGTGGTTTGTGTGTTCTACACCACAATAACCCCATTTTTGAACCCGCTCATATATACACTTAGAAATAAGGAAATGAAGACTGCTGTGGTGAAAAGGTGGGGTGGGATTGCCATGTAAAGAACTCCCCATGTGTGCAATTCTGTTTTATGTTCCTTTTGACACATCAAGTCCAGTGTTAGAAACTGAGATATGAAAGCTAGGAGCTAAATGGCACCTTAAACGTAAGTTATGGGTGGAACAACTTCATGTCTAGGCTCGCTTTTTTTATAACAAGGATACAAAGTTGAAAATGAATGAACTGCAGCTAAAATATTATGTTCATTTTTCACATAGTCTAGTCCTTCGCCTGCCCACCCCCCTAATATTCTTAAGAGGGTCCCTTCTCCAGTCTTCAGAGAGTGGCTGGAAGTGGGGAGGTAGAAAAAGGTCCTCCTTTCCTTCCACTCTGCAGTTTAAATCTGAAATCTTAGGCTCTGTACAGCACCCAGAGCTAAGAAACTGCTTGCACTAATGAGATTCCCCGTCACAAAATGTGCCTAGAACAACGGGAGTCTCCAACCCTGATCAAGTCAAGTCTGATTGACTTCACCATGTGGGCCTAGGGAGTGATCAATGCTTCACTGGAGGAGGCAGGACTACCCACCTGTCTTGAAAGAGGCTGTCGTCCATCCCCTCCTTAAGAAGACTTCCCTGGACCCGGAAGTGCTAAACAGCTATTGCCCAGTGGCTCATTTTCCCTGTTTGGGTATGGCACTTTAGAGGGTTGTAGCAGTCCACCTTCAAGCATGGTTGGAGGAGACTGAATTTCTGAATACATTTCAGCCTAGTTTAAGGCCCAGTTATGGAACTGAAACTGCTCTGGTCATCCTGGTTGATGACATTTGCTAGGAGAGAGATGCAGGGAGTGTGACCCTGCTCATTCTTCTTGATCTTTCACAGTTGTTTTGATGCCATTGACAATTGTATCTTTCTGGAACAGCTCCCAGAGATGAATGTTGGGGGCATTTGAATTCATCTGATCTGCTCCTACCTCCAGGACTGTTTCCAGAAAGTAGTTACGAAAGGTCATTTTTCAACACCCTCAGATGTTCCATTTTGTTTCCTTTTGCTATTGAACATCTACATGCAGCTGCTGGGAGTTGTGATCAGGGGTTTTGGAGTGAAGTGCCATCAATATGTGGGTGACACTCAGCTCCCTCTGAATTTGGAGAGAAAGCTGACTTGCCAGACAGGTGTTTTGAGGCAGTGATGGGCTGTATTTGGGTCAACAAATTGAAGCCTCCTCTGGGTAGAGTTACATTACCCTGAAAGGAGCTGATTCTTAGCTTGGGAATGTTCCTAGATCCAACATTGACATTTGGAGCTCAGGTAGTCTTGGTTACCAGGAGTGCCTCTTTCCAGCTATGACTGTTTTACTAGCTACAGCCCAATTTGGACAGAGATGACTTGGCTACAGTACTCCATACTGTGGTAACTTCCAGGTTGGATTATTATCTGGAGCTGCCCTTGAAGGTGACTCAGAATTGGTCCAAAATGCAGTCGCCATTGCCTGGGGTTACCTTTAGAACTCATATATCCCCTGTTCTAAAACAGCTTCATTGGCTGTCAGTATGTTTATGGATGCCCATGTTAGTGTTTAACAACCTAAATGACGTAGGCTCTAAATATGGGACATGCTGACTTTATCTCCACATACCCTACCATATGTGAAGATCAACAGAGGGGGCCTGTGGCGATCACACAGGGTCCCCGGACGTTTGACGGTCTATTGATCCCTGTGCCACCACTGTGCTCGCTTCCCCGCTGCCACCAACCCGTTACTCTCGGGTACACACCGAGTCCAGACAGTTATTAAAATTGAAGCAAATAAACAAGTTTATTTTATAAGTGTTAACAAGTTTATGGTTTCTCAGATAAAATTCTTGTCAGTTTCTTAACTTTAGTTTCTTTACTGGCCTACAGTGGCGTAGCGTGGGGGGTGCAGGGGGGCCCGGCCACACTGGGTGCAACATCTGGGGGTTAGGGTTAGGGGCGCAAATCCACGGGTTAGGGGGCGCAAATCCATGGGTTAGGGGGCGCAAATTACTTGCCTTGCCCCGGGTGCTGACAACCCACGCTACGCCACTGCCGGCCTATACCTTCCTAATACCTTCTGACTGATTATATCAACTGTTTGACTGACTGACTCCTCTTAACAGATTCTCTCACTCTCTCACATCAGACTAGCCCAACCCACAGACTTATCCTCTCTTCTCTAACTCCAGACTGACTTCTCAACAATTCTAACTCTAACTCTAACTCTAACTCTAACTCTAACTCTAACTCTAACTCTAACTCTAACTCCTCCCCTTGGGTTCCTATTGGTTAGTCATTTTACACTTAGTTAACCCTTTCCTTATGAACCCAGTATGATGTCACACACCTAGGAGGGCAAACGCCACAGGGGCCCCCTGGAAGTTCCACCTCCCTGAGAAGTTTGGGTGGCGGTGGCCCAGGAGAGGGCATTCTTTGTGACAGCCCCTAAGTTGTGGGATTCCATCCCAACAGAGGTGCACCTGGCTTCTTCACTATGCAGCTGGTAACAAACGCTAAAGACACATCTCTTTACCTTGGTTTTCACATAATGCACAGATTGGTGAAAATAACATGCAAAATAGTAGTGGCTGTTACATATTAGGGGTGATATGCTTTGTAGAGAGGTGTAAATTGAGGAAAACTGAATCCACAATGTTACAATAAATCCACATTAAGATGCTGGTGAATTTCTGGTGTTTCTATTTATTTAATAATAATAATTGGAAACTGATGTGGGAACATGGAACTCATACTTGAATAAGAAACTGAGATTGATGTTCTGGGTATGCAGTCAAAATGGTCTCCAGCCTCTTCAGCAGCCTCTGCTTTTGTAGCTGGAGTCTATCAGGGTCCTGCCCTCCCAGGCTCCGCCCACCATTTGACCTGACTCCATCCACCATTAGCTGCAGTCTCCAGTCCAACAGTACAATGGTGCTGATTGAGGGACGAACACTCCTTTTATCCCCAAGGAGGAGACCTGAGGGAAGTCCTCATGAAGACTCAGTCAGCTCCACCCCTGGGTGTGCCTGCCCCTAAGCCCACCTGCCATTGGCCAATCCACAGGTGGCCTGAATTCAAATTATCCAACTGCTGTGAGAGGCTGCTGCATCTCTCATCGGCTGGAAAAATGTGGCTGCAGCAAAGACCACAGAGGTGGGGCAGGGCCATGCCGCAATGCTATGCCATCATGGAAAGTAGGTGGAACTGTCCAATTGCTTTGAGTCAGTGGTGCCTCACTGGTAAAAATAAAATAAAATCCCTAGCTCTCCTGCCAGTTCTCCATGGTGGCAGGATCACCTGCCCGTTTATTTCACTTAGTGATTAGAGAAAGAACATCTAACATATCTCTATGTGATTGAGAATTATTTCAGCCTGAACGTCTCGCCATAAGTGTTTGAGCCAAAATCTATGTCAACACATGCTGAGACCATGATCTACAGGAATACAGAGAGCTGCCATATACTGTGTCAGACCATTGGCCCATCTGGCTAAGTATTGTCAACACTGACTGGCAGCTGTTCCCTGGAGTTTCAGGCAGCGAATCTTTCTCTATCCTACTAGGAGAAAAAGGGGTGGTGGCGGCTGGACCTTGGACCTTCTGTAGGCAAGGCAAATGTTCTGTGTATACCCCAAAGGCATCTGATTGGCTACTGTAAGAATAGGATGCTGAACTTAGATGAGTCTTTGTTCTGATCCAGCAAGGCTTATGTTCCTTGAGTGACAGGTTAGACTAACAACAACAACAACAACTCCTTCAGCCTACCTTTCCGGAGAACTATGGATTATATGAAGGTGGGGGTAGGTGTGGGGATTGGCTGAAAGGTGCTGCAGAAATAAATTCTAGCAGACACAATTCCACTCAGTCCTGCTTAGGTTAAATGAGTGGCACTCAGTTCCTGTTGAAATCAACAAGATAATAACTCATGAGTAACGGTGTCAGATTGATTTCAGTGGGACTGAGCTTAGACTAGATATAAACCAACTGTCAGGAGCTGCTGTATTTTGTGAGTATATATGTCTATTCCATGTATTCAACCAATGAGCTGCAGGGGCCAGCAAATAACTTTCTGGACTGGCTGCTCATTGGATCATCTTGAACCTGTTCTTCTTCAGCTCTGATATGTTTCTCCTTCAGTCCTGCTGGGTTTTCAGTTCTGGCCAATAGCCCGTCTCATAGCTCCTGGTTTCTGGCTGCTGAAGCCTGCCAAACCCCTGCCCAAAAACTCAGCCTTTCCACAAACAACATTGTTTGCAAATAATTGTTCCCCCGGAGAGTTCTTAACAAGAATCACAACTCAATGAGGGTTTGAGACCCATTGGCTCCCCTCACCTGGTTTAGCCAACCAGTTGAAGCTGTTTCCTGGGGTGTGGACTGTTGCATGCTGGCAGCTTCTAGGAACCACAGGTGAAAACTGAGTGCAGAGTGGGGGCCAAAAGTGGAGAAACTATCTTGAAGGAGCATGACATGTCCCCCACCAGAGGGACTACCACTCCCCTAACACTGCTGTTTATTGTATAGGAAAGCACAACTTCAGTTTGCCTTCAAATGCAAAGTGAATAGAAATTCTTCCCCATCTGTACTCTGTAGTAAATGAGTTTAGATCTGCAGCCTCGGACATTTATGTTGCAGTCTGGAAGGCAGCCATGGATAAGCAGCAGTCGCCTGGAGAAGGACTGTATAAATTGAGCTTTAAATGCATGCATGGAAACAGATGAGTGGTGCAAACAAATGAGAATTTGTGGTTACAGATCGTTACTCTTCATCTTGCAGGCACCAGGTTGCAAATGACAGAAAAAAGATAGTAGAGCTCAGGTGAGTATCCCATGCTCAAGAGCTGCTTGCAAACAGTGGAGATGTTCTTAACCATTGGAACGCAAGAGTAGGTTTTAGAAAAGCTCGTTTATTTTCTCTGATTTTCAATAAAACTAATTGCAATAACAAGAACTCAGTTAGTTAAGTGAGTGCTGTGTTTTCTACTGCACAATTTCTTCACGCCAACTTTCATCTCATTGTTCCTCAGAGTGTATATGAGAGGGTTTAAGAGAGGGGTCAATGCTGTGTAGAACACAGCAACAATACCATCAAGGGAGTCCTGAGATGGTGGACGCAGGTAGTTGTAAACCACAGGGACATAATATATAACCACCAAGGTGATATGGGCTGTACAGGTGGAGAAGGCACGTTGTCTCCCTGTGGCAGTGGGAATCCTCAGGATGGCAGAAATAATATACACGTAGGATGTCAGGATCAGGAGGGAGCAGGTGACAGCCACTACTTCAACGTCAACCGAAATCACCATCTCATTGATGGATGTGTCAGTACAGGCCAGCTTCAGCACAGCTGGGATGTCACAGAAGATGTAGTTCACCTGACTTCCTCGTCCATATGGCAAACGGAAGGTGAGGTAGGTCTCTACCACAGAGTGCAGGCAGCCTCCAAACCAGGCGCCAACAGAAAGACAGGTGCCCAGACGATGGTTCATGATGGTGCTGTAGTGGAGTGGCTTGCAGATGGCCAGAAAGCGATCAAAAGCCATCACAGTGTACAGCAAGCACTCTGAACAGCCCAGGGTGTGGAAGAAGAAGAGCTGGGTTGCACATTCTGTAAAGGAAATGTCCCCATTGCCCTTGAGCATCCAGGAAATCATCTTGGGTACCACCACTGAGCAGATCATCATATCTATGATTGACAGATGGCAGAGGAACCAGTACATAGGCTTGTGCAAACTAGGTTCCAGTGCAACCACCAAGAGGATCAAGCCGTTTCCAAAAAGAGACAATATATACATGAGGAAGAAGAAGGTGAGCAACAGGATCTTTAGCTCTTTGGGATATGTGAACCCCATAAGTTCAAAATGTTCAAGCACTGATGTTACATTTCCACACTCCATTCAGGCAATACTTTGCCAATCTACTGCCAATCACCTGTCTGCTTCAGATGCCACTATCCTAGCTCCCTATAACACCCTTTCCCCCCACTCCAGTAGTCCTTGAACAGAAACTGAAAGAACCAAAATGCTCAGTAAGACATTACTATTTCAGACACACAGGGATGTACCCAATCAAGTTCTACTCATACTATACCTCTTGAAATTCATTTACATTATTTTCAATATATCTGCTTTGAACATGACTAACATTGGATAAAACCTCTGGTATATAGGGAGGAGACAGCCATTTAACAGACCCCCAACACATTTTTTTCATTTTGTCCTTGAGAGCAAAATTAGCAGAAACATCCTGATTTTGAAACATAGGCTGTGAATGGGCTGTTGTTAGCTGGAATGCTCCTGTGATGATAGTTTACCCATCACTGTTCATTACATCATTTTATCCCCCTTCCTCTGGAGCAGCAGCTGATGGCTGATATATTGAACAGAGCAGAGGATCTTCAAGAGAAGTGCTGCCTTTTACTCTTCTTACTCCTACAAATGAAACAACTCAGTCTATCCAGATCTCACCTAACATATAGAAAAACAGATACAGTATGTGGGTTTCAGTGGAGTGGAAAGAAGGTCAGTTAGCTGAACATCTTTGGTGATAACCATCATGTGCATGAATCTAGAAAGCTTGTAACAAAATACAACCTGTATTATTTTATCAGTCATTAGTACCCAGTTGGCATACAAGATATCCCATCCTACTCATCCCCCTCCTCCTTAAAATAAAGGTTCCTTCAAATTCCCTTCATCAGCTTTTGGGTAAGAGATAGCTTTGTTGGCAATGAGTTATCAAAAATATTGGGCATATTCTTCTGATATAGTTGTCTGGGTTCAAAGCAAGCACCCACCTGATATAAATGGGAAGAAGAGCCTAGGCAATTGGCTTCCTCCTGAACACCTGTCCTCAGGTACTCATATTTATCCCCTACCTGCATTGCTTTCTTTTCCTTATCCCCACACTGCCATCTCATTTTGCATGTTGTGGGACATAAGCTTGTGTGGTATGGCATGATCTTGAGTTAATGATGATAGGAGCTGAAACCCCAGAAGTCCTTATTAAAGTGTTACTTCCTTTGGGGGAACGTCAAGGAACCATTCCATGATGCAACCCTTTGAATATTTATGCACATCACAATTATATTCATTTGAACACTTCTTGGGAGGGAAGATTGTTGACCCATCCATATTTGACTTTCCACATTATTGCTCAGCGGAAAGTGGAGGTAACAAGGAGTTTAACCCACAGTAAACATTGTCAACTTCAGCAGCAAAATATTATAGTTCAGTCCACAGTACTGTTCCATTCCCATTTGTTTTCCAACCTTGTTGACCAAAGCAGAGATGATTAGGGCATAAAATGAACCCCTTCCCTCAGCAGTGATTGAATTAATCAAAATTAAATAACTTATAACTAAGTACCAGTTTATGATAAGTACCTGTGAAAGACAGGGATGGCTTCAAATCTGAAGGATCCTTAGGCAACCATCTCTGCTGTTCTTCCCTCTATTGCTGGGCCTTTCCTCTCTTCCCCTTCTCCCTTCCATTGCTGTGTCCTCTTTGAATTGGCTCACAGTCGGCCCTAGTATAGCATTGCATTGTCATTATACTGGCCATATATATTGTGACACACCACCCCAATCTCCATGAGCAGTGTGAGATTCCAGTGGTTCCAGGTGCGCTTGACCCAGAATCTGTGTTTCCGATTGGACAATGAGGCACAGTGGAGACTGTAGTGTCTTTGTGATATTTGGTTTATTTACACATATAAACAACCTGAGTCTAGATGGAGAGAGTGTGGAGCATTCACATTGTAAGAGGGTTTCTTGCTTCTCCCATTGGTCTCAGAACAGAGAAACCAGCCCTGCTCTCGGTCTCTTTGTTTCAGCCTGTCTCAGTCAGCCCACAGGGTGCTCTTTGCCCCCTTCCTCTTCCTTGTCTCCACTAAAAGACTGTAAGGGATTTCCTCTCCCACCCACATCAGGCAGACTGAAATCCTAAACCCTTTTTTGGTCTCTGCCCACTAGCACACAGCTGGAGGAGGGACCCCACTCTTCTTTGTTGTCTGGCACTTAATGTCCTCACTCACTAGGGGCTGCTGGCCTCGCTTGCTTTGCTCACCTACCCTCCAACCCTTTTGCCATCCCGCTTCCCACCATCTCACCAACCCCTTGTCCCTTTAGAGCTCACCGAATCTCCTCCCTCTACAACACATCTGCCCCATCACCTATCTTCTCCAAGCTCACCCCAAATGCCTCCCCCTCTTCTCACAGCTCACCCCCAAACAGCTCCCCTAACAGCTTGCCACAGCACCCACTCTTTAAATAAAATAAAATAAAATAGGGAGGGGCTTCATAGAATGGTTTTTTGAAGCAGCTGCTCCCTCCGTTAGATGTTTCTGCAGCCATGTTTAATATAATTGGGAGTGGCACTGCACAGAGTGACTCGTGAAACGCTTCTCCCTTCTATTAATCCTTGCTGTAGCCATGTTTCACAGTGGGGAGGGGTACTTAGCCCCTACTTTCCTCCATTAAATGGCTCACCTGGGTGGCTGCCACCCTGCTGTCATTTGGTTGGCATAGGCAGCCACATAAACTAAAACGTGATGATAGCCTTGCATTTTTCTCTATATAGGAAAATCTCTCTCTCTCTCTTACTGATTTACCACTTTTAAAAATTTGGTTAGTGATATTTTGTATTGTATTTGATTTTTATTCTGTATACTGTTTTGAGGTGGTTGTCATCTTTGAGTTCTGTTTGGTATCCCATTTTTATTTATTTTCTATACACTTTGTATATTGATTTAAGATTCCTTTATGCTGTATTTGATTTTAATATTGTATATTGATTCAAGGTTTTATTTGTATTGTGTTTGATATGCATTTTATACAAGGTTTGGATATTCTATTGTTTGATATTTGGCCATACTTTGTACAATGTTCTGAAATTGCACTATTTTCTCTCATCTCTTTATGAGTCTCTTGAATAGAGAGCAAGTTAGATATTCCCCAAATAAGTAAATATAAAATATAAATATACATTTACATGCATATGTTAGTGACTCTCCAGACTGGGCCCAATCAATCAAACTTTTCAACCCAATTACCATATTTTTCGCCCTATAGGACGCACCGGCCCGTAGGAAGCACCTAGATTTTTTTTTTTTGGGGGGGGAAATAAAGGATTTTTTTTATTCCCCCCCCCAGGCACGGGGCTGGGGCGGGGGAAGTCCGAGCATCCCCCACCCCAGCCCCCAGAACAGGCAGATCTCCGCAAGCCGTTGGAGGCCAGTTCAAAGTCGCGCCGGGCTCCCACAGCTTGCGGTGAGCTGCACGAAGCCTGCTCTGGGAGCATGCGGGGCTGGGGGAGGGGAAGCCCAAGCTTCCCCCATCCCCAGCCTCCAGAATGGGTCCCAGAGCGATCCCGAAGCTGTGCGCAGCTTCGCGATTGCTCTGGGAGCTTGGGGAGGGGCTTCCCCCATCCCCAGCCCCCAGAACAGCCCGCCCCCAGCCTCCAAACCACGTTGGGAGACAGCGGGATGGCGCGCTGCGCCTCCCCTCTGTCCCCTGAGCTTGCGGGGCTGGCGGCAGGGAGAAACGGGCTTCTCCCGCCGCCAGCCTCCAAACCACATCGGGAAACAGCGGGATGGTGGCGTTCTGCCTCCCCGCTGTCCCCCGAGCTTGTGGGGCTGGTGGTGGGGCTCTCCTGAAGCCTGCATTTGCCCCACAGGACGCACACACATTTCCCCTTCATTTTTGGAGGGGAAAAAGTGCGTCCTATAGGGCGAAAAATACGGTAGTTTCAACATGAGAGAGTTAAACATATTCCACTGAAATCTGTGGGACATGAATGTCACTGTGGTTGGATCCAGGAGTGGTATATTGGAATGATTGACACAAAGATTTCAACATGGCAACACTCTAGGGCAATTCATTTGAGGAGACTAAAAGGAAGACAAGTGCCATTAAAATGAAGCATTCAATCATGAAATATGCTGGGGAAGAAATAGATGCTGTGATTCCTTTCACTTCAAGGGCAGAAGATACTTAGGAAGGAGCACCCTGCATCTTGTACAATTGAATCCTCCGGTTACCAGCTGAGAAACAGCATCAGCCTCTCCAGCTGTGATTCCCTAGTGACTTGCTTTCAAAGGCATTCTGCCTGTGATACTGGAGGCAATGAAACCATCATGGCTAGTAGCCACAAACAACCTTAAATTCACTCTATGATGGTGCCTATCACAACATTTTCTGTTGTGGTGGTTTTGAGTTGTTGTCTCAAAAGACAATGGAGTGGGAATTGTAGTCCAACAACTTATGGAGAATGCCCCATTGGTTACCCCTGCTTCACAGTTAGTATTTGAAAATAACCAGGTCCCAGTGGTTTACTCCACTGTAGCAGGTTTCCATTAGTTCCACTGCATCTATGCTCTCATTGACAACCAGGCACTCCAGCTGACACATTTTGGCTCAAAAGCTTTTAACATTAACTTATAAAGACCAACAGATTCTCTCTCTCTCTCTCTCTTAATGGCTCTGGCATGTATGTTTCCCCTTCAAATTTCATTGGTCTCTTTCAATAGCTGTTGTTGTTGTTGTTGTTAACAACAACAACAAAATTAAATTTATATACTGCCCATCATCCATAGATCTCAGGGCTATTATGTGCTATTGCACTTTGATTGCTTAGTTCTATCCAGCCACCTTTGGACCAGTCAGAAATATTTTCATCCTAATCACTTAGGGATGATTCATCCTGAACCAGAAGTTGCTTAGATCCTATTAGATTTTCCCCAGTTTCATCTTCTCACAATACAAAAAGCCAACAGATGAATAGTTTAGACAAAGAATATTTTTAGGTTTGAGATTTCTATTTACAACAGGTAAAAGGAGAGAATAGAGATCAGGGAAATGTTCCATGTTCAGATTATTTGTTGTCTCTAGCTATTCCTAAAATACCCATATCTACTTAACAGTTGGACTGCAAGGATTTCTCAATATATAATGTTTTCAAGAAGATGATCTCACATGGTTAAGGGAGTGCTGTGGTTTCCTACTGCACAATTTCTTCACACCAACTTTCATCTCATTGTTCCTCAGAGTGTATATGAGAGGGTTTAAGAATGGTGTCACCGCTGTGTAGAACACAGCAATGGTCCCATCAAGGGACTCCTGAGATGGTGGACGCAGGTAGTTGTAAACCACAGGGACATAGAATATCACCACCAAAGTGATATGGGCTGTGCAGGTGGAGAAGGCACGGTGTCTCCCTGTGGCAGTGGGAATCCTCAGGATGGCACAAATGATATACATGTAGGATGTGAGGATCAGGAGGAAGGAAACCAAAGACACAATCCCAATGTCAACAAAGGTCACCAGCTCATGGAAGGATGTGTCTCCACAGGCCAGCTTCAGCACAGCTGGGATGTCACAGAAGATGTAGTTCACCTGGTTCCCCCGTCCATATGGCAAATGGAAGGTGAGGTAGGTATGTACCATAGAGTGCAGGCAGCCTCCAAACCAGATGCCAATAGAGAAGTTGAAGCAAATCTGATGGTTCATGATGGTGCCGTAGTGGAGTGGTTTGCAGATGGCCAGAAAGCGATCAAAGGCCATCACGGTGTACAAGAAGCATTCTGTGCAGCCCAGGAAGTGAAAGAGGAAGAGCTGGGACACACAACCTGTGACGGAGATGACCCCATTGCCCTCTATCAACCAAAAAATCATCTTGGGCACCACCACTGAGCAGATCATCATATCCAACACAGACAGATGGCAGAGGAACCAGTACATAGGCTTGTGCAAATGAGGTTCCAGGGCTACCACCAGAAGGATCAAGCCATTTCCAGAAAGAGATAATATATACATGATGGAAAAGAAGGTGAGCAACGGAAACTTTAGCTCTTTGGGATATATGAATCCCACAAGTTCAAAATGTTCAAACACTGATGTTACATTTCCACACTCCATTTAGGCAGCACTCATCTTAGCAGAACAGAACGGATGGTGATAATGGTCACAAATTGAAGGAAAACCAAAGTCAGCATCTCTTGGTGGGATGTGTCAGCTCAGGCTAGTTTTCATCTATATCTTCCATCAGTGGGTGGGTGCAAATTTCAGTTATGTCTAACAACTCCTTTAATGTGCCAGTCTTTTATTGCCACATGATATAAATGGCAAGAGAGTCCTAATATGCTCTTGTATTATGCATCTACCCCTCTTGTTCTGATCACCCATCTTTATAATCTTCTTTTTGTTCCCTCTCTGCTCTCTTCTTATCTTGTGTCTCTTAGGTTACCAAGCCCTGGCCATTGGGGTGCTCTTGAGTTAATAACAGCTGAAACTCCAGAGGGCCTCATTAAAATGTTGATTCATTTGTGGGAACCATGGGAATCATTCCATAATGGAACCTTGTGTTTAGTTATGTGACTTACTAGGCAGCATAAGTGGTGATGGTGGATACATTATGTGGTTGGTATATGTAAGGTGTGATAGGTCATGTGTGTGTGTGTTTGTGTGTGTGTGAAACCACTCTTTACCCCCCTTCCCACTATGTCCCCTAATCCTAAGTTCCCGAGTTCAATGACTTGACCTAGCACCTGATGTTCAGCAAGCAGAAGAACTGTCCCATTGATCAGGCAAATGCACATGGCCAGGATTTTTATATTTATGCTAGATGTGGCCAATCCAGGCAGTACATTACTCAAATATATTT
Source organism: Podarcis liolepis (assembly GCF_965112155.1). Taxonomy (NCBI): domain Eukaryota; kingdom Metazoa; phylum Chordata; class Lepidosauria; order Squamata; family Lacertidae; genus Podarcis; species Podarcis liolepis. The sequence goes on along the minus strand of NC_139573.1, from coordinate 10,587,995 downwards.
CACCAGAAGCCTGAGAACAAGCTGTGTTAATTATGAACCCCCAAATTTGGAATTTCCTCCAAACCTCCCAAAGAACAGAGTAAATAATACATCAAATTCGGGTACCTTATTAACAGTGCTTGAAATCCAACCTTGTTCAATTTACTCCTAATCTGGGCCAAAGTTTTGCAATTGTTTTGCAGAATTTGCAGTGCAAACTTGATGTTTTGCAGAGCCCCCAAAACTGAATAGCTGCAAAATGCTGTACATAAAACTTTGGCCCAATTTTGGAGTAAATCGGACAAAGTTGGATTTTGAGGTGTTAGCCACATGTTCTTATGTTCGTGTTCTATCTACCCCATTTCCAGTCCATGCTTTATTTTAACCCTTTATATCTTTTTCAAAACAGTTTATTAGAGAAAATTAGTATCTGAAAACATTACATAGTGCACTTCAGCAATACACTATGAATATAACATTGGCATCAATGCAAATATGTCTAATCCTGAGAACTATAATTTATGATGAACGAATCTTTATTTTTTTACTGAAGAAGTGTGACTCGAAATATTTACTAAAAATATCAATTTATTTTTTATTTGTTAGTATTAAGGTAACAGAAAAGCAAAATCTTATAAAATAAAATAGTTTTTCAACCCAAGAATGTGGATAGTCATCAGGGAGATGCTTATACAATCAAGGTAAGTAAAATTATACACATGGATATTAAACTAAAACATATTTCAGGAGGACCAAACTTCTTTCTTAGGGGCAGGTAAGGAATTGTGCAGAAAAGCAAAAGTTATTTCAACCACAAAACACCCTAGAACATGGCAGACATCCTGAGAAATTCAGAAGGGAATGCAAGGAGGCTTCTTCAAAGTACAGCCACATAGTTTTTTAAATATATCATTTAATTATTTTTGCTTTTCAATCCTACCTTTCAACCAAGGAGTTCAAGGTGAAGTACATTCTCTTCTTCTCCCCCTTTTATCCTCTCAACAACCCTGTGAGGTTGCTTAGGCTGAGAGATGGTGACTGAGCCAAGTCACCCAGTGAGCTTCATAGCTGACTGGGAACTTGAACCTGGTTTCCCAAGTGTTAGTCCAACACCCTAACCAATACATGACCCCACACCTTAAACTGAGCATAGACAACACTGGCAGTCACCCCAGGTCCCACAGAACTGGTTGGCTAAGTTCCAGCCTATTCCATCATTGTTTCAGCTCCTGCAACCAATTCATCACATGGTGAAGCCAATCCGACTTGAACTGGCATTCTAAAAAGCAGCTAAAAAGCTGTGTGAAGATGGGTGCTGTTTACTCTGCATTCCCACTCCACTTTTTCACCAGAGCGGTCTTCATCTCCTTGTTCCTAAGTGTGTAGATGAGCGGGTTCAGAAATGGGGTTATCGTGGTGTAGAACACGCACACCACAGCATCCATGGAGTCCTGAGAAGCTGGCCTCAGGTAGTGATAAACCACAGGTAGGTAATAAACACCCACCACAATGAGATGGGCTGTGCAGGTTGAGAAGGCCCATCGACGCCCTTCCCTGCTGCTGATCCTCAAAATAGCTGAAATGATGTAGACATAGGAGGTCAAGATAAGGAGGAAGCAGGTCATTGCTACAATGCCAATGTCAATCAACATCACCATCTGATTGAGCTCTGTGTCAGCACAAGTCAGCTTCAACACTGCAGGGATGTCACAGAAGATGTAATCAACGTACTTTCTCCACCCATATGGCAAATGGAAGGTGAGGGTTGTCTCCATGATTGAGTTCAGGCAGCCTCCAATCACCGTCCCCAAGGAGAGGCCAAGGCAGGCTTTCCAATTCATGATGTTGGTGTAATGGAGGGACTTACAAATGGCCAAGAAGCGATCATAAGCCATCAAGGTGTAAAGGAGACTTTCTGCACATCCAAGGAAGTTGAAGAAAAATAACTGAGAGATGCAACTTGTGAAGGAGATGACTTTTCCACCGGGGATAAATCCTGCAATCACTTTGGGAACGACGACAGAAGAGAAAGCCATGTCCAGGATGGACAGATGGCAGAGGAACCAGTACATGGGCTTGTGCAACTGGAGGTCAGAAGCCACCACCCAGAGAATGAGAGAATTTCCAGACAGGGTCAGCAGGAACATGAGCAAGAAGAAGAGAAACAAAGGGACCTTCAACTCTTGTGGGTATGGAAGCCCGGAGAGGACGAACTCTGTTGGTGCTGTTAAATTTGCACACTCCATTGGTAAGAGAGGCAGATTTAGGGGAGTGTGACTGGCTTGGTTGCACGGGACACGGAGCTTCAAGGGTGCTGTAGGGGGTGTTGCAACTATGCTTTAGAATGGAGTGTGAGAAATGGGGGGGGGGCTCTGAATTTTGGGGTTGCACAGGGCGCTGCTGAAATTTGAGGCCGCAAGATCTGCTGCTGTTCGTAAGATACTTTGTGGTAGGTGGGATCAAAAACTGGGGGAAATGACAGTGCACAATATTCAGAAATAATCCCAAACTACATTAATATCAGGATTTCATGCACATGATGTTTTTGCCATGATCTCATTCTCCAAAGACTATTTTGAGCTTATTTTATTTTATTACTTATTAAATCCTTAACGTCGTCCAGAAATGCATTTGGGAGCTATTCAATCCAGTTTCCTGATAGGCGTTGGCCAAATGACCTCTTTGATGAGATTATAGGTGTGCTATAAAATCACTGGTAAAATTACCTGAGGAATGGCTAGAATGTCTGATGGATCATAGGATAATTCGATCACTTATCAAGACATCATTAGCAAAAGCTTGCTGAAGCTTAGTTGTTATTATATCATTGCAGTTAGTTTCTGTTCAGGAGACTCATGGATATTTTACCAAGCTATTTGCCTCAGACATACCTTCAGTCAAACGTCAGCTAGCTGAGTGTGCAGAGGAGATTCTGAAACTAACTCCCCTCTTCAGAGTAGTAACTGTGTGATCTTCTGAAGGAGATTAAACAGAGGGTGTAGAAACACCTTAACTGCTTTCAGTTGTGTTGTGGCCAGGCAAGTCCTGAGCACACAAATTAGATTTTCTCTTATTCATATTTGTTTCTTCTGAGATGCAGAAAGAAAGAATAACCAGTCTGGGGGATACAGATTGGCTACAGGATAGCTGTAGAAGATAATCAACTGAACATTTTCCACCATGACAGACCATTTCGTCTCCCCCCTGTGTCTTTATAATGTTGCAGCTTCTCTGAATTTCATGCAACCTCCTTACTTGTTCTCTCGGGATATGTGCACATCTGGGGAACATGTTTATGCCCTGTGGTTTCACCAGAGTCCAGCGTGTATTATTAAAACTATTGTTTATTTGAAAGTTAAAAAAATATTGTTGCTTGGAACTCTACTGGGGAACAATCATTTGCAAACAATTGTTTTGGTATAGAGGCTTGGCTATGGGCAAAAGTCTGGGGTGAGACAGCAGCGAGAAGCCAGGAGCTACACGACAGGTAATTGGCCAGAACTCATGGGCTGGATAGGACTGAAGGGGAAACCAGGGTTTCAACATGAAAGAACAACAAAAATTACAGAAACACATCAGAACTGAAGAAGAACTGGTTAAAGAAGATCCAATGGGATGCCTGGGTGGGCAGTATCGGTCCAGAAAGGTCTTCACTGCCCCCTGCATTTCACTGGATGACCACATGGGGCACACAAAAACCAGCAACCATAGGTAGGTACCACCTGCACAATTACTACCTAAATTGGACTTTGAATCCATGTGCACAGATAGAGGAAGAGATGTGAGGTATAACCAAAGGAGACTTTGTGGTCATGGATGGTTATTTCCTATCATGTGCAGAACACATGGTAAATGGCATAAAGGGTTACAATAGAGCGAGGTGGGTATTCGATGCTCAGGTTGTGCACCATGGTGTCTGTCTTCTCTTGCAATGACCAGAAAATCAAATGTTCATAAACACTCAAGATCTACACAACAGTTGGACTGCATGGTTCTTTAAAAATAAATAAATATTAAAAAAACACACACAAAGCAAACCAAAAGGCATGAAATATTTGTTTCCTCCAGGTTTCAGCAAAACTCCTACTTAAAACCATCATAGAATTGGAAAGGATCAACTAGTTCAGGGTTTCCTAGACATGGGTCTGCAAGTTCAAAAACAGCTGGAGATGCAAGCTTGGGAAACCCTGATCTTGTCCAATACTCTGCAACACAGCAATATGCAACTGTCCCTTATGAGGATCAAACCTGCAACCTTGACATTATCAGCACCACGCTCGAACCAACTTGTTAGAACCCTGCCATTTTGTACTGCACAATTTCTTCAAACCCACTTTCATCTCATTGTTCCTCAGTGTGTATATGAGAGGGTTTAAAAAGGGGGTCACTGCTGCATAAAACATGGCAATGATGCCGTCAAAGGATTCCTGAGATGCTGGCCTCAGGTAGTTGTAAACAACAGGCACGTAATAGATCATCACCAAGGTGATATGGGCTGTGCAAGTGGAAAAGGCACGGTGTCTGCCCTTGGCAGTGGGAATTCTCAGGATGGCACAAATGATATAAAAGTAAGATGTCAGGATCAGGAGGAAGCAAGCCATGGCGACCAACCCCACGTCAATGAAAGTCACCATCTCATTGAGGGATGTGTCCACGCAGGCCAGCTTCAGCACAGCTGGGATGTCGCAGACAATGAAGTTCACCTGGTTTCCCCGTCCATATGGCAAATGGAAGGTGAGGGAAGTCTCTAGAGCAGAGTGCAGAGCACCTCCCAACACGGTGCCAGCAGAAAGGTAGAAGCACACACGGTGGTTCATGATGGTGCTGTAGTGTAGTGGTTTGCAGATGGCCAGGAAGCGATCAAATGCCATCACAGTGTAAAGGAAGCATTCTGTGCAGCCCAGGAAGTGGAAGAAAAAGAGCTGGGCTACACACCCTGCAAAGGAGATGGCCCCATTCCCTCCCATCAGCCAAACAATCAACTTGGGCACTACCACTGAGGAGACCATCATGTCTATGATGGACAGGTGGCAGAGGAACCAGTACATAGGCTTGTGCAAGTGGGGTTCCAGTCCTACCACTAAGAGGATCAAGCCATTTCCGGAAAGACACAATATGTACATGAAGAAGAAGAAGATGAGCAACATGGACTTTAGGTCTTTGGGGTACAGGAATCCTAGAAGTTCAAAATGTTCAAGGACCGATGTTACATTTCCACACGCCATTCAGGCAGTACACATCATGGGAGAACAAAATATATGGTGTTGATGGTCACAGATTGAAGGGCAAGCAAGTCAGCATCTCTTGGCCGGATGTGTCAGCTCAGACCAGTTTATCCTGAGATGTTACCCCAGAGTGAACTATTTAGGATAATGTTTAGAGGTAAAAATATAGAAATGTCATTTTAAGACACTTGTAGTCTAACAACTCCTTTAACACAGTGATTATATATACTTAATTTTCATGCTGCTCTGAAGAGAATCTGTTTCTGGATTGAAATCAATACATTTTCCTAACCTCTACTGCTCTAAGGTATGGGAATTCACATGTCTTGAAACCATTATTCACCTGTGGATCTTTATACATCACACAAATCTTTATACATCACACAAGGCCCACCAGATGAAGATCTCGGTGCAGACAACAATGGGAATAAATCTAGAAAGTGTTTTTTTAATGCAGTCTGCATGATTTTATCCAACATCAGTATAACATTCCTACTTGAAATACTTTAGCATTTGAATCCTATTCTTTTACCCTCTGATCACTCCCCAAATACTCTTTCCCAGCTTTAAGGAAGATACGACTTTGTCAACAATAAGCTTTACCATGTTATCAAGAACTAACGTATTCTTCTGAAATAGCTGGTCAGGTTCAAAGGAAGGACCCACCTGAAGGAAATGACAACTCTAGCTTTGCAAGGAAAATACCAGGAAATTGACTTTATCCTAAAGACCTGCCCTCTCATTCTCACCCCCCATATTTATACCCTGTGTATCTCCTACTTCTCCTTTCCCCTCTGCTCTCTAGTCAAATTGCACTCCTCAAGTGATGGGAAGTTATGCCTGTGAGACCTGGGTTGTTTTGAGTTAATGGTGCTAATGGCAAACTCAAGAGGCCCTCATTAAAACATGGCTGATTTGGAAGTATACAAAATAATTAATTCCATGATGCAACCATCCTGTGTCCAATTATTCCCTTTGCAATGATGTTCTTCTGAGCACTTATTGGGAGAAGGAATATTGTTCCATCCATACGCATACCCTCTGAGTGTACCGATTTTCCAGGGACAGTCCCGGAATTAAAAAAACCCATCCTGGCTTCTGATGTGATCCTAGAATATCGCTATTTCCTTTGCCAGGGCTGCTGCTGTGAAGCTGAACAAGGGCTGCTGTAGCTACTGTGAGGGAACATTGCATTGCCTCTCCATGGACGCTACTGCCATCCTCTTCCCTTGGGCAGATTGTAGCAGCTGCTGGAGAGTGGGCAGGAAGGACGAGAGGTGGCTGCAGCCAAGGCCCAGTACCATGTGACACACTGGCTCTGAAGGGCAAGCAGAGGTCAGGGCTGCACTGGGTGGGAAGAAAGGAGGAGTGGAGCATAGTACAAAGAAACAGAGCCCTTTGAGCAGAAATGTGGGACACCCATGGGAATGCAGGAGAAAAAAAAGGTAAGGAGCAAACACTGCACATATCTGGAGTATGGACCCAGAAAGTGATACCAGCCAGCAAGTCCATGCAGCCTCAGACCCAAAAGAACCACAAATTCCATTGTCATCTATACCTTTCTTTTTGTTAGCTGCTCTCTGTTGTTCAGGTCAGGCCTCACCACAATAATGTAGCATTTAGGGCAAAAAATGCAAGCCAGTAACCCAGCACCAGAAGCAAAGATGGAGAAGATCTCCACAGCCACCATGTATTTTCCTCTGGTGCTCAGGTAGGTTGGAATGAAGGAGAGCCAAACACTGCAGAAGACCAGCATGCTGAAGGTGATGAACTTGGCTTCGTTGAAAGTGTCAGGCAACTTCCTGGCTAGGAAGGCCACCGTGAAGCTGAAAGTGGCCAGGAAGCCCATGTAGCCCAAAACACAATAGAACATGGAGACTGACCCTTCATTACAAAGAAATATGATTTCTTCCATCATTGAGTGCATGTCCACATCTGGGAATGGGGGAGAGGTTGCCAGCCAGAGGACACAGATACCTACTTGAACAATGGAGCAGGAAAAGACAATGGAATATGCCAGTTCTTTGCCTACCCATTTCCTCATATTGGATCCTGGTTTGGTAGCCATGAATGCCAAAACCACCAATATGGTTTTGGCTAAGATGCTGGAGAGAGCCACAGAGAAGACAATGCCAAAAGCAGTTTGTCGGAGAAGGCAAGTCACCATATTAGGTTTTCCGATAAACAGCAAAGAAGAGAGGAAACACAAGAGGAGGGAGATAAGGAGACCATAGGTGAGGCTTCGGTTGTTGGCTTTGACTATGGCTGTATTGCGATGCTTAATGAAGATGCCGAGCACCAGAATTGTGACGAGAGAGAATAAAAGTGCAGAGGAAGTTGAAACAATAGCCAAGGTTTCATCAAAGGCTAGGAAGTTTGGAATCTTAGGAATGCATAGATCCTGGCCGCTGTTTGGATACTGATCTGCTGGGCAACTGACACATGTATCCATGTCTGAAAATACAAAAACAATGTGTGACAATTTGAAGCCTCCAAAACTATTTTTAATAATTTCCTCATCAATAATCCATCTAGCACAGTGTTTTCTACCTAAAAATGTTTAAGAACTTCAAGTCCAAAAGCTTTTAAGCTAGAGGCATCAAAAATTAATCTCATGAATCAAACCCGGAATTTTCTACATGGAGGACATCTTCTCTTATAGTCCCCCTGCTTGGTCTAAGAACCACATAAACTGTATAGCAAATTAAATAATAAATTACAGTTGAAATCTTTGGAGTCCAGAAAGGCATTCATCCTTTTGTCAAACAACCTAACTCTTAGAGGAGAAATGACCAATTCTATTCCACCCTAATTTTGTAGAAGGTGAAGGTAAAAAATAAATTTTTTAAAATTCTTCAAAATATTTTAATGATAAAAATATTTTGATGTTGTCTATAAACAATGAGATCAACACATCAATTTAATTTAAACCTTCCCTCCTTCAGCAGTTTAATAACCATGGAATTGCATTGTTTGGTATTGTCTTAAGATTACATGGTTCACCTTTCTCATTTGAGATCATTCCTTCTGGACATGGATCACAATCATAACAGCAAAACTTCTTCCCCTCCTTCTTTGTCTTCCTGTATCCAGAATGGCAGATGTCATTACATACAGAAGGGGGTGGCACCTATCCAAAGAGGTAGGAAAAGTAAAATTGGGGGGGATTTATCTAGTATCCAAGATCAGGTGATTTAACAATAAATACAAGGACTAATAGTGTGAAATATATGATCCATAGGTGCACAGGTGTCACATACAGTGGGGTAAAGAGCTGCTCCTCTAAGCATTATACAAACTCAAGAAAACTGCAATATTCATACCTAGATCATCCACCCTTACAGCTGTGCCAGAATTCAGTCTAATTTCACCTCAGAACCTAACTGCATTTTCTTCAAGGATTTCACGTATGTTTTTTGTTGTGACTCAAGGAGATGGGAATTAAAGGTACCCCATTACAGTGGTTCTGTTCCTACCTGCAGGGTCACTCTGAGAAACTAGTACTAGGGAACCACTCCATGGCTTTTGGGCTTTGGTGTCCCTTTAAGACCCATTCTGTGTTTTGTTGCCATTTATCACCTGTATGCAACTCTTCAGAATCATATCCTAGGATCCAGAACACAGTGTTATCTGTATGGTGATGATGTGTTGCTCTATCTCTCCATTCCATTGGAATGAGAGGAGGTGGTGAAGTTGCTGGACAGGTTTCTGGAGAGAGTGATGGATTGGATGGGGGTTGAATCCTGATAGGAGGGAAATGCTTTGGTATGTGGTTCCTACTCCTGACCTGTTCTGGGAGAGGTTGCACTCTCTCTGAAGCCAGAAGTTCTTAAGTCTGGAAGTACTCCTTGATTCTAACTCATCACTAGAGTCTTAAGTTGCTTCTGTGGCTAGAAGGGCTTGCACCCACCTATTCACCAGCCACAGCTGCTCCTATGTATGCACCCTGAAATCAGCATCATACAAACTCAAGAAGATTATAATGTTCATTCTCATTCCAAACAATGATATAGCTGTCTTAGTCTTCAATCTAATGCCACTAACTGAAGATTTGCCTCAAGGAATCCACAAACAAGAATGTTGGCCAACGCTGGACTCTCTGATAGCTGTTCTTCCTTCTTAGTGTGAGATGTCTTTTGTGCCTCTTGATTTTTTGGTATTTTGGCTCATTCTTTGATTTACTGTTAGATCTCACAGTATTTCTTATAGGACAACATTTTCTCCTAGATGGTTTATAGGCATAAAATAAAAATAAAGGGAATTTCAGTCTCACATGCAGTATCTTATCATGTACACAGTCGAACAGGCAGGGCCTCAGAAGCTGAAGCTGCAAACATAGATGAAAAGTCACTCTTTCAAATAGAGTATCTCTCCATCAAAGTAGTATTCATGCAGATTGAAATCTTATTTTAAACCAGATTTTCAATACTGAATTATTATTAACTTTTCAAAGTTAATAATGTGCTATTACGTCCCATATTGGAGATAACCACAAATTATGGCATTTATTTCCATACCTTAGTGAAGCGCCTGTGCCATTTGATTCTGTCTTCATTAATGGTGAGCTCCTTGCCCGATGGAGCCTGAGGATCCAACCTTCCCACTTTCACCCTGACATATGAATTATTTGGGAAAGTGACCAAGTTGGTAATATCCAAGCCAGCTGCTAACTCTCCATACTCATTTAAGGTAATTTCATCCCCAGCACTGTTGTTGAATGAGATTCTCTGCAGGAATGAATGGAGCTAAGACAAAGAGAATAAAAATGTCTATAAAGCATTCTGATTAAGATTGTTGGATAGCATCCCTAGATGGAATCAAATCCTTTTCCTTTAGCAGTTAAACACTTCAGTTCACAATGGAGAACAATATTTCAGTTGCACATACAGGAGTGGGAAATCACGAATCAGTCTCAATTCAACGGTCAAGAGGTTTCCATAAAGATATGTGAAGGACAGTTAAGCCTATAGATCTGTTTGCTTGGGATCAACCTTTGTCAAAACCCATGAAAGGGAAGGAATTTGAGAAGTCAAGTAAGAGAAGAGATGGGAGCTCATTCTCTCAAGACATTGGTAGACAACATGAGAACGTCTGATTGGACCTTTACTTAGTTTATAGAGTAGACTTGAGCATTGGTGTTAGGGAGTGGCTGGATGTAGAGGAAGGGTAGGAGGCTCCAGCTGGGCAACCCTCAAGGCTCAGAGCTAGGGGATTGGTGGTGGGATAACAACGAGTGGTCAGTGGGAGAAGAGGGAGCAGACTGGGAGGAGGAGGTGTCAGAAACAGAAGAGGCAACAGGGTTAAGGGAGCAGGAAGAGGCTGTGCCAGACTGAAATCCAGACTTAGAGGCAGAACAGGAGGAGGGGCGAGAAAAGCAGGGTCTAGAGACAGTGATCACACAGTTGCTAGCCTCTTCTGGGGACCTACCAGTGAGGCTTCAGGGCTCGGAAAACCCTGGTTGTGGGCATACAGGGAAAGATGAGGAGCTGGGGACGGGGCCTTCCAGGACGTGCCCAGGTAGTGGCAGCTCCCTGATAGGCTGTTATTCTGTTTTCTCTTGGATATGAGGATCCGTGCAATAGCCAGTGCCTGGGGTTGGGGTCCTGGTTCTTCTCACTTAGAATTATGTGCCCAGTGCCAATGGGCCCCAGGCCCCCAACCTTACACCACTGGGTAACTGGACAGGTAAGAGAGACAGAGATAATTGGGGAGGTATATGGGGAGAAAACGGAGGGGTTTGCAGTGTGGAGAAGGTGGTTGGCACAGCTACAGTTACCTGTAGTTGTTGGTAGTCTGTTGCTTCTGAAAGTCTGTGTCATCTAAAGTCTGCTTAGTATCATTATAGGAAATACTCTAATTCCCATCTTTCATACAATAAATTTACTTAAGGTTTATTTTTAATTTCTGAAGTTTTATTCTTTTATTTCTTTACTGATGATTAAATGCTTACTCACAAAATGGACCAATGCAGTGAATGCTTTGTAACAGGGAACAATACCTGCCAAGGATCTACATATTGAGGAGAGAGTTTTCCTTTAGCATCTCTTATTTTGTGGTTGATTCCAGCCAAGTGCTTGCTATTTAAAGCATGCGCCAAAGCATAAACAGCATTATAGATACTGTAGCTGTGGCCAGTCATGCTCATTTCAAAAAGTGGTGCTGGGAGGTTCTCCAGTATTTCCTCTCCAGTGCACATTTTATCAAAGAATGTTGAGAAAGTGGAATTTGAAAGTGAACAGCCGAATGCATCTTCCCAGAAATCGTGGATGAAACCATCTGTTTCTGTCCAATGAGGACGTATACTTTGAAGAAAGTATTTAAAGTTGTGAATCTCCTTGAAGTGAATTGCAAAGGAGATAGCACCATGGAGCATTTGTATATTAAAATCAATAGTTTCTTGAAGGCTATGTAATATGAAATCAATTTGGGCAGTTGTAATCCATACTTTTCCTTCACGGGACTTCTTACGAAGAAATAGCAGCTGAGTTAACTTCATTACCTTTAAAGTAACTGACAACCATATAATAAATCTACTTTCTCCGTATACAAGGACTGCATTGGCTTTGCTGGTTGTGAAAGTTGGTAACAAAATCCTTGAGTCATCCAGCATTTCCAGTAAGTTAGCATTATAATGTATATTGGGTTTAACTCTTTCTGTAAATGCTGAACAGATTCCATTCTTTAAAAACATTTGCTCAATTGTCTGTAAGAACTGCTCCCCAGCTTCATTAGCTGGAGTCAAGAGCCCAACCCATTTCCATCTGAAATGCAGAAGTAACTGGATAATTCCCTGATACTGAAGGTCTTCATTGGGGACCATGCGGTAAAAGGAAGGGAACTTGGTTCCATCATTTATGGCTGGTTCAAATAAACCATATGAAATCTGGAAAAAGCAAAAGCCAAATGTTTCCAAGTGGAAACGAGAACTCACGATATTCCAATTTATTGAAACACCCCCCACACATATATAGAATATATATTCAATCTATATCCCAAGTTTACCAAGTTTAGGGACAGCACCAAACCCAACTTACATAGAAAACAGGGATAATTTTGCTCAATGGTTCCTGTAGATATTTATTGTTGTTATTATGGCATCATCACAGCTTCATTCTTGTACATATTGTCTCCAATTAGAGAGGAACATTTATCAAGGCTAAGTGGATCATTGAACAAAAGTCCAAGGTGGAGGTGGAGCAATAGAAATTGTTGATCATGCTCTTTTGCTTTGTAACCTTTATAGCGTTTGTAGAGAGAGGTTGCTTCTGCATCTGCTAAGAACTCTCTCAGGAAGATATCTTGGGAAATCCTGAAGATCTCTATTAGACTGCATATGTTATTATTCGCTGAGCACAATAAACCACATCATATAAAATATCAGTAAGATACAGAAACACCATGCTAAACATTCCAGGAAAGATTAAAAGAATAAAAATGAAATCCAACAATGAAGTAGAACAGCACAATACTGAAACCACTATATAACGCTCTGAAATGACGGGTGAGAGGTGACAGAACAATAGCAAGAAAACAGCCTTTTCAATTAGCCTTTGAAAGTGAACAATGTTGATTAACATCATACTTTGGGAAATGACTATCTTGATTTTTAAGGGGAGGAACATTTTTAGTTAATGTGTTCTGAGTACGGTAATTTTTGCTTATGAACCAATGTCAATGTCATATATTGAGTAGCTCACAGGAAGCCAGTGCAGTGCCTGCAAGACTGATGTATATTAACCAGTCTAGGTGCCTCATATATATACCTGGCAGCTATACAGAAATCTCCTGTTTTATCTATTAAACACAAATTGACCTTCTTATAAACATTGTTGGATATGGTTATTATGGTTCTTTTATTTTGTCCATTTCCCCACTCCATATTTATGAATCAGTAGATTCCTACTGCAAGGAAAGCATGAAAACTCTGTTTTCCAAAACCCATATTCTACCTGTGGAATCTTGAAAAGACCTAAGATGTTTGCCATGCACCAGGAGGTATCAGAGCTGAGTCCCCCAATGACTCCTATGACATTTTTGTGGATGCCACACCTGTAGTTGGGAACAAAGTGATGTGATTTAAAGAGCAGGTCCAGAGTGTTTCTGTAGGTCATCTTTGAATCATAATAGCTATCATAGATGTGGAAGCCAAGAGACACATTGGGCAACATCCTGGGATTTTCGTTGATCTCATCAATAGCAAACACCAAGGCCAGGATTTGCTGGTAGAACTTTGTCACCACCCTGCAAATGGAGTGAGAGTGGGAAAATTAAACATAATCTAGATATGAGAGTTTCACCTCCTGCTAAAACGAGAGGACAAAGCCAGAATAATTTATTTATTTATTTAGGCAATAAAATAATACTGTGTCATTTAAAAAGCTGTTGCACTTTTCTTCGATATCTTCAGCAACCCACGTTTGTTTCCACCAGCTTGAAAATTTGGGTATTGCCCAAGCCAAGGTGTTCCCACGTCTGAAAATTTAATAAAGTTCTGACCAATTTTAATGTCATAACACATTGTCACGACTCATTATTCCACCTGGTGTCGTCTGCGGTTGGGGGGTCTCCACCTGGGCACGCAAAAGCTGTTGCATTTTTCTTCGATACCTTCAGCAACCCATGTTTCTTTTCACCACCTTGAAAATTTGGGTATCATCAACAAAGTTGAGTACAACACTTTTGGCTATATGTTTCACCTGTCTTTATATGCCATATCTTTTCTCTTTCTCCTGCTCTCTTTTCTGTCTCTCTTTACAGAATTGGATTTTTAAAAAAGCTTAATGTTCATAGCCTATGTGCACAGAGATTTCTAAAAAAATCTCTCCACATTCAAAAAATAAAGTGGAAGAGATTCCCCCCCAATCAATAAAAGTTATTTTCAGTCGGAAACAGCTTATAAGCAATAGATAAAATAATATTAATTACCGGTTACTTACAGTGGGGTATCAGTGAAGACCTGGGAAGGGTGTTTCTTGAAGGATAATTTGGGCACTATGTAAAAGATATGAGATGCCATTGCACCAATGACCAGGTCACCTGGCTCATACCACTCGTGTGGAACATGAACAGGATTATTTGCTGCGCATTTAGCACTTTGTACTTGGGACACTATATTGGGGAGCAGCAGGAGCAGCAGGAGCAACATCCTGATGGCAAATACACTTGTGTGCATGGACTCCCCTGCTTCTTTCTACAGTATTATTCCTCTTCTCCACCTGATCTAAACTAGACAAATTGGGTGGCAGCTGACTCAGTCAATTTGGTACTGTAAGGGACACGTATCCACCTTATTGTTAGCTTGAACATTGTCACAACAGAATGCCTTGGATGCCAAACAAGATGCAGTGGTTTGATATGAAAGAGGGAAACTGATAAGTGATAAGTAACAAAGCCCAGCCTTGTTGTCTATGGAGCACAGAGGAGGTTATAATCATTTCAGGCTTGGTTGTTGATTCTTTTTTTCCACTGTGACATCTGGAGGACCAGCCAGGTGGATTGATTATTGTAATTTTAATAATGATAGGGGAGAGAATCACCTGTGCAGTATTTTTGGATTCTATGGCTCATCAGCAGTAGGGGAACTGCTAAAATATTACTATTATTATTTTTTAAAATATATATTTCATTGATTTCCCAATATTGTTCCAATACCAGCCTCATTGTAACAATACCATTTTTATTTCATTAATGCAATTATGAATGCCAATTATTCAAATGTCAAATTATATGATTTAATTAAACTGGCCCCCTTGCATGCTAGATTTGATGGCTTCATTCTTTTACATTGTTTCTGCGTTCCACTGTGTTAATAATTTTCATTACATTCCTTGCAAATAAAGTAATCCCTTATATAACAGCTACAGTCTTGAGTTTCTATTTGTGTTGGTATATATTAGGTAATTTATAAAGTTTTAAGTGAGGAACTCTAACTGTATCCCTTATTCTTTCCTGCATGTGACAATTTCCCCCCATGATGTTTTCCTTTCCATATATGGTGCTATATCCTTCATTCCTACAGCTGTTGATGGTTCCCATCATGCCCTGGGAGAAGTGGTTATCCCACTGTTTCCAAAAGTCACTGCAACATTTTGTCCTGTGATTCGGCTTCCAGTAAAAAAGCAGTATTCACCATTTTTTCCCAGTCTAGGAAGAATGATCTGAACCCAGACTGCAGATAGTTAATCCAAAAACCTCCATTGCCACAGCTCGTAGACAGGAAGCCGGATCTGCCGATGTAATTATATTTGTCACATCACAAAATCATAGGCAAGGAATGAACCTAAAAGGTCATCTAGTTCACTCCTTGCTATGGCAGAATATCTAGAGTTGAGCTGGCTCCATCCTTTCCCTGCTTCCTAATCTGGGAGATCCTTCATTCTCCCACTTATGTAACACTGATCAGACATGGTTTGCCATCGCCCTAATTGAATTGTGGCAGCTATTCTGGAGAGCATTTAAACCTTATCAAGATGTGGGGACCCTGGATAATAGCATCAATAGACCTTAGAAACAACACATCTGTATTCTCTGACGCCATTTGGTATGTTTGAGATATTCTCTGCCACAACTCTTTCACTCTGGTTAGAAGTGTAGTTCAGAAGACTAAAAGTCTTGTCCTACTAGAGATAGTAATATCCAATGTGTAAAGAGAGATAAAGATTGTAGAGCCCTCAACTATTTCACAATGTGTGTTCCTTCTGGGACCCTGTGTTGTCTTCAACATGAATTTGCAGATTACTTGAAATAATTGATGAGACTTTTTATTAATAATCAAGCACTCATATATGTACAACATCCATCAACTGAATGTAACTCTTTCTAAATTGAAAGTCGTGACAGTTTTGCTATTAAGAATCTATTTGATTCAAAGGTATAGTAATAAATGACAGGGATGTATAGAGTGTTAGGGGAGGGGTAGGAACTGTAGTGGGGAACAAGTCATGCTCCTTCTGGTGTAGTTTGTCTACTTCTGATCCCCACCCTGACCTCAGCTCTCCCCTGTGGCTCCTAGAAGCTGTCAGTATGCAACAGCAGCCACACTCCAGGAAACAGATTCACTGGCAGCCTACACCAGGTGAGTGTAGACAATGGATCTCAAACCTTCAGTGAGTTAGGGAATTTCTCAGCATGCAAAGACAGGATATAGCAGATTGAGTGGATGAGAGCAAAAGAGGTCCAATGCTCAACAAGGTGGCTACTGAAAGGGCTGCAGAAGGAAATGAGGGGCAGATGGGTCTCGTAAACATAGGAAGGGAGCCCATCTAGGAGAAGGAAACTTTGAACTTAAACCAAAACTGCTTTACAGCTGTACTTATTCGTGAAAAAGGCTTTGGGAGTAGAACCTGAAGTAAAATCTGTACCCATTGCCTTTGGGAAACTTTGGCAGACAAAAAAAGTTAAGAAGCAAACTCTACAAAGATCCAGAGTAGGGACCCGGAAATTTATACCATCTAGCAAGTCCATGTAGCCTCAGATCCAACAGAACCACAATTTTTTCTGTCATTTATAACTTCCTTTGTGTTAGCTGCTCTCTGTTGTTCAGGTCAGGCCTCAACACAATAATGTAGCATTTAGGGGGGAAAATGCAACCCAGTAACCCAGCACCGGAAGCAAAGATGGAGAAGATCTCCACAGCCACCATGTATTTTCCTCTGGTGCTCAGGTAGGTTGGAATGAAGGAGAGCCAAACACTGCAAAAGACCAGCATGCTGAAGGTGATGAACTTGGCTTCGTTGAAAGTGTCAGGCAACTTCCTGGCTAGGAAGGCCACCGTGAAGCTGATAATGGCCAGGAAGCCCATGTAGCCCAAAACACAATAGAACATGGAGACTGACCCTTCATTACAAAGAAATATTATTTCTTCAGTCATTGAGTCCATGTCCACATCTGGGAATGGGGGAGAGGTTGCCAGCCAGAGGACACAGATTCCTACTTGAACAATGGAGCAGGAAAAGACAATGGAATAAGCCAGTTCTTTGCCTACCCATTTCCTCATATTGGATCCTGGTTTGGTAGCCATGAATGCCAAAACCACCAATATGGTTTTGGCTAAGATGCTGGAGAGGGCCACAGAGAAGACAATGCCAAAAGCAGTTTGTCGGAGAAGGCAAGTCACCTTATTAGGTTTTCCAAGAAGCAACAAAGAAGAGAGGAAACACAAGAGGAGGGAGATAAGGAGACCATAGGTGAGGCTTCGGTTGTTGGCTTTGACTATGGCTGTATCACGATGCTTAATGAAGATGCCAAGCACCAAAATTGTGATCAGAGAGAATAAAAGTGCAGAGGAAGTTGAAACAATGGCCAAGGTTTCATCAAAGGCTAGGAAATTTGGAGTCTTGGGAATGCATAGATCCTGGCCACTGTTTGAATATTGATCTGCTGGGCAACTGACACATGTTTCCATGTCTGAAAACAAACAAACAATGTGTGACAATTTGAAGTAACCACAACTAATCTTAAGAATTTTCTCATCATTAGTCCATGTAGCATAGTGTTTTCTATCTGAAAATGTTTCTGAACTTCCAGCCCAAATGCGTTCCCTCTTGATGCATCAACAATAAATTTCATGTATGAAATCTGAATTTTTTACATGAAGGACATCTGTTTTTTATTGCCCTCCTTACTTTTTCTTAGAACCACATATATTGCACAGCAAAAGGAGAAATACATTACAGCTGAAATCTTTGAAGCCCAGAAAGGTGAGTTTGATTTAATTTTCACCCTCTCATGAAACAACCTAAGTCTTAGAGGAGAAAGCACCATTTCTATTCCTCCCTAACTTTACAGAAGTTGGAGGTGATATATATTGTCTACTATTTAAATATTTGTCTTCAAGCCATTTGAAATATAAGGTTACATTGAAGTTATCTATAAAAAATGAGATCAACACATCAATTTGATTCAAACCTGTCCTTCTCCAGTGGTTTAATAACCATGGAATTGCCAGTGAGCCCAGACCTTACTGAAATAAATTGCATTGTTTGTTATTGTCTTAAGAAGACATTGTCCACCTTTCTCATTTGAGATCATTCCTTCTGGACATGGATCACAATCATAGCAGCAAAACTTCTTCCCCTCCTTCTTTTTCTTCCCGTATCCAGAATGGCAGATGTCATTACATACAGAAGGGGGTGGCACCTATCCAAAGAGGTAGGAAGAGATAAATGTTTTAGGGGATTTATCTAATCTCCAAGATCAGGTGATTTAACAGTAAATAGAAGGACTAATAGTGTGAAATATATCATCCATATGTGCACAGGTGTCACATACGGTGTGGTAAAGAGCTGCTCCTCTAAGCATTATACAAACTCAACAAGACTTCAATATTCATACCTAGACCATCCACCCTTTCAGCTGCACCAGAATTCAGTCTAATCTCACCTCACAACCTAACTGCATTTTCTTCAAGGCTTTTATTATAGTGACTCAAGGAGATGGCAACTAAACGTACCCCATTACAGTGGTTCTGTTCCTACCTGCAGGGTCACTCTGAGAAACTAGTACTAGGGAACCACTCCATGGCTTTTGGGCTTTGGTGTCCCATTAGGACCCATTCTGTCTTTTATACTATTTATTTATTTTTATACTATTTAAACAACTATTTGACTTTTAGAAGACATCTGAAGGCAGCCCTGTTTAGGGAAGTTTTTAATGTTTGATGTTTTATCAATTTATTATTAACATTATTAACATTTTGTTGGGAGCCGCCCAGAGTGGCTTGGGAAACCCAGCCTGATGGGCGGGGTACTACTACCAATACTACTAATTTATCATATTTATGAAACTCTTCAGAATAATATTCTAGGATCTGGCACATGGTGTCATCTGTATGTTGATGAATTGTAGCTCCATCTCTCCATTCCATTGGATAGCGAGGAGGTGGTGAAGTTGCTGGACAGGTGTCTGGAGAAAAAATGGATTGTATGAGGGCTAACTCTTTATCAGATAGAAATGCTTTGGGTGGGTATTTCCTATGCCTGACCTGTTCTGGGAGTGGTTGCACTCTCTCTGAAGCCAGAAGTTCTTAAGTCTGGGAACACTCCTTGATTCTAACTCACTACTAGAGTCTTAAGAGGCTTCTGTGGCTAGAAGGGCTTGCACCCACCTTAGACCTATTCACCAGCTACAACCGCTCCTAGATGTACAGACCCTGAAATTAGCATCATAAAAACTCAATCAGATTATAATATTCCTTCTCAGCCCAAACAACGATATAGCTAGCTTAGTCTTCAGTCTAATACCACTAACTGGAGATTTGCATCAAGGAATCCACAAACAAGAATGTTAGCCAACGCTGGACTCTCTGAAAGCCATTCTTCCTTCTTAGTGTGAGATGTCTTTTGTGCCTCTTGATTTTTTTGGTATTTAGGCTCATTCTTTAATTTACTGTTAGATCTTACAGTAGTTCTTATAGGACAACATTTTCTCCTAGATGGTTTATAGGCATAAAATAAAAATAAAGGGAATTTCAGTCTGACATGCAGTATCTTATCATGTACACAGTCGAACAGGCAGGGCCTCAGAAGCTGAAGGTGCAAACATAGAGGAAAAGTCACTCTTTCAAACAGAGTATCTCTCTATCAAAGGAGTATTCATTTTAAGCCAATATTTTCAATAGTGAATATCAAAGTTATAATATGTTAAGTTCTTTTGTTACATCCCATATTTTGGATAACCACAGATTATGGAATTTCAGGGACTGTGCATTTATTTTCCATACCTTAGTGAAGCGTCTGTGCCATTTGATTCTATCTTCATTAATGGTGAGCTCTGTGCCTGGAGGGGCCTGAGGATCCAGCCTTCCCACTTTGACTCTGATGTATGATCTATTTGGGAAAGTGACCATGTTTGTAATATCAAAGCCAGCTGCTAACTCTCCATATTCATTTAATGTAATTTCATCGCCAGCACTGTTGTTGAATGAGATTCTCTGCAGGAATGAATGGAGCTAAGTGGAAGGGAAATCAAAAAGTCTATAAAGCATTCTAATAGTTTGATTAAGATTGTTGGATAGCATCCCTAGATGGAATCAAATCCTTTTCGTCTAGGAGTTAAACACTTCAGTTCACAATGGAGAGCAATATTTCAGTTGCACAATGGGGAGCAATATTGCACATACAGGAGGCGTGGGAAACCATGAATCATTCTTAATTCAACAGTAAAGAGCCTTCCATAAAGATATATGAAGGAGAGTTAAGCCTGTTTGCTTGGGATCAGCCTTTGTCAAGACCCAAGAAATGGAAGGAATTTGAGAAGTCAAGCAAGAGATGAGATGGGAGCTCATGTTCTCAAAACATAGAAACATAATATGAGAACGTCTGACTGGACCTTTCCTTAGTTTATAGAGTGGACTTGAGCATTGGTGTTAGGGACTGGCTGGATGCAGAGGATTGGTTAGAGGCACCAGGTGGGGACCCCCAAGGGACCCCCAGGGAAAGAAGGTTTAGAGCCAGGGGATTGGTGGTGGGATGACAAGGAGTGGTCAGTGGCAGAAGAGGGAGCAGAATTGGAGGAGGAGGTGTCAGAAACTGAACTGGCAATGGGGTTAAGGGAGCAGGAAGAGGCAGACAGCAATCCAGGCTTAAAGGCCGAAGAGGAGGATGGAGAGAAGTGTTGGCTATTTTCAGTATAGTAACGCTGCAGAGAGCTTGCTGGGGAGACCGTGTATTAAAAAGGGACCCAAAAATAACTTAAACGAGGTTTTAATTACAAAAACAAAAACTCCTTATACACTAAATACATCAACAACAAACCAGACCCAACCACCAACCCATCCCCCAGGGTAATGGGAGAGCTAGGTGCTGCTCCTTATATACTACACCCAATTGCTGACACAGCCTAATCAACACAACTCAGCAGCACCTGCTATGTTTCACAGCTGTAAAGCTGGGTCTCGTTATTTTGCTCTGGCCCTTGCTCTGGCCCCTTAAAGACATACACATCGGGTGGAACAATGATGAACCTTTACATTTGAAGAAACCATTGGAGATGGAGAGAAGGAGGGTCTAGGGTCCAGCGTGTTCTGAGGAGCAAGTGGTGGGGCCTGCACTGGCTTTAGGGCCCTGATACCACTGGCGGTGGGCAGACAGGGAAGGATGAGGAGGTGGGGAAGGGCCTTCCAGGATGTGCCCAAGCAGCGGCAGCTCCCTGATTGACTGCTCTTCTGTTTTCTCTTGGACAGGATGAGGATCCCCACAGAAACCAATGCCTGGGGTTGGGGTCGGGTCCTGGTTGTGATCCCTCAGAATTATGTGCCCAGGGCCATGCGTTCCTGGCCCCCAACCTTACACCACTGGGTAACTGGACAGGTAATAGAGACAGGGACAATTGCGGAGGGATTTGGAGAGAAAACAGAGGGGTTTGCAGTGTGAGGAGGTGGTTGTCACAGCTCCATTGACGCTTAGTTGGTGGTAAATTTTTGCTTTATTTCTTTACTGGTCATTAAATGCCAACTCACATAATAAAGCAATGCAGTGAATACAATGAGGTAGTAGGAAAATATACCTGCCAAGGTTCTGCATATTGAGGAGAGAGCCGTCCACCAGCATCTCTCCTTTTGCGGATGGTTCCAGCCAACTGCTTGGTAGTTAAGGCATGTGCCAAAGCATAAACAGCATTATAGATACTGTAGCTGTGGCCAGTCATGCTCATTTCAAAAAATGGTGCAGGGAGACTCTCCAGCATCTCCTCTCCAGTACACATGTTATCACTGAATGTTGAGTGAGTGGAGTTTGAAAGTGAACAACTGAATGCATCTTCCCAGAAATCTTGGATAAAACCATCTGTGTCTGTCCAATGAGGACGTATACTCCGAAGAAAGTCTTTAAAGCTGTGAATCTCCTTGAAGTGAATTGCAAAGGATAGAGCACCATGGAAATTTCTTATATTAACAAATTTTTGAAGGCTATATAATATGAAATCAATTTGGGTAGTTATAATCCATACTGTTCCTTCACGTGACTTCTTTTGAGGAAATAGTAACTGAGAAAACTCCATTGCGCTTAAAGCAACTGACAACCATATAATAAATCTACTTTCTCCATATACAAGAACGACATTGGCGCTGCTGGTTGTGAAACTTGGTAACAAAATCTTTATGTCCATCATTTCTATTAAGTTACTGTTATAATTCATATTGAATTTAAGTCTTTCTGTGAATGCTGAACAGATTCCTTTCTTGAAAAGCATTGGCTCAATTGTCTGTAAGAAACGTTCCCCAGCTTCATTAGCTGGAGTGATGAGCCCAACCCATTTCCATCTGAAATGCAGAAGTAACTGGATAATTCCCTGATACTGAAGGTCTTCATTGGGGACCATGCGATAAAAGGAAGGGAACTTGGTTCCATAATTTATGGCTGGTTCAAACGAACCATATGAAATCTGGAAAAGCAAAAGCCAAATGTTTCCAAGTGGAAAGAAGAGATCAGGATATCCCAAAATATTTGTATATGAACACACACACACACACACACACACACACACACACACACACACTGAATATATATCCTAAATGTACCAAATTACATAGAAAAACAGAGGTACCGTATTTTTCGCTCGATAACATGCACCCGACCATAACACGAATGTAGTTTTTAGAGGAGGAAAACAAGAAAAAAAATATTCTAAACGAAACAGTGGATGTATGATTTTTGTGGTTCATGCTGTGGCCACAGACATGTGATCTGACGGCGAGTTTGGGGTAGCCCAATGCAAAAATCCTGAGGATCCATGTGGATCCATGTTTGTACCCACATTTTTGCACCATTGCGGCCCCAGGCTACAGTGGGTGCATGATTTTTTGGGTGCAAACTGTAGCCATGGACATGCTATGTGATCTGATGGTGAATTTGGGGTGACCCAGTGCAAAAATCCTGAGGATCCATGTGGATCTGTGCTTTGTAACCACGTTTTAAGTGGGGAGGGAAGGAAAAGCACTCAAGGGACAAGGAACACGCGTGGAGTGTGTGGAGTGTGTGGAGTGTGTGTGCTAATAATGCAGAAGAGGGGTATAAGGGGAGAAGGCTCCTCTCCTCTCCCGCTTTGCTCCTTTAAAGCAAGCAGGCTCTGCTTCTCTCCCTCCTCCCTGGCTCATCCCCCGGCTTAGCGAGCTGAAAAACTTTGCTGCAATTTAGCGAGCTGAGTGGGGAGGAGGGACAGAGAGCCTGCTTGCTTTAAAGGAGCCAACCGGACAGGAGCCGCTTACACTCATGTAAGCGGCTCCTCTCCTCGCCCGCTTTGCTCCTTTAAAGAAGCAGGCACTCTGTCCCTCTCTCCTCTTCATTCAGCGGTTCTTCTCCCGCTGGAAACCACGGAGGAGGGAAGCATTCGCTCCGTAACACGAACAGACATTTCCCCTTACTTTCTAGGAGGAAAAAAATGTGTGTTATGGAGTGAAAACTATGGTAATTTTGCTCATGGTTTCTGTAGATATTTATTGTTATTATTATGGCACCATCCCAGCTTTATACTTGTATACACTGATTGTCTCCAAGTAGAGAGGAGCATTTATCATCGCTCATGTTAATATAGTAAATGGAAGACTCAACAAAAGTCCAAAGTGAAGGTGGTTCATGTACTTTTGCTCTGTAACCTTTATAGCGTTTGAAGAGAGAGGTTGATTCTCTGTCCTCTAAGAACTCTCTCAGGAAGATTTCCTGGGAAATCCTGAAGAGCTCCAAAAGATTATATATGTTATTGTTTTCTGAGTACAATAAACCACATCATAAAAAATATCAGCAAAATGCAAAATAATGTACTAGCACTAGTCAAAACAACTAAAGTGAAATACAACAATGAAGCAGAATAGCACAATGCTGACACCACTATATAAATGACGCTCTGAAATGACAGATGACAAATGCCAGAACAATAGGAAGGAAACAGTGTTTTCAATTAGCCTCTGAAAGTGAACAATGTTGATTAACATCATCCTTTGGGAAAGGAATATCTTGATTCTTAAGGGGAGGAACATTTTTAGTTAATGTCTTCTGAGTAATTTTTGCTTATGAATGTATGTCAACGTCATATACTGAGTAGCTCGCAGGAAGCCAGTGCAGTGCTTTCAAGATTGATGTATATTAACCAGTCTAGGTGCCTCCTTTACAAACCTGGCAGCTATATATACAGAAATCTCCTGTTTTATCTATTAAACACAAATAGCCTTTCTTATAAACATTGTTGGATATGCATATTATACCCATTTTACTTTGTTCATTTCCCCACTCCATATTTAGGAATCATTAGTTTCCTACTGCAAGGACAGCATGACATCTCTGTTTTTCAAAATCCATATTCTACCTGTGGAATCTTGAAAAGACCTAAGACGTTTGCCATGCACCAGGAGGTATCAGAGCTGAGTCCCCCAATGACTCCTACAACATTTTTCTGGATGCCACACCTGTAGTTGGGAACAAAGTGATGTGATTTAAAGATCAGGTCCAGAGTGTTTCGGTAGGTCATCTTTGAATCATAATAGCTATCATAGATGTGGAAGCCGAGCGAGACATTGGGCAACATCCTGGGATTCTCGTTGATCTCATCAACAGCAAACACCAAGGCCAGGATCTGCTGGTAGAACTTTGTCAACACCCTGCAAATGAAGTGAGGTTTTGTTTGATGGGAAAATTAAACAGTGCACAGAATCTAGATGGGAGAGACTCACCTGCCTCCCTATAAAGAGAGGATGAAGCCAGCAAAGTTTATTTACTTATTTGGGCAATCTAGGAATACTGTGTAATTATAAAAGCTGTTGCACATTTCTTCATATCTTCAGCAACCCATTTTTTTTGCCACCTTGAAAATTTGGGGATCATCAAAAAAGTTGATTACCATACTTCTTGGCTATATGCTTTTCCTATTATTATGCCATCTCTTTTCTCTTTCTCCTACTCTCTTTTCTGTCTTTACATATTTGGTGTTTTTAAAAAGCTTATTGTTCATTTACAATATGCACATAGCCTATATGCACAGAGATTTCTAATAAAATCTCTCCACACGTTTAAAAAATAAAGTTCTAAAACTAACCCCCCAATCAATCAAAGTTATTTTAAGATACAGCATATATGGAATAATTAAAATAATATTAATTAACGGTTACTTACATTGGGGCGTCAAAGAAGTCCTGGGAAGGGTGTTTCTTGAAGGAAACCTTGTGGACTATGTAATAAATATGAGATGCCATTGCACCAATGACCAGGTCACCTGGCTCATGCCACTCGTGTGGAACATGAACAGGGTGATTTGTTGTGCATTTAGCACTTTGTACTTAGGACACTATATTGGGGAGCGGCAGAAGCAGCAGGAGCAACATCCTGATGGCAAATTCCCTTGTGTGCATGGACTCCCCTGCTTCTCTCGACAGTCTTATTCCTCTCCTCCACCTGATCTGAATTAGACAAATTGGGTGGCAGCTGACTCTGTCAATTTGGCACTTTAAAGGACATGTATCCACCTTATTGTTAGCTTGAACACTGTCACAACAGAATGCCTTGGATGCCAAATAAGATGCAGTGGTTTGATATGAAAGAGGGAAACTGATAACTGATAAGTAACAGAGCCCTGCCTAGTTGTCTATGGAGCACAGAGGAGCTTATAATCATTTCAGGCTAGCTTGTTGATTCTTTTTTTACACTGTGGCATTTGGCGGTTCAGTCAGGTAGATTGATTATTGTAATTTTAGTAATGATAGTGGAGAGAATCACTTGTGCAGTGTTTTTCGATTCTATGGCACATCAGCAGTAGGGAAACCGCCAAAATATTACCATTTTTATTGATTTAAAAATATTGTTCCAATAGCGACCTCATTATAACAATACCAATTTTATTTAATTAATACAATTATGAATGCCAATTATTCAAATGTCAAATTATATGATTTAATTAAACTGGCCCCCTTGCATGCTAGATTTGATGGCTTCATTCTTCTTCATTATTTCTGTGTTTCACTATGTTAATAATTTCCATTGCATTCCATGCACATATAATAATCTCTTAGATAACAGCTACAGTCTTGTGATTTCTGTTTGTGTTGGTATATGCGTTCTACAATTCCTCCCATGATATTTTCCTGTCCATATATGGTGCTGTATCTTTCATTCCTGTTGATGGTTCCCATCATGCCCTGGGAGAAAAAAATCACTGCATCGCTTTGTCCTGTGATTCGGCTTCCAGTAAAAAAGCAGTGTTCACCATTTTTTTCCAGCCTAGGAGGAATGGTCTGAATCCAGACACAGATGTTGAACCCGAACCCAAAAGCATCTATTACTGCAGTTGGTGGACAGGAAACTGGATCTGCCAATGTAATTATATTTGTAACGTCACAAAATCATAGGCAAGCAATGAACCTACAAGGTCAGCAGGATGGCTAGAGTTGAGCTGGCCCCATCCTTTCCCTGCTTCCTAATTTGTTAGTACTGGATTATCCATCACTCTCCCACCTATGTAACACTGATCAGACATGGTTTGCCATCACATTAACTGAATGGTGGCAGAAATTCGGGATAGCATCCTTGCCTTATCAAGACGTGGGGACACTGAATTATAGCATCAGTAGAATAGAAGTTATTAATAATGCAGTTGTTTTAAAAGGGATTATTATTTTGACCGGAATATAATAGAAATTAATAAGGTTTTGGAATGCAGAAATAAAGGAAATCATCTAGCATGTGGGGGGGGGGCACCTAAATTATATGAATCGGTATGTGAGTGATTAGTATTAGTATTATAATTTGATATTGTTTTAATGAGGCTATTATTGGATGGTAATTTAAAATTAATAAAAATTATCTGAAGCCACCACTCTTTCAAACAGGTTAGAAGTATAATTCAGGGGAGAAAAGGCTTGTCCTATTATTGTCCTATTATTGTTAGTAATATCCAGTGTGTTTTCCTCCAGATATTGTTGCATATCTCTGCTCCTTTTCTTTCTTAAAACTACTTTAAAAAAACAAGGGAAATGGCTGTTTTAAACTTCTCCTTCTTCTATTCCTCAGCTGCCTTGTGTGGGAGAGATAATGTAGAGCCCTTAACTATTTCACAATGTTTTTTGTTTATGGTACCCTGTGTTGTCTTCAAGATGAATTTGCAGGTTACACGAAGTAATTGATAAGAGACTTTTTATTAACAATCATTCATACAGTACATGTACAACACTGAACCACTGAAATTAACCATTTCTAAATGAAAAGGCTGAGAGTTTTGCTATTAAGATTCCATTTGCTTTAAATATACAGTAATACATGACAGGGGTGTATGAAGTGTTAGGGAGGGGTAGTAACTCTAGCGGGGAACAAGTCGTGCTCCTTCTAGGGTAGTTTGACTACCTCACATCCCCACCCTGCACTCAGTTCTCACCTGTGGCTCCTAGACGTTGTCAGCATGCAACAGCAGCCACATCCCACAAAACAGATTCAACTGGCTCCCTAAACCAGGTGAGGGCAGCCAATGGGCCTCAAATACTCAGTGAGTTATGGAATTTGTCTGCATGCAAAGACAGGATATAGCAGATGAGAGCAAAAGTGGGCTCAATGCTTAAAAAGGTGGCTACTGTAGGTGCTGTAGAGGGAAATGAGGGGCAGATGGGTTTCGTAAACCTAAGAAGGGAGCCCACCTAGGAGAAGGAAACTTTGAACCTAAACCTCCACTGCTTTACAGCATTACTCATTTGTGAAAAAGGCTTTGGGAGTAGAACCTGAGGAAAAATCTGTACCCATTGCCTCTAGGACATCTTTGGCAGACAAAAAACAGAGCCCTTTGAGCAGAAATGTGGGACACCCATGGGAATGCAGGAGAAGAAAAAGGTAAGGAGCAAACTCTGCACATATCCGGAGTAGGGACTCATAAAGTGATACCCGCCAGCAAGTCCATGTATTCTAAGACCCAACAGAACCACAAATTCCAATGTCATTTATACCTTTCTTTGTGTTAGCTGCTCTCTGTTGTTCAGGTCAGGCCTCAACACAATAATGTAGCATTTAGGGGTGAAAATGCAAGCCAGTAACCCAGCACCGGAAGCAAAGATGGAGAAGATCTCCACAGCCACCATGTATTTTCCTCTGGTGCTCAGGTAGGTTGGAATGAAGGAGAGCCAAACACTGCAGAAGACGAGCATGCTGAAGGTGATGAACTTGGCTTCGTTGAAAGTGTCAGGCAACTTCCTGGCTAAGAAGGCCACCGTGAAGCTGATAGTGGCCAGGAAGCCCATGTAGCCCAAAACACAATAGAACATGGAGACTGACCCTTCATTACAAAGAAATATGATTTCTTCAGGCATTGAGTGCATGTCCACATCTGGGAATGGGGGAGAGGTTGCCAGCCAGAGGACACAGATCCCTACTTGAACAATGGAGCAGGAAAAGACAATGGAATAAGCCAGTTCTTTGCCTACCCATTTCCTCATATTGGAGCCTGGTTTGGTAGCCATGAATGCCAAAACCACCAGTATGGTTTTGGCTAAGATGCTGGAGAGGGCCACAGAGAAGACAATGCCAAAAGCAGTTTGTCGGAGAAGGCAGGTCACCATATTAGGTTTTCCGATAAACAGCAAAGAAGAGAGGAAACACAAGAGGAGGGAGATAAGGAGACCGTAGGTGAGGCTTCGGTTGTTGGCTTTGACTATGGCTGTATTGCGATGCTTAATGAAGATGCTGAGCACCAGAATTGTGATCAGAGAGAATAGAAGCACAGAGGAAGTTGAAACAATGGCTAAGGTTTCATCGAAGACTAGGAAGTTTGGAATCTTAGGAATGCAAAGATCCTGGCCGCTGTTTGGATACTGATCTGCTGGGCAACTGACACATGTTTCCATGTCTGAAAATACACAAACAATGTATATTGTTTGAAGTAACAAATTGATGTTACTTCAATTTGAAGTAACCAAAAGTATTCTTAAGAATTTCACATCACTAGCCCTTTTAACATAGTGTTTTCTACGTCAGAATGTATGAGAGCTTCAAGTCCAAATAACAATAACAATAGCAATAATAATAAATTTGTATTTATATCCCTCCCTCCCCAGCCGAAGCCGGGCTCAGGGCGGCTAACAACACTAAAATAATACAACATTCTAAAATCATTTCATTATAAAATTAATTCAAATCAAATTAATGGGAACCATTGGGTTAGAGTTCTCTGAAGATTGCCAAAGGAGGGAGTAAGGTTGTGTCCTGGCCAAAGGCCTGGTGGAACAGCTCTGTCTTGCAGGCCCTGCAGAAAGATGTCAAGTCCCGCAGGACCCTAGTCTCTTGTGACAGAGCGTTCCACCAGATAGGAGCCACAGCTGAAAAAGCCCTGGCTCTGGTTGAGGCCAGTCTAACCTCTATGTGGCCTGGGACCGCCAAGATGTTTTTATTTGAAGACCATAAGTTCCTCTGTGGGAAATACCAGGAGAGGCTGTCCGTAGGCATGAGGGTCCTAGGCCATATAGGGCTTTAAAGGTTAAAACCAGCACCTTAAACCTGATCCTGTACTCCACTGGGAGCCAGTGCAGCTGGTATAGCACTGGGTGAATGTGATCTCGCAGCGAGGACCCCGTAAGGAGTCTCGCTGCAGCATTCTGCACCCGCTGGAGTTTCTGGCTCAGTGTCAAGGACAGCCCCATGTAGAGCGAGTTACAATAATCCAGTCTGGAGGTGACCATCGTGTGAATCACAGTGGCTAGGTCAGGGTGAGAGAGGTAAGGAGCCAACTGCTTAGCTTGGCGGAGATGAAAAAATGCCGCCTTTGTTATAGCTGCAATCTGCGCCTCCATGGAAAGGGAGGTGTCGAAGATTACACCCAAACTCTTAACGGACAGTGCTGGCACTAATTGCGCCCCCGCAAGAGATGGGAGTTGCCCCCCCAATCCCATATCGTCCCGACCCAGCCACAGGACCTCTATCTTTGAAGGATGTAACTTCAACTGGTTCCCACGTAACCATCCAGCCACAGCTTCCAAACATCTGATCAGTGTGTCTGAGGCCGAGTCAGGATGGCCATCCATCAACATATAGAGTTGGGTGTCATCAGCATACTGATGGCAGCCCAACCCAAAATTCCGGACAAGCTAGGCGAGGGGGCGCATAAAGATGTTGAAAAGCATCGGGGAGAGTATCGCACCCTGAGGCACTCCACACACCAAGGAGTGGCTCCGCACACCAAGGAGTGGTTCCCCCCCAAGCGCCACCCTCTGTCCCCAACCAGAGAGAAACGAGCGCAGCCATTGAAGGACTTTGCCCTGGATCCCCACGTCGGCAAGGCATTCGTGATCGACCATGTCAAAGGCTGCTGACAGGTCTAGAAGAATCAGCAGCCCTGACCCGCCTCGATCCAGCTGCCTGCGGAGATCATCTGTTAGGGTGACCAGAGCCGCCTTGGTCCCATGACCAGCATGGAAGCCGGATTGGAATGGATCCAGAGCTGATGTTTCATCCAGAAACCCACCAAGCTGTTCAGCAACCGCTCTCTCAATCACCTTACCCAGGAACAGAAGATTTGAAACCGGGTGGTAATTGGATAGATCTAAAGGATCTAATGATGTTTTCTTTAAGAGCGGGCGCACCCCTAGGAATGTCCCGGTGCCAAGGGACAAATTGATGATATCCTCTAGGGGGGCCCATACCTCGTCTGGACAAGCTCTAATCAGCCAGGACGGGCACGGGTCAAGAGGACAGGTGGTGGGCTTTCCAGCTTGGAGGACCCCCACATCGGCTGGGGATATCCAGTCAAAGTGGTCCAATACTGGACCTGAGGACAGTCGAGGGGCCTCCAGTTCCATTTTGTATCCAAATTGGCAGGGAGGTCACGGCGGAGCAACAGGACCATCTCCGCAAAAAAGCTCACAAATGCCTCACAGCTGTGTGTCAAATTGTTATTTAAATTTGGCTGTCCCTCCAGGGATGTTAAAGACCTAATTATACTGAATAATTGCGCTGGGCGAGAGCTAGCAGATGCAATGGAGGGCGAGAAGTAAGGCTTCTTAGCGGCCTTTACTGCCATCTTGTAGGTTTTCATAAAAACCCTATAAGATGTTCTTGAGGCTCCATCACGGGCACCCCGCCATACTCGCTCTAGCCGCCTGGTTTCTCCATTTCCAGGGAGCCCGGTTTCTCTGGGGTTGAAGAGGGCGCTTAGGTGTGATCTCATCGATGGCTGCCAGGAGCTGGATATTCCAGCCCTCAACAAGCTCAGTCAATGAGTCGCCAGGGGGAGCAATGTCCTGCAAGGCTTGACGGAATCTATCAGGGTCCATCAGCCTCTGTGGGTGAGCCCAAATCGGCTCACCACCTAAGCAGGGTGGGGGTGGAATGTCAATCCTGGCTTTCAGAGCGTAGTGATCAGACCATGGCACCTTCATTGAAGGAGACATGATCACACCTATACCGACACCAAAGATAAAATCCAGCATGTGGCCTGCTTGATGTGTGGGACCCGAAACAAACTGGGAGAGCCCTAGTGTTGCCATGGAAGACGCCAGGTCCAGAGCCTGTGAGGAGGGAGTGGCATCAGCATGGATGTTGAAGTCCCCCAATACCAATAGGTTAGGGAACTCCAAGGCCCAGCTGACCACCGCCTCCAGTAGGCCTGACAGGGTGGCTGCTGGTGCGCTAGGTGGCCAGTACACCAGCCAGACAGCCAAGCTCTCCTCGGAGAGGCCAACACATTCAATGCTGGGGATTGATGGTGATGGTAGAGCCCTGAAAGAACAATCTTCCCGGATGAATAATGCAACCCCTCCCCCCCAGCCCACAGTCCGCTTCTCCCCCCCCCGCCAGCCTTCTAACCAAGTCGGGGGACAGCGGGAAAGGTGCGCTGCGCCTCCCGCTGTCCCCCGAGTTTGCGGGGCTGGCGACGGGGCTGTCCGAAGCCTGGAGAGCAAGAGGGGTCGGTACGCACCGACCCCTCTCGCTCTCCAGGCTTCAGCGAAAGCCTGCATTCGCCCCATAGGACGCCCACACATTTCCCCTTCATTTTTGGAGGGGAAAAAGTGCGTCCTATCGGGCGAAAAATTCGGTATATTCTTTGTCAGCCTACTATTATAATATTAGACAATCCAATTAATTAAATCAAAAATAAACCCCAAAACATTCCACAGCTAAACAGAACTACCATATAACGTACATAAAGGAAGAAAAAAACCTAATCAGCAGGAGAACAACAATCAAACATCTAAGAGTAAGCAAGCAAAAGCTTAAATATTATCGTGAAACAATGGACTAAAACGAATGGCAAAGGAAGGGGGGAGGGGGGAAAGGGAAAAGAAAAGGTTCTTGTAGCAGACTAAGTTCTTGTAGCATGCTTTTGTACTAGGTGTATCTAAAATAAAACGTGTATCAATTCTGGAATTTTCTACATGGGTGACATCTTTTTTTTTTTACTGTCTCCCTGCTTTTTCTTAGAGCCACATAAACAGTACAACAAAATGAGAAATGCATTACAGTTGAAATCTTTGGATCTCAGAAAAGCGAGTTTGATAAGAGTTTCCCCCTATTGTCAAACAACCTAATTCTTACAGGAGAAAACACCACTTTTAGTCCACCCTAATTTCGTTGAAGTTGGAGGTAAAATATATTAGCTTCCACTTAAAAAAGAAATTTTCAAGATGTTTTAAAGATTAAAATATATTGATGTTATCTATAAACAATGAGAAGAACACATCTGTTAATTTAAGCCTTCTCTCCTGCAACAATTTAATGTCAATAAAATTGCCAGGAGCCCAGAGGTTCAGCAGTATCTTAAGATGTCATCTCTAACCTTTCTCATTTGAAATCATTCCTTCTGGACATGGATCACAATCATAGCAGCAAAACTTCTCCCCCTCCTTCTTTTTCTTCCCGTAACCAGGATGGCAGTTGGCATTACATAGAGAAAGCGGTGGCACCTATGCAAAGAGATAGGAAGAGTTTAATATTATGATATTGTTTTGAGGAATTTATCAAATATCCAATATCAGGTGATTTAATAGTAAATAGGAGGACTAATGGTGCGAAGAAGAAGAAGAAGAAGAAGAAGAAGAAGAAGAAGAGGAGGAGGAGGAGGAGGAGTTTGGATTTGATATCCCGCAAGTAGAAGGAGTCTCAAAGTGGCTAAAAATCTCCTTTCCTTTCCTCCCCCACAACAAACACTCAGTGAGGAGAGTGGGGCTGAGAGACTTCAAAGAAGTGTGACTGGCCCAAGGTCACCCAGCAGCTGCATGTGGAGGAGCAGAGACGTGAACCTGGTTCACCAGATTACAAGTCTACCACTCTTAAGCACTACACCACACTGGCGAAATGATCCATATGTACGTTGTTGTGACGTGGGGTTTGTGATTTCAGCTCTCTTGACATAATATGCTGGAGACAGTTCTCTAGTAACACTTCTTTATTAAAGCAAACAAGACTGAAGACTGAGGAGGGGAAAGCTACATTTATAGGGACAGGGGACTAGCTAGAAAGGATACATATTGGAGGGAACAATATCAGGCAATCACAGTCCTGCCTTTTGGAGGAAACCAATAAGACAGAGGATCCAAATACAGCAGCTTAAATGAACCAATAGTAGCTGTACCCTCTGAAACCAAAAGGCAGTTACTTTACCCTAATGCAAATACAGACAATACTAATACAGATATAAAATCCTTTGACTCAATACACAACATACAGAAGTGGCACATATAGTGGGGTAAAAAGCGACTTCCGGTCGGTGCCAGCGCTTAATGGCGGTCCTAGCTCCGAGCTCCGGAGAAGGACTGCTTCGCAAGTTCGGGTCTTACCCGCTACGGCAAGCGGGGGACCCCTAAAATCCCAGGCGCTGAAGCCTGAGAACAAGGAGACTCGGTGGGCACCTTTGCGCCCCCCGGTACCGTGAAAGAGCCTTTTTAAAGGCTACGGATCGACATCGGGAGAGAGCGCGGTGCTGAGAGTCGCTACCCAGCCTGCAAAGTGAAGCCGCGTCGCCATAAGCGGAGAGCGCCGATTCCTTCCTGAAAAGAAAATTTGGACTGAATTCCCGTGAGTAAGAGCTGAAAAATAATCGGGACCCTTTAAATTTTAAAAATTGGACTAAAAACGGGGGAGATCTAAACAAAGGAAGTCTGCCTCCCCCCGACTGCAAGTGAAAGCAACGGAGCTCTAAACTTGCATCCGTTTAAACCCGTTCTTTAATCAGTTAAACCGGACATTTGGACCTTTGATCTCCCCTCTAGCTAGCAGGGCAGAGGGGAGGTGAATTGGATTAATAACTGCATGATCTATTGGAAGTAAAAAACCTCTGCCATCTCACCCATCTGAAAGCATGAAACGGTCTGCCTTTTTAGCACACTGAACTGACTTTTCCCTGTGAAGTGATACTCTGATACAAAGTTTCCACAGTGCCTAGCTACTGTATAATACAAGAAGAAACAGTATAAACTGGACAACTGTGGCAGTTTAAAGCTACAAGTTTTTCAGCAATACTGACTTTGACTGTGTGAATCTCTTGTTTTATATCCTGGATAATCTCCTCTGTTTTTGTATTTGGAATTTTGTTCTATGGCCATTTTGATTTGCTCCCTCTAGAGGACAAAGTAAAGTCCGGCACAGCCTGATAGTGGAATTTTCCAAGGGAGAATAAATCCCGTGGGAATTGACCTTGACATGAGTGGCTCACAAGAAGAGATAGTCACAAGAGCCAAGACCAAGCAACATCAACAACAACAGCTGCAGCAGCAACAGGTAAAGAAAAGAGGCTCAATTTCAGGCGCAACAGCCGTATCAGCAGGAACAACAGGACAAGACAAAGGAGCAGCCGTCTCTATGGAAGCTGTGACAGATGCTCTGCTCAAGATAAACCAAACTCTGGAGTCTTTGACAAAACAGACTTCAGAGAACACACTAAAATTAACAGAAATTTCAGCAAGATTAAACCAGAATACAGAATCTATAAATAAATTGGTCGAGGAAAACGCCACTACGCGCCAGATTGCGGAAGACGCCAAAGCCACGGCGGGAGAGACACAGGAGAAATTAGAGCCGATTGCCAAGAAGGTTTATGAGCATGATGCAACTTTGGCCTTGTGGGAGTTACAGAGGAAAGAGAGAAACTTAAAATTAAGACTGATCCCGGAGAATGAAAGAGACAACCTTGTGGAATATCTGACACGGGAGTTTGCGGATTGCTGGGACCTTGAGGAGGACGAATTCAAAATCACGACTGCCTTTAGATTGGGTAAAAAGCAAGACAGAAAGACCCCGAGAGACTGCTTGATTACACTCAGATCTAAGGAGGAAAGAGATAAAATATTAAGACTACACTTTGAAAAGGCCTTGCAAATTGGAAATTCAGCTGCACAGATCTTCAAAGACATCCCAAAATACATTTTGGATTTAAGAAATTTCTACAAGGACTTAGTTCTTTTGTTAAAGAAAAATTCCATCCGCTTCAGGTGGGAATTCCCACAAGGACTGTCATTCGACTACAAGTTAAAGAAGGTGAAAATAAAGTCAATTCAAGATAAAGATAAATTTTTGGCAAGATACCAGGAGGACCTACAGAAGGGGACTGTGGATGTACTTGCAGAACAGAGGAGAGCACTGGATATTCTGAATCTCTCGATTGGACAAAATCCACCACCATCAGAAGAAGAGCAACAACTTGGAGCTGTTGGAGGTGCCCTAGGAAAATAGCAAGATGGCTCTGCAATTCCTTAGTTGGAATTGTAATGGGCTCAATGGGCCTTTGAAGAGAAGACAAGTATTTCATATATTGAATAGAGAACAATTGGACTTGATATGTCTACAAGAAACTCATATAACCAGAGCCCATAGGAGACTACTTATAAATAAAAGGCTAGGACAAGAATTTATCTCATCAGACAAAGTTAAGAAGAGAGGAGTTGTAATATATGTGAAGGAAAAATGGGCTCCAAAAATGATATTCAAGGACGAACAAGGGAGATATCTGGCAGTGGAGATACAAATACAAGGAGAAAAATTTCTAGTGGTTGGAATTTACGCACCAAATGAAGGCAAATCTGACTTCTTTAAGAGACTCCATGAAACCCTCAATGACTATTTGGATTACAATATGATCATCATGGGAGACATGAACGGAGTGGTCTCCACCAACATGGACAAGGCACAAAGACTAACAGTTAGTAAGGAAGGGAGACTCCCTAAGACTTTTTTTGAAATGACAGAGAATATGGACTTGATAGACATATGGAGAACAAGGAACCCTCTGGAGAGAGAGGGAACCTTCTTCTCCCAAGCAATGATGACCTGGACCAGAATCGACCAAATTTGGGTTACTAGTGGAATGGCTCCAAAGATTAAGAAAGTGGAAATCTGCCCAAAAACTTGCTCCGACCATAACGCCGTGAAGATGGAGATGAAACTTACAATAACTGGTCAATTTAGATGGAGAATGAATGACAGCCTCTTTCAAGATAAGGAGATTCTCACGAAGGCCCAAAAGACTCTAAAAGACTATTTTGAAATAAATTTGAGGACCGACGTGGAGAAAAGAGTGATCTGGGATGCAAGTAAAGCGGTTATGAGAGGATTTTTGATTCAACAAAATTCAATAAAGAGGAAAAAACAAAATGAGAAAAAAGAGAAGATTTTGGAAATGATAAAGGAAGGAGAGAGAAAATTAAGAACAAAACCAAAATCTCAGGACATTTTAAGAGAGATTAAGCTATATCAAACACAATATATGGAACTGATGAACCAAGAGATTGAATGGAAGATAAAGCAAATGAAGCAAAAGACCTTTGATTCAGCAAATAAATGTGGCAAACTTTTGGCGTGGCAATTGAAGAAAAGGCAGAAATTAAATACAGTTACAAGCCTAGAGGTGGATGGAAAGAATATATCTAAACCTAATGAAATTAGAAATTGCTTTTTAAGTTATTTCAAAAAACTCTACACTCAAGGCCCGCAAAATGAAGAAGATATAGACAAATTCCTTGGAAAATATGGATTACAAAACATCTCTCATCAAAGTAAGATGGACTTGAACCAGAGAATCTCAGAACAAGAGATAGAGGCCGCCATTCAGAATATGCAACTGGGCAAATCTCCGGGACCAGATGGACTGACTTCCAGATACTACAAATCGTTGAAGGAATGGTTGACTCAACCACTAAGAGAAGTTTGCAATGAGATCCTTGAGGGAAAAAGGGCGCCTGAATCGTGGAAAGAGGCATATATTTCACTCATACCAAAGTCAGAGACTGAAAAGACCCAACTTAAGAACTACCGCCCAATATCACTCCTTAATGTGGATTACAAAATTTTTGCAGACATTTTGGCAAAAAGATTTAAAAGAGTTTTGATGGAGAAGATTCATAAGGACCAAGCAGGTTTTCTCCCTAAAAGACACCTGGCAGACAATGTAAGGAATGTAATAGACATTCTGGAAAAGCTAGAGGTGAATATAAACACTAAAGCAGTATTGATTTTTGTGGATGCGGAGAAAGCCTTTGACAATATTTCTTGGAGCTTTATGAGGAAGAATCTTCATGGGATGGGGGTAGGCCAGGGTTTTGAGAATGGTATGGCTGCAATATATTCTGAACAAAAAGCTAAACTGATTGTAAACAATGTTGTGACTGAGGAACTTAAGATAGAAAAAGGAACACGACAGGGGTGCCCGATTTCCCCATTACTTTTTATTTCAGTTCTGGAGGTGTTGCTGAATATGATAAGAAATGACCAGCAGGTCAAAGGTGTGCAGGTCGGAGCTAAACATTATAAGTTAAGAGCGTTTGCAGATGACCTAGTATTGACTTTGCAAGAGCCAAACACTAGTACGAAAAAGGTTTTAGAAATAATACAACAGTTTGGCCAGGTAGCTGGATTTAAGTTGAACAAGCAAAAAACTAAAGTCTTAGGGAAAAACTTAACAGATATGGAAAAGGAGAAATTTCAAGAGGAAACAGGTTTGACTGTGGTAAAGAAGGTGAAATACCTGGGGGTTTACTTAACATCTAAGAATGTGAATTTGTATAAGGACAACTATGAAAAATGTTGGTCAGAAATTAAAAAAGATCTAGAAATATGGTCAAATTTGAAATTGTCAATGCTAGGCCGAATTGCAGTAATTAAAATGAATGTATTGCCTAGAATGCTATTTCTGTTTCAGACCTTGCAGATTCTTGACAAGATGGAATGTTTTAAGAGGTGGCACAAAGACATTTCGAAATTTGTCTGGCAGGGCAAAAAGCCCCGAATTAAATTTAAGATATTGACAGATGCTAAAGAAAGAGGGGGGTTTGCCCTGCCGGACCTAAAATTGTACTATGAGGCAGCAGCTTTTTGCTGGCTGAAAGAATGGATGCTCCTCGAGAACACAGACATCTTGGATCTGGAAGGTTTTAATAATACCTTTGGTTGGCATGCATATCTTTGGTATGACAAAGTTAACAGTGTCTTTAAAAATCATATTGTGAGAAAAGCATTGTTTAACGTTTGGGTAAGATATAAAGACCTATTGGAAAATAAAACCCCTAGATGGGTCTCACCAGTGGAGGCTAAAGCAGTGAAGAAACTCAATATGGAGGTCGGATGGCCGAAGTATTGGGAAATTTTAGAACAGGATGGAGATAAGTTCAAACTACAAAGTCAGGAGAAACTGAAGCACAAAGTAGAAAATTGGTTTCAATATCGTCAAATAATGGAATTTTTTAAACAGGATAGGAAAGTTGGTTTCCAGGTGGAAAAATCAAAATTAGAAACTGAACTGTTAGAACCCAATACTAAGAATTTATCTAGAATGTACAACTTGCTGTTGAAATGGAACACACAGGATGAAACAGTTAAATCGGCTATGATTAAGTGGGCTCAGGATGTTGGACATAACATTATGTCAGCTGACTGGGAATGGTTATGGAACACCGGTATTAAATTTACGGCATGTAATGCCCTAAAGGAAAACATTATGAAAATGGTATACAGGTGGTACATGACCCCAGTCAAGCTGGCAAAAATCTATCATTTGCCTGATAATAAATGTTGGAAGTGTAAAGAGACTGAAGGTACCTTTTATCACCTTTGGTGGACATGCCCGAAGATTAAGGCCTTCTGGGAAATGATCTATAATGAAATGAAAAAGGTACTTAAATGTACCTTCTCTAAAAAGCCAGAGGCCTTTCTCTTGGGCATTGCCGGCCAACTGGTGACAAAGAAAGATAGAGCTTTTTTCATGTATGCCACAACAGCGGCAAGAATACTCATCGCAAAGTATTGGAAGACACAAGATTTACCCACACTGGAAGAATGGCAGATGAAAGTGATGGACTTTATGACATTGGCCGAAATGACAGGCAGAATCCGTGACCAACGAAAGGAGATGGTGGAAGAAGACTGGAGAAAATTTAAAAGTTACCTTAAGGACCACTATAAACTTAATGAATGTTAAAAATGTTCTGGTTCTCAGAAACAAAGGGGTACAGGGACATAAGGTTAGAATATAAAAAAGGACTAAGATGACAGAGATTTGAAAGTAACAACTGGGACTTGCTAGTTGAAGTATGGACATTGGGATGCAGAGAGGGGGGGTATGGGGAAGTCCAAGAAAAGAGGTTTATATGAAATTATGTTTGAAACTATGCGTGTTTGTTTGTCATTTTCAGTGTTTGTTTGTCTTTTTAAAATTTTGTAAAACCAATAAAAATTTTATAAAAAAAAAAATATAGTGGGGTAAAAAGCTGCTGTTCTTAGCATCATACAAGCTTAAGAAGATGTCAGTATTGTTGGCTATTTGCAGACTAGTTGCACTGCAGAGAGCTTGCTGGGGAGACCACACATTACAAGGAATGCAAAATACCGTAACTTTAGCTAGATTTTTTTAAAAAACCAAAAACTCCTTTTACATTAATTATAATATATCAAGAAGCATGACCGAACCACCAACCCATCCACTAGGGTACTGAGAGAGCTAGGTGCTGCTCTTTATATACTATACCCAATTGGTGACACAGCTTAATTAACACAACTTAACAGCTGTGAGTTAAACACCAGAGCCTAGGACTTGCTGATCAGAAGGTCGGCAGGTCGAATACCCATGAGGGGGTGAGCTCCCATTGCTCGGTCCCTGATCCTGCAGACCTAGCAGTTCGAAAGCACGTCAAAGTGCAAGTAGATAAATAGGTACCGCTCTGGCTGGAAGGTAAATGGCGTTTCCGTGCGCTGCTCTGGTTTGCCAGAAGCAGCTTAGTCATGCTGGCCACATGATCTGGAAGCTGTACGCCGGCTCCCTCAGCCAATAAAGTGAGATGAGCGCCGCAACCCCAGAGTCGGTCACAACTGGACCTGATGGTCAGGGGTCCCTTTACCTTTACCTTTTTAACAGCACCTGCTATAGTGCTTCACATCTGTAAAACTAGGTCATGTTATTTGCTCTGGCCCTTAAAGACATACACATCTTGTGGAATAATAATGAACTTTCTAATTTAAAGAGGCCATTCAACAAGTATTCGTGCCTGGACCATCCTACCTTACAGCTGTGTTAGAATTCAGTGTGATTTCACCCCTGGCTTGGCCTTTTGATGGAGTCACCACTTAACAGCATTTGCTTCAAGGAGTTCATATGGTGTTCCTTTGTGGTGGCACAAGGAATTAAAGGTAAGCCATTATAGTGGTTCTGCTCCTACCTGCAGGGTCAGTACAAGAAACTAGCAATAGGAAATCATTCCATGACTTTTGGGTTTTGGGTTGTGGTTTCCTGTTAGGCCACATCCTGTCTCAGAGAGAAATGCTTTGGGTACCTATGCCTGACCTGTTCTGGGAGGAGTTGCATTCCGTTTGAAGCAAGAGGTCTGGGAGCACACCTCAATTCTAACACATCACTAGTCTGAAGTGGTTTCAGGTACTAGTGAATTTCAAAATGAATAATGTGTGAAGTGTTTTTGTTACATCCCAAACCACAAATACTGGGTTTTCAGGGACTGTGCCTTTATTTCCATACCTTAGTGAAGCGTCTGTGCCATTTGATTCTGTCTTCATTAATGTTGAGCTCTTTTCCCGGAGGGGCCTGAGGATCCAAACTTCCCACTTTGACTCTGACATAGGAATTATTTGGGAAAGTGACCAAGTTGGTAATATCAAAGCCAGCTGCTAACTCTCCATATTCATTTAATGTAATTTCATCCCCAGCACTGTTGTTGAATGAGATTCTCTGCAGGAATGAGTGGAGCTAAGTGGAAAGAGAATCAAAGTTAAACGCTTCAGTTCACAATGGAGAACATCCATATTTTAGTTGCACATACAGGAGGAGTAGGAAATCATGAATCAGTGCCAATTCAACATTCAACAGACTTGCATCAAGATATTATGGAGAGATGAGACCATAGACGTGCTTGCTTGAGACCAGCCTTTGTCAAGATCCAAGAAAGGGAAGGAAATTGAGAAGTCATGTATGAGAAGAGATGGGAGCTTATGTTCACAAAAGATAGGAATGCAACATGAGAACCTTGGACTGGACCTTTCCATAGTTTATAGAGTGGATTTGAGCATGGTTGGATGTTGGATGCAGAGGAGTGGCAGGAAGCAGCTGCTGGGGAACCCGAAAGGGACGCCCCAAGGAAAGGAGGCTCAGAGCCAGGGGATAGGTTTTGGGATGACAAGGAGTGGTCAGGGGGAGAAGAGGGAGCAGACTGGGAGGAGGAGGTGTCAGAAACAGAAAAGACAACAGGGAAGAGGCAGTGGCAGACTGAAATCCAGACTCAGAGGCAGAAGAGGAGAAGGCAGAAAAGCAGGGTCTAAGAGACAGTGATCAAACAGTTGCCAGTGTCTTCTGGGGACCTACCAGTGAGGCCAGAAACCCCTGGTGATTGGCAGACAGGGAAAGATGAGGAGTTGGGGACGGGGCCTTCCAGGACGTCCCCAGGTAGTGGCAGCTCCCTGATGGGCTGCTCCTCTGTTTTCTCTTGGATATGAGGATCCCTGCAAAAGCCAGTGCCTGGGGTTGGGGTCCTGGTTGTTCTCCCTCAGAATTATGCGACTGGGGCCAGTGGGCCCCAGGCCCCCAACCTTACACACTGGACAGGTAAAATTAAAAAAATTCCTTCCTGAAGAATCTGAAGAAGTGTGCATGCACACGAAAGCTTATACCAAGAACTAACTTAGTTGGTCTTTAAGGTGCTACAGGAAGGAATTTTTTTTATTTTGACTATGGCAGACCAACACGGCTACCTATCTGTAACTGGACAGGTAAGAGAGACAGAGAGAATTGGGGAGGGAAATGGGAGAAAACGGAGGGGTTTTGCAGTGGGAAGGAGGTGGTTGGCACAGCTACAGTTACCTGTACTTGTTGGTAGTCTGTTGCTTCTGAAAGTCTGTGTCATCTAAAGTCTGTTTAGTATCATTATAGGAAATACTCTAATTCCCATCTTTCATACAATAAATTTACTTAAGGTTTATTTTTAATTTCTTAAGTTTTATTCTTTTATTTCTTTATGGAAAAGTAAATGCCTACTCACAAAATGTACCAATGCAGTGAATGCTTTGTAACGGGGAACAATACCTGCCAAGGATCTACATACTGAGGAGAGAGTTTTCCCTTAGCATCTCTTCTCTTGCGGATGGCTCCAGCCAAGTACATCCTATTTAAGGCATGTGCCAAAGCATAGACAGCATTATAAATAGTGTAGCTGTGGCCAGTCATGCTCATTTCAAAAAATGGTGCAGGGAGACTCTCCAGCATCTCCTCTCCAGTACAAATGTTATTACTGAATGTTGAGTGAGTGGAGTTTGAAAGTGAACAACTGAATGCATCTTCCCAGAAATCTTGGATAAAACCACCTGTGTCTGTCCAATGAGGACGTATACTCCGAAGAAAGTCTTTAAAGTTGTGTATCTCCTTGGAGTGAATTGCAAAGGAGATAGCACCATGGAACATTCGTATATTAACAGACAATTTTTGAAGGCTATATAATATGAAGTCAATTTGGATAGTTGTAATCCATACTTTTCCTTCACGTGACTTCTTTTGAGGAAATAGTTGCTGAGTTAACTCCATTGTGAATAAAAAAGCTGACAACCATATACTAAATCTACTTTCTCCATATAGAAGAATTGCACTAGCTTTGCTGGTTGTGAAAGTTGTAAACAAAATCCTTGAGTCCTCTGCCATTTCTAGTTTGTTACTGTTATAATTCATATTGAATTTAAGTCTTTCTGTAAATGCTGAACAGATTCCATTCTTGAAAAGCATTGGCTCAATAGTCTGCAAGAAACGTTCTCCAGCTTCATTATCTGTAGTGATGAGCCCAACCCATTTCCATCTGAAATGCAGAAGTAACTGGATGATTCCCTGAAACTGAAGGTCTTCATTGGGGACCATGCGGTAAAAGGAAGGGAACTTGGTCCCATCATTTATGGCTGGTTCAAATGAACCATATGAAATCTGGAAAA
The DNA here is from genome assembly GCF_965112155.1 of Podarcis liolepis. NCBI lineage: Eukaryota > Metazoa > Chordata > Lepidosauria > Squamata > Lacertidae > Podarcis > Podarcis liolepis. The sequence continues at coordinate 10,544,443 of NC_139573.1, read as the reverse complement.
AGCAAAAGCCAAATGTTTCCAAGTGGAAACAAGAACTCATGATATTCCAGTTTATTCAAATATAAACACGTGCACGCACACACACTTAAATATTGAATATATATTGAATCTATATCCCAAGTTTACCAAGTTTAGAGACAGCACCAACCCCAGATTATATTGGAAAACACAGATATGCTTGCTCAATGTTTTCTGTTGATAGTTATTATTATTATGGCATCATTACAGCTTCATTCTTGTACATATTAATTGTATCGAAGAATAGGGGAGCATTTGGGAGAGGAGCTTTCGGCTAGCTGCGATGGAGGATTGCTGAATTCCATCACTGCCGTACGTTCCAGAATCACAGGCTGAGATGGGAGTAATCAGCCTCCCTACACTCCTCAGGCTGGGGAGTGGCAGCTCATCCACAGATTGCCCAAAACCTGGCCCCAAATTCAGAAGGAGGGGCTGGGGATGGGCTGGATGGAAAGCCTGGAACGTTTCTTGGCAACTCTCTAAAGTCGCCTCCATTTAGCAGCAAACTTTCAATTATTAAGATGAAAAATTGGATTTAGGTTTTGGACATGATCTGAGCAAAGGGGGAGAAACTACTCTTCTAATTAATTCAGCTAAAAAGGATTTGAATGGAAGAAGTATTAACATCTATGTAGACTTGGTACTTGGAACTGAAGTTCAGCCTCCTTTTTATTATATTTATTATATTTATTTTTGCTATGCTATATGGCAAAATCCTCTTCTGAAAGAACCAGCTGCCTGATTATTTATAGCAAGCGAGACTGGAGAGGTGGTGTATTTGGTGATATAATATGATTCTAATAGTCATTAACTGTGTGGAAATAACAATTATTCAAAAGTGGAAAACCAAGTTCAAAGTATTCGGCTGCAGAAATATTTGGAAGAGGATAAAGAGTTTCCCAACTTGGATTTGGAGAATGACTAGAGAGACGCCAAAAAAACTTAGGAGGTTTGCCTGGAATTAGAATCGGAATGACGCAGCTCCAATTAAACGAGCAGCCAAGACCGAAAGTAGATCAGCTTGTCAGATTAAATGCAGAGCCTTAGGGGGATAGGTGCCTTTTAATATCTTACTTAATATTTGCATTCCCAGTTTTATATGGCAAAACCTTCCCTGGACCGGTTAACCATTTGAAGGACACCTGGTCTTAAAAGCATTGGGCAGATGCCTTGCTTTGATTTTATCTGGACTGACTTGGCTGCTGCCCAAGTTGAGAAGATTTTTGGGCTGGCTTGGCGGAAACATACTTTTTTGAAGAGACATCGTGAACATACAGAGAGAACGTAAATTCCAGACAGAATATATTGTTTTGTTTTATCTCGCTTGTTTGATAAACTCAGAGGCTGTGAAAAGTAATGAGGATTAACACCGGAATGATTTATGGGAACTATTGTGAAAATTATGAAAGCAGTAGAAGTATGAGATGATCAGTACAACCTGCCTGAGAACATGGGAAGATACCTCCAATTTTTTTTTTTTTATAATTTGGCATAATGTTTGGACTGTTTGATGGTTGAATAATATGTATCATTTGGAATATTTAATATGATTTGATTGGATTGTTAAAGTGGAAAATTTAATAAATATTATTTTTAAAACAAAGAAGAATAGGGGAGCATTTATCATGGCTCATGCTGATATACTAAGTGGATGATTAAGCAAAACTCCAAGGTGTAAGTGGAGTGATAGAAATTGTTGATCATGTACTTTTGATCTGTAACCTTTGTAATGATTGTAGGGAGCGGTTGATTCTCTATCTACTAAGAACTCTCTCAGGAAGATTTCCTGGGAAATCCTGAAGAGCTCCATTAGATTGTGTATACTATTCATCTCTGAGCACAATAAACCAAATCATATAAAATATCAGTAAAATACAAAATACTTTACCAACACTATTTAAAACAACTAAAATGAAATGCAACAATGCAACAGAATAGCACAATGCTGACACCACTATATAACTCTCTGACATCACAGATGACAAATGCCAGAACAAAGCAAGATAACACTTTTTCAATTAGCCTCTGAAAGTGAACAATGTTGATTAACATCATACTTTGGGAAAGGACTGTCTTGACTTTTAAGGGGAGGAATATTTTTAGTTAATATGTTCTCAGTTATTTTTGCCTATGAAGCCAATGTCAATGTCATATATTCAGTAGCTCACAGGAAGCCAGTGCAGTGCGTTCAGAATTGATATATATGAACCAGTCTAGGTGCCTCCTTTACAAACCTGGCAGCTTTACAGACATTGTTGGATATGCATATTATGGCCCTTTTACTTTGTCTATTTCCCCACTCCATATTTATGAATCAGTAGGTTCCTACTGCAAGGACAGCATGACATCTCTGTTTTTCAAATCCATATTCTACCTGTGGAATCTTGAAAAGACCTAAGACGTTTGCCATGCACCAGGAGGTATCAGAGCTGAGTCCCCCAATGACTCCTATGACATTTTTCTGGATGCCACACCTGTAGTTGGGAACAAAGTGACGTGATTTAAAGAGCAGGTCCAGAGTGTTTCGGTAGGTCATCTTTGAATCATAATAGCTATCATAGATGTGGAACCCGAGCGAGACATTGGGCAACATCCTGGGATTCTCGTTGATCTCATCAACAGCAAACACCAAGGCCAGGATTTGCTGGTAAAACTTTGTCAACACCCTGCAAATGAAGTGAGGTTTTGTTTGATGGGAAAATTAAACAGTGCACAGAATCTAGATGGGAGAGACTCACCTGCCTCCCTATAAAGAGAGGATGGAGCCAGCAAAGTTTATTTACTTATTTGGGCAATCTAAGAATACTGTGTAATTAAAAAAGCTGTTGCACATTTCTTCATCTCTTCAGCAACCTGTGTTTGTTTTCACCACCTTGAAAATTTGGGTATCATCAAAAAATTTCAGTACCATACTACTTTGCTATATGCTTTCCTATTTTTTATGCCATTACTTTTCTCTTTCTCCTACTCTCTTTTCTCTTTCTCTTTAAACAATTAGACTCAAAAAAGCTTATTGTTCATTGGCAATATGCAGATAGCCTATATGCACAGAGATTTCTAATAAAACCTCTCCACGCATTTAAAAAATAATGTTCTAAAGCAATCCGCCCTTAATATCAGTCAAAGTTATTTTCAGTCAGTTATAGCATATATGGAATAATTAAAATAATATTAATTAACGGTTACTTACATTGGGGCATCAATGAATTCCTGGGAAGGGTGGATCTTGAAGGAAACCTTGCGGACTATGTAATAAATATGAGATGCCATTGCACCTATGACCAGGTCACCTGGCTCATACCAATCGTGTGGAACATGAACACGATTATTTGTTGTGCATTTAGCACTTTGTCCTTGGGACACTATATTGGGGAGCATCGAAAGCAGCAGGAGCAACATCCTGATGGCAAATACCCTTGTGAGCATGGACTCCCCTGCTTCTCTCAACAGTATTATTCCTCTCCTCCACCTGATCTGAACAAGACAAATTGGGTGGCAGCTGACTCTGTCAATTTGGTTCTTTAAGGGACATGTATCCACCTTCTTGTTAGCTTGAGCATTGTCACAACAGAATGCCTTGGATGCCAAATAAGATGCAGTGGTTTGATATGAAAGAGGGAAACTGATAACTGATAAGTAACAGAGCCCAGCCTTGTTGTCTATGGAGCACAGAGGAGCTTATAATCATTTCAGGCTAGCTTGTTGATTCTTTTTCTCCACTGTGACATCTGGAGGTTCAGTCAGGTGGATTGATTATTGTAATTTTAGTAATGATAGGGGAGAGAATCAGTTGTGCAGTGTTTCTGGATTCTATGGCGCATCAGCAGTAGGGGAACTGCTAAAATATTAATATTATTATATTTAATTTTTTTTATTGATTCACCAATATTGTTCCAATAGCGACCTCATTATAAGAATACCAATTTTATCTAATTAAGGCAATTATGAATGCCAATTATTCAAATGTCAAATTATATTATTTAATTAAACTGGCCCCCATGCATGCTAGATTTGATGGCTTCATTCTTCTTCATTTATTCTGTGTTCCACTATGTTAATAATTTCCATTGCATTCCATGCACATATAATAATCTCTTAGATAACAGCTACAGTCTTGTGATTTCTGTTTGTGTTGGTATATTAGGTAATTTATAAAACTTCAAGTGAGGAACTCTAAGTGTAGTCCTTATTCTTTCCTGCGTGTGACAAGTTCCCCTCATGATGTTTTCCCGTCCATATATGGTGCTGTATCCTTCATTCCTGCAACTGTTGATGGTTCCCCTCATGCCCTGGGAGAAGCGGTTATCCCACAGTTTCTAAAAGTCACTGTATCACATTGTCCTGTGATTCGGCTTCCAGTAAAAAAGCAGTGTTCACCATTTTTTCCAGCCTAGTAGGAAGGGTCCGAATCCAGACTCCAGATAGTGAATCCAAAAGCATCTATTACTGCAGCTGGTAGACAGGAAGCCGGATCTGCCAATGTAATTATATTTGTAACATCAGAAAATCATAGGCAAGGAATGAACCTACAAGGTCAGCAGGATGGCTAGAGTTGAGCTGGCCCCATCCTTTCCCTGCTTCCTAATTTGTTAGTACTGGGGTATCCATCACTCTCCCACCTATGTAACACTGATCAGACATGGTTTGCCATCACATTAACTGAATGGTGGCAGCAATTTGGGATAGCATCCTTGCCTTATCAAGAAGTGGGGGCACTGGCTGCGGCGCTCATCTTGCTCTATGGGCCGAGGGAGCCGGCGTTTGTCCCCAGACAGCTTCCGGGTCATGTGGCCAGCATGACTAAGCCGCTTCTGGCGAACCAGAGCAGCACAAGGAAACACCTTTTACCTTCCCGCCAGAGCAGTTCCTATTTATCTACTTGCACTTTGACGTGCTTTCGAACTGCTAGGTGGCGCAGGAGCTGGGACCGAGCAACGGGAGCTCACCCCGTCACGGAGATTCGAACCGCCGACCTTCTGATCGGCAAGTCCTAGGCTCTGTGGTTTAACCCACAGCGCCACCTGTGTCCCTTCTAAGGCGGTACTTACTTTCAATCACCCAGCCCTTTAATAAATGCAGCTCCTGAGGTACTTTCAGTAAGAGTCTTAAGGGCTCACCCCCCTTCCTTCACTGGGATTTGGAAGTCTCTTCTTTCCTCAGAAGAGTCTCTTCCCTCCAGATTAGTTTGAGACCTAAGTAGACTCATCTCTTTCAGTTCCTACTTCTCCTGTCTCACACTCAGTTTCCGAGCAAGATTTGATCCTAATACTCCTGCAGGACACCGGAGTGGATGTTTTATTCCAGAACCAACTCTCCCTCCTCCACACTCTTTGTATTTCAATCTGACTCCTATCCTATCTTCCTACCTAACTCCCAACCTCTCCAGCCTCCCTCCTCAACCACCTCAACTCAGCTCCCCTCTTAACCACACTCTAACTCCATCTCCCTAGAAATCCGCTCCTTTTAAACTCTCCCTCCTGGAACCACAGCCAATCAGAGGCTGCCATTCTTTAACCATTTGCTGACAGGAAAGAAAAAGTAAAAAGAAATAATTGTGGAACTAACTTTTCTGTCAGAACAGACAACATTTTACAAGGACTGGAAGAAACACCACGGAAAGAATAATTGCCACAAGGATATAGTTTCTGTGCCTCATTTTTAGTTCTATTAATCATTTCATGTGTCAACACGAATAGAAGTTATTAATATTGCAGTTGTTTTACAAGGGATTATTATTTTGACTGGAATATTATAGAAATTAATAAGATTTTGGAATGCAGAAATAAAGGAAATCATCTAGCATGTGGGGGGGCACTTAAATTATATGATTCAGTATTTGAGTGATTAGTATTAGTATTACAATTTGGTATTGTTTTAATGATGCTATTATTGGATGGTAATTGAAAATAAATAAAAATTATTATAACAGAAATAGCATAAATAGACTTTAGAATCAACTTTAGAAACAACACATCTGTATTCTTAAAGATAGGCTTACTTGATATATTCTCTGCAACCACTCTTTCAAACTGGTATCATTCAGAAAAAAAGGTTTGTCTTATTAGTGTTAGTAATATCCAGTGTGTTTTCATCCAGATATTGTTGCATATCTCTGCTACTTTTCTTTCTTAAAACTTTTTTAAAAATCAAGGGAAATGGCTTTTTTAAACTTCCGCTTCTTCTATTCATCAGCTGCTTTGTGGGTGAGAGATAAAGAATGTAGAGCCCACAACTATTTCACAATGTAATTTGCTTCTGGTACCCTGTGTTGTCTTCAAGATGAATTTGCAGATTCCATGAAGTAATTGATAATAGACTTTTTATTAACAATCATTCATACAGTACATGTACAACATTATACAACTGTCGCTCCTAGAAATTGCAACAACAGCCACATCCCACAAAACAGATTCAACTGACCACCTAAACCAGGTGAGGGCAGCCAATCGAATTCTCACTGAGTTAGGGAATTTCTCTGCATGCAAAGACAGGATATAGCAGATGAGAGCAAAAGTGGGCTCAATGCTCAAAAAGGTGGCTACTGAAGGTGCTGTAGAGGGAAATGAGGGGCAGATGGGTCTCGTAAACCTAGGAAGGGAGCCCACCTAGGAGAAGGAAACTTTGAACCTGAACCTCCATTGCTTTACAGCATTACTCATTTGTGAAAAAGGCTTTGGGAGTAGAACCTGAGGAAAAATCTGTACCCATTGCCTCTGGGACATCTTTGGAAGACAAAAAAAGTTAAGAAGCAAACTCTACACATATCCAGAGTCAGGACCCGGAAAGTGATACCAGCCAGCAAGTCTATGTATTCTCAGACCCAACAGAACCACAAATTCCAATGTCATTTATACCTTTCTTTGTGTTAGCTGCTTTCTGTTGTTCAGGTCAGGCCTCACCACAATAATGTAGCATTTAGGGGTGAAAATGCAAGTCAGTAACCCAGCACCAGAAGCAGAGATGGAGAAGATTTCCACAGCCACCATGTATTTTCCTCTGGTGCTCAGGTAGGTTGGAATGAAGGAGAGCCAAACACTGCAGAAGACCAGCATGCTGAAGGTGATGAACTTGGCTTCGTTGAAAGTGTCAGGCAACTTCCTGGCTAGGAAGGCCACCATGAAGCTGATAGTGGCCAGGAAGCCCATGTAGCCTAAAACACAATAGAACATGGAGACTGACCCTTCATTACATAGAAATATGATTTCTTCAGGCATTGAGTGCATGTCCACATCTGGGAATGGCGGGGAGGTTGCCAGCCAGAGGACACAGATTCCTACTTGAACAATGGAGCAGGAAAAGACAATGGAATAAGCTAGTTCTTTGCCTACCCATTTCCTCATATTGGATCCTGGTTTGGTAGCCATGAATGCCAAAACCACCAATATGGTTTTGGCTAAGATGCTGGAGAGGGCCACAGAGAAGACAATGCCAAAAGCAGTTTGTCGGAGAAGGCAAGTCACCATATTAGGTTTTCCGATAAACAGCAAAGAAGAGAGGAAACACAAGAGGAGGGAGATAAGGAGACCATAGGTAAGGCTTCGGTTGTTGGCTTTGACTATGGCTGTATTGTGATGCTTAATGAAGATGCTGAGCACAAGAATTGTGATTAGAGAGAATAAAAGTGCAGAGGAAGTTGAAACAATGGCCAAGGTTTCATCAAAGGCTAGGAAGTTTGGAATCTTAGGAATGCATAGATCCTGGCCGCTGTTTGGATACTGATCTGCTGGGCAACTGACACATGTTTCCATGTCTGAAAATACACAAACAGTGTGTGACAATTTGAAGTAACCAAAAGTATTCTTAAGAATTTCCTCATCACTAGTCCATTTAGCATAGTGTTTTCTGCATCGGAATGTATAAGAGCTTCAAGCCCAATGCTTTTGTCAAACAACCTAAATCTTAGAGGAGAAAACACCTAGTCCACCCAAATTTTCTAGAAACTGGAGGTAAAATATATTAGCTGCCACTTTTAAAAAAAATCTTCAAGATGTTTTAAAGATTAAAATATATTGATTTTATCTACATACAATGAGAAGAACACATCTGTTAATTTAAGCCTTCTCTCCTGCAGCAGTTTAATGTCAACGAAATTGCCAGGAGCCCAGAGGTTCTGCAGTATCTTAAGATGTCATCTCTAACCTTTCTCATTTGAAATCATTCCTTCTGGACATGGATCACAATCATAGCAGCAAAACATCTTCCCCTCCTTCTTTTTCTTCCCATAACCAGGAAGGCAGTTGGCATTACATAGAGAAAGCGGTGGCACCTATGCAAAGAGACAGGAAGAGTTTAATATTAAGATATTGTTTTGAGGAATTTTTCAATAATCCCATATCAGGTGATTTAACAGGAGTTCACATGGTGTTCCTTTTGTGGTGGCTCAAGGAATTTAAGGTAACCCATTATAGTAGTTCTGCTCCTACCTGCAGGGTCACTACAAGCAAATTATCTCATGACTTTTGGGATGTGGTGTCCTGTTAGGCCCCATTCTGCCTCCTATGCTATTTATCATCTATATGATACTCTTAGGAATAATATGCTAAGATCTGGGACATGGCATCATCTGTATGCTGATGATATGCAGTTCTATATTTCCATTTCACTGGAATGAAAGGAAAGCTGAAGTTGTTTTACAGGTGTCTGGAGTGAGTGAGTGATGGATGGGATGGGGGCTGACTCCCATCCATGCTTTGGGTGGGTGGTTCCTACACCTGCCTTGTTCTGTGAGGGGGTGCATTCCCTTTGAAGCAAGAGATCTGGGAGAACTCCTTGATTCTAACTGAAGTATTTTTTGGTGCTAGCTAGGAGTCCTCCACCCACCTTAGACTTATTCTCCAGCTACAACCACTCCAAGGTGTATATATCCTGAACTTGCTTCATACAAAATCAAGAAAATTATGATGTTCATTCTCAACCCAAATACTGATACAGCCAGCTTAGTATTTAATCTAATGCCACTAACTGGAGAACTGCTTCATGGATTTCATAAACAAGAATGGTGGATGATGCTGGACTCTCTGATAGCCATTGCTCCTTCTTAGTGGGAGATGTCTTCTGCACATGTTGCTCATTTTGGTATTGTTGCTCATTTGTTTTTGTACTGATAGACCTTATAGCGTTTCTTAAAGGACAATATTTTCTCCTGGATGGCTTATTGACATGCAATAAATAAAAAGGGAATGTCAGTATCACATGAAATGTAATACTACATACAAAGAAAAGTGCCTTTAGCAAAATTGAAGGCCAACAAGCACAGCTTCAGAGGCTGAAGGTGCAAACATACAGGAAAAGTCACTCTATCAAAAAGAGAATCTCTCCATTAAAGCACTATCCATCTAGATATGAAAACTACATATGAAAAATAAGCTATATTAAATAATAAATTTCAAAATTATTAATGTATGAAATGCTTTTTTTACATCCCATTCTGTGGAAAACCAGGGTCTGTGCCATTTTTTCCATACCTGAGTGAAGTCTCTGTGCCATTTGATTTGGTCCTCCTTAATGGTGAGCTCTTTGCCCGAAGGGGCCTGAGGATCCAGCCTTCCCACTTTGACTCTGATGTATGATCTATTTGGAAAAGTGACCAAGTTGGTAATATCAAGGCCAGCTGCTAACTCTCCATATTCATTTAATGCAATTTCATCCCCAGCACTGTTGTTGAATGAGATTCTCTGCAGGAATGAGTGGAGCTAAGAGGAAGAGAATGAAAAGGTCTGTAAAGCATTCAAATAGTTTGATTAAGATTGTTGAATAGTTTTCCTAGATGGAATTAATTTCTTTTCCTCTAGAAGTTGAACAAGGGAGAGGAGGAGGGAGAAAAGCAGGGTCCAGAGACAGTGATCACACAGTTGCTAGCCTCTTCTGGTGACCTACCAGTGAGGCCAGGTTTGGCTTCGAGGGCCAGAAAACCCTGGCAGTGGGTAGACAGGGAAAGATGGGGTCTTCCAGGACATGCCCAAGCAGTGGCAGCCCCCCGAATGAGGATCCCCACAGAAGCCAGTGCCTGTCATGGGGGTTCTGGTTGTGCTCCCTCAGAATGATGTAAACTGGGGCATGGGCCCCCGGCCTCCATCCTTTCACCACTGGGTAACTGGGCAGGTAAGAGAGACTGAGAGAATCGCAGAGGGATGTGGATAGAAAATGGAGGGGTTTTGTAGCATAGAGAAGGTGGTTGGCACAGCTACAGTTACGTGTAGTTTTTGGTAGTCTGTTGCTTGTGAAACCTCTGTCATCTAAAGTCTGTGTAGTATCATTATAGGAAATATTCTAATTCCCATCTTTGATAAAATTACTAAAGTTTTATTTTTTAATTTCTTCAGTTTTATTCTTTTATTTCTTTACTGATAAGTGAATGCCTACTCACAAAATGTACCAATGCAGTGAATGTTTTGTAAGAGGGAACAATACCTGCCAAGGATCTGCATACCGAGAAGAGAGTTTTCCCTTAGCATCTCTTCTGTTGCGGATGATTCCAGCCAAGTGCATGCTATTTAAGGCATGTGCCAAAGCATAGACAGCATTATAAATAGTGTAGCTGTGGCCAGTCATGCTCATTTCAAAATATGGTGCAGGGAGGCTCTCCAGCATCTCCTCCCCAGTACACATGTGATCGTTGGATGTTGAGAGAGTGGAATTTGAAAGTGAACAACTGAATGCATCTTCCCAGAAATCTTGGATAAAACCATCTGTGTCTGTCCAATGAGGACGTATACTCCGAAGAAAGTCTTTAAAGTTGTGAATCTCCTTGAAGTGAATTGAAAAGGATAGAGCACCATGGAACATTCGTATATTAACAGTAAATTTTTGAAGGCTATATAATATGAAATCAATTTGGGTAGTTGTAATCCATACTTTTCCTTCACGTGACTTCTTTTGAGGAAATAGTAGCTGATATAACTCCATTGTGCTTAAAGCAACTGACAGCCATATAATAAATCTACTTTCTCCATATACAAGAACTGCATTGGCTCTGCTGGTTGTGAAAGTTGGAAACAAAATCTTTAAGTCCACCATTTCTTCTAACTTAGCATTATCATGTATGTTGTGTTTAAATCTTTCTGTGAATGCTGAACAGATTCCATTCTTGAAAAGCATTGGCTCAATGTTCTGCAAGAAATGTTCTCCAGCTTCATTAGCTGGAGTCATGAGCCCAACCCATTTCCATCTGAAATGCAGAAGTAACTGGATAATTCCCTGATACTGAAGGTCTTCATTGGGGACCATGCGGTAAAAGGAAGGGAACTTGGTTCCATAATTTATGGCTGGTTCAAATAAACCATATGAAATCTGGAAAAAGCAAAAGCACCATCCCAGCTTTATACTTGTACACATTGATTGTCTCCAAGTAGAGAGAAGCATTGATCATCGCTCATGTTAATATATTAAGTGGATGACTCAACAAAACTCCAAAGTGGATGTGGATCATGTACTTTTGCTATGTAACCTTTAAAGCAGTTGAAGATAGAGATTAAGTCTCTATCTTCTAAGAACACTTTCGGGAAGATTTCCCGAGAATTCCGAGGAGCTCCATAAGTTTATGTATGTTATTGATCTCTGAGCACAATAAACCACATCATAAAAAATATCAGTAAAATGCAAAATAACGTACCAGGCACTAGTTAAAACAATGAAATCCAACAATGAAGTAGAACAGCACAATGCTGACACCACTATGTATAAAACTCTCTGAAATCACAGGTGACAAATGCCAGAATGATAGCCAGAAAACAGTCTTTTTAATTAGCTTCTGAAAGTGAACTTTGGGAAATGACTATCTTGATTTTTAAGGGGACAAATATTTTTTAGTTAATGAGCCTTGAGTTGTTCCAAATATTGAAGCCATTGTCAATGTCATAAATTGAGTAGCTCACAGGAAGCCAGTGCAGTTCATTCAGGACTGATGTATATGAACCAGTCTAGGCTTCTCCTTTACAAACCTGGGAGCAAACCTCTATTACATCTATTAAACACAAATTGCCCTTCTTACAAACATTATTATATGCATATTATGCCCCTTTCACTTTGTCCATTTCCCCACTCCATATACATGAATCAGTAGATTCCTAATGCAAGGAAAGCATGACATCTCTGTTTTTCAAATCCATATTCTACCTGTGGAATCTTGAAAAGACCTAAGACGTTTGCCATGCACCAGGAGGTATCAGAGCTGAGTCCCCCAATGACTCCTATGACATTTTTCTGGATGCCACACCTGTAGTTGGGAACAAAGTGGCGTGATTTAAAGATCAGGTCCACAGTGTTTCTGTAGGTCATCTTTGAATCATAATAGCTATCATAGATGTGGAAGCCGAGAGAGACATTGGGCAACATCCTGGGATTCTCGTTGATCTCATCAACAGCAAACACCAAGGCCAGGATTTGCTGGTAGAACTTTGTCAAAACCCTGCAAATGAAATAAGAGTGGGAAAAGTAATCATAATCTAGGTATGAGAGACTCACCTGCCTGCCTTTATAAAGAAAGGACAAAGCCAGCAAAGTTTATTTACTTATTAGGCAGTTTCATGATACTGTGTCATTAAAAAAGCTGTTGCACATTTCTTCAATATCTTCAGCAACCTATGTTTGTTTTCACCTGCTTGAAAATTTGGGTATCATCAACAAAATTGAGTACAACACTTCTGGCTATATGTTTCTCCTAGGTTTTTATGCCTTTTCTCTTTCTCCTACTTAATGTTCTTGACACTATGCACATAGCTTATGTACACAGAGATTTCTAATAAAATATCCACACTCATTATTTAAAAAAAATAATTTCTAAAGCTATATTTTTCCAAATCAATCAAAGTTATTTTCAGTCAGATACAGCATGTAAGGAATAAATAAAATAATGCTAATTACCGGTTACTTACAGTGGGGTATCAATGAAGACCTGGGAAGGGTGTTTATTGAAGGATAATTTGGGGTCTATGTAATAGATATGAGATGCCATTGCACCAATGACCAGGTCACCTGGCTCATACCACTCGTGTGGAACATGAACAGGATGATTTGTGGTGCATTTAGCACTTTGTCCTTGGGACACTATATTGGGGAGCAGCAGAAGCAGCAGGAGCAACATCCTGATGGCTAATTCCCTTGTGTGCATGGACTCCCCTGCTTCTCTCGACAGTCTTATTCCTCTCCTCCACCTGATCTGAACAAGACAAATTGGGTGGCAGCTGACTCTGTCAATTTGGCACTTTAAGGGAAATGTATCCACCTTATTGTTAGCTTGAACACTGTCACAACAGAATGCCTTGGATGCCAAATAAGATGCTGTGGTTTGATATGAAAAAGGGAAAGTGATAACTAATAAGTAAAAAAGCCCTGCCTAGTTGTTTATGGAGCACTGAGGAGGTTATAATCATTTCAGGCTTGCTTGTTGATTCTTTTTTTCCACTCTGGCATTTGGTGGTTCAGTCAGGTAGTTTGATTATTGTAATTTGAGTAATGATAGGGGAGAGAATCACTTGAGCAGTGCTTTTGGATTCTATGGTGCATCAGCAGTAGGGGAACTGCCAAAATATTACTATTATTATCTTTTAAATATATTTTTTATTAATTTCTCAATATTGTTCCAATTGTAACCTCATTATAACAATATCAATTTTATCTAATTAATGCAATTATGAATGCCAATTATTCAAATCTCAAATTATATTATTTAATTAAACTGGCCCCCATGCATGCTAGATGTGATGGCTTCATTCTTCTTCATTAATTCTGTGTTCCACTATGTTAATAATTTCCATTGCATTCAATGCACATATAATAATCTCTTATATAACAGCTGCAGTCTTGTGATTTCTATTTGTGTTGGTATATTAGGTAATTTATAAAGTTTAAAGTGAGGAACTCTAAGTATAATCCTTTTTCTTTCCTGCATGTGACAATTTCCCCTCATGATGTTTTCCCGTCCATATATGGTGCTGTATCTTTCATTCCTGTTGATGGTTCCCATCATGCCCTGGGAGAAGCAGTTATCCCACAGTTTCCAAAAGTCACTGCATCGCTTTGTCCTGTGATTCTGCTTCCAGTAAAAAAGCAGTGTTCACCATTTTTTCCCAGCCTAGGAGGAACGCTCTGAATCCGGACTGCAGATAGTGAATCCAAAAGCATCTATTGCCACAGCTGGTAGACAGGAAGCTGGATCTGTCAATGTAATTATATTTGTAACATCACAAAATCATAGGCAAGGAATGAACCTACAAGGTCATCAGGATGTATAAAGATGAGCTGGCCCCATCCTTTCCCCACTTCCTAATTTGTTAGTACTGTGGTACCCATCACTCTCCCACCTATGTAACACTGATCAGACATCGTTTGCCATCATATTAACTGAATGGTGGCAGCAATTCTGGATAGCATACTTGCCTTATCAAGAAGTGGTGACACTGGATTATAGTATCAATAGACCAATGGGATATCAGATCCACACAAAGCATGATGGAGAACAGCAACAACTTGGAAAAAATGGATGCGACAAACTTGGCGCCTCAGTTACTGCTCACGCCCTCTCACTTAAATATATTGCCCCCACCTCACCGAACAACCTTTGACCCGAAGGCTTAAAAACAAAACCTCACTATCCCAGGGGGATCTTTGTGAGGGGGATAACCAAGAAGTCGGTGTCTCAAGCAGGTGTTCTTTAAATAAACAGTAAGGATTTATTTTTAGAACAAAGTAGTATAATACAAGTGGAGAAACTTAGGTTACTTCAATAAGAATACACTAGTTCACTTCAATTCACTTTATAGTTTGTTTCCTTTCTAAGTTGGTACTGTCCTTCATTTACCAACCCCTTTAACAAATGCAGCTCCTGAGGTACTTTCAGTAAAAGTCTTAAGGGCTCACCCCCCCATCTGCCTTCACTGGGATTTGGAAGTATCTTCTTTCCTCAGAAGAGTCTCTCCCCTCCAGATTAGTTGGAGACCTAATTAGACTCATCTCTTTCAGCTCCTCCTTCTCCTATCTCACACCCAGTCTCGCAGCAAAATTTGGTCCTATTACTTCTGCAGGATAATACACTCAGTGCTTCACTGTACACTCAGAGTGGATGTTTTACTCCAGAACCAACTCTCCCTCCTCCACACTCTTTATATTTCAACCTGACTCCCAACCTCTCCAGCCTCCCACCTCAACTCAACACCCCTCTTAACCACACTCTAACTCCATCTCCCTCCTAAGCCTCTCCTTTTAAACTCTCCCTCCTGGAACCACAGCCAATCAAAGGCTGCTGCTCTTTAACCATTTGCTGGCAAGAGAAAAAAAGTCAAAAGAAATACTTGTGGAACCAACATTTCCATCACAACAGACACAACATTTTACAAGGATTGGAAGAAACACCACGGACAAAATAACTGCCACAGACAGGAAGAACAAGGATGTAGTTTGAGTGCCACATTTGTAGTTCTATGAATCATTTAATGTGTCAACACAAATAGAAGATATTAATATTGCAGTTGTTGCATAAGGGATTATTATTTTGACTGGAATATAATAGAAAGTAATAAGATTTTGGAATGCAGAAATAAAGGAAATCATCTAGCATGTGGGGGGGCACCTAAATTATATGATTCAGTATTTGAGTGTTTAGTATTAGTATTACAATTTGATATTGTTTTAATGATGCTATTCTTGGATCGTAATTGAAAATTAATAAAAATTATTATAACAGAAATAGTGTTTTCCTCCAGATATTGTTGCATATCTCTGCTACTTTTCTTTCTTAAAACTATTTTAAAAACAAGGGAAATGGCTGTTTTAAACTTCCGCTTCTTCTACTCATCAGCTGCTTTGTGGGTGAGAGATAAAGAATGTAGAGCCCTTAACTATTTCACAATGCCACTACCGAACTTCAGGAGGAGGGGGGGTTGCGGGCTCATGACCCCGCCCACACTCACTCCCGTGAGGCTGGCGCCAGCCTCGCAGGAAGCAGGGATTCCCCTTAGTTTACATCCCCCTGCAGCGCCAGCCAATCGGCTGGCGGCAGGGGCGGGCCTTCCAGAGGCCACTTAAGGTCGGGGCAGCCCTTGGCTCGCCCCTTTTCTTCCTTTCAGCCGACGCGGTTTGCTGTTTCCCTCAGCTGCTGGACCACGTGGATCTATCTCGGAAGAGGCTTGCCGGCAGGGAAGTTTACCTTTCTTTATGCCTTTCTCCTCCAGGAGTGAGCGCTGCTTAATTTGCCTTTATTGCGCTGCACTCTTCATAATTGGGTACTTTGGCTGAATTTTACTTGATTGGGGTGCCTGGGGGTGACTGCATAGCCATTCATTGTTAGTTCCGCTGGGGCGTTGCTGTTTGTGTGTGTGTTTATTGTTCCCGTGGTCAGCAGAGGTTCTTCAGAATTTCCTCATCCCTCCTCCTTTGCTTCTCCCCCTCTCTCCCCGTGGTTTGAATGCTCTTTAAACAGCTGATTTTAAACAGTCTCCGTTCTGCCCCTTTGTTTCTCCCCTCTCTCCCCGTGTTTGAATGCTCTTTAAACAGCTGGTTTTAAACAGTCTCCGTTCTGCCCCTTTGTTTCTCCCCCTCTCTCCACATGGTTTGACTGCTCTTTAAACAGCTGATTTGAATCAGTCTCCGTTCCGCCCCCTTGTTTCTCCCCTCTCTCCACGTGGTTTGACTGCTCTTTAAACCAGTGTTTCCCAAACTTTTTTGGGCAACGGCACACCTGTTTACAAAAAAAAAATCTCGCGGCACACCACCATTAAAGCCCCGCCCCATGACGTCAGCGCGCAGCGATCGCGCAGGCTGAGCGGCGATGGGATGTGGTAGCAGCGGCGGCACACGAAGTCCCCCAGGCAGCGGAGCAGCTCGCCCGTCGAAGCCTGAACGATCATCCGCCGCGGGGAGCCGGGGGCGGCGGCGCGGTTGCGGCGGGCAGCGGCGGGGGTGGTGGTGGCGGTGGCTGCTTGCCGCCCTCCTGGGCGGAGGCGGGCACGGTGGGCACTGGCACGGCCAAGGGCCCCTGCTTGGTGCCTTCGGATGGGGGAGCTCGCTCGCTCGCCGCCCCGCGTGTGCTCGTCGAGCAGGCGCAGGCCCAGTAGCGAGCGGCGATGGGGCTAGCCGGAGAAGAGAGGGCGAGCCCCCTCCGCTCCGGCCCTAAAAAGGGCAAGCCACGCCCCCTCCAGCCAGCCGATTGGCTGGCCAGGAGGCGTGGCCGGATGGGATTCCCCTGCTCTCGCGGGGGCTGAGATGGCTGGATGGGATTCCCCTGCTCTCGCAGGGGCTCAGATGGGATTCCCCGCTCACGTGGGGGCGGATGGGATTCCCCGCTCACGTGGGGAAGGGCGTGATGCCCGCAACCCCACCTCCTGGGGCAGGCCCAGTAGCGAGCGGATGCGCAGGCCCAGTAGCGAGCGGCGATGGGCTGTGGGAGCTCGCTCGCTCGCCGCCCCGCGTGTGCTCGCCGCCGCCGCCCCGCCTCTCACCGCCCGCCTCGCCCGCCTCCACGGAACACAAGGCAAAGTTCCACGGCACACTAGTGTGCCGCGGAACAGCGGTTGGGAAACACTGCTTTAAACAGCTGATTTTGAACAGTCTCCGCTTCTCCTGTTTGTGGACATTTTATTTGCTCCCATTCCCTGTACCCCCCCCCACCCGCTTGGTTTTAAAGTGAGTATTTTACTTCCGTGTCTGCTTGGGTGTTTCACGCAGTTAGTTTTAATCCTTCCCTGTGCTCCGAGCTCCAGCCCTCCACCTCCCTCCCCCTGCTGGGTGATTCATTCTGTGGTTGCCATAGAAACGCTATTGCTGTTGCCCCATTAAGGAGGCTTTTGTTGCCGGCTGGCTCTTTGTGTTGCCATAGAAACGTCTTTGTGTGCTGGCCGGCAGGTCAATTCACAGCTAACGAGCGATAATTAGGGGCATTGTCTCCAGAGGCTGAGCTACTATATGCTGTTGCATAGTAAGATGAAGCTTGGCAGCCTTTGGGAGCCATATTATTGCATCCAGCCTGTATAGCTCAGTTGGTTAGAGGGTGCTGCTGATAACGCCAGGGTTGCAGGTTCGATTCCCATAAGGGACAGCTGCATATAAAAACTGGTTTCTTTAATGGAAGTTTAAGCTCACGTTTTCCTGAAGTTACTATTACAGTATTATTAATAGGTGGGCGGCTTCTATTGTTTGGCTACTGCTCTCTTTACTTCATTGTTTTGCTGCTGCTCATTTTAATTAAGCATTCTTTCTCTTTAGTCCTTATACATCAGTGACTCTTGAGTTGTTGTTCCTTTATTGTCCTAGCCAGCCTCTACTCTTGCTAGCTTGCTTCCCCAAGTAATTGGGGATTTTGATGCAGTTGGATTTATTTGCTGATAATTAACAAGTAGTCAGGGATATAGAGGAAAGAAACTAACCAAAGAATAAAACAAATATATATATATATTTATCTTGAGGGATAATACTTTATCTTTAATTTAATAATAATAATAATAATAATAAAAATAAAAATAAAAATAAATAAATAAATAAAAAATAAAATATAATAATAATAATAATAATAATAATTTTTTGTTTAATTTTGAATGAATAAATAAATAAACAATTATAATAAAACAAATTAAAGCAGGACCCTGACAAGTAATAAGCTTAGCAACGGTCAACTTGTGGTCCCTTCTTAAAACCGATTGGTAGTCGGTAATACGCATAAGCTGACCAGCGCCCCCACACCGATTTTGCTTTAACATGGAAGGCAATGGCAATCCTCAAGCACCTCAGCCTGGTAACGCCCTGGTGCCAACAGGTCCTTGCAACCCTTAGGCTCTGGCACAACTATTTTCCGCGCTTCAATCCTTTTACGCGCAATGCAGGACACCTATCACTCCCTCTCCGAACATAGTGGAAGTGTCACAGAAGTGTATACTGGACACCCCCCCCCGAGTCAGCAGGGTCAGGCGGGTCCCTCCACAAGTGCAGCTACCACGGATCAGCAGGCTGCCAGCAGGCCTCGGACACGCTTACAAACTGTGCGTGCACAAAAGTCTAAGTCGGGTCCTCAGAAGGGTAAGGCAACCGCTCAAAAACCTAGGGCTAATACGCAGAAGGCCAGGCCGTCAGTGGCCTCCCCGTCACTCCCACGACAAGAGGTAATCGATGTTCCTGGTGTTTTTCAGGACAACCCAGGGCAGCAGAGCTCTTCGGAGGGGTCAACATCAGATGAGGAGCTGTCCCCTCAACAGGTAGCCCCGGCTGTCAATGACCCAGCCCCGCGTGACAGCGGATCACGTAGCGGGAAACGGAAGGCGAAGAAGAAGCATCGGTCTAAGAAGAGCAAGAAGAGAGACACTTCTGACTCCGAGGAGGAGACGTGTACTTCTTCTTCCGATGGGGATAGCGACGCTCCAATGGAGACGTATTGGGGGGAAGGGGAGGACACAGGAGCCCCCTATGGGTCCATGAAAGGAGGGCCAATTCACACCGGAAAACCTTTAATGGCACTCTTGACTGGAAGGATGGGGCCCTAGTTCCGGACGTTAAAGTCTCAACCAACTCCGCCACTGACTTTGTTTTGGGGAATCACCTCTCTAAGAGGAAAAGGAATAAGATACTGAATGGCAATTACGTAGATATGTTTTCGTTGCTACCCCCAGCGCAGGTTAAGGGAAAAGGGGAGAAAAGGGGGTACTACGGAAAAAAGAGGTACAGGGCACCCCGGGTGGAGTGAACTTTTGAGAACTGGCTTAATGGTTATCAAGTTTTTATGGCAGTAGTGTCAGGATGCTATCCCAAACGAGGCATGCACCTTGTGTCCTACCTGGCGCAAGTCAGGAGGGCGCGGGAACTAGCGGGAGATGAGGCTGCCCTGGCGTATGATGAAGACTTTCGGAGGAATGCCTTGCTACTGTCTTCAACGCGCTGGGACCAGAAGGACAATGTCAGAGCTGCTTCCAGGTCCCAGCTCACAGAGGACCACGCTAGCCGGCAGTAATGTACAAAAGTCTTTATTGAGTTACAGTTTCCATTTCCAAGCCGCAGCGCGCAGCTCTACGTCTTAGAAGCTAGACCGGCGAAGCTTCATCTGAGTCTCCGCCTCCTGTACACCAACTTAATACTCTAGCCTTACTCCACCTCTTCCATCTTTCCTTCCTTCTCTGGGTCCCTCTGCCCCCCGTGGTCTCTTCCTTCCTGGACTCTTCTGACGCTGACCCCCCGGACTCTTCTCCCTCCTTGCGGCGGGCTTTAGGACCTGGCTCCCTATCCGGGCTGCTTACTGTGCCGCCTTCCTGTGCATTTGAACTTGGCGCGCGCGCCCAGCCTTCAACCTTCCTCTTGACCGTTTCCTCGCTCCCCGATGGAGGCGTGGCCAATCCTGACTCATGCCCTCCTGCTTGCGGCGAGCCGCCTGATCCCGATACCTGGGACTCCTCCCCCCTACTGCGCTCTGGTGGGGAAGCTGGTCCCGATTTCCAACTGCTGCTCTCTGAGTCCCCTCTGGTCCCTTCTTCCTGGGGTGTCCCCCTAGGCGCCCCCCTTGCTCTGACCACTGGCGCCCCTTTCTGTGAATCTTCCGATTCACTGGAAAGACTCAGAGATCTCGGGCCGCTGTCATCGCTCATATTTCCTTCGGATTCCCCCCCTCGCTCTCTGTTTCCTCCCTTTCCTGTGCCTCTGCTCCTGAACCCCTGACAGACAATAACTGCTGGTTCGAACATGTGGGGCCTAACATCGAAAAGAAAGCCGCTGATCAGCTGAAATCCAGTAAGGTGGAGAGTCAACGCCGTAGACAGTGCTGGGACTTCAACAAGGGTACCTGTCAGCGCGCAGCCTGTAAGTACTTGCATGAATGTGACAAAGGGAGACAGCAGCCCTTTCGAGGAGGCAGGGGTCACCTCACACGGGGTAATCGAGGTGCCCCTGCCGGACCTCCAGGACCCGCCCAAGGGCCGACCGGGTCTCGATACTAATATTTCCCTAAGCCTAGCGTACTCCCCGATAAAACTGCGGCCCCTGAGAGCACTATTGAAGTTTTACCCAATTAGACAGGCTGCCCGTCTTCTAGATGAAGGGTTTTCACAGGGTTTTAGAATCCCAGTTGCTTTCACCCCCAATGCCGATTGTCCCCCTAACCAGAAATCAGTTCTAGAAAGGCCAGACATCGCTACAAAAAGATACAAAAGGAGATTGCAGCTGGGAGGGTGGCCGGCCCATTCACAATACCTCCCATTGAAGAGCTTCATATTTCGCCGCTCGGCATTGTCCCTAAGAAGGCCCCCGGTGAATTTCGAATGATTCATAACCTGTCTTATCCCAAGGGAGCTTCAGTTAATGACGCCATTCCCCAAGAGATGTGCACGGTGAAGTATTCTTCTTTCGATCAAGCTGTGTGGTTGGTACGGAGATTTGCGGTTGGTACGTGGATAGCAAAGCTGTCCACGGGGCTAAGGTCCCCACATCATAGGGTACGCCTTTCTAAGGCAGTAAAGGCAGACCTTCAAGTTTGGTTGCAATTCTTGGATGGTTTTAATGGCATATCTCTATGGCAGGATAGTTTGGCCCTACAGTCGGATTTCCAGGTACATTCGGATGCGGCCGGGTCCTTGGGTTGCGGTGTTTACTTCAGGGGCCAGTGGTGTGCTCAGTGATGGCCTCCCTCCTGGCAAGGGAAACCAATACTACGTGATTTGACATTCTTGGAATTCTTCCCCATTGTGGTCGCAATCCATATATGGGAGGCCCAGTTCAAAAACCATAGGGTCTGCTTCTGGACGGACAACCTAGCGGTCGTGTCAGTTTTGAATAAACAGTCGTCACATTCACCTAGAGTAGCATCCCTTTTGTGGTATTTCGTCCTCTCATGCCTGCGGTTGAACCTTCACGCTTCAGCCAAGTTCGTCCCTGGTATAGATAATAACATTGCGGATGCTCTATCTCGTTTCCAGATGGAACGCTTTCGCTCATTGGCGCTTGATGCGAAGCAGCAGCCGCAACCGTTTCCGGAGCACCTCTGGAATATTGGCAACGAGAAGCAATAAAGGGAGTATTGTCTGCGCTGGCGCCTTCTACCCTGAGATCATATAATAAAGCATGGCTAGACTTTACATCTTTCTGCAGGAAAAAGGAGCAGTTTAAGCCAGGCAGGCCACCGCCCAAGTCGGAAGTCATAGAGTATATGGTTCACCTTCGGGATCTAGGCCGGGCCCCCAAAACCCTCAATATCCATTCAGCAGCAATATCCTTCTTTTCAAAAGCCTTGTTCTCTGTTGATCCATGTTCACATTTTGTTGTGCGTAAGATGCTTGAGGGCTGGCGCAGGTCCAGGCCTCAGGGCCAAGATAGTAGAAGGCCCATAACACTTGATATACTTACCCAAATCCGCAGGAAGCTAAGGGCCCTTTGTTGGTTGAGATATGAAGCCAGACTCTTCTCCGCAGCATTTTCCTTCGCATTCTTCGGTGCCTTGCACATAGGCGATGTGGTCTGTGAAGACCGCGCAGCCAATAGGGGTCTATTGTTGGATGATGTAACTGTAGCCAGTTCGCAGCTGATATTAAAAATCCGTAGCTCTAAGACTGATCAGCTCGGCAGGGGAGCCTTGGTTCGCCTCCCGGCGATTCAGAAGGCTGGCCCTTGCCCTGTAAAGGATGCCAGGAAATACCTGTGCGTAAGACCAAAATCTAATGGCCCCTTTTTCGTGCATTCCGACGGTTCCCTCCTTTCAAAACATCAGTTCACGAGGGTCATGCGCAAAGCGATCACTGCCATCGGTCTTCCGCAAGAGGAGTATGCCGCGCACTCCTTTCGCATCGGGGCGGCGACCACCGCCGTCCATATGGGATTACCGGCCGAAAGGATTATGGACATGGGTCGATGGAAATCCAACGTGTACAAGGGTTACATCCGGAAGCCTTTTTAATTTTCCCCTCAGTTTTCTCTCCTACCCATCACTCCCCGGCAGTCCTCCTGACCTGGCTCTCCGATTCTCTCATTTCAGGTATCGATGTGGTGCGACTGTGGATTATCGGCCACAGCATCGTATATTGGGCAAAACGGCGCACAGAACACAGGGGCTGGGATGCTGACCTACTTCTGCCTAGCAAGGTTAAAGTGTCATGGATTACTAGGCGGGGTATGCGTTGGGAAGAGTTTTTCCCTGCTATATCCAGGAAAATCGCTGCCGAAGGCCCACCCAGCGCCTTGGTCATCCAGCTGGGTGAGAACGACCTGGCTTATAGGAAAGGGGTGGACCTAATGTGGAACATTATCAATGACTTGGAATTGTTGAGGGCATCCCATGCAAACATTGCGATAATTTGGTCATCTTTGCTGGAAAAGCGATGTTGGCGGGACGTGGCGAACCCCGTGGCCGTAAATAAAGCTAGGAGGATCGTGGAGCGCACGGTGGCGCGTAGAGTGTCCGCGTTGGGCGGAAGGGTCATCGAGCACCCAAGCATCCGGTATAACATGGAAACGCTCTATCGCTGGGATAGCGTGCATCTATCTGATGCTGGTAATGATATTTGGTTGGCAGATATTTTTCAAGGTGTTAGGGATTGGTTACAGGTCTGAGGGTATTGGCGGCGAGCCGGTTAATGCGGCTCGGGTGGCGGTAGGCATTGGCCGGGGTATTGTCATGCAAATGAGGTTGGGGGGGAGGAACGCCATCACCTCCCCCAATGCTTGAAGGGTAGTTCATTAAAGGACTCTGAGGGGCGATGCCTCGTCCGAAACCTATGGAGGCTAGGGCCTAAAGCGGGCCCCCGAGCGGTAACCCCTCGGGGAGCGCCTAGGGATATGCATCTCGGGTGGCTCCCCCTGTTGGTGTTTAACCCTTCCCGGTTAGACCGGATAGTCGGTTAGGGGCCAATGCCTAAAGCCAATACCCTTCTTACCTGTAATCAATAAAGTTGTGGCCATTTTTCGCCCATTAACCTAAATCTTTGTGTCCAGTGTCTTTATTTATTCCACCTGTTGGGGGGGGGGGAATAGCCACGCAATGTTTTTTGTTTCTGGTACCCTGTGTTGTCTTCAAGATGAATTTGCAGATTCCATGAAGTAATTGATAAGAGACTTTTTATTAACAATCATTCATACAGTACATGTACAACATTATACAACTGAAATTAACCATTTCTAAATGAAAAGGCCGAGAGTTGTGCTATTAAGATTCCATTTGTTTTAAATATACAGTAATACATGACAGGGGTGTATGGAGTGTTAGGGAGGGGTAGTAACTCTAGCGGGGAGCAAGTCGTGCTCCTTCTGGGGTAGTTTGTCTACCTCAGATCCCCACCCTGCCCTCAGTTCTCACCTGTGGCTCCTAGAAGTTGTCAGCTTGCACCAGCAGCCACATCCCATGAAACAGATTCAAATGACCACCTAAACCATGTGAGGGCAGCCAATGGGCCTCAAATCCTCAGTGAGTTAGGGAATTTCTCTGCATGCAAAGACAGGATATAGCAGATGAGAGCAAAAGTGGGCCCATTGCTCAGAAAGGTGGCTACTGAAGGTGCTGTAGAGGGAAATGAGGGGCAGATGGGTCTTGTAAACCTTGGAAGGGAGCCCACCTAGGAGAAGGAATCTTTGAACATAAACCTCCACTGCTTTACAGCATTACTCATTTGTGAAAAAAGCTTTGGGAGTAGAACCTGAGGAAAAATCTGCACCCATTGCCTTTGGGAAACTTTGGCAGACAAAAAAGTTAAGAAGCAAATTTTACACATATCCAGAGTTAGGACACGTAAAGTGATACCAGCCAGCAAGTCCCATCAGAACCACAAATTCCACTGTCATTTATACCTTTCTTTGTGTTAGCTGCTCTCTGTTGTTCAGGTCAGGCCTCACCACAATAATGTAGCATTTAGGGGTGAAAATGCAAGCCAGTAACCCAGCACCAGAAGCAAAGATGGAGAAGATCTCCACAGCCACCATGTATTTTCCTCTGGTGCTCAGGTAGGTTGGAATGAAGGAGAGCCAAACACTGCAGAAGACCAGCATGCTGAAGGTGATGAACTTGGCTTCATTGAAAGTGTCAGGCAACTTCCTGGCTAGGAAGGCCACCGTGAAGCTGATAGTGGCCAGGAAGCCCATGTAGCCCAAAACACAATAGAACATGGAGACGGACCCTTCATTACAAAGAAATATGATTTCTTCAGGCATTGAGTGCATGTCCTCATCTGGGAATGGGGGAGAGGTTGCCAGCCAGAGGACACAGATTCCTACTTGAACAATGGAACAGGAAAAAACAATGGAATAAGCCAGTTCTTTGCCTACCCATTTCCTCATATTGGATCCTGGTTTGGTAGCCATGAATGCCAAAACCACCAATATGGTTTTGGCTAAGATGCTGGAGAGGGCCACAGAGAAGACAATGCCAAAAGCAGTTTGTCGGAGAAGGCAAGTCACCATATTAGGTTTTCCGATAAACAACAAAGAAGAGAGGAAACACAAGAGGAGGGAGATAAGGAGACCATAGGTGAGGCTTTGGTTGTTGGCTTTGACTATGGCTGTATTGTGATGCTTAATGAAGATGCCTAGCACTAAAATTGTGATCAGAGAGAATAAAAGTGCAGAGGAAGTTGAAACAATAGTCAGGGTTTCATCAAAGGCTAGGAAGTTTGGAATCTTAGGAATGCATAGATCCTGGCCGCTGTTTGGATACTGATCTGCTGGGCAACTGATACATGTTTCCATGTCTGAAAATACACAAGTAATGTGTGACAATTTGAAGTAACCAAAAGTATTCTTAAGAATTTCACATCACTAGTCCATTTTGCATAGTGTTTTCTATGTCAGAATGTATAAGAGCTTTAAGCCCAAATGCTTTTGCACTAGGTGTATCAAAAATAAAACTTGTGTATCAATTCTGGAATTTTCTACATGGGTGACATCTTTTCTTACTGTCCCCCTGCTTTTTCTTAGAGCCACATAAACAGTACAACAAAAGAAATACATTACATCTGAAATTTTTGGATCTCGGAAAAGCGAGTTTGATAAGACTTTCATCCTATTGTCAAAAACCTAATTATTCGAGGAGAAAACACCACTTCTATTCCACCCTAATTTTGTAGAAGATGGAGGTAAAATATATTAAAGGTAAAGGTAAAGTGACCCCTGACCAGTAGGGGTTGCGGCGCTCCTCTCGCTTTATTGGGCGAGGGAGCCGGCGTACAGTTTCCGGGTTATGCTGCTAGCATGACTAAGCCACTTCTGGCGAACCGGAGCAGCGCACAGAAACGCCATTTACCTTCCCGCTGGAGTGGTATCTATTTATCTACTTGCACTTTGATGTGCTTTCGAACTGCTGGGTTGGCAGGAGCAGGGACCAAGCAGTGGCAGAGCATCCTGTCGCAGGGATTTGAACTGTCGACCTTCTGATCTGCAAGTCCTAGGCGCTGTGGTTTAACCCACAGCGCCACCCGTGTCCCCAGAATATATTAGCTTCCACTTATAAAAGAAAACGTCAAGATTTTAAAGATAAAAATATATTGATGTTATCTATAAACAATGAGAAGAACAAATCTGTTAATTTAAGCCTTCTCTCCTGTAGCAGTTTAATGTCAACAAAATTCCCAGGAGCCCAGAGATACTGCAGTATCTTAAGATGTCATCTCTAACCTTTCTCATTTGAAATCATTCCTTCTGCACATGGATCACAATCATAGCAGCAAAACTTCTCCCCCTCCTTCTTTTTCTTCCCGTAACCAGGATGGCACTTGGCATTACATACAGAAAGCGGTGGCACCTATGCAAAGAGATAGGAAGAGTTTAATATTAAAATATTGCTTTGGGGAATCACTATTAGGTGATTTAATAGTAAAGGGGGACTAATAGCGTGAAATTATCCGTAGGTACACTTATTCTTAAGGAAATCAGCCCTGAGTGCTCACTGGAAGGACAAATCCTGAAGCTGAGACTCCAATACTTTGGCCACTTCATGAGAAGAGAAAATTCCCTGGAAGAGACCCTGATGTTGGGAAAGATGGTGGGCACAAGGAGAAGGGCCGACAGAGGACGAGATGGTTGAACAGTGTTCTCGAAGCTACCAGCATGAGTTTGACTAAACTGCGGGAGGCAGTGGAAGACAGAAGTGCCTGGCGTGCTCTGGTCCATGGGGTCACGAAGAGTTGGACACGACTAAACGACTAAACAACAACACACAAGTGGCACATACAGTAGGGTAAAAAGCTGCTGTTCTAAGCATCATACAAGCTTAAGAAGATGTCAGTATTCATGCCTGGACCATCCAACCTTATAGCTGTGTTTGACTCCATCAAAAGGCCAAGCCAGGAGTGAAATCACACCGAATTCTGTGTGATCTGACCCCTGGTTTCGCCTTTTGATGGAGTCACCACCTAACGGCATTTGCTTCAAGGAGTCCACATGGTGTTCCTTTGTGTGGCACAAGGAATTAAAGGTAAGCCATTATAGTGGTTCTGCACCTACCTGCAGGGTCAGTACAAGAAACTAGCAATAGGAAATCATTCCATGACTTTTGGGATGTGGTCTCCTGTTAGGCCACATCCTGTCTCAGAGAGACATGCTTTCGGGTCCTATGCCTGACCTGTTCTGGGAGGAGTTGCATTCCATTTGAAGCAAGAGGTCTGGGAGCACTCCTCTATTCTAACTCATCACTAGTCTGAAGTGGTTTCAAATGCTAGTGAATTTCAAAATGCATAATGTATGAAGTGCTTTTGTTACATCCCATTTTGTGGATAACCACAAATTCTGGGTTTTCAGGGACTGTGCCATTATTTCCATACCTTAGTGAAGCGCCTGTGCCATTTAATTCTGTCTTCATTAATGGTGAGCTCTTTGCCCGGAGGAGCCTGAGGATCCAAGCTGCCCACTTTGACTCTGACATAGGAATTATTTGGGAAAGTGACCAAGTTGGTAATATCAAAGCCAGCTGCTAACTCTCCATATTCATTTAATGCAATTTCATCCCCAGCACTGTTGTTGAATGAGATTCTCTGCAGGAATGAGTGGAGCTAAGTGGAAAGAGAATTGAAGTTAAACACTTCAGTTCACAATGGAGAACATCCATATTTTAGTTGCACATACAAGAGGAGTAGGAAATCATGAATCTGTGCCAATTCAACTTTCAACAGACTTGCATCAAGATATTATGGAGGGATGAGACTATAGACCTGCTTGCTTGAGACCAGCCTTTGTCAAGATCCAAGAAAGGGAAGGGATTTGACAAGTCATGTAAAAGAAGAGATGGGAGCTTATGTTCTCAAAAGATAGGAATGCAACATGAGAACCTTGGACTGGACCTTTCCATAGTTTATAGAGTGGATTTGAGCATGGTTGGATGTTGGATGCAGAGGAGTGGGAGGAAGCAGCTGCTGGGGGACCCCAAAGGGACACCCCAAGGAAAGGAGGCTCAGAGCCAGGGGATTGGTTTTGGGATGACAAGGAGTGGTCAGTGGGAGAATAGAAGAAGAAGAGGAGTTTGGATTTGATATCCCGCCTTTCACTCCCTTTAAGGAGTCTCAAAGCGGCTAACAATCTCCTTTCCCTTCCTCCCCCACAACAAAGACTCTGTGAGGAGAGTGGGGCTGAGAGACTTCAAAGAAGTGTGAGTGGCCCAAGGTCACCCAGCAGCTGCATGTGGAGGAGCGGAGACGCGAACCCGGTTCCCCAGATTAGGAGACTACCGCTCTTAACCACTACACCACACTGGCTCACTAGGAACACACTCACCACACTAGGGAGCAAACTGGGAGGAGGAGGTGTCAGAAACAGAAAAGGCCACAGGGTTAAGGGAGCAGGAAGAGGCAGTGGCAGACTGAAATCCAGAAGAGGAGAAGGGAGAAAAGCAGGGTCTAGAGACAGTGATCAAACAGTTGCCAGTGTCTTCTGGGGACCTACCAGTGAGGCCAGAAACCCCTGATGATTGGCAGACAGGGAAAGATGAGGCATTGGGGACGGGGCCTTCCAGGACGTCCCCAGGTAGTGGCAGCTCCCTGATGGGCTGCTATTCTGTTTTCTCTTGGATATGAGGATCCGTGCAATAGCCAGTGCCTGGGATCGGGGTCCTGGTTGTTCTCCCTCAGAATTATGTGCCCGGGGCCAATGGGCCCCAGGCCCCCAACCTTACACCACTGGGTAACTAGACAGGTAAGAGAGACAGAGAGAATTGGGGAGGGATATGGGGAGAAAACGGAGGGGTTTGCAGTGTGAAGGAGGTGGTTGGCACAGCTACAGTTACCTGTAGTTGTTGGTAGTCTGTTGCTTCTGAAAGTCTGTGTCATTTAAAGTCTGTTTCGTATCATTATATTCAATATTCTAATTCCCATCTTTCATACAATAAATTTACTTAAGGTTTATTTTTAATTTCTTAAGTTTTATTCCTTTATTTCTTTACTGATGATTAAATGCCAACTCACATAATGTACCAATGCAGTGAATGCTTTGTAACAGAGAACAATACCTGCCAAGGATTTGCATACCGAGGAGAGAGTTTTCCCTTAGCACCTCTTCTGTTGTGGATGGCTCCAGCCAAGTGCATGCTATTTAAGGCATGTGCCAAAGCATAGACAGCATTATAAATACTATAGCTGTGGCCAGTCATGCTCATTTCAAAAAATGGCGCAGGAAGGCTCTCCAGCATCTCCTCTCCAGTACACACAATTTTTGAGAGAGTGGAATTTGAAAGTGAACAACTGAATGCATCTTCCCAGAAATCTTGGATAAAACCATCTGTGTCTGTCCAATGAGGATATATACGCTGAAGAAAGTCTTTAAAGTTGTGAATCTCCTTGGAGTGAATTGCAAAGGATATAGCACCATGGAGAATTCGTATATTAAAATTAAATTTTTTTTGAAGGCTATATAATATGAAATCAATTTGGGTAGTTGTAATCCATACTTTTCCTTCATGTGACTTCTTTTGAGGAAATAGTAGCTGAGTAAACTCCATTACGATAAAAGCATTTGCCAACCATATGCTAAATCTACTTCCTCCATGTAGAAGAATTGCATTAGCTTTGCTGGTTGTGAAACTTGGTAACTTAATCTTTATGTCCGCCATTTCTAGTAAGTTACTGTTATAATTTAAATTGGGTATTACTCTTTCTGTGAATGCTGAACAGATTCCATTCTTAAAAAGCATTGGCTCAATTGTCTGCAAGAAACGCTCTCCAGCTTCATTAGCTGGAGTGATGAGCCCAACCCATTTCCATCTGAAATGCAGAAGTAACTGGATAATTCCCTGATACTGAAGGTCTTCATTGGGGACCATGCGGTAAAAGGAAGGGAACTTGGTTCCATCATTTATGGCTGGTTCAAATGAACCGTATGAAATCTGGAAAAAGCAAAAGCCAAATGTTTTCAAGTGGAAACAAGAACTCATGATATTCCAATTTATTTAGATATAAACACATGCACGCACACACACTTAAATATTGAATATATATTGAATCTATATCTGAAGTTTACCAAGTTTAGGGAGAGCACCAACCGCAGCTTGTACGTACTGATTGTATCCAAGAATATGGGAGCATTTGGGGGAGCAGCTTCCGGCAACCTGCGATGGAGGATTGCTGAATTCCATCACCGCTGTATATTCTGGAATCAGAGGCTGAGATGGGAGTAATCAGCCTCCCTACATTCCCCAGGCTGGGGAGTGGCAGTTCATCCGCAGATCGCCCAACACCCCAAATTCAGAAGGAGGGGCTGGGGGTGCTGGATTGAAATCCCCGAATGTTTCTTGGCAACTCTTTAAAGTCACCACCATTTAGCAGCAAGCTTCCAGTTCTTTAGACGAAAAATTGGGTTTTTGGACATGATCTTAGCGAAGGGGAAGAAACTACTCTGCTAATTAATTCAGCCACTGAGGTGCTAAAAACTATTTGAATGGAAGAAGGATTAACATCTACGTAGATTTCGTTGCCGCACAGCGTAAATTAATAGTGCAGAGTTTTTAACGAATAAAAGCTTTACTGAGTTAAAATAAACTTCTTCATAAACAACATGGTTCCAAACAGTTTGACTGAGATTACATACAGACTCTGTTCACGGCTAAAGCAGACTGACTCTCACATCTTACAGAGAGCACAAAGTGAAACTGGCTACTAAGTCACACGTCAGAATGACTCAACAGTTAGCAGTTAGGCCTGAATAACTTTAGCTATTGTGCAGTCTCAGCACTTCCCAGCCTGCTACATGTTGCACCCTAGGGAACGCTTTTGTAAATAAATCAGACAAATTATCCTGTGATTGACAATAAACCAACTTAATCACATTACGTTGTATATAGTCTTTAACATTGAAAAATTTGATCGCCACGTGTTTTGCACGTGCTGAAGTGTTCCCTGAATTAGCCATTGCGATACAAGCTTAATTATCCTCATAGATTGTCACAGGCTGTTGCACTTCATATCCCAAATCATTTAATACCTGGGTGTACCATGTGACTTCCTTACACACTTCAAATAATGCAGAAAATTCTGCTTCACATGTAGATGTGGCAACAAAACCTTGCTTTTGGGATTTCCAACCAATTAGTGAATTTCTAAACATGACCACTAGACCGCTGATTGATTTTCTCGTGGATGGAAATTTGTGAAGTCATTGTCCACAAACCTGCAAATCACTTGAATTAGATGCAGATAACTTTATACACTTATTCTGTGTACCCTTCAGATCTCCGTATTTGATTCAGAGCAGCCCAATCATGTATACTAGGCTTAGTTACTTTCTGCTTAGAATACCTACACAAAATGAAATATCAGGCCTTGACCATTGGCTCAGGTACAGAAGAGATCCTATTACTGATTGGTATAAATCTGTTTGATCAAACAAAACATCACTTTCAATCTTTTGAAAATCTACAGTCATAGGAGTTTGCAGAGCATTACAATCCTGCATTTCCAGTTGTTCAAGCAGACCTTTAATCTTTTGCTCTTGGCATATTAAGAAACTTCCATCTGCTTCTCTGCCTATTTGGACCCCTAAATAGTGACTTATTGGTCCTAGGTCTTTCAGTTTTTCCAACTGATTTTGCCTAGAATTAGAATCGGAATGATGCAGCTCCAATTAAACGAGCGGCCATGACCGGAGGTAGATCAGCTTGTCAAATTAAATGCGGTGCCTTAGGGAGATAGGTGCCTTTTAATATCTTACTTAATATTTGCATTCCCAGTTTTATATGGCAAAACCTTCCCTGGACAGGTTAACCATTTGAAGGACAGCTGGTCTTAAAAGCATTGGGCAGATGCCTTGCTTTGATTTTATCTGGACTGACTTGGCTGCTGCCCGAGGTGAGAAGATTTTTGGACTAGCTTGGCAGAAACATCATTTTGTGAAGAGACATCGTGAACATACAGAGGGAACTCGGGATGTAAATTCCACACAGAATATATTGTTTTGTTTTATCTTGCTTGTTCAGAGGCTGTGAAATGTAATGAGTATTAAGATTGGAATGATTTATGGGAACTATCATGAAAATTATGAAAGCAGCAGAAGTATGAGATGATCAGAACCACCTCGACCTCAGAACACGGGAAGATACCTCCGATTTTTTTTATAATTTGGCATAATATTTGGACTGTTTGATTGTTGAATAATATGTATAATTTGGAATATTTAATATGATTGGAGAGGATTGTTAAAGTGGAAAATTTAATAAATATTATTTTTTAAAAAAAGAATAGGGGAGCATTTATCATGGCTCATGTTAATATACTAAGTGGATGACCAACACTATTTAAAACAACTAAAATGAAATACAACAATGCAGCAGAATAGCACAATGCTGACACCACTATATAAGGCTCTGAAGTGACAGATGACAAATGCCAGAACAATGCAAGAAAACACTTTTTCAACTACCCTCTGAAAATGAACAATGTTGATTGACACCATACTCTGGGAAAGGACTGTTTTGATTTAT
Source organism: Podarcis liolepis (assembly GCF_965112155.1). NCBI lineage: Eukaryota > Metazoa > Chordata > Lepidosauria > Squamata > Lacertidae > Podarcis > Podarcis liolepis. Next base: position 10,511,589 of record NC_139573.1, on the reverse strand, counting down.
AAGGGAAGGAACATTTTTAGTTAACATGTTCTCAGTTATTTTTGCCTATGAAGCCAATGTCAATGTCATATATTCAGTAGCTCACAGGAAGCCAGTGCAGTTCTTCAGGATTGATGTATATGAACCAGTCTAGGTGCCTCCTTTACAAACCTGGCAGCTTTACAGAAATCTCCTATTACATCTATTAAACAGATATGGTCCCTTCTTACACACATTGTTGGTTATGCATATTATGGCCCTTTTACTTTGTCTATTTCCCCACTCCATATTTATGAATCAGTAGATTCCTAATGCAAGGAAAGAATGAAATCTCTGTTTTTCAAAATCCATATTCTACCTGTGGAATCTTGAAAAGACCTAAGACGTTTGCCATGCACCAGGAGGTATCAGAGCTGAGTCCCCCAATGACTCCTATGACATTTTTCTGGATGCCACACCTGTAGTTGGGAACAAAGTGACGTGATTTAAAGATCAGGTCCAGAGTGTTTCGGTAGGTCATCTTTGAATCATAATAGCTATCATAGATGTGGAAGCCGAGCGAGACATTGGGCAACATGCTGGGATTCTCGTTGATCTCATCAACAGCAAACACCAAGGCCAGGATTTGCTGGTAGAACTTTGTCAACACCCTGCAAATGAAGTGAGATTTTGTTTGACGGGAAAATTAAACAGTGCACAGAATCTAGATAGGAGAGATTCACCTGCCTGCATATAGAGGATAAAGCCAGCAAAGCTTATTTACACATTTGGGCAATCTAAGAATATTGAGTAATTTTAAAAGCTGTTGCATATTTCTTTATATCTTCAGCAACCCATATTTGTTTTCGCCACCTTGAAAACTTGGGTATCATGAAAAAAGTTGAGTACTATACTACTTGGCTATATGCTTTTCCTATTTTTAATGCCATCTCTTTTCTCTTTCTCCTACTCTCTTTTCTGTCTGTCTTTATAGATTTGGTGTTTTTAAAAAGCTTATTGTTCATTGACAATATGCACATAGTCTATATGCACAGAGATTTCTAATAAAATCTCTCCACACATTTAAAAAATAAAGTTCTAAAGCAATCCCCCTTCAAATCAATCAAAGTTATTTTTTGTCAGATATAAGGAATATTTATAATAATATTAATTAACGGTTACTTACAGTGGGGCATCAATGAAGTGCTGGGAAGGGTGTTTCTTGAAGGAAACCGTGCGGACTATGTAATAAATATGAGATGCCATTGCACCAATGACCAGGTCACCTGGCTCATGCCACTCGTGTGGGACATGAACAGGATGATTTGTGGCGCATTTAGCACTTTGTCCTTGGGACACTATATTGGGGAGCAGCAGAAGCAGCAGGAGCAACATCCTGATGGCAAATACCCTTGTGTGCATGGACTCGCCTGCTTCTCTCTACAGTATTATTCCTCTCTTCCACCTGATCTGAACAAGACAAATTGGGTGGCAGCTGACTCAGTCAATTTGGCACTTTAACGGACATGAATCCACCTTATTGTTAGCTTGAACATGGTCGCAACAGAATGCCTTGGATGCCAAACAAGATGCAGTGGTTTGACAGGAAAAAGGGAAACTGATAACTGATAAGTAACAGAGCCCAGCCTAGTTGTCTATGGAGCACAGAGGAGCTTATAATCATTTCAGGCTTGCTTGTTGATTCTTTTTTTCCACTGTAACATCTAGAGGTTCAGTCAGGTAGATTGATTATTGTAATTTTAGTAATGATAGGGGAGAGAATCACTTGCGCTGTGCTTTTTGATTCTATGGCGCATAAGGAGTATGGCAACTGCCAAAATATTACTATTATTATTTTTTAAATATCTATTTTTAATTGATTTTATTGATTTAGAGAATCACTTGTGCAGTGTTTTTGGGTTCTATGGCGCATCAGCAGTAGCGGAACTGCCAAATTATTACTATTATTATTTTATATATATATAATTTTATTGATTTACCAATATTGTTCCAAAAGTGACGTGATCATAACAAAACCAATTTTATCTAATTAATGCAATTATGAATGCCAATTATTCAAATGTCAAATGATATGATTTATTTAAACGTATCCCCTTGCGTGCTAGATTTGATGGCTTCATTCTTCTTGATTATTTCTGTGTTTCACTATGTTAATAATTTCCATTGCATTCCATGCACATATAATAATCTCTTATATAACAGCTGCAGTCTTGTGATTTCTGTTTGTGTTGGTATATTAGATAATTTATAAAGTTTCAAGTGAGGAACTCTAAGTGTAATCCTTATTCTTTCCTGCGTGTGACAATATCCCCTCATGATGTTTTCCTGTCCATATATGGTGCTGTATCCTTCATTCCTGCAACTGTTGATGGTTCCCCTCATGCCCTGGGAGAAGCGGTTATCCCACAGTTTCTAAAAGTCACTGCATCGCTTTGTCCTGTGATTTGGCTTCCAGTAAAGAAGCAGTGTTCACCATTTTTTCCAGCCTAGGAGGAACGGTCTGAATCCAGACTGCAGATAGCTAATCCTAAAGCATCCTATTGCCGCAGCTGGTAAACAAGAAATAGGATCTCTTTTGGCAACTGGTCTCCGACTCAATGAAAAACAGTTCTTCAGCCCCCAGCTGTGTCATTCCAGCTCAGGTTTGGGAGAACCACTTCAGAAATATATTTTTGCAAAATCCAAACCTCCCTTCCAGCTTACAGGATGATGACAGGGCAGAATTGTCACTGCTCCCTAATTGGAGGCCGGTTACTGTGGAGGAAGTCCATACATTAATTGGGAATCTGAAGAGTGGAAAGGCTCCGGGGAAAGACTTTATCCCAGCAGAATTGATTGCATCAAACCAGCACTGGTGGGCTCCGCTTCTGGCAGCACTCTTTACAGTAGTAAATAACTCGGGCAAGGTACCATATACCTGGAAACATGCAATAGTAGTTCCAATCTTTAAGAGAGGCCACCCAAATGTACCTTCCAATTATAGACCAATTAGCCTGCACTCAATAATTGGGAAGCTGTATGCCCGTTTCCTCAGTAGCACTGACAACTTTTCTAAATGAACACAATATACTATCTGAAGCCCAGGCAGCTTTTCGTGAGAACCATTCAACAACAGACCACTATCTAATGCTGTCCTTCCTAGCCGGGAAGTATACCAGGCCTCTACAGGGTAAACTCTTTGTGGACTTCATGGATCTGAAATCAGCGTTTGACTCCATCCCCAGATCCCAGCTATGGTCCAAATTAAGACTGAATCTGCAGGACAAACGACTCCTCTTTCTCATAAAAGCCATGTATAATGGAACCAAACTGCAGGTCCGATGCGGTCGACAGGGACAGCTATTGAACAGCATCAAGATGACTAGGGGGGTGAGACAGGGTTGTATTTTGGCCCCCACATTGTTTTGTCTATTCTTAAATGACCTAGAAGAGAACTTAATGGACCCAGATGGACACACTCCAAAAATAGGAATGAGAAGGACCCCCTTGTTGTTATATGCTGATGACGCAGCCATCATCTCACGTTCCAGACCGGGTTTGAATTATCTGTTGAGGAAATTTTCTGATTACTGTTCTGGAAATGGTTTATCCATTAATTATGAAAAATCTAAAATTTTAGTCTTCGAAAGAAGATTCTCCCGGGCTAAATGGGTGCTGGATGGCCATAACCTTGAACAGGTAAAATACTTCAGTTATCTAGGGCTCACATTCCATCATACAGGATCTTGGAAGCACCATTGGCAAACCTCCCTTTAAAAGGCGGAGATTACAAAACTAGCCATACTTAGATTCTTCTTCACAAAGGGCGGCAAATATGTTCCAGCAGCCTTAAGAGTTTTCAACGCAAAGCCCGTTTCCCAACTCCTGTATGCATCAAATGTCTGGCATAATGGGGACCTGCCAAAGCTTGGTGGCTTGCAGGCAAAATTTCTACGATCTCTGCTGCAGGTACCTAACTGCGTCCCCAACTCCGTACTTCTGTTAGAAGCTGTTGAATGCCCAATTTCAACTAAAGCGTGGTGGGCTGCCCTAAAACATTGGCTCAGGATTTCAGTGTTTAATCTAGGGAAGGGTTTGTACCGGATGTCAGGGAGAGGCAAACGGGAAAAGATGAAAGGACAGAAACCAGCAGTTATAGAAAGCCTAAAGAGATTATCAGCAGCTTGTCGTCTGATAGTCAGTCTGACATAGAGGGGGAGGAAGATGAGCCTGGGACAAGTCATGCTGTACACAGAGGAAGTAAGGGGAGGAGTTTTTGCAGACTTGCATGCTGGGTGCGGAAAAGGAGGAAGTAAGATTAGAGGGAGCAACTGCGCACAAGGGAAGGACGCTAATCGTAGCGCTGGAGATGTACGTTTGAACTTTGTCAAATAAATCAAATAGTTTGGAACTGGCTGGGAGCCCTGAGTCTTATCTATGCCAGCTGGCCAGCATTAAGCCTCTGACAGCTTGCTCCCTCTCCTCTTTTCTTCTGCTGGAAAGCTGGTGGAATAAGGAAATAGCTCCAACATGGAGAAGGAGCTGTTGGAATTGAAAAAGTGAAATGTTGCTCTGGAGCAAAGATCACAAGACCTGCAGAGTCGTTTGGAAGAAGCCCGGACTGCTCAGAGAGGAACCCAAGGTGGTCTATCGGCAGATGGGGGCAGGTGCGTGTGGGTGGAACGGTTCCAGGGAGACACGGAAAGTTACTTGGATTTCAAGACAGAGATGAAATATTTTCTGGAACTGGAAGCAGATAAGTTTCAGAATGATGCAGCAAAGGTTGCTCACATCATTAGGCATCTGGGAGGAGGGGCTAGAAGCTGGATCAGGCCGTTAATAGCCTCGGGGAATGAAGCTCTCAGAAATGAAGCCAAATTTTGGCAAGCAATGGATTTTATCTATGCAGATCAGAGTTTAATTGACAGAACGCAGGAGGAGCTTCTGGCTTTGAGACAAGGCAAATCCACGGTACGCAGTTACTGGTCTGAGTTTGCTATGCTTGTACAGAAATTGGGGTGGGATTTAGAGGTGGACCCAGTACAAGCGATATTTAAAAATGGACTTAATCCAGAAACAAAGGACGAGCTGGCAAGGGGGGCACAACCTTAAAATTTGGACGAATTAACAAAGGCTGCTCTTGGGGTGGGTTTGAGACAAGAAGCCAGATGGCGGGAAAGGAAGCAAGGCAGAGAGCGGAGTTTCCATGGTGACCGCATTCCTGAAATTCCGGCAGCTGCCTCAGAATGTCAACAAACGCAGGAGCCTATGGAGATAGGCACAGCCAGGGCGCGGGAGAGTTTGAAAGCCCAACAGTCTGGCGGGAAGGAAGAAAAAGACTGGCAAGCGGGAAAAAGATGTTTTGTGTGCCAGAAAACTGGGCACTTTGCCAGAGTGTGTCCAGAGCGTCGTAACTGGCAGGGAATGGTGGGGGCCACCCAGCAGGCAGAGGGAGAGGAGCCTCAGCATTCGGGAAATGAATAGGCCTGGTTGGTGGGGAACCGGGCAACAGCCAGGCGGGAGCAACACAGAAAGTCCCCAGCTTGGACACTCCAAAGCAAGCATAATGTTGAAGGTGGTGCTAGAACTCCCGAATGGACAGACGGTGGAGGAGTTGGCGCTAATTGATTCTCAGGCCTCAGCGTCCTTTTTCAGCAAAGAGTTTGCGGCACGACACAAACTGAACCTGCGGCCTTTGGATTTTCTGCTGCAGGTGACAACAATTGATGGAAGAGAACTGCTGGGAGGTGAAGTGACGCATTGAACACCCCCAATGCGAATGCGTGTGGCCACACACTCTGAGGTCATCGCTTGTCACGTGGTCACACTGGCGGAGCCGCCTATCATATTGGGCATGAGCTGGTTGGCTTTGCACGATCCGATGGTCTCCTGGCACCAACGGTCCCTGATGTTTGGCTCGACGCACTGCATGGAGAACTGCCTAGCCCAAGGGCTAGATTGACAAAGCGAGGGCAGGAGGGCAGCAGCATGCAGTGCGGGGACGAGTGAGATTCCGTCGTGTTACAGGGATCTACAGGAGGTGTTCAGCGAGAAAGAGGCAGATGTGTTGCCACCCCATTGGCCGTATGACTGTCAGATCAACCTGGTACCGGGGGCCACATTGCCGGTGGGGAAAACCTATTCCATGTCGGAGGGAGAGCTCAAGGACCTAAAAGAGTTTATTGAGAAAAACCTGAGAAGGGGTTTTATCAGGGAGTCCAAGGCTGCAGACGGGAGTCCCGTGTTTTTCGTTGACAAGAGATCAACGAAAGAGAGACGCCTAGTGGTGGACTTTCAAATTTTGAACAGCCAGACGGAACCGGTGGCCTTCCCGATGCCGAGAATCGATGACGTTTTGGCACGGGTGCAGAAGGGGAAGATTTTCACCAAACTGGATCTCCGAGGGGCTTACAACCTTATCAGAGTACAAGAAGGCGATGAGTGGAAGACCACCATGTTCACCCCGATGGGGGCGTTTGAGTATTTGGTCATGCCCTTCGGTTTGCAGTGCGGAAGTCACTGTTTCCAAGCCTTCATGCACTGGATTATAGCATCAATAGACCAATGGGATATCAGATCCCCACAAGGCATGATGGAGAACCACAACAACTTGGAAAAGATGGATGTGCCAAGCATGGCGCCTCAGTTACCGCTCAGAACCATGTGTCTGCTCTCACTTTAATATATTGCTCCCACCACACCAACAACCTTTGACTCGAAGACTTAAAAACAAAACCTAACTATCCCAGCATATTCTGTGGGGGATCTTTGTGAGGGGGATAACCAAAAAGCTGGAATCTCTTATTGTTTATTCTTTAAATAAACAATAAAGATTTATTTTTTTAAGCAAGGCAGTATAAGTGGAGAAACTTAGATTGCTTCAATAATAATAATATGCTGTTGTTGTTGTTTAGTAATTTAGTCGTGTCCGACTCTTCGTGACCCCATGGACCAGAGCACGCCAGGCACTCCTGTCTTCCACTGCCTCCCGCAGTTTGGTCAGACTCATGTTTGTAGCTTCGAGAACACTGTCCAACCATCTTGTCCTCTGTGGTCCCCTTCTCCTTGTGCCCTCCATCTTTCCAAAAATTAGGGTCTTTTCTAGGGAGTCTTCTCTTCTCATGAGGTGGCCAAAGTATTGGAGCCTCAGCTTCATGATCTGTCCTTCCAGTGAGCACTCAGGGTTGATTTCCTTAAGAATGGATACATTTGATCTTCTTGCTGTCCATGGGACTCTCAAGAGTCTCCTCCAGCACCATAATTCAAAAGCATCAATTCTTCGGTGATCAGCCTTCTTTATGGTCCAGCTCTCACTTCCATACATCACTACTGGGAAAACCATGGCTTTCACTATACGGACATTTGTTGGTAAGGTGATGTCTCTGCTTTTTAAGATGTTGTCTAGATTTGCCATCGCCTTTCTCCCAAGGAGCAGGCGTCTTTTAATTTCGTGACTGCTGTCACCATCTGCAGTGATCATGGAGCCCAAGAAAGTAAAATCTCTCACTGCCTCCATTTCTTCCCCTTCTATTTGCCAGGAGGTGATGGGACCAGTGGCCATGATCTTCGTTTTTTTGATGTTGAGCTTCAGACCATATTTTGCGCTCTCCTCTTTCACCCTCATTAAAAGGTTCTTTAATTCCTCCTCACTTTCTGCCATCAAGGTTGTGTTATCTGCATATCTGAGGTTGTTGATATTTCTTCCGGCGATCTTAATTCCGGCTTGGGATTCATCCAGCCCAGCCTTTCGCATGATGAATTCTGCATATAAGTTAAATAAGCAGGGACACAATATACAGCCTTGCTGTACTCCTTTCCCAATTTTGAACCAATCAGTTGTTCCATATCCAGTTCAAACTGTAGCTTCTTGTCCCACATAGAGATTTCTCAGGAGACAGATGAGGTGATCAGGCACTCCCATTTCTTCAAGAACTTGCCATAGTTTGCTGTGGTCGACACAGTCAAAGGCTTTTGCATAGTCAATGAAGCAGAAGTAGATGTCTTTCTGGAACTCTAGCTTTCTCCATAATCCAGCACATGTTTGCAATTTGGTCTCTGGTTCCTCTGCCTCTTCTAAATCCAGCTTGTGCTTCTGGGAGTTCTCGGTCCACATACTGCTTATGCCTGCCTTGTAGAATTTTAAGCATAACCTTGCTAGCGTGTGAAATGAGTGCAATTGTGCGGTAGTTGGAGCATTCTTTGGCACTTCCCTTCTTTGGGAATGGGATGTAGACTGATCTTCTCCAATCCTCTGGCCACTGCTGAGTTTTCCAAATTTGCTGGCATATTGAGTGTAGCACCTTAACAGCATCATCTTTTAAAATTTTAAATAGTTCAGCTGGAATATCATCACTTCCACTGGCCTTGTTATTAGCAGTGCTTTCTAAGGCCCATTTAACTTCACTCTCCAGGATGTCTGGCTCAAGGTCAGCAATCTTCCCCTTAATGTGTCAACAGGAATAGAAGTTATTAATATTGTAGTTGTTGTATAAGGGATTATTAGAAATTAATAAGATTTTGGAATGCAGAAATAAAGGAAATCATCAAGCATGGGGGGGCACCTAAATTACATGATTCGGTATTTGAGTGATTAGTATTAGTATTACAATTTGGTATTGTTTTAATTATGCTATTATTGGATAGTAATTGAAAATTAATAAAAAATATTATATATATAAAAAAGCAGATTTTAGAATCAACTTCAGAAACAATATATTTGTATTTTGTGAAGCCATTTGGCTTACTTGAGATATTCTCTGCTACCACTCTTTCAAAATGGCTAGAAGTATAATTCAGAAAAAAAGGTTTGTCCTATTAGTGTTAGCAATATCCAAGATGTTTTCCACCAGATATTGTTGCATATCTCTGCTACTTTTCCTTGTTAAAACTATTTAAAAAACAAGGGAAATGGCTGTTTTAAACTTCTCTTTCTTCTATTCCTCAGCTGCCTTGTGGGTGAGAGATAAAGAATGTAGAGCCCTCAACTATTTCACAGTGTTTTTTGTTTCTGGTACCCTGTGTTGTCTTCAAGATGAATTTGTAGATTTCATGAAGTAATTGATAAGAGACTTTTTATTAACATTCATATATGTACAACATTCATAAACAGATCTTAACCATTTCTAAATTAAAAGGCTGACAGTTTTGCTATTAAGATTCCATTTGCTTTAAGTATACAGTAATACATGACAGGGATGTAAAGAGTGTTAGGGAGGGGTAGTAACTCTAGCAGGCAAGAAGTCGTGCTCCTTCTGGTGCAGTTTGTATACCTCTGATCACCAGCCTGCACTCAGTTCTCACCTGTGGCTCTCAGAAGTTGTCAGGTTGCAACAGCAGCCATGTCCCACAATACATATTTGGCAGACAAAACAGTTAAGGGGCCAACTCTACACATTTCCGGAGTAGGGACTCAGAAAGTGATACCAGCCAGCAAGTCCATGTATTCTAAGACCCAACAGAACCACAAATTCCACTGTCATTTATACCTTTCTTTGTGTTAGCTGCTCTCTGTTGTTCAGGTCAGGCCTCACCACAATAATGTAGCATTTAGGGGTGAAAATGAAAGCCAGTAACCCAGCACCAGAAGCAGAGATGGAGAAGATCTCCACAGCCACCATGTATTTTCCTCTGGTGCTCAGGTAGGTTGGAATGAAGGAGAGCCAAACACTGCAGAAGACCAGCATGCTGAAGGTGATGAACTTGGCTTCGTTGAAAGTGTCAGGCAACTTCCTGGCTAGGAAGGCCACCGTGAAGCTGATAGTGGCCAGGAATCCCATGTAGCCCAAAACACAATAGAACATGGAGACTGACCCTTCATTACATAGAAATATGATTTCTTCAGTCATTGAGTGCATGTCCACATCTGGGAATGGTGGAGAGGTTGCCAGCCAGAGGACACAGATTCCTACTTGAACAAGGGAGCAGGAAAAGACAATGGAATAAGCCAGTTCTTTGCCTACCCATTTCCTCATATTGGATCCTGGTTTGGTAGCCATGAATGCCAAAACCACCAATATGGTTTTGGCTAAGATGCTGGAGAGGGCCACAGAGAAGACAATGCCAAAAGCAGTTTGTCGGAGAAGGCAAGTCACCATATTAGGTTTTCCGATAAACAACAAAGAAGAGAGGAAACACAAGAGGAGGGAGATAAGGAGACCATAGGTGAGGCTTCGGTTGTTGGCTTTGACTATGGCTGTATTGCGATGCTTAATGAAGATGCCGAGCACTAAAATTGTGATCAGAGAGAATAGAAGCACAGAGGAAGTTGAAACAATGGCCAAGGTTTCATCAAAGGCTAGGAAGTTTGGAATCTTAGGAATGCATAGATCCTGGCCGCTGTTTGGATACTGATCTGCTGGGCAACTGACACATGTTTCCATATCTGAAATTACACAAACAATGTGTGACAATTTGAAGCAACCAAAAGTATTCTTAAGAATTTCACATCACTAGCCCATTTAGCATAGTGTTTTCTACATCAGAATATATAAGAGCTTCAAGCCCAAATGCTTTTGTACTAGGTGTATCAAAAATAAAACTTGTGTATCAATTCTGGAATTTTCTACATGGGTGACATTTTTATTATTATTATTGTTTCCCTGCTTTTTCTTAGAGCCACATAAACAGTACAACAAAATGAGAAATGCATTACAGCTAAAATATTTGAATCTCAGAAAAGCGAGTTTCATAAGAGTTTCACCCTATTGTCAAACAACCTAATTCTTAGAAGAGAAAACACCACTTTTAGTCCACCCTAATTTCGTTGAAGTTGGAGGTAAAATATATTAGCTTCCACTTAAAAAAGAAATCTTCAAGATGTTTTAAAGATTAAAATATATTGATGTTATCTATAAACAATGAGAAGAACACATCTGTTAATTTAAGCCTTCTCTCCTGCAGCAGTTTAATGTCAACAAAATTGCCAGGAGCCCAGAGGTTCTGCAGTATCTTAAGATGTCATCTCTAACCTTTCTCATTTGAAATCATTCCTTCTGGACATGGATCACAATCATAACAGCAAAACGTCTCCCCCTCCTTCTTTTTCTTCCCGTAACCAGGATGGCAGTTGGCATTACATAGAGAAAGTGGTGGCACCTATGCAAAGAGATAGGAAGAGTTTAATATTATGATATTGTTTTGGGGAATTTACCAAATATCCACTATCAGGTGATTTAATAGTAAATGGGAGAACTAATAGTGTGAAATTATCAGTAGGTACATGTAGTGGTTGGGAGTTACTCGTGCGTAATCCGGCTCCGTTTGAGCATCGGATTGCCTGGTTAAACCCTCCGGACTGCACAGCCCATCTCCGCGTGGCTGCCCTTAGTCACTCGTAGAATCTGTCTGTGGGCGTTTCTTAAAGTGCTGCCAACATAAGAGTTGTTTGACGCCTAAGCGTCTCCTCCTCTCACTGCGTGGGTGTCTCCTGCGCAGGGTGGGCGTGGGCAGCGGGGTGCTTGGGCTCTCCTCACTAACTTCCAACAAAGAGTCCTGGAGCCCCTGCACCTCCCTGTCCCGTTCCTCTCCTGGATCCCTGGTGTTACACTCATTCTCTTCCCCTGCTTCCCAGCTGAGTCTCCCCCTAGCGCTGGGACCTTCTGCAGAATCAGAGACCCTCTCCTTCTCCCGTGCCTCTGATGTCAGTTCCCTGACAGTACACTTATTCTTAAGGAAATCAGCCCTGAGTGCTCCCTTGAAAGACAGATCCTGAAGCTGAGACTCCAATACTTTGGCCACCTCATGAGAAGAGAAGATTCTCTGGAAGAGACCCTGATGTTGGGAAAGACAAGGAGAAGGGCCGACAGAGGACGAGATGGTTGAACAGTGTTCTCGAAGCTACCAACATGAGTTTGACCAAACTACGGGAGGCAGTGGAAGACAGAAGTGCCTGGCGTGCTCTGGTCCATGGGGTCATGAAGAGTCGGACATGACTAAACAACAACAACACACAAGTGGCACATACAGTAGGGTTAAAAGCTGCTGTTCTAAGCATCATACAAGCTTAAGAAGATGTCAGTATTCATGCCTGGACCATCCAACCTTATAGCTGTGTTTGACTCCATCAAAAGGCCAAGCCAGGGGTGAAATCACACCGAATTCTGTGTGATTTCACCCCTGGTTTGGCCTTTTGATGGAGTCACCACCTAACGGCATTTGCTTCAAGGAGTTCACATGTTGTTCCTTTGTGTGGCACAAGGAATTAAAGGTAAGCCATTATAGTGGTTCTGCTCCTACCTGCAGGGTCAGTACAATAAACTAGCAATAAACTACCCATGACTTTTGGGTAGTGGTTCCCTGTTAGGCCACATCCTGTCTCAGAGAGAAATGCTTTCGGTTCCTATGCCTGACCTGTTCTGGGAGGAGTTGCATCCCATTTGAAGCAAGAGGTCTGGGAGCACTCCTCGATTCTAACTCATCACTAGTCTGAAGTGGTTTCAAGTGCTAGTGAATTTCAAAATGAATAATGTGTGAAGTGCTTTTATTACATCCCATTTTGTGGATAACCACAAATTCTGGGTTTTCGGGGACTGTGCCATTATTTCCATACCTTACTGAAGCGCCTGTGCCATTTGATTCTGTCTTCATTAATAGTGAGCTCTTTGCCAGGAGGGGCCTGAGGATCCAAGCTGCCCACTTTGACCCTGACATAGGAATTATTTGGGAAAGTAACCAAGTTGGTAATATCAAAGCCAGCTGCTAACTCTCCATATTCATTTAATGTAATTTCATCCCCAGCACTGTTGTTGAATGAGATTCTCTGCAGGAATGAGTGGAGCTAAGTGGAAAGAGAATTGAAGTTAAATGCTTCAGTTCACAGTGGAGAACATCCATATTTTAGTTGCACATACAGGAGGAGTAGGAAATCATGAATCAGTGTCAATTCAACCTTCAACAGACTTGCATCAAGATATTAGGGAGAGATGAGACCATAGACCTGCTTGCTTGAGACCAGCCTTTGTCAAGATCCAAGAAAGGGAAGGGATTTGAGAAGTCATGTAAGAGAAGAGATGGGAGCTTATGTCCTCAAAGGATAGGAATGCAACATGAGAACATCGGACTGGACCTTTCCATAGTTTATAGAGTGGATTTGAGCATGGTTGGATGTTGGATGCAGAGGAGTGGCAGGAAGCAGCTGCTGGGGGACCTGAAAGGGACACCTCAAGGAAAGGAGGCTCAGAGCCAGGGGATTGGTTTTGGGATGACAAGGAGTGGTCAGTGGGAGAAGAGGGAGCAGACTGGGAGGAAGAGGTGTCAGAAGCAGAAAAGGCAACAGGGTTAAGGGAGCAGGAAGAGGCTGTGGCAGACTGAAATCCAGACTTAGAGGCAGAAGAGGAGAAGGGAGAAAAGCAGCGTCTAGAGACAGTGATCAAACAGTTGCCAGTGTCTTCTGGGGACCTACCAGTGAGGCCAGAAACCCCTGGTGATTGGCAGACAGGGAAAGATGAGGAGTTGGGGACAGGGCCTTCCAAGATGTGCCCAGGTAGTGGCAGCTCCCTGATGTTTCTCTCTTCTGTTTTCTCTTGGATATGAGTATCCCTGCAATAGCCAGTGCGTGGGATTGGGGTCCTGGTTGTTCTCCCTTAGAATTATGTGCCCAGGGCCAATGGGCCCCAGGCCCCCAACCTTACACCACTGGGTAACTGGACAGGTAAGAGAGACAGAGAATTGGGGAGGGATATGGGGAGAAAACAGAGGGGTTTACAGTGTGGAAATACTCTAATTCCCATCTTTCATACAGTAAATTTACTTAAGGTTTATTTTTTAATTTCTTAAGTTTTATTCTTTTATTTCTTTACTGATGATTAAATGCCAACTGACATAATGTACCAATGCAGTGAATGCTTTGTAACAGGGAACAATACCTGCCAAGGATCTACATATTGAGGAGAGAGTTTTCCCTTAGCACCTCTTCTGTTGCGGATAGCTCCAGCCAAGTGCATGCTACTTAAGGCATGTGCCAAAGCATAGACAGCATTATAAATACTATAGCTGTGGCCAGTCATGCTCATTTCAAAAAATGGTGCAGGGAGGCTCTCCAGCATCTCCTCTCCAGTACACATGGTTGGTGAGAGAGTGGAATTTGAAAGTGAACAACTGAACGCATCTTCCCAGAAACCTTGTATAAAACCATCTGTGTCTGTCCTATGAGGATATATACGCCGAAGAAAGTCTTTAAAGTTGTGAATCTCCTTGGAGTGAATTGCAAAGGATATTGCACCATGGAGAATTCTTATATTAACATTAAAAATTTTTTGAAGGCTATATAATATGAAATCAATTTGGGTAGTTGTAATCCATACTTTTCCTTCGTGTGAATTTTTTTGAGGAAATAGTAGCTGAATAAACTCCATCACGATAAAAGCATTTGCCAACGATAGAATAAATCTACTTTCTCCATATAGAAGAATTGCAATAGCTTTGCTTGTTGTGAAACTTGGTAACTTAATCTTTATGTCCACCATTTCTAGTAAGTTACTGTTATAATGTAGATTGTGTTCCACTCTTTCTGTGAATGCTGAACAGATTCCATTCTTGAAAAGCATTGGTTCAATATTCTGCAAGAAACGTTCTCCAGCATCATTAGGTGGAGTCATGAGCCCAACCCATTTCCATCTGAAATGCAGAAGTAACTGGATAATTCCCTGATACTGAAGGTCTTCATTGGGGACCATGCGGTAAAAGGAAGGGAACTTGGTTCCATAATTTGTGGCTGGTTCAAATGAACCGTATGAAATCTGGAAAAAGCAAAAGCCAAATGTTTTCAAGTGGAAACAAGAACTCATGATATTCCAATTTATTTAGATATAAACACATGCATGCACACAAACTTAAATATTGAATATATATTGAATCTATATCCGAAGTTTACCAAGTTTAGGGAGAGCACCAACGACAGCTTGTACATACTGATTGTATTCAAGAATAGGGGAGCAGCTTCCGGCAAGCTGCGATGGAGGATTGCTGAATTCCATAACCGCTGTATATTCTGGAATCAGAGGCTGAGATGGGAGTAATCAGCCTCCCTACATTCCCCAGGCTGGGGAGTGGCAGCTCATCCGCAGATCGCCCAACACCTGGCCCCAAATTCAGAAGGAGGAGCTGGGGGGTGCTGGATGGAAAGCCCGGAATGTTTCTTGGCAACTCTCCTGAAGGAAGGTGAGGACAGGTGACCTCACCTAGGCCCGAAGTCACCCCCCACCAAAGCAGGCTCAAAGCTTCTCAAAACTTTTCAAAATCATTTTCTCAGCAGCTAAGCATCGGAAACTTTTCGCTCTGCTGTAACAAAGGTAGAGAACAGTCCATTGTTTCTCAGGCCTTTCTCATGTCATCTACCCTTGCTAAAGAACCACATTGCAACTTACTTTCTGTCCGGGAACCATGCCAGAACAAGAGATTGAAACATATCTGAACATGCTGAAAACCCCTTGGCTTCTCACCCCCCCCCTTTCCTGGGAAGGGTGCCAAGAGTCCACAATAGTCCCAAGACAGCTTTCTGTTCATGTTCAGAGGAACTCCTGAGGGAGGAGAAAGGGGGAAGGAACTGGAAAGGGGTATATATGCTTGTGCACATGATTGTGAACTCGTGCATGCTTTTTGTGACTTATCACACTTGCTCCTTCTACCAGTCCATGGATGGTAGAAATAAAAGCCTTTTCTCCGAAACTATTCCTTGAGTGTCTGTTGACTCCCACTTCCCTTTCCCAGGCGCAATATTTTTCCCACCCGAGGGCAAAGCCTCATAAGGCTACACTCCAAAGTCACCACCATTTAGCAGCATGCTTCCACTTCTTACGACGAAAAATTGGGTTTAAATATTGGACATGATCTGAGCGAAGGGGAAGAAACTACTCTGCCAATTAATTCAGTCACTGAGGTGCTAAAAAGTATTTGAATGTTAGAAGGATTAACATCTACGTAGACTTCGTTGACGCGCAGCATAAATTAATAATGCAGAGTTTTTAAAGAATAAAAGCTTTACTGAGTTAAAATAAACTTCTTCATAAACAACATGGTTCCAAACAGTTTGACTGAGATTACATACAGACTCTGTTCACAGTTAATGCAGACCGACTCTCACATCTTACAGAGAGCACAAAGTGAATCTGGCTACTAAGTCACACGTCAGAATGACTCAACAGTTAGCAGTTTGGCCTGAATAACTTTAGCTATAGTGCAGTCCCAGCAGTTCCCAGCCTGCTTTGCTGCTTCTGCTCTCATGTGTCTTTATCACATGACACTCCCCTAAAGGCCTAGAGAGCAGAAGTATAAACATGAAAAATTATCTTATTCATATACTTCATCCACAAGATTCAGCTTTGCAATCAATTCTACATGTTGCACCCTAGGGAACGCTTTTGTAAATAAATCAGACAAATTATCCTGTGATTGACAATAAACCAACTTAATCACATTATGTTGTATATAGTCTTTAACATTGAAAAATTTGATCGCCACGTGTTTTGCACATGCTGAAGTGTTCCCTGAATTAGCCATTGCGATACAAGCTTGATTAACCTCATAGATTGTCACAGGCTGTTGAACTTCATATCCCAAATCATTTAATACCTGGGTGTACCATGTGACTTCGTTACACACTTCAAATAATGCAGAAAATTCTGCTTCACATGTAGATGTGGCAACAAAACCTTGCTTTTTGGATTTCCAACCAATTAGTGAATTTCTAAACATGACCACTAGACCACTGATTGATTTTCTCGTGGATGGAAATTTGTGAAGTCATTGTCCACAAACACCTGCAAATCACTTGAATTAGATGCAGATAACTTTATACACTTATTCTGTGTACCCTTCAGATCTCAGTATTCGCTTCAGAGCAGCCCAATCATGTATACTAGGCTTAGTTACTTTCTGCTTAGAGTACCTACACAAAATGAAGTATCAGGCCTTGACCATTGGCTCAGGTACAGAAGAGATACTATTACCAATTAGTATAAATCTGTTTGATCAAACAAAACATCACTTTCAATCTTTTGAAAATCTACAGTCATAGGAGTTTGCAGAGCATTACAATCCTGCATTTCCAGTTGTTCAAGCAGACCTTTAATCTTTTGCTCTATTAAGAAACTTCCATCTGCTTCTCTGCCTATTTGGACCCCTAAATAGTGACATATTGGTCTTTCAGTTTGAAATGTTTTTCCAACTGATTTGCTATCTTTCGAATTTTACCTGTGGAACCACCTGCCACCATCAAGTCATCTACAAAGATCAATACCAATATGTAATTGTCACCTGATCCTCTTGTATACAAGCAAGGGTCAGCAATGCTCCTTTTAAATCCAAAATTTAAGAGTTGTGTGTTTATACAATCGTTCCAGCATTTAGCACTTTGCCGAAGACCATAAACAGCTTTGTCTAATTTCCACACCAAATCATTCCCCTCCTCAAACCCTTGGGGTTGTCGCATGTATATCACCTGGTCCAGAGGAGCATTTAAATATGCAGAAGTAATATAATAATGACTTACTTCCAATTTCTCGTCAGCTGCAACAGACAAAAGAAGCCTGCCTGATTTTGCCTTGGCAGTGGGTACAAACAGCTCATCTTTGTGAATTCCTGGCTTTTGTACAAAACCTTTTGCTACCAGTCTGGCTTTAAAATGTGTGTCAGCAGACACCTGAGTCTTCCTTTTAAAGACCCACCTGCTAGAAATTAACTTTTCACCTGGTGGCAATTTGGCTAGTGTGTAAACCTTATTTTCTTTGAATGATCCCAACTCTTCTTTCATGGCGTCAAACCACTGGGTTTGTTCCTTAGAAGGTAGTTTAAGAACTTGAGCAAAGTCCTGTGGCTCTGTACAATTAACATGACACACTTTTGTTGCGCCAAAAGTCAATTTATCGGGGGGAATACCCTTGGTAGTACGTGTGGACCTCCTAGGAATAACCACTGGGCTTTCCTTCTCTTGTTGCTCCTCCAGTTCATCATTTTGTTGTTCCTCTGATTCACTGCTTCTGGCACTTTGCAAAGTATCAGTGTCTGAGGACAATTTCCCCCCACTTTCTAGCCTTTCCTCAGCAGCTGGCTGCCTGAGAGGCTCCTGTGGCTGTACTGAGAGAGGAATTAAAATACTAGGATTGGAATGAACCTGTTCCCACCTATCCTGATCAGCAAATTCAGCATTTTGTGAAATGACTACTCGGCCACGTCCCAAAGCAAAACGATAATGCCAGCTAGAATAGCCCTGATAGCCAATGAAACGTAGCTTTCTGGTTTTAGGCTCACCTTTACATCTCAGAGACTTGGGGATATGAACAAAAGCCCAACTTCCCCACACATGTAAACCTGCGTAATCGGATTCCTTCCCAAAAAGCATTTTGTAGGGAATAGCACCCGTGGCAGTAGTGAAAGTACGGTTCAATAAAAAATTGTAAGTCAAGAGAGCTTCTCTCCAGAGCTTTGCATCATTTTGCAATCCAGCCTCAGTTAACAAGCGGTCCTTTACAATTTGTACAACACCCACACGTCTCTCTGCAACTCCATTTTGCCAGGGACTATTTGGACATGTGAGACGATGCGTTATTCCATGGCGTTTAAGCCATACCTGGAAATGATTACTTAAATATTCGCCTCCTCGGTCAGTTTGGAGTTGAATAAGTGGCCTTTGAAAACGTCTTTCTGCCCATACCTTCCAGGACTTAAAAGCATCAGCACATTCTGATTTGTTGCTCAATAGATATAGCCATGAATACCTTGTTTTATCATCCACAATAATTAGGCCATATCTAGATCCTCCCTCACTCTCTGGAAAAGGACCAATTACCGTATTTTTCGCTCTATAAGACGCACCAGACCACAAGACGCACCTAGTTTTTGGAGGAGTAAAACAAGAAAAAAAACCATTCTGAAACTCAGAAGCCAGAACAACAAGAGGGATCGCTGCGCACCGAAAGCAGTGATCCCTCTTGCTGTTGTGGCTTCTGGGATAGCTGCACAGCCTGCATTTGCTCCATAAGACGCACACACATTTCCCCTTACTTTTTAGGAGGGAAAAGTGAGTCTTATAGAGCAAAAAATACAGTAAGTCAGAATGAACAAGTTGCAAAGCATGTGTAGAAATTCTATCACTTCTACCTGGTATTGGCTGCAACTTTGATTTTGCTTGCTTGCAAATAGCACAATCAAGTTATGTACTACACTGGTTAACATTTAAATCTTTACATATTTTTTGCATGTTCTCTAGATATTTGAAACTTGCGGTCGGTGCCATCGGCTAATGGCGGATCTCCCTCCAAGCTCCGGAGGGGGTCTGCTTCACAAGTTCGGGTCCTGTCGCTACGGCGAAGCGGGGACCCTTTAAATTGCAGGCGCTGAAGCCTACAAGCAAGGAGACTCAGTGGGCACCATTGCGCCCCCCCGAAATCACAAGGGAGCCTTTTTAAAGGCTCCGGAACGGCAGCGGGGGTGAAGCGCGGTGCTGAGAGTCGTCACCAGCCCGTGAAGTGAAGCCGCGTCGCCATGGTCGGAGAGCGCCGATTCTTTCCTGAAAATTTGGATTACGAATTAAAATCCCGTGAGTAGGACTTAAAAACCGATTTGGAATTTACAAATATTTTATGGGAATTTGGCCGGAAACGGGAAAGGTATAAATTAAGGAAGTCTGCCTTTCCCGGACTGCATGTGACTTAAAGCAAAGGAACTATAAAGCTGCAACCTGAGAAAGTAAGCTGAGAACTAAGCAACCTTGACATTGGGACTAAATCCCCCCGTGCAGGCAGGGGCAGGGGGAGGAAGAGAAGCGAACTTTAGATAACCTGCATGAAAATGTTAAAGAGAAACGTGTACCCACTGTTTTGATTCCTTGGAACGGACTGCCTAAACAAGGCACCTATTGAGAACTGTCACTCAGAACTGTCACATTTAAGACTTCACAAGATATCCTGTTACTGGACTGCTCTGTTTTGGATATTTAATTGCTAGATTGAAGCTTAGAAAATATACTTGAAGATTGTTGTTATAGATTTTATTGGATACTTTTAAAGGGATACTTTGTCTTTGGTTTACTCCCTCTAGAGGACTGTAGGGAAACAGTTGCAAAGTGGCAACAATAACTAAGTTAGTGGAACTTTCCATTTCAAATCTCCTAGACGTGGGAACGACCTTGGCTGGGATATGAGTAGCCCAGCAGAGGAGATAATTACAAGAGCCAAGAGCAAAGTTGCACAAAAGAAAAGGGGTTCACTTTCAAGTATTCCGCCAGCAGGAACTGCTGCAGCTGGGCAGTTGAAAACAACAGTTATGTCTTCTGACCCTGTGACACAAGCATTACTTAAAATTAATGAATCTTTGGAAGCTCTGACAAAGCAGGGTGCGGACAATAGTAAACAGCTGGCAGAACTTTCAGCAAAACTTGATCTAAATACACAAAGTATAACTTCTAATACAGAAAGTATAAATAAATTGGTACAGGAAAATACTACAACTCGAAAGATTGCTGAAGAAGCTAAAGTAATTGCAGAAGCCACACAGGCCAAATTAGCACCAGTCTGTAAAAAGGTAGACGAGCATGAATTGGCGTTGTCTATGCTTGAATTGCAAAGGAAAGAAAGGAATCTGAGACTGAGATTGGTACCTGAAAATGAAATAGATAACCTGGCGGATTTTTTGACAAAAGAGTTTTCAGACTTTTGGCAACTGAACCCAGAGAAGGAAGAATTTAAGATAGTGACTGCTTTTAGATTGGGCAAGAAACAAAATAGAAAGAAACCAAGGGATTGCCTGATAACATTAAGATCTAAAGAAGAAAGAGATAAAATACTAGGTTTACACTTTCAAAGAACATTAGAGATCGAAGACAACTACGTGGAAATTTTCAAGGACCTTCCTAAACACATTTTGGAGGCGAGAGCTCATTACAAGGATTTGGTCTTCCTGCTGAAAAAGAACAGAGTACTTTTTAGGTGGGAATTCCCACAAGGCCTATCTTTCACCTACAAAGGAAAGAAAGTTAAAATAAAAACCGTCCAGGATAAAGAGCAGTTCTTAGAAGAGAATGAGGAGGACCTGCTGAAGGAGGTGGTGGCAGTGGAATATACCCCAGAAGTAAAGGAAGCTACAGACATCCTAAATTTAACATTTGGACTTAAATCACCAACGGAGGACGAACAACTGCTTGGAGCAGTTGGAGGGGAAAGTAAATAACAACAAGATGGCCTTGCAATTTTTAGGTTGGAATTGTAATAGTCTAAACCTTCCCAGAAAAAGACGAGCTGTTTTTCATATCTTGAAAAAAGAGCAATTGGACTTGATTTGTTTACAAGAAACCCATGTGACCAGGGTTCACAGGAAATTACTTATTAATAAAAGATTAGGACAGGAATTTATATCATCGGATAAAGTTAAGAAAAGAGGAGTGGTAATCTATGCAAAGGAAAAATTAGCCCCGAAACTGATTTTTAAAGATGAACAAGGAAGATTTTTGGCTAGTCCAAGGAGAAAATTTTTTGATATTAGGGATTTACGCACCAAATGAAGGGAAGTCAGAATTCTTCAAGAAATTGCATGGAATCTTACTGGACTATTTGGATTACAATTTAATTATGATGGGAGATATGAATGGAGTAGTCTCCACTAATATGGACAAGGCACAAAGACTGGTAGTCTCTAAGGATGGGAGACTACCAAAGACTTTTTTCGAAATGACTGAAAACATGGACTTAATTGACATTTGGAGAACAAGGAACCCTCTCGAGAGGGAGGGAACTTTCTTTTCCGAAGCAAAAATGACATGGACAAGAATTGACCAAATATGGGTAACTAGTGGGATGGCTCCAAAGATAAAGAAAGTGGAAATCTGCACAAAGACGTGCTCCGACCATAACGCTGTAAAGATGGAAATGAGGTTAACAACAGCTGGTTCCTTCAGATGGAGGATGAATGACACCCTTTTTAGAGATGAAGAGGTTTACAAAAAGGTCCAAAAGACTTTGAGAGATTATTTTGAGATAAATCTGAAAACAGAGGTGGAAAAAAGAACAATTTGGGATGCAAGTAAAGCCGTGATGCGAGGTTTCCTAATACAACAGAATTCTATAAAGAAGAAGAAACAAAATGAGAAGAAGGATAAAATTTTGGGAAAAATAAGAGAAGGGGAAAAAAATTAGGTCTAAACCAAAGTCCCAGGAGATTCTGAGAGAAATTAAGCTATATCAGACGCAATATTTGGAACTGATGAATCAAGAAATAGAATGGAAAATTAAACAAATGAGACAAAGGACTTTCGAATCTGCAGATAAATGTGGGAAACTTCTCGCATGGCAATTGAAGAAAAGACAAAAATTAAATACGGTCACAAGTTTAGAGGTTGAAGGAAGGAATATCAATAAGCCAAATGAAATTAGAAACTGTTTTCAAAGCTTCTTCAGAAGACTATATTCACAAGGGCCGGTGAATGAAGGAGATATAGACGAGTTTCTCAAGAAACATGGATTACAAAAAAATTCACAACAAAGTAAAATAGATTTGAACCAGAAAATAACTGAGCAAGAAATAGAGGGTGCCATTCAAAATATGCAATTGGGAAAATCTCCAGGACCAGATGGATTGACTTCCAGATATTACAAAGCTTTGAAGGAGTGGTTGATACAACCTTTGAAGGAAGTCTGTAATGAAATTTTAGAGGGGGAAAAGGCACCTGAATCGTGGAAAGAAGCGTATATTACACTTATACCAAAAACAGAGACTGAAAAGACTCAGATCAAGAACTACCGCCCTATATCACTACTTAATGTGGATTACAAAATTTTTGCAGACATTTTAGCAAAAAGATTGAAAAAAGTATTGGTGGGTGAGATTCATAAGGACCAAGCTGGCTTTCTCCCAGGAAGACATTTGTCAGATAATGTGAGGAATATAATAGACATTATGGAATTATTAGAAGTGAATATAAACACTAAGGCAGTATTGATATTTGTGGATGCGGAGAAAGCCTTTGACAATATTTCTTGGAGTTTTATGAAGAAGAATCTACAAGGGATGGGGGTAGGCCAAGGTTTTGAGAATGGTATAGGTGCAATATATCTGAACAAAAGGCTAAGCTAATTGTAAATAATGTGGTTACAGAAGCGATTCAGATAGAAAAAGGGACACGACAGGGGTGCCCAATATCCCCATTGCTTTTTATATCAGTCCTGGAGGTTTTGTTAAATATGATTAGAAAAGACCAGCTGGTTAAAGGGGTTCAGGTCGGAGCAAAACAATATAAATTGAAGGCTTTTGCAGATGATTTAGTACTTACTTTGCAAGAGCCAGACACTAGTACGAAAAGGGTTTTGGAATTAATTCAAGAATTTGGTCAAGTTGCAGGTTTTAAGTTAAATAAACAAAAAACTAAAGTGCTGGAGAAAAATCTAATAGCCATGGAAAGGGAGCAGTTTCAAAATGAAACAGGATTAACTGTGGTCAAGAAAGTGAAATATTTGGGGATCAATATGACATCTAAAAATGTGAATTTATTTAAGGATAATTATGAGAAATGCTGGACAGAGGTAAAGAAAGATTTAGAAGTATGGTCAAATTTGAAGCTTTCCTTGTTAGGCCGAATTGCTGTTATCAAGATGAATGTTTTGCCTAGAATGTTGTTTTTATTTCAGGCTTTGCAGATTCTGGACAAAATGGACTGTTTCAAGAAGTGGCAGAAAGATATATCTAAATTTGTCTGGCAGGGCAAAAAGCCCAGAATAAAATTTAAGATATTAACGGATGCAAAAGAAAGAGGGGGGTTTGCCCTGCCGGACTTAAAGCTGTATTATGAATCAGCAGCTTTTTGCTGGTTGAAAGATTGGCTACTTCTTGAGAACACAGACATTTTAGATTTGGAAGGGTTTAATAATGTTTTCGGATGGCATGCATATATATGGTATGACAAGGTAAAAGCTCATAAAGGTTTTAAGAATCATATTGTTAGGAAAGCATTATATAATGTTTGGATTAGATATAAAGACTTGTTGGAAAACAAAACCCCAAGGTGGCTGTCGCCAATGGAAGCTAAGGGGGTGAAAAAGCTTAATATGGAATCGAAATGGCCAAAATATTGGGAAATTCTAGAGCAAGAGGGGGACAAGGTGAAACTACAGAGCTATGAGAAATTGAAGTCTAAAGTTCGAGATTGGCTCCATTATTATCAAATAATGGAGGTGTTTAAACAAGACAGGAAAATTGGCTTCCAGGTGGACAGATCCAAATTAGAAACGGAATTGCTAGAACCCAATACTAAAATTTTGTCAAGAATGTATAATTTGTTGCTGAAGTGGAATACACAGGATGAGACGGTTAAATCAGCTATGATTAAATGGGCACAAGACTTCGGTTATAACATTATGTTTGCTGACTGGGAACAGTTATGGACCACCGGTATAAAGTTTATGGCATGTAATGCCTTAAGAGAGAATATTATGAAAATGATTTACAGGTGGTACATGACACCAGTCAAGCTTGCAAAGATCTATCATCTGCCTGATAATAAATGTTGGAAATGTAAGGAAACTGAAGGTACATTCTTTCACCTTTGGTGGACTTGCCCAAGGATTAAGGCTTTCTGGGAGATGATTTATAATGAAATGAAAAAGGTATTTAAGTATACCTTTCTTAAGAAACCAGAGGCTTTCCTCCTGGGCGTGGTCGGCCGATTTGTGTCAAAGAAAGACAGAACTTTTTTTATGTACGCCACAACAGCAGCAAGAGTCCTTATAGCAAAGTATTGGAAGTCACAAGAACTACCCACACTGGAAGAATGGCAGACGAAGGTGATTGACTACATGGGACTGGCTGAGATGACCGGCAGAATCTGAGACCAAGGAAAAGAGACGGTGGAGGAAGATTGGAAGAAATTTAAAGTCTATCTTAAGAACTATTACAAAATAAATGAATGCTAAAATGCCAAGGTTAGGGAAATTAAGAGGTTACAGTTGTACTGAGTTGGTAAAAGACAGGAGGAGTAAAAGGTTAATTAGTTAAATTTTAAAGTGAGGATTTGCTGGAAGAAATTTGAAAATAGGAATGCAGAAAGGGAAGGTATGGGGAAGTCGGAGAAACAGGGTTCAAGAAAAGAAGGTTTTGAAATTTTACATGTTTATTTGTTTGTTTGTTATTGTATTGTGTATTGTTTGTCTTAAATATGTGTTAAAAAACCCCAATAAAAATTATTATGAAGAAACTTGCTTGCCCCATTTTTCTGTGCAAAGCATGGATGCAGTTTTTATGTGGGCAATTAGAGTTTCGCTGACATAGTTCAGTTATTAACACATCATTTTTTCCAGCTTTAGGTCCCTCTGTTACCCCATCACTTGGCGGAGAATGCTGTAAAGGGTACAAGCCATCCACCATTTTTGAAGAAGCAATTACCTTGCCCTATTTCTTAATAAAACATTCATCACCCTCAAAAATAAATTCAAAACCAACATTGATAATGCATGAAATTGACAATAAAGAAAATTCTAGTTCTTAAACAAACAATACATTCCTCCATTCTGCATCTAGGCATGGCAAATAACACATACCTATACCTGATATTGGGCAAGACAAATGCTGTCCTTGCCTTTTGGCAATTTGCTGAGTGTTGTAAAGCAGTCAGGGCTGTTCATTATGATTCTGGCAGAGCCAGAGTCCAAAATGTAGCTGTCTGGAAAAAAATTCTTTTCTTTTCTTGCGGTGGCCGAGACGAAATGCGCCCGCTTTTCTGTCTCATGTGGATTGCTCCAACATGGCACGATCTGTGGAGTGTTCTTCGGTCCCATCGCCTCCTGAGAATCTGGGTTTCTGGTTAGCAGGGCGACTCAAACTCCTCTGGTCTGCCTTCTCACTCAGCTTTTCCACGCACTTTTCAGATTCCTCCTGTAGACGGGTTGTTACATACGCCATCAATAAATCTTCTTGCCTCATGCTTTCAAGAGAGGTTATCACAATATTAAAGCTTGGTGGGAGACTGGATAGCAGGATATAGAATTGATCCAGGTCTGGAAATCTTTTACCTCTCCTTTGCAACTGGAGGAATAGCATGCGCAAAGTCTGGAGGTGTGTAGTTAAACATCCACCTTCAGGTAGCACAGTTCTATACAGTCTCCTAGTTAATCCAATTATTGAATAAGCACTGTCAGACAGGTGTATCTGTCGTAGACAATCCCAATATTCTTTGGCAGAGTCCAAATGTGCAATGTGCAGGACCTGTGGTTTCTCTAGAGCCAACAAAATGTGCGCTCTGGCTCTATCATCTTCTTCACTTTCCTGCTCAGGGGGTTGTGGATTCAAACCAGTTTCCACACAGTGCCAAAGTCTATCACGTTTTAGAACCAGTTCAAGCTTAAGACCCCAAGTCAGGTAGTTCATACCATTCAGACGTTCTATCTGGGCAGTGTTGCCAAGATTAATAAACTGCACAGGTTGCTGAGCTGACATGACTTCTGCTCCTTGCTGCACCAGGTCTGCTTCTTTGGTAAGCGGCCTCACCACTGGACCTTCAGTCCCTTCGAGGTCCTCACCAACAGCACCCTGATTTTCCAGCTTTAGCAATTCGCCATCCATAAAACATTGGGTCCCATAACCTGATGCATGACATTTGTATGTTGGAACTGAAAGTGTGTGTGGGGTGGGGTTGAGCCTCCTTTGTTATTATATTTCATTTTGCTATGTTATATGGCAAAATCCTCCTCTGAAAAAAACCAACTGCCTGATTATATATAGCAAGCGAGACTGGAGAGGTGGTTTATTTGGTGATATAATATGATTCCAACAGTCATTAACTGTGTGGAAATAACAATTATTCAAAAGTGGAAAACCAAGTTCAAAGTATTCAGCTGCAGATATATTTGGAAGGGGATAAACACTTTCCCAACTTTGATTTCGAGAATAACTAGAGAGACGCCAAAAATTTTTAGGAAGTTTGCCTAGAATTAGAATCGGAATGATGCAGCGCCAATTAACTGAGTGGCCATGACCGAAAGTAGATCGGCTTGCAAAATTAAATGCAGAGCCTTAGGGGGATAGGTGCCTTTTAATATCTTACTTAATATTTGCATTCCCAGTTTTATATGGCAAAACCTTCCCTGGACAGGTTAACCATTTGAAGGACAGCTGGTGTTAATAGCATTGGGCAGATGCCTTGCTTTGATTTTATCTGGACTGACTTGGCTGCTGCCCGAGATGAGAAGATTTTTGGACTGGCTTGGCGGAAACATCATTTTGTGAAGAGACATCGTGAACATAAAGAGAGAATGTAAATTCCACACAGAATATATTGTTTTGTTTTATCTCGCTTGTTCAGAGGCTGTGAAATGTAATGAGGATTAACATCAGAATAATTTATGGGAACTATCATGAAAATTATGAAAGCAGCAGAAGTATGAGATGATCAGAACCACCTTGACCTCAGAACATGGGAAGATAACTCCAATCTTTTTTATAATTTGGCATAATATTTGGACTGTTTGATTGTTGACTAATATGTATAATTTGGAATATTTAATATAATTGGATAGGATTGTTAAAGTGAAAAATTTAATAAATATTATATATTTATTATTAATAAATATAGTGACACCACTATATAAGGTTCTGAAGTGACAGATGACAAATGCCAGAACAATGCAAGAAAACACTTTTTCAACTAGCCTCTGAAAGTGAACAATGTTGATTAACACCATACTCTGGGAAAGGACTGTCCTGATTTTTAAGGGAAGGAACATTTTTAGTTAACATGTTCTCAGTTATTTTTGCCTATGAAGCCAATGTCAATATCATATATTCAGTAGCTCACAGACAGCCAGTGCAGTTCATTCAGGATTGTTGTATATGAACCAGTCTAGGTGCCTCCTTTACAAACCTGGCAGCTTTACAGAACTCTTCTATTACATCTATTAAACACAAATTGCCCTTCTTACACACATTGTTGGTTATGCATATTATGGCCCTTTACTTTGTCTATTTTCCCACTCCATATGTATGAATCAGTAGATTCCTAATGCAAGAAAAGCATGACATCTCTGTTTTTCAAATCCATATTCTACCTGTGGAATCTTGAAAAGACCTAAGACGTTTGCCATGCACCAGGAGGTATCAGAGCTGAATCCCCCAATGACTCCTATGACATTTTTCTGGATGCCACACCTGTAGTTGGGAACAAAGTGACGTGATTTAAAGAGCAGGTCCAGAGTGTTTCTGTAGGTCATCTTTGAATCATAATAGCTATCATAGATGTGGAAGCCAAGAGAGACATTGGGCAACATGCTGGGATTCTCATTGATCTCATCAACAGCAAAGACCAAGGCCAGGATTTGCTGGTAGAACTTTGTCACCACCCTGCAAATGAAGTGAGGTTTTGTTTGATGGGAAAATTAAACAGTGCACAGAATCTAGATAGGAGAGATTCACCTGCCTGCATATAGAGGATAAAGCCAGCAAAGTTTATTTACTTATTTGGGGAATCTAAGAATACTGTGTGATTTTAAAAGCTGTTGCATATTTCTTTATATCTTTAGCAACCCGTGTTTGTTTTTGCCACCTTGAAAATTTGGGTATCATCAAAAAAGTTCAGTACCATACTACTTGGCTATATGCTTTTCCTATTTTTAATGCCATCTCTTTTCTCTTTCTCCTACTCTCTTTTCTATCTCTCTTTACACAATTAGACTCAAAAAAGCTTATTGTTCATCGACAATATGCACATTGCCTTTATGTACAGATTTCTAATAAAATCTCTCCACACATTAAAAAAATAAAGTTCTATAGCAATCAATCAAAGTTATTTTCTGTCCGATATAGCCTATATGGAATAATTAAAATAATATTAACGGTTACTTACAGTGGGGCATCAATGAAGTCCTGGGAAGGGTGTTTCTTGAAGGATAATTTGGGGACTATGTAATAAATATGAGATGCCATTGCACCAATGACCAGGTCACCTGGCTCATGCCACTCGTGTGGAACATGAACAGGATTATTTGTTGCGCATTTAGCACTTTGTCCTTGGGACACTATATTGGGGAGCAGCAGAAGCAGCAGGAGCAACATTCTGATGGCAAATACCCTTGTGTGCATGGACTCCCCTGCTTCTCTCGACAGTGTTATTCCTCTCCTCCACCTGATATGAACAAGACAAATTGGGTGGCAGCTGACTCTGTCAATTTGGCACTTTAAAGGACATGTATCCACCTTATTGTTAGCTTGAACATTGTCACAACAGAATGCCTTGGATGCCAAACAAGATGCAGTGGTTTGATATGAAAGAGGGAAACTGATAACTGATAAGTAACAGAGCCCTGCCTAGTTGTCTATGGAGCACAGAGGAGCTTATAATCATTTCAGGCTTGCTTGTTGATTCTTTTTTTACACTGTGGCATTTGGCGGTTCAGTCAGGTGGATTGATTATTGTAATTTGTGTAATGATAGGGGAGAGAATGAGTTGCGCAGTGTTTTTGGATTCTATGGCGCATCAGCAGTAGGGGAACTGCCAAAATATAACTATTATTAATTTTTAATATATATTTTTATTGATTTACCAATATGGTTCCAATAGCGACCTCAATATAATAATACCAATTTTATCTAATTAATGCAATTATGAATGCCAATTATTCAAATGTCAATTATATAATTTAATTAAATGTTTCCCCTTGCATGCTAAATTTGATGGCTTCATTCTTCTTCATTATTTCTGTGTTCCACTATGTTAATAACTTCCATTGCATTCCATGTACATATAGCAATCTGTTAGATAACAGCTACAGTCTTCTGATTTCTATTTCTGTTGGTATATTAGTTAATTTATAAAGTTTCAATTGAGGAACTCTAAGTTTAATCCTTATTTCTTCCTGCGTGTGACAATTTCCCCCCATGATGTTTTCCCGTCCATATATGGTGCTGTATCCTTCATTCCTGCAACTGTTGATATTTCCCATCCTGCCCTGGGAGAAGCAGTTATCCCACAGTTTCCAAAAGTCACTTCATCACTTTGTCCTGTGTTTGGCTTCCAGTAAAAAAGCAGTGTTCACCATTTTTTTCCAGCCTAGGAGGAATGGTCTGAATCTAGACCACAGATGTTGAACCCAAAAGCATCTATTACTACAGCTGGTAGACAGGAAGCCGGATCTGCCAATGTAATTATATTTGTAACATCACAAAATCATAGGCAAGGAATGAACCTACAAGGTCAGCAGGATGGCAAGAGTTGAGCTGGTCCCATCCTTTCCCCGCTTCTTAATTTGTTAGTACTGTGGTATCCACCACCCTCCCACTTATGTAACACTGATGAGACATAGTTTGCCATCATATTAACTGAATGGTGGCAGCTATTCTCTATAGCATCCTTGCCTTACGAAAAAGTGGGGACACTGGATTATAGCATCAATAGACCAATGGGGTATCAGAGCTACACAAAGCATGATGAAGAACAGCAACAACTTGGAAAAGGTAGTTGTGACAAACTTGGCACCTCAGTTACCGCTCACGCCCATGTGTCCGCTCTCACTTAAATATATTGTCCCCACCTCATCGAACAACCTTTGAGCTGAAGGCTTAAGAACAAAACCTAACTATCCCTGAATACCTGTAGGGGATCTTTATGAGGGGGATAACCACAAAGTTGGAGCAGGTGTTCTTTAAATAAACAATAAAGATTTATTTTTAAAACAAGGTAATATAATACCTTGGAGAAACTTAGATTACTTCTTTAATAATAATACGCTAGTTCACTTCAATTCACTTTCAGAAGTTTCTGCTTTATAGTTCAACTCCTTTCTAAGGCGGTACTTTCTTCAGTTACCCACCCCTTTAACAAATGCAACTCCTGATGTACTTTCAGTAATAGTCTTAAGGGCTCACCCCCCCCTTCCTTCACTGGGATTTGGGAGTCTCTTCTTTCCTCAGAAGAGTCTCTCCCCTCCAGATTAGTTTGAGCTGACCTAAGTAGACTCATCTCTTTCAGCTTCTCATTCTCCTGCCTCACCCTCAGTCTCCCAGCAAGATCTGGTCCTTTTACTCCTGCAGGACAATACACTCAGTCCTTCACTGTACACTCGGAGTGGATGTTTTATTCCAGAACCAACTCTCCCTCCTCAACGCTCTTTATATTTCAACCTGACTCCTATCCTATCTCCCTACCTAACTCCCAGACTCCCTTCTCCACCCCCCTCTTAACCACAGTCTAACTCTATCTCCCTCGAAATCCGCTCCTTTTAAACTATCTCTCCTAGAACCACAGCCAATCAGAGGCTGCTGTTCTTTAAGCATTTGCTGGAAGGAGAAAAAAGTAAAAAAAAAAAATACTTGTGGAACCAACTTTACCGTCACAATAGACACAACATTTTACAAGGACTAGAAGAAACACGACGGAAGGAATAATTGCCACACACAGGAAGAACAAGGATGTAGTTTGGACTTCCGGTCGGTGCCAGCGCTTAATGGCGGTCCTAGCTCCGAGCTCCGGAGAAGGACTGCTTCGCAAGTTCGGGTCTTTCCCGCTACGGCAAGCGGGGGACCCCTAAAATCCCAGGCGCTGAAGCCTGAGAACAAGGAGACTCGGTGGGCACCTTTGCGCCCCCCGGTACCGTGAAAGAGCCTTTTTAAAGGCTACGGATCGACATCGGGAGTGAGCGCGGTGCTGAGAGTCGCTACCCAGCCTGCGAAGTGAAGCCGCGTCGCCATAAGCGGAGAGCGCCGATTCCTTCCTGAAAATAAAATTTGGACTGAATCCCCGTGAGTAAGAGCTGAAAAAATAATCGGGACCCTTTAAATTCTAAAAATTGGGCTAAAAACGGGGGAGACTTAAACAAAGGAAGTCTGCCTCCCCCCGACTGCATGAAAGCGAAAGCAACGGAGCTCTAACCTGCATCCGTTTAAACCCGCTCTTTGATCAGCTAAACCGGACATTTAGACCTTTGATCTCCCCTCTAGCTAGCAGGGCAGAGGGGAGGTGAATTTGATCAATAACTGCATGATCTATTGGAAGTAAAAAACCTCTGCTGTCTCACTCATCTGAAAGCATGAAACGGTCTGCCTTCTTAGCACACTGAACTGACTTTTCCCTGTGAAGTGATACTTTGATACAAAGTTTCCACAGTGCCTGGCTACTGTATAATATAAGAAGAAATAGTATAAACTGGGCAACTGTGGCAATTTGAAGTTACAAGTTCTTAGTAACATTGACTTTGACTGTGTTAATCTCCTTTTTTACATTTTGGACAGTCTCCTTTGTTTTTGTACTTGGAAATTTTCCCCTATGGCCATTTTGATTTGCTCCCTCTAGAGGACAAAGTAAAGTCCGGCACGGCCTAAGACAGTGGAATTTTCCAAGGGAGAATAAATCCCGTGGGAATTGACCTTGACATGAGTGGCGCACAAGAAGAGATAGTTACAAGAGCCAAGACCAAACAACAACAACAACAGCTGCAGCAGCAACAGGTAAAGAAAAGAGGCTCAATCTCAGGCGCAACAGCCGGATCAGCAGGAACAACAGGACAAGACAAAGGAGCAGCCGTCTCTATGGAAGCTGTGACAGACGCCCTGCTCAAGATAAACCAAACTCTGGAGTCTTTGACAAAACAGACTTCAGAGAACACACTAAAATTAACAGAAATTTCAGCAAGATTAAACCAGAATACAGAATCTATAAATAAATTGGTGGAGGAAAACGCCACCACGCGCCAAATTGCGGAAGATGCCAAAGCCACTGCGGGAGAGACACAGGAGAAATTAGAGCCGATTGCCAAGAAGGTCTATGAGCATGATGCAACTTTGGCCTTGTGGGAGTTACAGAGGAAAGAGAGAAACTTAAAATTAAGACTGATTCCGGAGAATGAAAGAGACAACCTTGTGGAATATTTGACACGGGAGTTTGTGGATTGCTGGGACCTTGAGGAAGACGAACTCAAAATTACGACTGCCTTTAGATTGGGTAAAAAGCAACACAGAAAGACCCCGAGAGACTGTTTGATCACACTCAGATCCAAGGAGGAAAGAGACAAAATACTAGGACTACACTTTGAAAAGGCCTTGCAAATCGGAAATTCAGCTGTACAGATCTTCAAAGACATCCCAAAATACATTCTGGACTTAAGAAACTTCTACAAGGACTTAGCCCTCTTACTAAAGAAAAATTCTATCCGCTTCAGGTGGGAATTCCCACAAGGACTGTCATTTGACTACAAGGCAAACAAGGTGAAAATAAAGACAATTCAAGATAAAGACAAATTTTTGGCAAGATACCAGGAGGACCTACAGAAGGGGACTGTAGACGTACTTGCAGAACAGAGGAGAGCACTGGATCTCCTGAATCTCTCGATTGGACAAAAACCACCACCATCAGAAGAAGAGCAACAACTGGGAGCAGTTGGAGGAGCCTCAGAAAAATAGCAAGATGGCTCTGCAATTCCTTAGTTGGAATTGTAATGGGCTCAATGGGCCTTTGAAGAGAAGACAAGTATTTCATATATTGAATAGAGAACAACTGGACTTGATATGCTTACAAGAAACCCACATAACCAGAGCCCACAGGAGATTACTTATAAATAAAAGGCTAGGACAAGAATTTATTTCATCAGACAAAGTTAAGAAGAGAGGAGTTGTAATATATGTGAAGGAGAAATGGGCTCCAAAAATGATATTCAAGGACGAACAAGGGAGATATCTGGCAGTGGAGATACAAATACAAGGAGAAAAACTTCTAGTGGTTGGAATTTACGCACCAAATGAAGGCAAATCTGACTTCTTTAAGAGACTCCATGAAACCCTCACTGACTATCTGGACTACAATATGATAATCATGGGAGACATGAATGGCGTGGTCTCCACTAACATGGACAAGGCACAAAGACTAACAGTTAGCAAGGAAGGGAGACTCCCTAAGACTTTTTTCGAAATGACAGAAAATATGGACTTGATAGACATATGGAGAACAAGGAACCCTCTGGAGAGAGAGGGGACTTTCTTCTCCCAAGCAATGATGACCTGGACCAGAATCGATCAAATCTGGGTTACTAGTGGAATGGCTCCAAAGATCAAGAAAGTGGAAATCTGCCCAAAAACTTGCTCCGACCATAACGCCGTGAAGATGGAGATGAAACTCACAATACCTGGTCAATTTAGATGGAAAATGAATGACACCCTCTTTCGAG
The DNA here is from genome assembly GCF_965112155.1 of Podarcis liolepis. Classification (NCBI taxonomy): domain Eukaryota; kingdom Metazoa; phylum Chordata; class Lepidosauria; order Squamata; family Lacertidae; genus Podarcis; species Podarcis liolepis. The sequence continues at coordinate 10,477,513 of NC_139573.1, read as the reverse complement.
ATAAGGAGATTCTCACGAAGGCCCAAAAGACCCTTAAAGACTATTTTGAAATAAATTTGAGGACCGACGTGGAGAAAAGAGTGATCTGGGACGCAAGTAAAGCGGTTATGAGAGGATTCTTGATTCAACAAAATTCAATAAAGAGGAAAAAACAAAATGAGAAAAAAGAAAAGATTCTGGAAAAGATAAAGGAAGGAGAGAGAAAATTAAGAACAAAACCAAAATCTCAGGACATTTTAAGAGAGATCAAGCTATATCAAACACAATATATGGAATTGATGAACCAAGAGATTGAATGGAAGATAAAGCAAATGAAGCAAAAGACTTTTGAATCAGCAAATAAATGTGGCAAACTTTTGGCATGGCAACTGAAGAAAAGGCAGAAACTAAATACAGTTACAAGCCTAGAGGTGGATGGAAAGAATATATCCAAACCCAATGAAATTAGAAATTGCTTTTTAAGTTATTTTAAAAAACTCTACACTCAAGGCCCGCAAAATGAAGAAGATATAGACAAATTCCTTGGAAAATATGGATTACAAAACATCTCTCATCAAAGTAAGATGGACTTGAACCAGAGAATCTCAGAACAAGAGATAGAGGCTGCCATTCAGAATATGCAACTGGGCAAATCTCCGGGACCAGATGGACTGACTTCCAGATACTACAAATCGCTGAAGGAATGGCTGACTCAACCACTAAAAGAAGTTTGCAATGAGATCCTTGAGGGAAAAAGGGCACCTGAATCGTGGAAAGAGGCATATATTTCACTCATACAAAAGTCAGAGACTGAAAAGACCCAACTCAAGAACTACCGCCCAATATCACTCCTTAATGTGGATTACAAAATTTTTGCAGATATTTTGGCAAAAAGATTTAAAAGAGTCTTGATGGAGAAGATTCATAAGGACCAAGCAGGTTTTCTCCCTAAAAGACACCTGGCAGACAATGTAAGGAATGTAATAGACATTCTGGAAAAGCTAGAGGTGAACATAAACACCAAAGCAGTATTGATTTTTGTGGACGCGGAGAAAGCCTTTGACAATATTTCTTGGAGTTTTATGAGGAAGAATCTTCATGGGATGGGGGTAGGCCAGGGTTTTGAGAATGGTATGGCTGCAATATATTCTGAACAAAAAGCTAAACTGATTGTAAACAATGTTGTGACTGAGGAACTTAAGATAGAAAAAGGAACACGACAGGGGTGCCCGATTTCCCCATTACTCTTTATTTCAGTTCTGGAGGTGTTGCTGAACATGATAAGAAATGACCAGCAGGTCAAAGGTGTGCAGGTCGGAGCTAAACATTATAAGTTAAGAGCGTTTGCAGATGACCTAGTATTGACTTTGCAAGAGCCAAACACTAGTACGAAAAAGGTTTTAGAAATAATACAACAGTTTGGCCAGGTAGCTGGATTTAAGTTGAACAAGCAAAAAACCAAAGTTTTAGGGAAAAACTTAACAGATATGGAAAAGGAGAAATTTCAAGAGGAAACAGGTTTGACTGTGGTAAAGAAGGTGAAATATCTAGGGGTATATTTAACATCTAAGAATGTGAATTTGTATAAGGACAACTATGAAAAATGTTGGTCAGAAATCAAAAAAGATCTAGAAATATGGTCAAATTTGAAATTGTCAATGTTAGGCCGAATTGCAGTAATCAAAATGAATGTATTGCCTAGAATGTTATTTTTGTTTCAGACCTTGCAGATTCTTGACAAGATGGAATGTTTTAAGAGGTGGCACAAAGACATTTCGAAATTTGTCTGGCAGGGCAAAAAGCCCCGAATTAAATTTAAGATATTGACAGATGTTAAAGAAAGAGGGGGTTTTGCCCTGCCGGACCTAAAATTGTACTATGAGGCAGCAGCTTTTTGCTGGCTGAAAGAATGGATGCTCCTCGAGAATACGGACATCTTGGATCTGGAAGGTTTCAATAATGCTTTTGGTTGGCATGCATATCTTTGGTATGATAAAGTTAACAGTGCCTTTAAAAATCACATTGTTAGAAAAGCATTGATTAATGTTTGGATAAGATATAAAGATCTATTGGAAAACAAAACCCCTAGATGGGTCTCACCAGTGGAGGCTAAAGCAGTGAAGAAACTCAATATGGAGGTCGGATGGCCGAAGTATTGGGAAATTTTAGAACAGGATGGAGATAAGTTCAAACTACAAAGTCAGGAGAAATTGAAGCATAAAGTAGAAAATTGGTTCCAATATCGTCAAATAATGGAATTTTTTAAACAGGACAGGAAAATCGGTTTTCAGGTGGAAAAATCAAAATTAGAAACCGAACTGTTAGAACCCAATACTAAGAATTTATCTAGAATGTACAACTTGCTGTTGAAATGGAACACACAGGATGAAACAGTCAAATCGGCTATGATTAAGTGGGCTCAGGATGTGGGACATAACATTATGTCAGCTGACTGGGAATGGTTATGGAACACCGGTATTAAATTTACGGCATGTAATGCCTTAAAGGAAAACATTATGAAAATGGTATACAGGTGGTACATGACCCCAGTCAAGCTGGCAAAAATCTATCATTTGCCCGATAATAAATGTTGGAAGTGTAAAGAGACTGAAGGTACCTTTTATCACCTTTGGTGGACATGCCCGAAGATTAAGGCCTTCTGGGAAATGATCTACAATGAAATGAAAAAGGTACTTAAATGTACCTTTCCTAAAAAACCAGAGGCCTTTCTCTTGGGCATGGTCGGCCAATTGGTGACAAAGAAAGATAGAACTTTTTTTATGTATGCCACAACAGCAGCAAGAATACTCATCGTAAAGTATTGGAAGACACAAGATTTACCCACTGTGGAAGAATGGCAGATGAAAGTGATGGACTATATGACATTGGCCGAGATGACAGGCAGAATCCGTGACCAACGAAAAGAGACGGTGGAAGAGGAGTGGAAAAAATTTAAAAGCTACCTTAAGGACTACTATAAACTTAATGAATGCTAAAATGTTGTGGTTCCCAGAAGCAAAAGGGTACAGGGACATAAGGTTAGACTATAAAAGAGGACTAAGATGATAGAGATTGGAAAGCAACAATTGGGAGTTGCCAGTTGAATTATGGACATTGGGATGCAGAGAGGGGGGGTATGGGGAAGTCCAAGAAAAGAGGTTTATGAAAATATGTTTGAAATTATACGTGTATGTTTGTCTTTTTTAATGTTTGTTTGTTTTTCTTAAAAATGTTGTAAAACCAATAAAAATTTTATATATATATAAAAAAAAGAACAAGGATGTAGTTTGAATGCCACATTTGTAGTTCTATGAATCATTTCATGTGTCAACACGAATAGAAGTTATTCATATTGCGGGGGGCCACCAGGTGGCGCATTGGAAGATGGCCGACAATAACATCTCTCTGACCCCTACGAGGTACTAAGGGGCTGCTATGGGAAGTATGCAGCCTTCCTAAACTCCCCCAGGATGTGGGGGAGCACTGTCCTGCCAGCGGTGTTCACAATGCACCCCCTGATACGAGTGATGGGGTGCCGAACACTTGGCACAGGCCCTCGGTGAAGTCAGATCTTCCTGGTGCTGATTCCAATTAGCGCGTGCTGGTTGCTACAGCTTGGAATTATAATTGGAAACATATGATTGGAAATGAAGCTGAAAGCACATACATCAAGTAAAGCTCGACTGATAAGACTGCTGATTAATGGATCTCTGCCACCAGGAGTGACGGACGGATAAGTAAATCTTCTGATGAATTACCACAAGGAGACTGTATGTTTGGAATGAAGGGGGTGGTGGAGGAAAAAACTCCTTTTTTCCTGCACGATGTGACATTAATAACCCTTCACCCCAGATAGAAACAAGATTGTCGCGTTTTTATGAATCATAGGCAGGACTTTAAGAACTATGTGGGATGGATTATAATAGGAAAGAAGACTGGAGAACAGTGAGAAAAGAGAAAAAAATTTATGACGCAGTTAAAAAATGGCGTCTCGCCAAGACAGTCTTGCCGGAGGAAGAAGGACTGGGGGAGGAGAATCAGGATTGTTCGATTGAGAAGGAATGTTGGAATGTGAGTTTGGCCTGACAGAGCCCCCAGACTCATTTGATTTATTTGAAAAATAAAGGACAGATCGGAGATTAATTATGTGTATGGAAGCGTTGTACAGAGTACAAAATCCACATAGAATGCCAGCTTTTAACCTGCTTGTGAAAATCATCAGAGATCGCAAAGAAAGGAATTTATGATAACAACAAGAAGAGAAAGGAAGTAATAAAGGACTATCCGGATTAAACTGGACAGAACTATCTAATTAAAGCAGTAAGATAAGTGATGCTGTTTTGGACTTGAGCGGAGATTGATGTATGGGTACCCCCAACAAAATTTAAAATTGGCAGTATAATTTGGAATTAATGTGATATGGATAATGTGATGTAATTGGCCTGTTAATATTTTTTTTAAAAAAAGAAGTTATTCATATTGCAGTTGTTGTATAAGGGATTATTATTTTGACTGGAATATAATAGAAATTAATACGATTTTGGAATGCGGAAATAACGGAAATCTAGCATGTGGGGGGGCACCTAAATTATATGATTCGGTATTTGAGCGATTAGTATTAGTATTACAATTTGGCATTGTTTTAATGACGCTATTATTGGATGGTAATTGAAAATAAATAAAAATTATTATAAAAGAAATAGCATAAATAGACTTTAAATCAACATTAGAAACAACTCATCTGTATTCTCTGAAGCCATTTGGCTTATTTGAGATACTCTCTGCCACCACTCTTTCAAAGTGGTTAGAAGTATAATTCATAAAAAAAGGTTTGTCCTATTAGTGTTAGTAATATCCAATGTATTTTCCTCCAGATAATGTTGCATATCTCTGCTAATTTGGTAGTTTGTTAAAACTATTTAAAAATCAAGGGAAATGGCTGTTTTAAACTTCTCCTTCTTCTATTCATCAGCTGCTTTGTGGGTGAGAGATAAAGAATGTAGAGCCCTTAACTATTTCACAATGTTTTTTGTTTCTGGTACCCTGTGTTGTCTTCAAGATGAATTTGCAGATTCCATGAAGTAATTGATAAGAGACTTTTTATTAACAATCATTCATACAGTACATGTACAACACTGAACTACTGAAATTAACCATTTCTAAAATAAAAGGCTGAGAGTTTTGCTATTAAGATTTCATTTGCTTTAAATATACAGTAATACATGACAGGGGTGTATGGAGTGTTAGGGAGGGGTAGTAACTCTAGCGGGGAACAAGTCGTGCTCCTTCTGGTGCAGTTTGTCTACCTCAGATCCCCACCCTGCCCTCAGTTCTCACCTGTGGCTTCTAGAAGTTGTCAGCATGCAACAGCAGCCACATACCACGAATCAGATTCAACTGGCTCCCTAAATAATAATAATAATAAACTTTTATTTATATCCCGCCCTCCCCAGCCAAGGCTGGGATCAGGGCGGCTAAAATTCTAAAATCATTTCATTAAAAAATCAGATGGATGGCAACCATTGGGCTAGAATTCTGTGAAGATTGCCAAAGGAGGGAGTGAGGCTGTGCCCTGGCCAAAGGCTTGGCAGAACCCCTCTGTCTTGCAGGCCCTGCCCCGCAGGGCCCTAATCTCTTGTGGCAGACTGGAGCCACAGCCAAAAAAGCCCTGGCTCTGGTTGAGGCCAGCCTAACCTCTCTGTGGCCTGGGACCTCCAAGATGTTTTTTGTTTGAAGATCGTAAGTTCCTCTGTGGGACATACCAGGTGAGGGCAGCCAATGGGCCTCAAATCTACAGTGAATTGGGGAATTTCTGTGCATGCAAAGACAGGATATAGCAGATGAGAGCAAAAGTGGGCCCAGTGCTCAAAAAGGTGGCTACTGCAGGAGCTGTAGAGGGAAATGAGGGGCAGATGGGTCTCATAAACCTAGGAAGGGAGCCCATCTAGGATAAGGAAACTTTGAACTTAAACCTCCACTGCTTTACAGCATTAGTCATTTGTGAAAAACGCTTTGGGAGTAGAACCTGTGGAAAAATCTGTACCCATTGCCTTTGGGAAACTTTGGCAAACAAAACAGTTAAGGGGCCAACTCTACAAACATCCAGAGCAGGGACTCATAAAGTGATACCAGCCAGCAAGTCCATGTATTCTAAGACCCAACAGAACCACAAATTCCACTGTCATTTATACCTTTCTTTGTGTTAGCTGCTCTCTGTTGTTCAGGTCAGGCCTCACCACAATAATGTAGCATTTAGGGGTGAAAATGAAAGCCAGTAACCCAGCACCAGAAGCAGAGATGGAGAAGATCTCCACAGCCACCATGTATTTTCCTCTGGTGCTCAGGTAGGTTGGAATGAAGGAGAGCCAAACACTGCAGAAGACCAGCATGCTGAAGGTGATGAACTTGGCTTCGTTGAAAGTGTCAGGCAACTTTCTGGCTAGGAAGGCCACCATGAAGCTGATAGTGGCCAGGAATCCCATGTAGCCCAAAACACAATAGAACATGGAGACTGACCCTTCATTACATAGAAATATGATTTCTTCAGGCATTGAGTGCATGTCCACATCTGGGAATGGGGGAGAGGTTGCCAGCCAGAGGACACAGATTCCTACTTGAACAATGGAGCAGGAAAAAACAATGGAATAAGCCAGTTCTTTGCCTACCCATTTCCTCATATTGGATCCTGGTTTGGTAGCCATGAATGCCAAAACCACCAATATGGTTTTGGCTAAGATGCTGGAGAGGGCCACAGAGAAGACAATGCCAAAAGCAGTTTGTCGGAGGAGGCAAGTCACCTTATTAGGTTTTCCGATAAACAACAAAGAAGAGAGGAAACACAAGAGGAGGGAGATAAGGAGACCATAGGTGAGGCTTCGGTTGTTGGCTTTGACTATGGCTGTATTGCGATGCTTAATGAAGATGCTGAGCACCAGAATTGTAATTAGAGCGAATAAAAGTGCAGAGGAAGATGAAACAATGGCCAAGGTTTCATCAAAGGCTAGGAAGTTTGGAATCTTAGGAATGCAAAGATTCTGGCCGCTGTTTGGATACTGATCTGCTGGGCAACTGACACATGTTTCCATGTCTGAAAATACACAAACATTGTGTGACAATTTGAAGCAACCAAAAGTATTCTTAAGAATTTCCTCATCACTAGTCCATTTATCATAGTGTTTTCTACATCAGAATTTATACAAGCTTCAAGTCCAAATGCTTTTGTACTAGGTGTATCAAAAATAAAAGTTGTGTAACTATTCTGGAATTTTCTACATGGGTTACAACCCCATAATATATTAGCTTCCACTTAAAAAAGAAATCTTCAAGATTTTAAAGATAAAAATATATTGATGTTATCTATAAACAATGAGAACAACACATCTGTTAATTTAAGCCTTCTCTCCTGCAGCAGTTTAATGTCAACTAAATTGCCAGGAGCCCAGAGGTTCTGCATTATCTTCAGATATCATCTCTAACCTTTCTCATTTGAAATCATTCCTTCTGGACATGGATCACAATCATAGCAGCAAAACTTCTTCCCCTCCATCTTTTTCTTCCCGTAACCAGGATGGCAGTTGGCATTACATAGAGAAAGGGGTGGCACCTATGCAAAGAGATAGGAAGAGTTTAATATTATGATATTGTTTTGGGGAATTAATCAAATATCCACGATGAAGTGATTTAATAGTAAATAGGAGGACTAATAGCATGAAATGATCCATACGTACACAAGTGGCACATACAGTGGGGTAAAAAGTTGCTGTTTTAAGCATTATACAAACTCAAGAAGATGTCAATATTCAAGCCTGGACCATCCAACCTTACAGCTGTGATAGAATTCAGTGTGATTTCACAAGAAACTAGCAATAGGAAATCATTCCATGACTTTTGGGTTGTGGTTTCCTGTTAGGCCACATCCTGTCTCAGAGAGAAATGCTTTGGGTTCCTATGCCTGACCTGTTCTGGGAGGAGTTGCATTCCGTTTGAAGAAAGAGGTCTGGGAGCACACCTCAATTCTAACTCATCACTAGTCTGAAGTGGTTTCAGGTACTAGTGAATTTCAAAATGAATCATGTATGAAGTGCTTTTGTTCCATCCCATTTTGTGGATAACCACAAATTCTGGGTTTTCAGGGACTGTGCCATTATTCCCATACCTTAGTGAAGCGTCTGTTCCATTTGATTCTGTCTTCATTAATGGTGAGCTCTTTCCCTGGAGGGGCCTGAGGATCCAAACGTCCCACTTTGACTCTGACATAGGAATTATTTGGGAAAGTGACCAAGTTGGTAATATCAAAGCCAGCTGCTAACTCTCCATATTCATTTAATGCAATTTCATCCCCAGCACTGTTGTTGAATGAGATTCTCTGCAGGAATGAGTGGAGCTAAGTGGAAGGAGCATTGAAGTTAAACGCTTCAGTTCACGATGGAGAGCATCCATATTTTAGTTGCACATACAAGAGGAGTAGGAAATCATGAATCAGTGCCAATTCAACATTCAACAGATTTGCATCAAGATATTATGGAGAGATGGGACTATAGACCTGCTTGCTTGAGACCAGCCTTTTTCAAAATCCAAGAAAGGGATGGAATTTGAGAAGTCATGTAAGACAAGAGAAGGGAGCTCATGTTCACAAAGGAGAGCAATGCAACAAGAGAACATCGGACCGGATCTTATAGAGTGGATTTGATCACGGTTGGATGTTGGATGCAGAGGAGTGATAGGGAGCAGCAGCTTGGGAACCCCAAAGGGACACCCCAAGGAAAGGAGGCTCAGAGCCAGGGGATTGGTGGTGGAATGACAAGGAGTGGTCAGTGGGAGAAGAGGGAGCCGACTGGGAGGAAGATGTGTCAGAAACAGAAGAGGCAACAGGGTTAAGGGAGAAGAAAAAGGCAGTGGCAGACTGAAATCCAGAGTCAGAGGCAGAAGAGGAGAAAGGAGAATAGTGGAGTCTAGAGACAGTGATCAAACAGTTGATAGCCTCTTCTGGGGATCTACCAGTGAGGCTTCAGGGCCCAGAAACCTTGGTGGTTGGCAGACAGGGAACGATGAGGAATTTGGCACAAGGCCTTCCAGGACGTGCCCAGGCAGTGGCAGCTCCCTGATGGGCTGCTCTTCTCTTTTCTCTTGGATATGAGGATCCCTGCGAATGCCAGTGCCTGGGGTTGGGGTCCTGGTTGCTCTCCCTCAGAATAATGCTCCCAGGGCCATGGGCCCCAAGCCCCCACCCTTACACCACTGGGTAATTTGACAGGTAAGAGAAACAGAGAGAATTGTGGAGGGATGTGGATAGAAAATGGAGGGGTTTTCAGTGTGGAGAAGGTGGTTGGCACAGCTTCAGTTATGTGTAGTTTTTTCCTTATGTCATCTAAAGTCTGTTTAATAGCATTATAGGAAATATTCTAATTCCCGTCTTTGATAAATTAAAAAATTCCTTCCAGTAGCACCTTAAAGACCAACTAAGTTAGTTCTTGGTATGAGCTTTCGTGTGCATGCACACTTCTTCAGATACACTCGAAAGCTCATACCAAGAACTAACTTAGTTGGTCTTTAAGGTGCTACTGGAAAGAATTTTTTTTTTTTTTTTTTGACTATGGCAGACCAACACGGCTACCTATCTGTAACTGGCATCTTTGATAAAATTACTAAAAGTTTATTTTTTAATTTCTTAAGTTTTATTCTTTTATTTCTTTACTGATGATTAAATGCCAACTCACATAATGTACCAATGCAGTGAATGCTTTGTAACAGAGAACAATACCTGCCAAGGATTTGCATACTGAGGAGAGAGTTTTCCCTTAGCACCTCTTCTGTTGCGGATGGCTCCAGCCAAGTGCATGCTATTTAAGGCATGTGCCAAAGCATAGACAGCATTATAAATACTATAGCTGTGGCCAGTCATGCTCATTTCAAAAAATGGTGCAGGGAGGCTCTCCAGCATCTCCTCTCCAGTACACATGGTTGCTGAGAGAGTGGTATTTGGAAGTGAACAACTGAATGCATCTTCCCAGAAATCTTGGATAAAACCATCTGTGTCTGTCCAATGAGGACGTATACTGCGAAGAAAGTCTTTAAAGTTGTGTATCTCCTTGAAGTGAATTGCAAAGGAAAGAGCACCATGGAACATTCGTATATTAACTGTCCATTTTTGAAGGCTATATAATATGAAATCAATTTGGGTAGTTGTAATCCATACTTTTCCTTCACGTGAATTCTTTTGAGGAAATAGTAGCTGAGTTAATTCCATTGTGATTAAAGCACCTGACAACCATATAATAAATCTACTTTCTCCATATACAAGAACTGCATTGGCTCTGCTGGTTGTGAAAGTTGGTAACCAAATCCTTGCGTCCTGCAGCATTTCGAGGTTGTTACTGTTATAAATTATATTGAGTTCCACTCTTTCTGTGAATGCTGAACAGATTCCATTCTTGAAAAGCATTGGCTCAATTGTCTGTAAGAAACGTTCTCCAGCTTCATTAGCTGGAGTCATGAGCCCAACCCATTTCCATCTGAAATGCAGAAGTAACTGGATAATTCCCTGATATTGAAGGTCTTCATTGGGGACCATGCGGTAAAAGGAAGGGAACTTGGTTCCATAATTTATGGGTGGTTCAAATGAACCATATGAAATCTGGAAAAGCAAAAGCCAAACGTTTCCAAGTGGAAACAAGAAATCATGATATCCCAAAATATTTGTATATAAACACACACACACACACACACACACACACACTGAATATATATCCCAAATGTACCAACCTACATAGTAAAACAGATATAATCTTGCTCATGGTTTCTACAGATATTTATTGTTATTATTATGGCATCATAATATGGCATTATACTTGTACACACTGATAGTCTACAAGTAGAGAGTAGCATTTATCATCGTTCATGTTAATATACTAAATGGACGACTCAACAAAAGTCCAAAGTGGAGGTGGATCATGTACTTTTGCTCTGTAACCTTTATAGTGATTGTAGGGAGTGGTTGATTCTCTATCTATTGATATTTATTATTAATATTATGGCATCATCACAGCTTCATTCTTGTACATTTTGATTGTAACCAACAATAGGGAGCATTTATCATGGCTCATGTTAATATACTAAGTGGATGATTAAGTAAAACTCCAAGGTGGAAGTGGAGTGATAGAAATTGTTGATTATGTACTTTTGCTCTGTAACCTTTGTAATGTTTGTAGGAAGCCGTTGATTCTCTATCTACTAAGTACTCTCTCAGGAAGTTTTCCTGGGAAATCCTGAAGAGCTCCCTTAGATTGTACAGTGGTACCTCAGGGTAAGTACTTAATTTGTTCCGGAGGTCCGTTCTTAACCTGAAACATTTATTAACCTAAAGTACCACTTTAGCTAATGGGGCCACCTGCTGCTGACGTGCCGCCGGAGCACGATTTCTGTTTTCATCCTGAAGCAAAGTTATTAATCTGAAGCACTATTTCTGGGTTAGCGGAGTCTGTACCCTGAAGCGTATATAACCTGACGCGTATGTAACCCGAGGTACCACTGTATATGCTATTCTTCTCTGAGCACTATAAACCAAATCATATAAAATATCAGTAAAATATAAAATACAATATAAAAAACAACTAAAATGAAATGCAGCAATGCAGCAGAATAGCACAATGCTGACACCACTATATAACGCTCTGAAGTGACAAATGCCAGAACAATAGCAAGAAAACAGTGTTTTCAATTAGCCTCTGAAAGTGAGCAATGTTGAGTAACATCATACTTTGGGAAAGGTCTATCTTGCTTTTTAAGGGGAGGAACATTTTTATTTAATATGTTCTTTTGGGGTTTTTTGCCTATGAAGAGATTGTCAATGTCATATATTCAGTAGCTCACAGGAAGCCAGTGCAGTGCAGTACAAACCTGGCAGCTTAACAGAAATATTCTATTACATCTATTAAACACAAATTGCCCTTCTTACACACATTGTTGGATATGCATATTATACCCCTTTTACTTTGTCTATTTCCCCACGCCATATTTATGAATCAGTAGATTCCTAATGCAAGGAAAGCATGACATCTCTGTTTTTCAAAATCCATATTCTACCTGTGGAATCTTGAAAAGACCTAAGACGTTTGCCATGCACCAGGAGGTATCAGAGCTGAGTCCCCCAATGACTCCTATGACATTTTTCTGGATGCCACACCTGTAGTTGGGAACAAAGTGATGTGATTTAAAGAGCAGGTCCAGAGTGTTTCGGTAGGTCATCTTTGAATCATAATAGCTCTCATAGATGTTGAAGCCAAGAGAGACATTGGGCAACATCCTGGGATTCTTGTTGATCTCATCAACAGCAAAGACCAAGGCCAGGATTTGCTGGTAGAACTTTGTCAACACCCTGCAAATGAAGTGAGGTTTTGTTTGATGGGAAAATTATACAGTGCACAGAATCTAGATAGGAGAAATTCACCTGTCTGCCTATAAAGCGAGGATGGAGCCAGCAAAGTTTATTTACTTATTTGGGCAATCTAAGAATACTGTGTAATTTAAAAAGCTGTTGCACATTTCTTCATATCTTCGGGAACCCATATTTGTTTTTGCTACCTTGAAAAATTGGGTATCATCAAAAAAGTTCTGTACCATACTACTTGGCTATAGGCTTTCCTATTTTCATGCCATCACTTTTCTCTTTCTCCTACTCTCTTTTCTATTTCTCTTTAAACAATTAGACTCAAAAAAGCTTATTGTTCATTGACAATATACAGATAGCCTATATCCACAGAGATTTCTAATATAACCTCTCCACACATTTAAAAAAAAAAGTTCTAAAGCAATCCCCCCTTCATATCAATCAAAGTTATTTTCTGTCCGATATAGCCTATATGGAATAATTAAAATAATATTAATTAACGGTTACTTACAGTGGGGCATCAATGAAGTCCTGGGAAGGGTGTTTCTTGAAGGAAACCTTGCGGACTATATAATAAATATGAGATGCCATTGCACCAATGACCAGGTCACCTGGCTCATGCCACTCGTGTGGAACATGAACAGGATTATTTGTTGTGCATTTAGCACTTTGTCCTTGGGACACTATATTGGGGAGCAGCAGAAGCAGCAGGAGCAACATCCTGATGACAAATTCCCTTGTGTGCATGGAGTCCGCTGCTTTTCTCGACAGTATTATTCCTCTCCTCCACCTGATATGAACAAGACAAATTGGGTGGCAGCCGAATTTGGCACGGTAAGGGACCTGTATCCACCTTACTGTTAGCTTGAACATTGTCACAACAGAATGCCTTGGATGCCAAACAATATGCAGTGGTTTGATATGAAAAAGGGAAACTGATAACTGATAAGCAACAGAGCGCAGCCTAGTCGTCTATGGTGCACAGAGGAGCTTATAATCATTTCAGGCTTGCTTGTTGATTCCTATTTTCCACTGTGGTATTTGGCGGTTCAGTCAGGTGGATTGATTATTGTAATTTGAGTAATGATAAGGGAGAGAATCACTTGTGCAGTGTTTTTCGATTCTATGGCACTTCAGGAGTAGGGGAAATGCCAAAATATTACTATTATTTTTTAAAAAACATATATTTTTATTGATTTACCCATATTGTTCCAATACCAGCCGCATTATCACAATACCAATTTTCTCTAATTAATGCAATTTTGAATGCCAATTATTCAAATGTCAATTATATTATTTAATTAAATGTTTCCCCATGCATGCTAGATTTGATGGCTTCATTCTTCTTCATTAATTCTGTGTTCCACTATATTAATAATTTCCATTGCATTCCATGCACATATAATAATCTCTTAGATAACAGCTACAGTCTTGTGGTTTTATTTTTGTTTTTGCTATATTAGGTAATTTATAAAGTTTCAAGTGAGGAACTCTAAGTGTAATCCTTATTCTTTCCTGCGTGTGATAATTTCCTCCCATGATGTTTTCCTGTTCATATATGGTGCTGTATCCTTCATTCCTGCAACTGTTAGAATCATAGAATCATAGAATGATAGAGTTGGAATAGACCACAAGGGCCATCGAGTCCAACCCCCTGCCAAGCAGGAAACACCATCAGAGCACTCCTGACATATGGTTGTCAAGCCTCTGCTTAAAGACCTCCAAAGTAGGAGACTCCACCACACTCCTTGGCAGCAAATTCGACTGTCGAACAGCTCTTACTGTCAGGAAGTTCTTCCTAATGTTTAGGTGGAATCTTCTTTCTTGTAGTTTGGATCCATTGCTCCGTGTCCGCTTCTCTGGAGCAGCAGAAAACAACCTTTCTCCCTCCTCTATGTGACATCCTTTTATATATTTGAACATGGCTATCATATCACCCCTTAACCTCCTCTTCTCCAGGCTAAACATGCCCAGCTCCCTTAGCCGTTCCTCATAAGGCATCGTTTCCAGGCCTTTGACCATTTTGGTTGCCCTCCTCTGGACACGTTCCAGTTTGTCAGTGTCCTTCTTGAACTGTGGTGCCCAGAACTGGACACAGTACTCCAGGTGAGGTCTGACCAGAGCAGAATACAGTGGCACTATTACTTCCCTTGATCTAGATGCTATACTCCTATTGATGCAGCCCAGAATTGCATTGGCTTTTTTAGCTGCCGCGTCACACTGTTGGCTCATGTCAAGTTTGTGGTCAACCAAGACTCCTAGATCCTTTTCACATGTACTGCTCTCAAGCCAGGTGTCACCCATCTTGTATTTGTGCCTCTCATTTTTTTTACCCAAGTGCAATACTTCACATTTCTCCCTCTTAAAGTTCATCTTGTTTGTTTTGGCCCAGTTCTCTAATCTGTCAAGGTCGTTTTGAAGTGTGATCCTGTCCTCTGGGGTGTTAGCCACCCCTCCCAGTTTGGTGTCATCTGCAAATTTGATCAGGATGCCCTTGAGTCCATCATCCAAGTCGTTGATAAAGATGTTGAATAAGACCGGGCCCAAGACAGAACCCTGTGGCACCCCACTAGTCACTCTTCTCCAGGATGAAGAGGAACCATTGATGAGCACCCTTTGGGTTCGGTCAGTCAGCTAGTTACAAATCCACTGAGTGGTAGCATAGTCAAGACCGCATTTTACCAGCTTCTTTACAAGAATATCATGGGGCACCTTGTCGAATGCCTTGCTGAAATCAAGGTAGGCTACATCCACTGCATTCCCTTCATCTACTAGGCTTGTAATTCTGTCAAAAAACGAGATCAGGTTAGTCTGACATGACTTATTTTTCAGAAATCCATGCTGACTATTGGTGATCACAGCATTCCTTTCTAGGTGCTCACAGACTGTTTGCTTAATGATCTGCTCCAGAATCTTCCCTGGTATTGATGTCAGACTGACTGGGCGATAATTATTTGGGTCCTCTCTTTCCCCCTTTTTGAAAATAGGGACAACATTTGCCCTCCTCCAGTCTGCCGGGACTTCGCCTGTTCTCCAGGAATTCTCAAAGATGACTGACAGTAGTTCTGAGATCACATCTGCCAGTTCTTTTAATACTCTTGGATGCAGTTCGTCTGACCCTGGAGACTTGAATACATCTAAACTAGCCAAGTATTCTTGTACTATCTCCTTAGTTATTCTGGGCTGTGTTTCCTCTGCAGAATCATTTGCTCCAAATTCTTCAGGTCGGGCATTGTTTTCTTTATCGGAGAAGACTTAGGCAAAGGAGGCATTGAAGAGTTCAGCCCTTTCTGTGCCCCTGTTTGCATTTCACCATCTTCTCCTCTGAGTGACCCCACTGTTTCTTTGTTCTTCCTTTTTCTACGGACATACCCATAAAAGCCTTTTTTGTTGCTTTTTTAAAAAAATAATATTTATTAAATTTCCAACAAATTAAACACAACACTACAAAAAACCAAAAAAGAAAAAACATACAATACAATACAAAATAAAAAACAAACAAAACAAAACAAAACGAAAACCATTTAAAACACAATCCAATTTCAACATCTTATCTTTCTTTCCCTTATTTCCTTGACCTCCTCACACCTCCCTTTTTGTATTCCACTTCTGTTAATTGTTTCAGCAATTCCTTTCCATCTTCCTGTTTTCTATCCTATAATTGTCTTAACACATACTAACCATATTTTTCCCTTTAAAGCTCTATTAATCTATTTATACTTAATTCCAATTCCTTTCCATCTTCCCGTTTTCTATCCTATAATTATCTTAACACATTTTAACCTTGAGCTAAGTTGAGCTGACCCCATCCTTTCCCCGCTTCCAAATTTGTTAGTACTGGGGCATCCTTCACTCTCCCACCTATGTAACACTGATCAGACAGGGTTTGCCAAAGCATTAACTGAATGGTGGCAGCCATTCTGGATAGCATCCTTGCCTTATCAAGACATGGGGAGACTGGATTATAGGATCAATAGACCAATGGGATATCAGATGCACACAAGGCATGATGGAGAACAGCAACAACATGGAAAAGATGGATGCGCCAAGATTGGCGGCTCAGTTACTGCTCACGCCCATGTGCCTGCTCTCACTTTAATATATTGCTCCCACCACACTGAACAACCTTTTACCTGAAGGCTTAAAAACAAAACCTAACGATCCTAGAATATCCTGGGGCGGTTCTTTGTGATGGGAATAACCAAGAAGTTGAAGCAGGTGTTCTTTACATAAACAATAAAGATTTATTTTTAAAACAAGGTAGTATAATATAAGTGGAGAAACTGAGGTTACTTCAATAATAATATGCTAGTTCCCTTTAATTCACTTTCAGAGGTTTGGGCTTTATAGTCCCTTTCTAAGGCGGTACTTTCCTTCAGTTACCCACCCCTTTAACAAATCCAGATCCTGAGGTACTTTCAGTAATAGTCTTAAGGGCTCACCCCCCCACCTTCCTTCACTGGGTTTTCGGCATCTCTTCTTTCCTCAGAAGAGTATCTCCCCTTCAGATTAGTTTGAGACCTAAGTAGACTCATCTTTTTCAGCTCCTCCTTCTCCTGTCTCACCCTCAGTCTCCCAGCAAGATCTGGTCCTTTTACTCCTGCAGGACAATACACTCAGTCCTTCACTGTACACTCGGAGTGGATGTTTTATTCCAGAACCAACTCTCCCTCCTCAACACTCTATATTTCAACCTGACTCCTATCCTATCTCCCCACCTAACTCCCAACCTCCATCCTCAACTGCCTCAATTCAACCCCCCTCTTAACCACACTTTAACTCCATCTCCCTCCAAAGCTGACCCTTTTAAACTCTCCCTCCTGGAACCACAGCCAATCAGAGGCTGCCGCTCTTTAACCATTTTCTGGCAGGAGAAAAAAGTAAAAAGAAATACTTGGAACCAATGTTTTCGTCACAACAGAAACAACATTTTACAAGGACTGGAAGAAACACCAGGGTCAGAATAACTGCCACACACAGGAAGAGAAAGGATATAGTTTGAGTGTCTCATTTTTGTTCTATGAATCAATTAATGTGTCAACACAAATAGAAGTTATTAATATTGCAGTTGTATAAGGGATTATGATTTTGATCGGAATATAATAGAAATTAAGATGATTCTGGAATGCAGAAATAAAGGAAATTATCAAACCAGCACTTCTAGCATGGGGGGGGGCACCTAAATTATATGATTTAGTATTTGAATAATTAGTATTAGTACTATAATTTGGTATTGTTATAATGAGGGTATTATTGGCTGGTAATTGTAAATTAATAAAAATTATTATAACAGAAATAGTGTTTTCCTCCAGATAATGTTGCATATCTCTGCTAATTTTCTTTGTTATTTTTTATAAGATATTTATTAAAGTTTTCAAAGTATTACAAAAAGATAAAAAAGAAAAATACAAAATAAAAATAGTTAAAAACAATTCAATCTTTCAATAACTTATCTTTCATTTGCTTATTTCCCGGACCTCCTCACGCCTCCCTTTTCTGTATTACAGTTCAGTTTGTTAGTTCAGCAAATCCCTCCCCTCTTTGTTTATCCTAATCTTCAATCTTAAAATATTATAACATTGGGTTTTTACCTATTAATAGTCCATTTTCTCATATTCCCTTATAACATTACAGCTATAAACCACTTAATTTCTATCCAACATCATTCTAACATTCATTAATTTTACAATATTTCTGTAGATAGTCTTTAAACTTTTTCCAGTCTTCTTCCATCGACTCTTCTCCCTGGTCTCGGATTCTGCTAGTCATTTCTGCCAGTTCCATATAGTCCATCACCTTCATCTGCCATTCTTCCAAGGTGGGTAGATCTTGTGTCTTCCAATAATTTGCGATAAGTATTCTTGCTGCTGTTGTGGCATACATAAAGACAGTTCTATCCTTCTTTGGCACCAGTTGTCCGACCATGCCCAGGAGAAAGGCCTCTGGTTTCTTCAAGAAGGTATATTTAAATACCTTTTTCATTTAATTATATATCATCTCCCAGAAAACCTTAATCCTTGGGCACGTCCACCAAAGGTGAAAGAATGTACCTTCAGTCTCTTTACATTTCCAACATTTATTATCGGGCAAGTGATAGATTTTTGCAAACTTGACTGGTGTCATGTACCACCTGTATATCATTTTCATAATATTCTCTCTTAGGGCATTACATGCCGTAAATTTCATACCTGTGGTCCACAACTGTTCCCAGTCAGCAAACATAATGTAATGGCCAACATCTTGTGCCCATTTAATCATAGCAGATTTCACCGTTTCATCATGAGTATTCCATTTCAACAGCAAGTTATACATCTTTGACAAAATCTTAGTTTTAGGTTCTAACAGTTCTGTTTCTAATTTTGATTTTTCCACCTGGAAGCCAATTTTCTTGTCCAAATTATAAGCCTCCATTATCTGATAATAATGAAGCCAGTCTCGCACTTTATCTTTTAATTTCTCAAAACTCTGCAATTTCAATTTGTCTCCTTCTTGTTCCAAAATTTCCCAATATTTTGGCCATTTGGCCTCCATATTGATCCAACTTACAAAGATCCCCCCTTTAGCCAAAAAATGCAACAATTTCTGGTCCGGAGGGACCCTTCAGAATCAAAGTATCTCTCTTACAGAGTTATCTGTCAAAAAGTTGCAATCTTTTAACTGCGCGATTCACAATACGGCAATTCCACTGTCCCTTGACAGTCTGTTCCCAGGCATTAAGTGATGGTCTTTGTTCCCTTTCTCTCTTCTTTTTCTGCAGGCAACAAATACTTCCCCTTCTCCCTCCCCTTTCCCGCACCTCAGGGAGGGAGTTCTCTTTTAATTGATGTTAAGATTTAAGTCTTTTTCAACCCGATTTTCAGGGTCTTAGCTTAGACAGTCTTCGCTTTGATCTATTTACAGAAAAACGGAAGGCGGACTTCCTGTTTGTGCCTTCCCGCTTCAGTGCCAAATTAGTCCATTTTTTCCTTAAATTTCCCAATCTTCAAACTTAACCTACTCACGGGTAGTTGTTTGTTAGCCAAATTGTCACAGGAAAAAGGTCAGCGCTCTCCGGCAACAGCTGCGCGGCTTCACTCCACGAAAGAAGCAGTTGACTCTCAGCACCGTGCCAAACTCCCCGTTTCGCTCCGGAACCCTTTACAGGGTTCCCTCGCAGATTGGGGGGGCGCTAAGGGTGCCCGCCGAGTCCCACGGTCACAGGCTTCACCCGCCTGTGGTTTCAAAGGGGTCCCCGCTTCACCGTAGCGGCAAGACCCGATTTCCGCACAGCTACTCCCTCAGAGCTAGAGGGAATCCACCATTGCCGATGGCGCCGCCTCCGGAAGTCTCTGCCGCCACTCTCTCAAACTGGTTAGAAGTATAATTCAGAAAAAAGGTTTGTCCTATTAGTGTTAATATCCAATGTATTTTCCTCCAGATAATGTTGCATATCTCTGCTAATTTGTTAGTTTGTTAAAATTATTTAAAAATCAAGGGAAATGGCTGTTTTAAACTTCTCCTTCTTCTATTCATCAGCTGCTTTGTGGGTGAGAGATAAAGAATGTAGAGCCCTTAACTATTTCACAATGTTTTTTTGCTTCTGGTACCCTGTGTTGTCTTCAAGATGAATTTGCAGATTCCATGCAGTAATTGATAAGAGACTTTTTATTAAAAATCATTCATACAGTACATGTACAACACTGAACAACTGAAATGAACCATTTCTAAATGAAAAGGCTGAGAGTTTTGCTATTAAGATTCCATTTGCTTTAAATATACAGTAATACATGACAGGGGTGTATGGAGTGTTAGGGAGGGGTAGTAACTCTAGCGGGGAACAAGTCGTGCTCCTTCTGGGGTAGTTTGTCTACCTCAGATCCCCACCCTGCACTCAGTTCTCACTTGTGGCTCCTAGAAGTTGTCAGCTTGCAACAGCAGCCACATCCCACAAAACAGATTCAACTGACTGCCTAAACCAGGGTGAGATCAGCCAATGGGCTTCAAATCCTCAGTGAGTTGGGGGGTTTCTCTGCATGCAAAGACGGGATATAACAGATGAGAGCAAAAGTGGGCCTAATGCTTAAAAAGGTGGCTACTGCAGGTGCTGTAGAGGGAAATGAAGGGCAGATGGGTCTCGTAAACCTTGGAAGGGAGCCCACCTAGGAGAAGGAAACTTTGAACCTAAATCTCCATTGTATTACAGCATTACTCATTTGTGAAAAAGGCTTTGGGAGTAGAACCTGAGGAAAAATCTGTACCCATTGCCTTTGGGAAACTTTGGCAGACAAAAAAGTTAAGAAGCAAACTCTACAAAGATCCAGAGTAGGGACCTGGAAATTTATACCCTCTAGCAAGTCCATGTAGCCTCAGATCCAACAGAACCACAACTTTTTCTGTCATTTATAACTTCCTTTGTGTTAGCTGTTCTCTGTTGTTCAGGTCAGGCCTCACTACAATAATGTAGCATTTAGGGGTGAAAATGCAAGCCAGTAACCCAGCACCAGAAGCAAAGATGGAGAAGATCTCCACAGCAACCATGTATTTTCCTCTGGTGCTCAGGTAGGTTGGAATGAAGGAGAGCCAAACACTGCAGAAGACCAGCATGCTGAAGGTGATGAACTTGGCTTCGTTGAAAGTGTCAGGCAACTTCCTGGCCAAGAAGGCCACCGTGAAGCTGATAGTGGCCAGGAAGCCCATGTAGCCCAAAACACAATAGAACATGGAGACGGACCCTTCATTACAAAGAAATATGATTTCTTCAGGCATTGAGTGCATGTCCTCATCTGGGAATGGGGGAGAGGTTGCCAGCCAGAGGACACAGATTCCTACTTGGACAATGGAGCAGGAAAAGACAATGAAATAAGCCAGTTCTTTGCCTACCCATTTCCTCATATTGGATCCTGGTTTGGTAGCCATGAATGCCAAAACTACCAATATGGTTTTGGCTAAGATGCTGGAGAGGGCCACAGAGAAGACAATGCCAAAAGCAGTTTGTCGGAGAAGGCAAGTCACCTTATTAGGTTTTCCAATGAACAACAAAGAAGAGAGGAAACACAACAGGAGGGAGATAAGAAGACCATAGGTGAGGCTTCTGTTGTTGGCTTTGACTATGGCTGTATTGCGATGCTTAATGAAGATGCCTAGCACTAGAATCGTAATTGGAGAGAATAGAAGCACAGAGGAAGTTGAAACAATGGCCAAGGTTTCATCAAAGGCTAGGAAGTTTGGAATCTTAGGAATGCATAGATCCTGGCCGCTGTTTGGATACTGATCTGCTGGGCAACTGACACATGTTTCCATGTCTGAAAATACACAAACAGTGTGTGACAATTTGAAGTAACCAAAAGTATTCTTAAGAATTTCCTCATCACTAGTCCATTTAGCATAGTGTTTTCTGTGTCAGAATGTATACGAGCTTCAAGTCCAAATGCTGTTATAAAAGGTGTATCAAAAATAAAAGTTGAGTATCAATTCTGGAATTTTTTATATTGGTGACATCTTTTTTTTATTGTCTCCCTGCTTTTTCTTAGAGCCACATAAACAATACAACAAAATGAGAAATGATTTACAGCTGAAATTCTTGGATCTTAGAAAAGTGAGTTTGATAAGACTTTCCCCCTATTGTCAAACAACCTAATTCTTAGAGTAGAAAACACCACTTCTATTCCACCCTAATTATGTCGAAGTTCGAGGTAAAATATCTTAGCTTCCACTGAAAAAAGAAATCTTCAAGATGTTTTAAAGATTAAAATATATTGATGTTATCTATAAACAATGAGATGAACACATCTGTTAATTTAAGCCTTCTCTCCTGCAGCAGTTTAATGTCAACAAAATTGCCAGGAGCCCAGAGGTTCTGCAGTATCTTCAGATGTCATTTCTAACCTTTCTCATTTGAAATCATTCCTTCTGGACATGGATCACAATCATAGCAGCAAAACTTCTCCCCCTCCTTCTTTTTCTTCCCGTAACCAGGATGGCAGTTGGCATTACATAGAGAAAGGGGTGGCAGCTATGCAAAGAGATAGGAAGAGTTTAATATTATGATATTGTTTTGGGGAATTTATCAAATATCCAATATCAGGTGATTTAATAGTAAATAGGAAGACTAATAGTGTGAAATGATCTGTAGGTACACAAGTGGTACCTTCAGTGGGGTAAAAAGCTGCTGTTCTAACATCATACAAACTTAAGAAGATGTCAGTATTCATGCCTGGACCATCCAACCTTACAGCTGTGTTAGAATTCAGTGTGATTTGACCCCTGGCTTGGCCTTTTGATGGAGTCACCACTTAATGGCATTTGCTTCAAGGAGTTCACATGGTGTTCCTTTGTCGTGGCACAAGGAATTAAAGGTAAGCCATTATAGTGGTTCTGCTCCTACCTGCAGGGTCATTACAAGAAACTAGCAATAGGAAATAATTCCATGACTTTTGGGTTGTGGTTTCCTGTTAGGCCACATCCTGTCTCAGAGAGAAATGCTTTGGGTTCCTACGCCTGACCTGTTCTGGGAGGAGTTGCATTCTGTTTGAAGCAAGAGGTCTGGGAGCACTCCTCTATTCTGACTCATCACTAGTCTGAAGTGGTTTGAGGTGCTAGTGAATTTCAAAATGAATAATGTGTGAAGTGCTTTTGTTGCATCTCATTTCGTGGATAACCACAAATTCTGGGTTTTCAGGGACTGTGCCATTATTTCCATACCTTAGTGAATCGTCTGTGCCATTTGATTCTGTCTTCATTAATGGTGAGCTCTTTGCCCGGAGGGGCCTGAGGATCCAAACTTCCCACTTTGACTCTGACATAGGAATTATTTGGGAAAGTGACCAAGTTGGTAATATCAAAGCCAGCTGCTAACTCTCCATATTCATTTAATGTAATTTCATCCCCAGCACTGTTGTTGAATGAGATTCTCTGCAGGAATGAGTGGAGCTAAGTGGAAAGAGAATTGAAGTTAAATGCTTCAGTTCACATTGGAGAGCATCCATATTTTAGTTGCGCATACAGGAGGAGTAGGGAATCATGAATCAGTGCTGATTCAACATTCAACAGACTTGCATCAAGATATTATGGAGAGATGAAACCATACACCTGCTTGCTTGAGACCAGCCTTTGTCAAGATCCACAAAAGGGAAGGGATTTGAGAAGTTATGTATGAGAAGAGATGGTAGCTTATATTCTTAAAGGATAGGAATGCAGTATGAGAACATCGGACTGGACCTTTCCATAGTTTATAGAGTGGATTTGACCATGGTTGGATGTTGGATGCAGAGGAGTGGCAGGAAGAAGCAGATGGGTAACCCCCAAGGGACATCTCAAGGAAAGGAGGCTCAGAGCCAGGGGATTGGTGGTGGGATGACAAGGAGTGGTCAGTGGGAGAAGAGGGAGCCAACTGGGAGGAAGAGCTTTCAGACACAGAAGAGGCAACAGGGTTAAGGGAGCAGGAAGAGGATGCGCCAGACTGAAATCCAGACTAAGAGGCAGAAGAGGAGAAAGGAGAAAAGCAGAGTCTAGAGACAGTGATCACACAATTGCTAGCCTCTTCTGGGAAACTACCAGTGAGGCTTCAGGCCCCAGATACCCCTGGTGGATGGCATACAGGGAAAGATGAGGAGTTGGCGATGGGGCCTTCCAGGACGTGTCCAGGTTGTGGCAGCCGCCTGATGGGCTGCTATTCTCTTTTCTCTTTGATATGAGGATCCCTGCAAAAGGCAGTGCCTGGGGTTGGGGTCCTGGTTGTGCTCCCTTATAATTATGCGCCTGGGGCCCCCAACCTTATACCACTGGGTAACTGGACAGGTAAGAGAGACAGAAAATTGGTGAGGGATTTGGATAGAAAATGGAGGGGTTTTCAGTATGGAGAAGGTGGTTGGCACAGCTTCAGTTATGTGTAGTTTTTTCCTTATGTCATCTAAAATCTGTTTAGTAGCATTATAGGAAATATTCTAATTCCCATCTTTGATAAAATTACTAAAGGTTTATTTTTTAATTTCTTAAGTTTTATTCTTTTATTTCTTTACTGATGATTAAATGCCAACTCACATAATGTACCAATGCAGTGAATGCTTTGTAACAGAGAACAATACCTGCCAAGGATCTGCATAGTGAGGAGAGAGTTTTTCCTTAGCATCTCTTCTGTTGCGAATGGTTCCATCCAAGTGCATGCTACTTAAGGCATGTGCCAAAGCATAGACAGCATTATAGATACTGTAGCTGTGGCCAGTCATGCTCATTTCAAAATATGGTGCAGGAAGGCTCTCCAGCATCTCCTCTCCAGTACACATGTGATCGTTGGATGTTGAGAGAGTGGAATTTAAAAGTGAACAACTGAATGCATCTTCCCAGAAATCTTGGATAAAACCATCTGTTTCTGTCCAATGAGGACGTATACTCCGAAGAAAGTCTTTAAAGTTGTGAATCTCCTTGAAGTGAATTGCAAAGGAGATAGCACCATGGAACATTCGTATATTAACAGTAAATTTTTGAAGGCTATATAATATGAAATCAATTTGGGTAGTTGTAATCCATACTTTTCCTTCACGTGAATTCTTTTGTGGAAATAGTAGCTGAGATAACTGCATTGTGCTTAAAGCAGCTGACAACCATATACTAAATCTACTTTCTCCATATACAAGAACTACATTGGTCCTGCTGGTTGTGAAAATTGGTAACCAGATCCTTGAGTCATGCAGTTGGTTACTGTTATAAATTAGATAGAGTTCCACTCTTTCTGTGAATGCTGAACAGATTCCATTCTTGAAAAGCATTGGCTCAATTGTCTGTAAGAAACGTTCTCCAGCTTCATTAGCTGGAGTCATGAGCCCAACCCATTTCCATCTGAAATGCAGAAGTAACCGGATAATTCCCTGATACTGAAGGTCTTCATTGGGGACCATGCGGTAAAAGGAAGGGAACTTGGTTCCATAATTTATGGCTGGTTCAAATGAACCATATGAAATCTGGAAAACAAGAAATCATCATATCCCAAAATATTTGTATATAAACACACACACACACACACACACACACACACACACACTGAATATATATCCCAAATGTACCAAATTACATAGAAAAACAGATATAATCTTGCTCTTGATTTCTGTAGATATTTATTGTTATAATTATGGCATCATCCCAGCTTTATACTTGTACACACTGATAGTCTACAAGTAGAGAGGTGCATTTATCATCGTTCGTGTTAATATCCTAAATGGAAGACTCAACAAAGTCCACAGTGGAGGTGGATCATGTACTTTTGCTCTGTAACCTTTATAGTGATTGTAGGGAGTGGTTGATTCTCTATCTATTCATATTTGTTATTAATATTATGGCATCATCACAGCTTCATTCTTGTACATTTTGATTGTAACTAAGAGTAGGGGAGCATTTATCATGGCTCATGTTTATATACTAAGTGGATGTTTAAGCAAAACTGCAAGGTGGAAGTGGAGTGATAGAAATTGTTGATTATGTACTTTTGCTCTGTAACCTTTGTAATGTTTGTAGGAAGCCGTTGATTCTCTATCTTCTAAGTACTCTCTCAGGAAGTTTTCCTGGGAAATCCTGAAGAGCTCCATTAGATTGTACAGTGGTACCTCGGGGTAAGTACTTAATTCGTTCTGGAGGTACGTTATTAACCTGAAACTGTTCTTAACCTGAAGCACCACTTTAGCTAATTGGGGCCTCCTACTTCTGCTGCACCGCCCCTGCATCATTTCTGTTCTCATCCTGAAGCAAAGTTCTTAACCTGAAGCACAATTTCTGGATTAGCGGAGTCTGTAACCTGAAGCGTATGTAACCTGGAGCGTATGTAACCCGAGGTACCACTGTATATGCTATTCTTCTCTGAGCACTATAAACCAAATCATATAAAATATCAGTAAAATATAAAATACTGTACCAGCACTATTTAAAACAACTAAAATGAAATGCAGCAATGCAGCAGAATAGCACAATGCTGACACCACTATATAACGCTCTGAAGTGACAAATGCCAGAACAATAGCAAGAAAACAGTGTTTTCAATTAGCCTCTGAAAGTGAACAATGTTGAGTAACATCATACTTTGAGAAAGGACTATCTTAATTTTTAAGGGGAGGAACATTTTTTGTTAATGTGTTTTCAGCAATTTTTGCTTATGAATCCAGTGCCCATGTCATATATTGAGTAGCTCACAGGAAGCCAGTGCAGTGCATTCAGGATTGATGTATATGAACCAGTCTAGGTGCCTCCTTTACAAACCTGGCAGCTTTAGAGAAACCTTCTATTACATCTATTAAACAGATACGGTCCCTTCTTACACACATTGTTGGGTATGCATATTATGCCTCTTTTACTTTGTCCATTTTTCCACTCCAGATATATGAATCAGTAGATTCTTAATGCAAGGAAAGCATGACATCTCTGTTTTTCAAATCCATATTCTACCTGTGGAATCTTGAAAAGACCTAAGACGTTTGCCATGCACCAGGAGGTATCAGAGCTGAGTCCCCCAATGACTCCTATGACATTTTTCTGGATGCCACACCTGTAGTTGAGAACAAAGTGACGTGATTTAAAGAGCAGGTCCAGAGTGTTTCGGTAGGTCATCTTTGAATCATAATAGCTATCATAGATGTGGAAGCCGAGAGAGACATTGGGCAACATCCTGGGATTCTCGTTGATCTCATCAACAGCAAAGACCAAGGCCAGGATTTGCTGGTAGAACTTTATCAACACTCTGCAAATGAAGTGAGATTTTGTTTGATAGGGAAATTAAACAGTGCACAGAATCTAGATAGGAGAGATTCACCTGCCCGCTTATAAAGAGAGCATGAAGTCAGCGAAGTTTATTTACTTATTTGGGCAATCTAAGAATACTGTGTAATTAAAAAAGCAGTTTCTTCATATCTTCAGCAACCCGTGTTTGTTTTCATCACCTTGAAAATTTGGGTATCATCAAAAAAGTTGAGTACCATACTACTTTGCTATATGCTTTCCCTATTTTTTATGCCATCTCTTTTCTCTTTCTCCTACTCTCTTCCCTATCTCTCTTTACACAATTTGACTCAAAAAAAGAAAAAAGAAAAAGAAAAAGCTTATTGTTCATTGACGGTATGCACATAGCCTATATGCACAGAGATTTCTAATAAAATCTCTCCACACATTAAAAAAATAAAGTTCTAAAGCTATCTTCCTACCCAATCAATGAAAGTTATTTTTAGTCAGATATAGCATATAAGGAATAATTAAATAATATTAGTTAACGGTTACTTACAGTGGCGCATTAATGAAGTCCTGGGAAGGATGTTTCTTGAAGGATAATTTGGGGACTATGTAATAGATATGAGATGCCATTGCACCAATGACCAGGTCACCTGGCTCATGCCACTCGTGTGGAACATGAACAGGATGATTTGTTGCGCATTGAGCGCTTTGTATTTGGGACACTATATTGGGGAGCAGCAGAAGCAGCAGGAGCAACATCCTGATGGCAAATACCCTTGTGGGCATGGACTCCCCTGCTTCTCTCGACAGTATTATTCCTCTCCTCCATCTGATCTGAACAAGAAAAATTGGGTGGCAGCTGATTCTGTCAATTTCGCACTTTAAAGGACATGTATCCACCTTATTGTTAGCTTGAACATTGTCACAACAGAATGCCTTTGATACCAAATAAGATGCAGTGGTTTGATATGAAAGAGGGAAACTGATAACTGATAAGTAACAGAGCCCTGCCTAGTTGTCTATGGAGCACAGAGGAGCTTATAATCATTTCAGGCTTGCTTGTTGATTCTTTTTTTACACTGTGGCATTTGGCGGTTCAGTCAGGTGGATTGATTATTGTAATTTGTGTAATGATAGGGGAGAGAATCAGTTGCGCAGTGTTTTTGGATTCTATGGCGCATCAGCAGTAGAGGAACTGCCAAAATATATCTATTATTAATTTTTAAATATATATTCTTATTGATTTACCAATATTGTTCGAATAGCGACCTCAATATAACAATACCAATTTTATCCAAATAATGCAATTATGAATGCCAATTTTCAAATGTCAAATTATATGATTTAATTAAAAGTTTCCCCTTGCGTTCTAGATTTGATGGCTTCATTCTTCTTCATTATTTCTGTGTTCTACTATGTTAATAATTTCCATTGCATTCTATTGACATATAGTAATCTCTTAGATAACAGCTACAGTCTTGTGATTTCTATTTGTGTTGGTATATATTAGGTAATTTATAAAGTTTCAAGTGAGGAACTCTAAGTGTAGTCCTTATTCTTTCCTGCGTGTGACAAGTTCCCCCCATGATGTTTTCCTTTCCATATATGGTGTTGTATCCTTCATTGCTGCAACTGTTGATATTTCCCATCATGCCCTGGGAGAAGCGGTTATCCCACAGTTTCCAAAAGTCACTTCATCACTTTGTCCTGTGTTTGGCTTCCAGTAAAAAAGCAGTGTTCACCATTTTTTTCCAGCCTAGGAGGAATGG
The DNA here is from genome assembly GCF_965112155.1 of Podarcis liolepis. Classification (NCBI taxonomy): domain Eukaryota; kingdom Metazoa; phylum Chordata; class Lepidosauria; order Squamata; family Lacertidae; genus Podarcis; species Podarcis liolepis. The sequence goes on along the minus strand of NC_139573.1, from coordinate 10,448,695 downwards.
TCTGATTTCAATTAGCTACAGCTTGGTTGCTACAGCTTGGAATTATAATTGGAAACATACGTTTGGAAATGAAGCTGAAAGCACATACATCAAGTAAAGCTCGACTGAGAAGACTGCTGATTAATGGATCTCTGCGAACAGGAGTGACGGACGGATTAGTAAATCTTCTGATGAATTGCCACAAGAAGACTGTATGTTTGGAATGAAGGGGGTGGTGGAGGAAAAAACTCCTTTTTTCCTGCATGATGTGACATTAATAACTCTTCACCCCAGATAGAAACAAGATTGTCGCGTTTTTATGAATCATAGGCAGGACTTTAAGAACTATGTGGGATGGATTATAAAAGGAAAGAAGACTGGAGAACAGTGAGAAAAGAGGAAAAAAATTATGACGCAGTTAAAAAATGGTGTCTCGCCAAGACAGGCTTGCCGGAGGAAATTGTTCGACTGAGAAGGAATGTTGGAATGTGAGTTTGGCCTGACAGAGCCCCCAGACTCATTTGATTTATTTGAAAAATAAAGGACAGATCGGAGATTAATTTTGTGTATGGAAGCGTTGTACAGAGGCTGTCCCTGATCGATATGATTTTTGGAAGAGTACAAAATCCACATAGAATGCCAGCTTTTAACCTGCTTGTGAAAATCATCAGAGATCGCAAAGAAAGGAATTTATGATAACAACAAGAAGAGAAAGGAAGTAATAAAGGACTATCCGGATCAAACTGGACAGAACTGTCTAATTAAAGCAGTAAAGATAAGTGATGCTGTTGTGGACTTGAGCGGAGCTTGATGTATGGGTACCCCCAACAAAATTTAAAATTGGCTGTATAATTTGGAATTAATGTGATATGGATAATGTGATGTAATTGGCCTGTTAATAATTTTTTTTTTAAAAAAGAAGTTATTCATATTGCAGTTGTTGTATAATGGATTATTATTTTGACTGGAATATAATAGAAATTAATACGATTTTGGAATGCGGAAATAACGGAAATCTAGCATGTGGGGGGGCACCTAAATTATATGATTCGGTATTTGAGCGATTAGTATTAGTATTACAATTTGGCATTGTTTTAATGACGCTATTATTGGATGGTAATTGAAAATAAATAAAAATTATTATAAAAGAAATAGCATAAATAGACTTTAAATCAACTTTAGAAACAACTCATCTGTATTCTCTGAAGCCATTTGGCTTATTTGAGATACTCTCTGCCACCACTCTTTCAAACTGGTTAGAAGTATAATTCAGAAAAAAAAGGTTTGTCCTATTAGTGTTAGTAATATCCAATGTATTTTCCTCCAGATAATGTTGCATATCACTGCTAATTTGTTAGTTTGTTAAAACTATTTAAAAATCAAGGGAAATGGCTGTTTTAAACTTCTCCTTCTTCTATTCATCAGCTGCTTTGTAGGTGAGAGATAAACAATGTAGAGCCCTTAACTATTTCACAATGTAATTTGCTTCTGGTCCCCTGTGTTGTCTTCAAGATGAATTTGCAGATTCCATGAAGTAATTGATAAGAGACTTTTTATTAACAATCATTCATACATTACATGTACAACACTGAGCAACTGAAATGAACCATTTCTAAAATAAATGGCGGAGAGTTTTGCTATTAAGATTCCATTTGCTTTAAATATACAGTAATACATGACAGGGGTGTATGGAGTGTTAGGGAGGGGTAGTAACTCTAGCGGGGAACAAGTCGTGCTCCTTCTGGTGCAGTTTGTCTACCTCAGATCCCCACCCTGCCCTCAGTTCTCACCTGTGGCTCCTAGAAGTTGTCAGCATGTGACAGCAGCCACATACCACGAATCAGATTCAACTGGCTCCCTAAATAATAATAATAATAATAATAATAATAATAATAATAATAATAATAAAAACTTTTATTAATATCCCGCCCTCCCCAGCCAAGGAATCAGGGCGGCTAACATTCTAAAATCATTTCATTAAAAAATCAGATGGATGGCAACCATTGGGCTAGAGTTCTGTGAAGATTGCCAAAGGAGGGAGTGAGGCTGTGCCCTGGCCAAAGGCTTGGCAGAACAGCTCTGTCTTGCAGGCCCTGCGGAAAGATGTCATGTCCCGCAGGGCCCAAATCTCTTGTGGCAGACTGGAGCCACAGCCAAAAAAGCCCTGGCTCTGGTTGAAGCCAGCCTAACCTCTCTACGCCCTGGGACCTCCAAGATGTTTTTTGTTTGAAGATCGTAAGTTCCTCTGTGGGACATACCAGGTGAGGGCAGCCAATGGGCCTCAAATCTTCAGTGAATTGGGGAATTTCTCTGCATGCAAAGACAGGATATAGCAGATGAGAGCAAAAGTGGGCCCAGTGCTCAAAAAGGTGGCTACTGCAGGAGCTGTAGAGGGAAATGAGGGGCAGATGGGTCTCATAAACCTAGGAAGGGAGCCCACCTAGGATAAGGAAACTTTGAACTTAAACCTCCACTGCTTTACAGCATTAGTCATTTGTGAAAAAGGTTTAGGGAGTAGAACCTGAGGAAAAATCTGTACCCGTTGCCTTTGGAACATCTTTGGCAAGTTAAGAAGCTAACTCTACACATATCCAGAGTAGGGACCTGGAAAGTGATACCAGCCAGGAAGTCCATGTATTCTAAGACCCAACAGAACCACAAATTCCACTGTCATTTATACCTTTCTTTGTGTTAGCTGCTCTCTGTTATTCAGGTCAGGCCTCAACACAATAATGTAGCATTTAGGGGTGAAAATGCAAGCCAGTAACCCAGCACCAGAAGCAAAGATGGAGAAGATCTCCACAGCCACCATGTATTTTCCTCTGGTGCTCAGGTAGGTTGGAATGAAGGAGAGCCAAACACTGCAGAAGACCAGCATGCTGAAGGTGATGAACTTGGCTTCGTTGAAAGTGTCAGGCAACTTCCTGGCTAGGAAGGCCACCGTGAAGCTGATAGTGGCCAGGAAGCCCATGTAGCCCAAAACACAATAGAACATGGAGACTGACCCTTCATTACATAGAAATATGATTTCTTCAGGCATTGAGTGCATGTCCACATCTGGGAATGGGGGAGAGGTTGCCAGCCAGAGGACACAGATTCCTACTTGGACAATGGAGCAGGAAAAGACAATGGAATAAGCCAGTTCTTTGCCTACCCATTTCCGCATATTGGATCCTGGTTTGGTAGCCATGAATGCCAAAACCACCAATATGGTTTTGGCTAAGATGCTGGAGAGGGCCACAGAGAAGACAATGCCAAAAGCCGTTTGTCGGAGGAGGCAAGTCACCTTATTAGGTTTTCCAATGAACAACAAAGAAGAGAGGAAACACAAGAGGAGGGAGATAAGGAGACCATAGGTGAGGCTTCTGTTGTTGGCTTTGACTATGGCTGTATTGCGATGCTTAATGAAGATGCCTAGCACTAGAATCGTAATTGGAGAGAATAGAAGCACAGAGGAAGTTGAAACAATGGCCAAGGTTTCATCAAAGGCTAGGAAGTTTGGAATCTTAGGAATGCAAAGATCCTGGCCGCTGTTTGGATACTGATCTGCTGGGCAACTGACACATGTTTCCATGTCTGAAAATACACAAACAGTGTGTGACAATTTGAAGTAACCAAAAATATTCTTAAGAATTCCACATCACTAGTCCATTTAGCATAGTGTTTTCTATGTAAGAATGTATACGAGCTTCAAGTCCAAATGCTTTTATAATAGGTGTATCAAAAATAAAACTTGTGGATCAATACTGGATTTTCTACATGGGTGACATTTTTTTACTATTATTGTTTCCCTGCTTTTTCTTAGAGCCACATAAACAGTACAACAAAATGAGAAATGCATTACAGCTGAAATCTTTGGATCTCAGAAAAGCGAGTTTGGTAATAGTTTCACACTATTGTCAAACAACCTGATACTTAGAGGAGAAAACACCACTTCTATTCCACCCCAACTTTGTAGAAGTTGGAGGTAAAATATATTAGCTTCCACTTAAAAAATAAAACTTCAAGATGTTTTAAAGATTAAAATATATTGATGTTATCTATAAACAATGAGAAGAACACATCTGTTAATTTAAGCCTTCTCTCCTGCAGCAGTTTAATGTCAACAAAATTGCCAGGAGCCCAGAGATACTGCAGTATCTTAAGATGTCATCTCTAACCTTTCTCATTTGAAATCATTCCTTCTGGACATGGATCACAATCATAGCAGCAAAACTTCTTCCCCTCCTTCTTTTTCTTCCCGTAACCAGGATGGCAGTTGGCATTACACACAGAAAGCGGTGGCACCTATGCAAAGAGATAGGAAGAGTTTAATATTATTATATTGTTTTGGGGAATTTATCAAATATCCAATATCAGGTGATTTAATAGTAAATAGGAGTACTAATAGTGTGAAATGTTCCGTAGCTACACAAGTGGCACAAACTTAAGAAGATGCCTGGACCATCCAACCTTACAGCTGTGTAAGAATTCGGTTTGATTTCACCCCTGGCTTGGCCTTTTGATGGAGTCACCACTTAATGGCATTTGCTTCAAGGAGTTCACATGCTGTTCCTTTGTGGTGGCACAAGGAATTAAAAGGTAAGCCATTATAGTGGTTCTGCGCCTACCTGCAGGTTCAGTACAAGCAACTAGGACTAGGAAATCATGCCATGACTTTTGGGTTGTGGTTTCCTGTTAGGCCACATCCTGTCTCAGAGAGAAATATTTTGGGTTCCTACGCCTGACCTGTTCTGGGAGGAGTTGCATTCCGTTTGAAGCAAGAGGTCTGGGAGCACTCCTCGATTCTCACTCATCACTAGTCTGAAGTGGTTTCAAGTGCTAGTGAATTTCAAAATGAATAATGTGTGAAGTGTTTTTGTTACATCCCAAACCACAAATACTGGGTTTTCAGGGACTGTGCCTTTATTTCCATACCTTAGTGAAGCGTCTGTGCCATTTGATTCTGTCTTCATTAATGGTGAGCTCTTTGCCCGGAGGGGCCTGAGGATCCAAACTTCCCACTTTGACTCTGACATAGGAATTATTTGGGAAAGTGACCAAGTTGGTAATATCAAAGCCAGCTGCTAACTCTCCATATTCATTTAATGCAATTTCATCCCCAGCACTGTTGTTGAATGAGATTCTCTGCAGCAATGAGTGGAGCTAAGTGGAAAAAGAATCAAGTTAAACACTTCAGTTCACAACAAAGAGCATCCATATTTTAGTTGCCCATACAGGAGGAGTAGGAAATCATGAATCAGTGCCAATTCAACATTCAACATACTTGCATAAAGATATAATGGAGAGAAGAGACCATAGACCTGCTTGCTTGAGACCAGCCTTTGTCTGTATCCAAGAAAGGGAAGGAAATTGAGAAGTCATGTAAGAGAAGAGATGGGAGCTTATGTCCTCAAGCAACATGGGCTGCTTTTCTGTTTTCTCTTTGATATGAAGATCCCTGCAATAGCCAGTGGCTGGGATTGGGGTCCTGGTTGTTCTCCCTCAGAATTATGTGTCCAGGGCCAATGGGCCCCAGGCCCCCAACCTTACACCACTGGGTAACTTGACAGGTAAGAGAGAATGAGAGAATTGCAGAGGGATATGGGGAGGAAACGGAGGGATTTGCAGTGTGAAGGAGGTGGTTGGCACAGCTACAGTTACGTGTAATTTTTGGTAGTCTGTTGCTTCTGAAAGCCTGTGTCACCTAAAGTCTGTTTAGTATCAATATAGGAAATACTCTAATTCCCATCTTTCATACAGTAAATTTACTTAAGGTTTATTTTTAATTTCTTAAGGTTTATTCTTTTATTTCTTTACTGATGATTAAATGCCAACTCACATAATGTACCAACGCAGTGAATGCTTTGTAACAGAGAACAATACCTGCCAAGGATCTGCATAGTGAGGAGAGAGTTTTCCCTTAGCATCTCTCCTTTTGCGGATGGCTCCAGCCAAGTGCATGGTATTTAAGGCATGTGCCAAAGCATAGACAGCATTGTAGATACTGTAGCTGTGGCCAGTCATGCTCATTTCAAAAAATGGTGCAGGGAGGCTCTCCAGCATCTCCTCTCCAGTACACATGGTTGCTGAGAGAGTGGAATTTTGAAGTGAACAACTGAATGCATCTTCCCAGAAATCTTGGATAAAACCATCTGCCTCTGTCCAATGAGGACGTATACTCCGAAGAAAGTCTTTAAAGTTGTGATTCTCCTTGGAGTGAATTGCAAAGGATATAGCACCATGGAGCATTCGTATATTTACAGTAAATTTTTGAAGGCTATATAATATGAAATCAATTTGGGTAGTTGTAATCCATACTTTTCCTTCACGTGACTTCTTTTGAGGAAATAGTAGCTGAGTAAACTCCATTGTGCTTAAAGCAGTTAACAACCATATACTAAATCTACTTTCTCCATATAGAAGAATTGCATTAGCTTTGCTGGTTGTGAATGCTGGCAATAAAATCTTTATGTCCTCCAATTCTAGTAAGTTACTGTTATAGTGTATATTGGGTTTAACGCTTTCTGTGAATGCCGAACAGATTCCATTCTTGAAAAGCATTGGCTCAATGTTCTGCAAGAAACGTTCTCCAGCTTCATTAGCTGGAGTCATGAGCCCAACCCATTTCCATCTGAAATGCAGAAGTAACCGGATAATTCCCTGATACTGAAGGTCTTCATTGGGGACCATGCGGTAAAAGGAAGGGAACTTGGTTCCATCATTTATGGGTGGTTCAAATGAACCATATGAAATCTGTAAAAAGCAAAAGCCAAACGTTTCCAAGTGGAAACAAGAAATCATGATATCCCCAAATATTTGATATTTGTATATAAACAGCCACCCACACACACTGAATATATATCCCAAATGTACCAAATTACATAGAAAAACAGATATAATCTTGCTCATGATTTCTACAGATATTTATTGTTATTATTATGGCATCATAATATGGCATTATACTTGTACACACTGATTGTCTCCAAGTAGAGAGGAGCATTTATCATCACTCATGTTAATATACTAAATGGAAGACTCAACAAAAGTCCAAAGTGGAGGTGGATCATGTACTTTTGCTCTGTAACCTTTATAGTGGTTTAAGAGAGAGGTTGATTCTCTATCTATTGATATTTATTATTAATATTATGGCATCATCACAGCTTCATTCTTGTACATTTTGACTTTAACCAAGAGTAGGGGAGCATTTATCATGGCTCCTGTTTATTTATTAAGTGGATGATTAAGCAAAACTCCAAGGTGGAAGTGGAGTGATAGAAATTGTTGATTATGTACTTTTGCTCTGTAACCTTTGTAATATTTGTAGGGAGCTGTTGATTCTCTGTATACTAAGTACTCTCTCAGGACGTTTTCCTGGGAAATCCTGAAGAGCTCCATTAGATTGTACAGTGGTACCTCGGGTTAAGTACTTAATTCGTTCTGGAGGCAGAATAGCACAATGCTGACACCACTCTATAACGCTCTGAAGTGAGAAATGCCAGAACAATAAGAAGAAAACAGTGTTTTCAATTAGCCTCTGAAAGTGAACAATGTTGAGTAACAGCATACTTTGGGAAAGCACTATCTTGATTTTTAAGGGGAGGAACATTTTTAGTTAATGTGTTCTCAGCTATTTTTGCCTATGAAGCCAATGTCAATATCATATATTCAGTAGCTCACAGGCAGCCAGGGCAGTGCATTCAGGATTGATATATATGAACCAGTCTAGGTGCCTCCTTTACAAACCTGCCAGCTTTACAGAAATCTCCTATTACATCTATTAAACACAAATTGCCCTTCTTACACACATTGTTGGATATGCATATTATGGCCCTTTTACATTGTCTATTTCCCCACTCCATATTTATGAATTAGTAGATTCCTAATGCAAGGAAAGCATGACATCTCTGTTTTTCAAAATCCATATTCTACCTGTGGAATCTTGAAAAGACCTAAGACGTTTGCCATGCACCAGGAGGTATCAGAGCTGAGTCCCCCAATGACTCCTATGACATTTTTCTGGATGCCACACATGTAGTTGGGAACAAAGTGACGTGATTTAAAGATCAGGTCCAGAGTGTTTCGGTAGGTCATCTTTGAATCATAATAGCTATCATAGATGTGGAAGCCGAGAGAGACATTGGGCAACATGCTGGGATTCTCGTTGATCTCATCAACAGCAAAGACCAAGGCCAGGATTTGCTGGTAGAACTTTGTCAACACCCTGCAAATGAAGGGAGGTTTTGGTTGATGGGAAAATTAAACAGTGCACAGAATCTAGATAGAAGAGATTCACCTGCCTGCATATAAAGAGAGGATAAAGCCAGCAAAGTTTATTTACTTATCTGGGCAATCTAAGAATACTGTGTAATTAAAAAAGATGTTTCTTCATATCTTCATATCTTCAGCAACCCGTGTTTGTTTTTGCCACCTTGAAAATTTGGATATCATCAAAAAAGTTAAGTACCATACTACTTGGCTATATGCTTTCCTATTTTTTATGCCATCACTTTTCTGTTTCTCTTTAAACAATTAGACTCAAAAAAACTTATTGTTCATTGACAATATGCAGATAGTCTATATGTACAGAGATTTCTAATAAAACCTCTCCACATATTAAAAAATAAAGTTCTAAAGCAATCCCCCCTTCAAATCAATCAAAGTTATTTTCTGTCAGATATAAGGAATAATTATAATAATATTAATTACCAGTTACTTACAGTGGGGCATCAATGAAGTCCTGGGAAGGGTGTTTCTTGAAGGAAACCTTGCGGACAATGTAATAAATATGAGATGCCATTGCACCAATGACCAGGTCACCTGGCTCATGCCACTCGTGTGGAACATGAACAGGATGATTTGTTGCGCATTTAGCACTTTGTCCTTGGGACACTATATTGTGGAGCAGCAGAAGCAGCATTAGCAACATCCTGATGGCAAATTCCCTTGTGTACATGGACTCCCCTGCTTCTCTCGACAGTATTATTGCTCTTCTTCACCTGACCTGAACAAGACAAATTGGGTGGCAGCTGACTCTGTCAATTTGGTACTTTAAGGGACCTGTATCCACCTTATTGTTAGCTTGAACACTGTCACAACAGAATGCCTTGGATGCCAAACAAGATGCAGTGGTTTGATATGAAAAAGGGAAACTGATAACTGATAAGTAACAGAGCCCAGCCTAGTTGTCTATGGAGCACAGAGGAGCTTATAATCATTTCAGGCTTGCTTGTTGATTCTTTTTTTCCACTCCGGCCTTTGGAGGTTCAGTCAGGTGGATTGATTATTGTAATTTGAGTAATGATAGGGGAGAGAATCAGTTGTGCAGTGTTTTTGGATTCTGTGGCGCATCAGCAGTAGGGGAAATGTCAAAATATTACTATTATTATTTTTTAAATATATATTTTTATTGATTTTTCAATATTGTTCCCATTGCGACCTCATTATAACAATACCAATTTTATCTAATTAATGCATTTATGAATGCCAATTATTCAAATGTCAAACGATATGATTTAATGAAACTGGCTCTCATGCATGCTAGATTTGATGGCTTCATTCTTCTTCATTAATTCTGTATTCCACTATATTAATAATTTCCATTGCATTCCATGCCCATATAATAATCTCTTATATAATGGCTACAGTCTTATGACTTCTATTTGTGTTGGTATATTAGGTAATTTATAAAGTTTCAAGTGAGGAACTCTAAGTGTAATCCTTATTCTTTCCTTCCCCCTACCCTGATGGTTGCTCCCTTCCCGATAGGGTGACAGCAGTGACCTGTGGAAGACAGGATGAATCCTCATACTGTCCAGCAGCATTAACTTAAATGCCACGGGATTAGCCTGTTGGATGACCTCAAAGGACCCACTCTCCTGGGCTTGAGCTTTTTGCACCCACCCCTCCAGGGCAACCCCTGTGTGGACAACCACACCCTATCCCCCACCCGGATGACCTCCCCTGGTCTTCAATGCCTGTCTGCTTCCCTCTTGTACACCTCTTTGGCCCTCTCCAAGTTCAACTGAAGCTATTGGTGAATGGCCTCCATCTCTTCCGCAAACTGTTCAGCGGCCGGCACACTCGATGACTCTTCTCCCCTCCCTGGAAAGGCCCTGGGGTGACACCCGTGATTGGCAAAGAAAGGAGTCATCCCTGTGGACACGTTCTCGGCGTTGTTGTACGCAAATTCTGCTAGTGCTAATTTGTCCGCCCAGTCGTTCTGTCTCTGACTGACAGCAAATACTGTTGCAAAATGGCATTTGCTCTCTCTGCTTGCCCGTTGGTTTCGGGGTGCCTTGCTGTCGTGAAGCTCACTTCTACTTGCAGCAAACCCATGAGCTTGCACCAAAATCGTGAGGTGAACTGCGTCCCCCAGTTAGAAATTACCTTAGAAGGAACCTCATGCAACCGAAACACATGCTCTACGAACAGCTTGGCTGTCTCCTCCGCCGTCACTGCATGGGAACATGCCACAAAGTGGCACATCTTGGTTAGTAGATCCACCACTACCATGACTGATGTTTTACCTCTGGACACAGATAGGTCAGTTATAAAATCTACAGCCACCACTTTCCTTGGCTTCCCTGGTGTGGGCAAAGGTTATAGTAACCCTGCCAGAGCAGCCCTCTCCCCTTTGGCCCTCTGACAGGTGTCACAACCTCTCACGTATTCCTGCACGTCCTCCCTCACCTTGGGCCACCAAAAGTCCCTTGCAATCAACAACATGGTCTTGTATTGCTCAAAATGTTCCGCAGTGGGGTTGTCGTAGAGCTGCTTGAGGATCTTGGCCCTTAGGGATTCACCTGGGACATACAGTGTCCCCCGATAGAACAAAAGCCCCCCTTTTTCCTCAAAACCTCCCTGCCCTCCCCCGTTTTCCTTAAGTTTGTTCAGCTTCCGCTGAGCAAAAGCATAGTTTCTGACCAGTTGACCAGTTCATTGTCCTCCACCAGTGACCCCCCACAAGTCCACCTGTTCTCCAGGAACATGAGCCTGGCTACAGGAGGTCCCTCTTCCACCCAATACTCCGGTTTGCGTGATAGCGCATCTGCCCTCACGTTCTGCTCTCCTGGAACGTACTGAATCCTAAAGTTGAAGTTGGCAAAAAACTCCACCCAGCATATTTGCCTTTGGCACAACACATGCGCCATCCGCCAGTACTCCAGGTTCTTATGAACCATGCACACCTGTATCTGATGTTTCGCACCAATCAGGAAGTGTCTCCACTGTTTAAAAGCTGCAAAAATAGGTTTTGGAAAAAAATTTGACAACAGTGGAATCAGAAAGGTTTCAGAAAGAGACAGACTTAAATGTGGTGAAGAAGGTGAAATACCTAGGGGTCAATATGACTGCTAAAAATTTGAATCTATTTAAAGATAATTATGAAAAGTGCTGGTCAGAGATTAAAAAGGATCTAGAAAGCTGGTCAAGATTGAAACTTTCCTTGTTGGGTAGAATTGCCGCGATTAAAATGAATGTATTGCCAAAAATGCTGGTTTTGTTTCAGACCCTACAGATTGTGGACAGGGTGGAATGTTTTAGAAAGTGGCAGAGAGATATTTCTAAATTTGTCTGGCAGGGCAAAAAGCCCCGAATAAAATTTAAAATACTAACCGATGCTAAAGAGAGAGGGGGGTTTGCCCTGCCAGATTTGAGGCTATATTATGAATCTGCAGCTTTCTGCTGGCTGAAAGATTGGTTCCTTCTTGAGAACACCGATGTCCTGGATCTGGAGGGGTTTAACAATGCTTTTGGATGTCATGCATATCTGTGGTACGACAAGGTAAAAATTCATAAGCTTTTCAAGAGCCATATTGTCAGAAAAGCAGTGTTTAATGTCTGGATAAAATACAAAGACTTATTAGAGAATAAGACCCCAAGGTGGTTGTCACCAATGGAAGCCAAGGCCCAGAAAAGACTCAATATGGAGGCCGCATGGCCGAAATATTGGGAAATACTAGAAAAAGAAGGAGATACTTGGAGATTGCAGAGTTTCGAGAAATTAAAGGATAAAGTGCGAGATTGGCTACATTACGCTCAGATCAGGGAGGTTTTTAATTTGGATAAAAAAATAGGTTTCCAGGTGGAAAAATCGAAACTAGAAACAGAGCTATTAGAACCTAAGACCAAGGTACTTTCAAAAATGTATAACTTGCTGTTGAAATGGAATACCCAAGATGAAACGGTCAAATCAGCTATGATAAAGTGGGCACAGGACATTGGGTACAATATTATGTTTGCTGATTGGGAAAGGTTATGGACCACCGGTGTGAAGTTCACGGCTTGTAATGCCTTGAAAGAAAATATTATGAAAATGATATATAGGTGGTACATGACCCCAGTTAAGCTTGCAAAAATATACCATATGTATGATAACAAATGTTGGAAATGTAAGGAGACTGAAGGAACATTCTTTCACCTCTGGTGGACTTGTCCAAAAGTGAAGGCCTTCTGGGAAATGATCTATAATGAGTTAAAAAAGGTATTCAAGTATACCTTCCCTAAGAAACCAGAGGCCTTCCTTTTGGGCATCGTTGGCCAGAAGGTGTTAAAGAAGGTGTCACGGGAATTGGGGTTGCTTGTGTGTAAACCTCTAGCTGTTCCAAACTGCTTAGGGGCGGTTGTGTCTTTCACTGACTGAGCAGCCTGGGTGCTGCTGCTGCTCAGTCGCTCGACGAATCCGTGAGTGGGCGTCTCCTAAATTTCCTCCAGCATAAGAGCTCCTTGACGGACAACCTTCGCCTCGCCTCTCTGCGCGTAACCCTTCTGCGCAGAGTGGGCGTGCCTAGTGGTGCCCCTCCACCCTCCTCACTGATTTCACTGCCAGAGTCTCGGAGCCTTTCCTCCGAGATGCTTTCTTCCTCTCCCTTCTTCCTGGTGTCACCTGGACATTCTTCCCCAGATGACGTTCTCTCTCTACCCTTACTCGTTCCCTCTTCTGCAGAGTCTGGAAGCACCGCCTTCCCCCTCTGCTCCGATGTCAGTTCCCTGAAAGAAGGATAGAACCTTTTTTATGTATGCAACAACAGCAGCAAGAATACTCATCGCAAAGTATTGGAAGACACAGGATTTGCCCACTCTGGAAGAATGGCAGTCGCAACTGATAGACTATATGGAACTGGCCGAAATGACTGGCAGAATTCGAGACCTGGGAGAAGAGACGGTGGAAGAGGACTGGAAAAAGTTTAAAGACTATTTACAAAAACATAAGCTGTATGAATGTTAAGAGAATGCATGTAAGAAAATAATACGGCGTCAGTAATTTAGTTGTAAGATATATGAATAAGTGATGTTTAAGGAATTGATGAAATTTGAAGTAATATTATGTTTAAGTTAAGCAGTCCAGCATATGATAAAAACAGCCAAAATTTGGGACATAATATTCGAGAACTACAAAATAAGAATTGAAATAAGGTAATAAATTGCTGCCTATATTTATATGACTGAGAACGCAGGAAAGGGAGATGCAAGGAAGTCCAAAGATTTTGAAAATATGATTTATGGATAATTGATTTTGTTATATTTTTTTTGTCTCTACATTCTATGTTTATTCTCTAATTTTTTTCTGTCTTTTTTTCTTTTTGTTCTGTTTTATGGTGATGGTATTGTATATGCTTGATGGTATGTTTTTTGTTGAAAATTTGAATAAATATTTTATTTTTTAAAAAACTGCGAAAATAGCAAGCAATTCTTTGTCGTAAATACTGTAGTTTAGCTCCGACTTTTTCAGAACAAAACGGTCATGTTTTCCTTTGTTCTGTTCAACGCTAAATAAAGTCTGTAAATAATACTCTTCTGCGGTGCAACTTCTGGCTGTGCTTTTATCTGCTGATAAACAGTGTACACAAGCCTGGAATGTGGCAATCCATTTCTCAGGCTTCGTGTCGCTAACTGCTGGATCTGCCTGTCTACGGGAGATCGATGGACGTCCGGCAGCTGGGTTGGGGCCATGATGGACAATATCTCCCTGGCAGATTCCCAACAAGAACATCCTTCCTGGACTTGGGGCTTTTCCATTCCACCACGGCTTTCACCTTCTCAGGATCCATTGCTAGACCCTTATCCGACAGCCGGTAGCCCAAGAACTCAACCTCCCTCGTGTGGAACTGGCAATTTTCCAGCTTTACCCACAGGCGATGCTCCTTTAGCTTCCCCAGAACCTCGTGCAGTCCTCCACATGCTGCTTTTCGTTCTCAGAGTATACCAGAATGTCATCCAAAAAACAAACGCAGTTATGGTACAGTAGCGGTCCCAGCATGTGGTGCATGAATGCCTGAAAGCATGGGCTTCCGCTTTGTAAGCCGAAAGGCATAATGAGATATTCAAATGCCCCAAGGGGGGTAAACATGGTGGTTTTCCATTCGTCTCCCTCTCGCACCCTAATGAGATTGTGTGCCCCCCGAGGTCTAGCTTAGTAAAAAAATTTCCCTTTCCGCACTCTTGCCAAAACGTTGTCGATTCTTGGCATGGGGAAGGCCAGGGGTTCCATCAAGGAGTTCAAAATTCTAAAGTCAACTACAAGTCTCTTTTCTTTCGTTGCCTTCTTGTCCACAAAGAACACAGGGCTGCCACCCACTGCCTTGGACTCCCTGATGAACCCCCTTTTCAAGTTTTTGTCAACAAACTCCTTCAACTCCTGTATCTCTTGGTCGGACATCGAGTACAGCTTACCCACCGGTAGCTTGGCCCCCAGGACCAAGTTAATCTGGCAATCATATGGCCGGTGAGGCGGTAACGTGTCAGCCTCTCTCTCACTGAACACCTCCTCCAAGTCCCTGTATTGTGGAGGGATTTTGCCTTCTTCCCCAGGCACATTGTCGCCACCTGGGCCTTCTTTTCCCAAGGTTCTCCTCCTCCCAGGCAGTTCTCCAAACAGTGAGTCGACCCGAAAGACAGGGATCGCTGGTGCCAAGAAACCACCGGGTCATGCAAGGCCAACAAACTCATTCCCAGAATAATGGGTGACCCAGCCAAGGTGACTACGTGAAAAGTGATGGTCTCTATTCCGTCTCGGGACTTCCGGTTCAGCGCGACTCTAGTGCGGGCGGGGATCTCTTCCTCGCGGAGGATCCTGAGCTTTTCGGAGAAAATAGGGGTTCCACAGGGCGCCGTGGTCCCCTGAAAAGTGTCTGGAGGGTGTTCAGACACACAGGTTCCCGCAGAGCCCAAACGCGGACCTCTCGGCCGTCAGGTAACTCCGGTAACTTCGGTTTCGGAGCGAAGAGTACGGCGGGGGGGAGAAGCGGGCGAGGGAAGCCATAGCTGTCTCCGGGAAAGCGAAGCCCCGAGCCTGCATGAGAAGGGCTGGATTCTCAAAAAAAGAAACTCGAGCCCGACAAGAAGATAAATAATTTGGACATTATAAAAGGAAAGGCTCGAAAAAAAAAGGCAGTGAAAAAAAGGGCTCAACTCTTATCTGGAGTCGTTACAAACGCAAGGAGCTAGACAAAGCGGAGAGAAATGTGAGTGACGCTGGCGGTTAAAGTTCTTTTCTCCTTTCCAACTTTCTTTGTTTGCATGGGAGGATACTAAATAACCAATAGAAGAGGAACTTGGAAGGGGAACAAAGAGATAACTTTTCGTTACTTTTGGCTACCCTTTAGCCCTCCCGGTGAAGGGGGAAAGAGGCGAAACCAAACCTATCTTTCTTTTTGAAATTCTGCGCAGCTGGAGATTCCATTTTGTAAGGTTTGGGCTCCATTACAAACTTTTTGAATTGCTTTTGGAAGAGAGGAAGAAGAAGGCACTCTTTCTTAAGTGCCAACTTACACCTCCGAGAGCCTATGTTTAATTAATCTTAAAAAACTTTAGCTAAGTTCAGAAATTTGATATACGCTACTGCTTTTTGTGAGCAAAATTAAAAGAGAAGCTGGATAGTTTTTTTTCCCTCCCCCCTCCCTTTTTTCGCGCTCTCTTTTCCTGGCTCCCTCCTCATTCGTCAGGTATTAGACCTCTGGTGGACGGGGGAGAAACTACAACCTGTTTTCCCTCCTGCCCCTTTTCTTTTGTCTTTTTATATATATTTTGTGGATGGTTTGAAGCTTTTGTTATCTTCTTCGCGGTTGGGATTTAGCCCAATTGAGGGCAAGAAGAATAAGAAACGGCTTTTTTTTTTAAAAAAAGAAAACAACTTATGGAATAAACAGCTTTATGAGGATTAGCCCGTTTGAGGGCAGGAAGAACTGAGAGTTGTCTACTTGCTGGAGTACAGTTCACCATCCCTTAGTATTGGTAAAGCTGTCTGGAGCTGTTGGGAGAGTTGTCTACTTATTAGTTAAAATATTTGAAGACTTTGGGAGGTCGATAAACTATATTTTTCTTCTTTTTTCTTTTTCCTTTCTCACGGTTATCCCCTGGGCCTCTCTTCCTGTTTGTTGGAATACCCTACTTGGTGGACTAGCCTAAGTGGTGGCATTAAGAAGCGAACATCAGACCCCTACCCAACCATAACCAAGACTAATTAATACACTCCATTACATAACCAACCACAAACCTAACAGAACTGAGTGCATGGAACTTTAGTGGACTTGAAAGAACCAATAGGACTCCTGTTAAATACTGTTGAACTGATGGTTACGCCCTGACTGAGAAAGGGCAATTAGGATACTGCAAATAGGTTTATTATTTTACTCAGCCAGTGTATTAAGTTATACTTATACAAAATGTCTCATGTACCAAAGAAAGGCGGGAATGGGGGGACACCAGTAGAAAAAAAGGGATCTAAACAAGAGACAGATTTCAGATCGGAAATATTAAAGATGTTCGCAGAGATCAGGCAAAGTGAAAAAAATCTGGAAACAAAAATAGAACAGGTAGACGCTAAAATTGGGAAAATGGATAAAAAAATAGATGAAACAGTGAATGAGCTGAAGGGGCAGATCAAAGAGGTATCCAAAAGAACCCATGTGCTAGAAGAAGGGATGAAAAGGACAAAATTGGAAATGAAGGACTTAAAACGGGAAGATGACAAATTTAGGATAGGACTCTTGGAAACCAATAAGATACAAGAGGAAATGTGGGATGCGATCTCCATGGGTGAACTCCGGCAACGGGAAGTAAACTTAAGGTTGAGGGGGATACCAGAAAACCAAGGTGAAAATATTAGACAAAAACTAACAATAGAATTGGCACAATGGCTGGGGTTACAAGCTGAGGAGGTGGCGAGTACTATACAAAATGCCTTTAGACTAAAAGTGAAGACGACCAAGGCGAAGAAATTCCCAGGGGACTGTCTTATAACTTTTAAGGATAGAGATATGAGGAATTTGGTACTTCAAAAAAACAGAGAAAAAAGATTATATGTTGATGGTAGTTACATAATTGTTTTCAAAGATATACCAATTAGACTGTTGAAACGGAGAGATCCCTACAAGCCACAGGCGCAAATTCTCAAAAAGAACAATATAGAATTTAAATGGGAATTCCCAGAGGGAATCTCATTTACTTATAAAAATAAGAGGCACAAATTAACTAGCCCAGAAGAAATAGGGAAATTCCAAAGAAAATATAAAGAGTTGTTAACGGAAGAGGAAGAAGAGGTCAGGGGAGCAGTAGGAGGGGTAGAGGTAAAGGGTCTGAAAGACGCGGGGGAGAGGAGGAAGGTTGAGGAGGGGCTGGAGGAGGAGGAGGGGGAGGAGGGGGAGGAGGAGGGAGAGGAGGAAGAGGAGAGATTATAAGGAATTTAAGCTGAGAAAAAAATACTTTTGTCAATGGAGAATAAAATGGCACTAAAATTATGGAACTGGAATATAAATGGACTAAATGAAAGGAAAAAAAGGAATAAAGTGGAACAATTCTTAAAGAAAAAAAACTTAGATATCATCTGTTTGCAAGAAACGCATGTAGCAAAAAGGCACAGGAGAATTTTGATAAATAAAAGACTTGGAAACGAATTTATATCTTCGGATAAAGGGAAGAAAAGAGGAGTAATTTTGTATATCAAAAATAACATAGAAGCTCACCAAATCTTCAAGGATGAAGAAGGGAGAATTATTGCTGTTCAAATTAATTGGCAAGGTGAAAAAATAATAATTGTCGGAATCTATGCCCCTAATGGAAATAAAACTGATTTTTACAAAAACTTGGAGGAAAGATTAATGGAATATGTGGACCAAAAAATAATTATGATGGGAGATATGAATGGGTAGTTTCAATCGACATGGATAGACTGAGAGAGAGTGGTTCAAAAGAAGGTAAACTACCCAAATCATTTTTCGAAATGATTAAAAACTGCAACTTAATAGATATTTGGAGGTTAAAACACCCATTGGAAAAACAATACACATATTATTCAGAACCAAACCAATCGTTGTCGAGAATCGATCAAATTTGGATGTCGAACGAGTTGACTTTAAGAACCCTCCAGGTAGAAATAGAACCAAGAGTAATTTCAGACCATAATCCGATTAAGTTAGAGATTAAAAGTTTTGAAGAACGAACGTATAGATGGAAGATGAACGATTACCTTTTCGATGATCAAAAATTTGTACAACAGGCACAGAAGAAAATGAAGGAATACTTTGTGGACAACTGTAATAAAGGGACAAAAATGAATATAGTGTGGGATGCAAGCAAGGCAGTGATGCGTGGACTTTATATACAACAAAATTCAATTAAAAGAAAGAATAGAGAGAAAGAAAAGAAAGGAATTCTAAAACAAATTATGGAATACGAGCAAAAGTTAATTAAAAAACCCAATAATATGAAAATCAAACAAAGCATTAAGGCCTTGCAAACCCAATTTGCTATGATAATAAATAAGGAGGTGGAATGGAACATTAAAAGAATAAGACAAAAGAACTTCGAATTTGCGAATAAATCAGGAAAATGGTTAGCCTGGCAGATCAAGAAGAGAAAAGAGCAAAGTACAATAAGCAAAATTAGAATGAAGGAAGAAGAGATTACCAACCCTAAAGGTATTAGGAAAGGATTTTTGGACTTCTACAGCCAATTGTATAGGAAAAAAGAGAAGAACAATATAAGGAAAATAGAGAGATACCTAAAAGAGAAAAAGGTGCAAAAGATTCCGACAGAGGCAAGAGATAGATTGAATGCCCCGATAGAAGAAGAAGAAATTAAGGTGGTTATATCAGAATTGAAAAATGGGAAGGCCCCAGGACCAGATGGTTTTACAGCAAGGTACTATAAAGAACTGAAAACAATTTTGGTAACACCGTTGAAAGAAACAATGAATAATATATTAAAAGAAAGAGATATTCCAGAGACCTGGAAGGAAGCATATATAACTTTTATTCCGAAAGAAGGTGCGGATTTAACACAAGTAAAGAATTATAGGCCAATCTCTCTGCTTAATACTGACTATAAAATTTTCGCAGGAATAATAGCAAAGAGATTAAAAAAAGTGTTGCAAGAAATTATCCATGAAGACCAAACGGGTTTCCTTCCGCGAAGACAGATAAGAGACAACGTGAGGAATATAATAAACATTTTGGAGTACCTGACAGCGAGTAATGAGAGAAGAGCTATGTTAATGTTTGTAGATGCCGAAAAGGCATTCGACAATATATCATGGGACTTTATGTTAAAAAATATGGAATATATGGAGATGGGGAATGAGTTTTTTAATGGAATTAAGGCAATATATACAGAACAAAGGGCAAAGCTGATAGTAAATAACGTAACAACAGAAGAAATTAAAATATCAAAAGGAACTAGGCAGGGCTGCCCGCTCTCGCCATTGCTATTTATTATGGTTTTGGAGATCCTCCTGAATTCGATCAGAGAAAATAAAAAGATAAAGGGGGTGACAATAGGAAAAAATGAATACAAGGTGAGAGCTTTTGCGGACGATTTGGTTATAATGGTGGAGGAACCGATGAACAATGCAACTGAAGTCTTAGAGGAAATTGAAAAATTTGGTGAGGTGGCTGGCTTCATATTGAATAGGGGGAAGACAAAAATTTTGACAAAAAATATCGATCAAACAATGATAGAGGTGCTACAACAACAAATAGGTATTGAAATTGTTAAAAAGGTTAAATACTTGGGCATATGGTTAACAACTAAAAATATTGACCTATTCCAAAATAATTATGTACCGGTATGGCACGGAATTAAGAAAGATTTGGAGAGATGGGGAAGGTTAAAATTATCCTTTTGGGGCAGGATAGCAATGATTAAGATGAACGTGTTGCCAAAGATGATATTTTTGTTTCAGATGATCCCAGTATTAAGAGGAGTTAAGATCTTTAAGGAATGGCAAAGAATGATATCAAGATATATCTGGCAGGGCAAAAAACCAAGAATTAAATATAAACTGTTAACGGATGTAAAGGAAAGAGGAGGTTTTGCCCTGCCAGACTTGAAGTTATACTATGAGGCATCATGTCTTTGCTGGGTAAAAGAATGGATAAGATTAAAAGACACAAAATTGTTGGACTTGGAGGGATTCGATAATCGATTCGGGTGGCATGTTTATCTATGGAGAGAAAAGAAAAAAGGCCATAAATCGTTTGAAAATCATATCTTCCGGAAATCTTTAATTGAAGTTTGGGACAGATATAAAAATATATTGGAAAGGGGAGTGCCACACTGGTTATCTCCACTAGAGACCATAGCAATTAAGAAAATTAATATGAGGAGTAATTGGATTACATATGGTGACTTGGTCATGAAAGAAGGGGATAAATGGAAAATAAAACCATATGAGCAAGTAAAAGAACAAGTATATGACTGGTTGCAATACCTTCAGATAAGGGACATGTTTAATAAGGAGGTCAAAGAAAGAAGATACAATGAAAAAGAATCGAGATTCCAATTAGAAATTATTAATAATGACTGTAAGATAATATCCAAAATGTATAAAATCCTATTGGAATGGCAAACAATGGATGAAGAGGTGAAAGAGGTAATGATCCATTGGGCCAGGGACTTGGGATATAGTATAGAACTGGAGGAGTGGCAAAAAATATGGACTGAAAATTTGAAATTCACGGCATGTATAACGTTGAAAGAAAACACTATGAAGATGGTGTACAGATGGTATATGACACCGGCTAGGCTTGCTAAAATGTACAAAGTTTGTAACAAATGTTGGAGGTGTAAGGAGAAGGAGGGCACATTTATGCACATGTGGTGGGAATGTAAAAGGGTGAAGGGGTTCTGGGAAACAATATATATTGAGTTAAAGAAAATATTGAAGTATAACTTTGTAAAGAGACCAGAGACTTTTTTACTGGGAGTAACTAGAAATGAAATAAATAAGAGGGATAAAAAGCTTTTTCAATATGCAATAACAGCTGCGAGAACCCTATTGGCTCAGAGATGGAAAAACGAAGAAACACCGACTTTGGAAGAATGGAGAGCAAAATTAACAGATTACGCAGAATTGGACAAATTAACCGGGAAAATCAGATTTCAAAGAGACCATAAGTTCCTGGAGGACTGGGTAAAATTTAGAGAATATTTGAAAACTGTATGTGAGGATCATACAACGCTAGTGTGTTTTAAAGAAGCTTTGTGAAAAAATAAGGAATATTGCAAGAAAGAAAATGAAGGTAGGAAAATGTATCTAAAGGTAATATCATAATTAAGGAATGCGCAGGTAGAGGAACAACTATGGAAGACTACTAGAGGAATTGAGGGAGGTCCAATAAGTGTAACTATGTGATGTGGAAATTGATTCTTTGAAGATATTAAGAAAACTTTCAATAAAAAATATATCTGAAAAAAAAAAAGAAAAGTGATGGTCTCGGAGTGTGTGGAAACCCGCATTCACATGGGAGGAGTCTGTCTGATGCATGACTTCCCCTCCCAAAAGTTCCCTTCCATCAATCATGGTAACTTGCAGAGGAAAATCAAGGGGCAGGAGATGCAGCTGGTGCTGTGCAGCAAAGTCCCTGCTGAAGAAGTTAGCACTGGCCCCCAAATCCACTAAGGCGTGGACCTCCATTGTGTGGCCATTTGGGAGCTCCTGCAGCACCCTAACCACTATGCCTGCTTTGGGGTGGCCTGGTCGGGGCTCTTCGCTGCTCCTCCTGCCTGGTTGCTGCCCTGGTTTCCCACCAGCCAGGCTTTCCCATTTCCCTGCATCTGGGGCACTTCTTCTCCCTGTGGAGTGGCCCACACCATTCCCTGCCAGTTACTATGTTCAGGACACACTCTGGCAAAGTTGCCTGGTTTCTGGCACAGAAAACACTTATTGGCAGCCTGCCAGTCCTTTCCCTCCTTTTTGCCCTGTGGCTGGACTTTTGAATGCTCCCACACGCGAGCTGAGTCGATTTCCATGGGCTCTGGCTGACTCCAACCTTGAGTAGCCCCTGCCAGCATCTCAGGAATGTGATTGCCATGGAAACCCTCCCCTCTGTTCTCCCGCCTCTCCGGGCTTCCTGTCTGATTCCAACAGCTAAGGCAGCCTTGGTTAACGAGTCCATATCTTTGGGCCAGGGGCCTCTTGAAAGCTCATCTTTCACGTCTGAATTTAGCCCTGCCTTAAAAAGGGCCTGCACTGGTTAAGAACTCAAATCCCAGCCCAGCTTGTGGACCAGCATGGCAAATTGAGACCAGTAACTGCGGACAGTCAGTTTCCCTTGCCTCAAAGCCAGTAGTTGCTGCTGAGTCATATCAACTTGGCTCTCATTTGTAAACATGGCATCCATCGCCTCATAAATCTTCCCCAAGTACCGGAGTGCATCGTTACCGGTGGCAATTAGGGGCCTCACCCATTCCCTAGCCATCCCAGATAGATGACTGATTACAAATGCCACTCTCTACTGATCCAGTTACAGATAGGTAGCCGTGTTGGTCTGCCATAGTCAAAATAAAAAAATTCCTTCCAGTAGCACCTTAAAGATCAACTAAGTTAGTTCTTGGTATGAGCTTTCGTGTGCATGCACACATCTTCAGATACACTGAAACAGAAGTTGCCAGACCCTTCTATATAGTGAGAAGGTGGGGAGGGGTATTACTCAGAAGGGTGGTGGGAATGGGAGATTGGCAGATAGCTGAGATGAGCCTGTTGATGACTCTTAACGACTGTAATAGGTCTTACAGGAAAAGGCAAGGAGTGAGAAGGTGAGAAATGGCTTAGTCATGTATAATGAGATAAGAATCCAATGTCTTTGTTCAGACCAGGTCTCTCCATGGTTTCATTACCAAACTTAAAACCATGGAGAGACCTGGTCTGAACAAAAATTTCAGTCTTAAAGCTCAAATATTCCTGAGGGTCCCCATCGAACCTACCGACCAATGAAGGCATTTTCCTTCCCAGCAGGTCACCCCTTGGTTCCTTATTTTGCGAACGACTCTCCTCCAGACTAATTCGCAGCTCCTGCGCGTGCTCTTCCATCGCAAATGACATTACTTCAACTCAGAAAATTCTTTCCCTGCTGGCTCTTCCATCGCTGTTATCTGTCCTTTCTTGCTAGCACCCGGCATATGAGTTTCGGCAAGCTGTCAAGATGATTGGTGTGTGCTAGAAGAGATAAGAACCTGGGACTCCAGCCAGCTTTACAAGATTTATTAAGTCCATTATACTATTTACAATCCGGAGCTCTTAAAAGCATGCCCTTCTTAGTTGGTGTCAGTTGCCGAAACTGCCCCCTCTCTTCGTCCTCTCCAGCATAACAACTTCCTGAAGCCTCCCCTTTTCCTTCCTCCCTTACGTAAAGAGCGAAGCCCCGGAAGTTGTTTCTCCCTCCCTGATTCATTGCTTCCTGATAGCCCCTCCTCATCTTCCCTCTCTGACGAGGTGCAGCTGCTCATTATCGGAGGCTGCTCTCTATATTTCCCCAGCGTTTCCCCTTTCTCAGCCCCCAGTTCCCTGACAATGTGCCTGCTTCACTTTAATATATTGCCCCCAACACACTGAACAACCTTTGACCGGAAGGCTTAAAAACAAAACCTAACTATCCCAGCTTGTCCTGTGGACGATCTTTGTGAGGGGATAACCAAAAAGTTGGAGTTTCAAGCAGCTGTTCTTTAAATAAACAATAAAGATTTATTTTTAAAAACAAGGTAGTATAATAAAAGTGGAGAAACATAGGTTACTTCAATAAGAATACGCTAGTTCACTTCAATTTGCTTTCAGAGGTTTCGGCTTTATAGTTCGGTTCCTTTCTAAGGTGGTACTTTCCTTCAGTTACGCGCCCCTTTCACAAATGCAGCTCCTGCGGTGCTTTCAGTAATAGTCTTAAGGGCTCACCACCTCCCCACTTCCTTCACTGGGATTTGGGAGTCTCTTCTTTCCTCAGAAGAGTCTCTCCCCTCCAAATTAGTTGGAGACCTAAGTAGACTCATCTCTTTCAGCTCCTCCTTCTCCTGTCTCACCCTCAGTCTCCCAGCAAGATCCGGTCCTATTACTCCTGCAGGACATTACACTAAGTCCTTCACTGTACACTCAGAGTGGATGTTTTATTCCAGAACCAACTCTCCCTCCTCCACAATCTTTATATTTCAACCTGACTCCTATCCTATCTCCCTACCTAACTCCCAACCTCCCACCTCAACTACCTCAACTCAGCTCCCCTCTTAACCACAGTCTAACTCTATCTGCCTCGAAATCCGTTCCTTTTAAACTCTCCCTCCTGGAAACAAGGCCAATCAGAGGCTGCCGCTCTTTAATCATTTGCTGGCAGGAGAAAAAAAGTAAAAAGAAATACTTGGGGAACCAACTTTTCCGTCACAACAGACACAACATTTTACAAGGAGTGGAAGAAACACCACGGACAGAATAACTGCCACAGACAGGAAGAACAAGGATGTAGTTTGAGTGCCACATTTGTAGTTCTATGAATCATTTAATGTGTCAACATGAATAGAAGTTATTAATATTGCAGTTGTTGTACAAGGGATTATTATTTTGACCGGAATATAATAGAAATTAATAAGATTTTGGAATGCAGAAATAAAGGAAATCATCTAGCATGTGGGGGGGACGACCTAAATTATATGATTCAGTATTTGAGTGCTTAGTATTAGTATTACAATTTGATATTGTTTTAATGATGCTATTCTTGGATAGTAATTGAAAATTAGAACAGAAATAGACTTTAGAATCAACTTTACAAACAACACATCCGTATTCTCTGAAGCCATTTGGCTTATTTGAGATATTCTCTGCCACCACTCTTTCAAACTGGTAAGAAGTATAATTCAGGAAAAAAAGGTTTGTCCTACTAGTGTTAGTAATATCCAATGTGTTTTCCTACAAATATTGTTGCATATCTCTGCTCCTTTTCTTTCTTAAAACTATTTAAAAAAACAAGGGAAATGGCTGTTTTAAACTTCTCCTTCATCTATTCCTCAGCTGCCTTGTGTGTTAGAGATAAAGAATGCAGAGCCCTCAACCATTTCACATTGTTTTTTGTTTCTGGTACTCTTTTTTGTCTTCAAGATGAATTTGCAGATTCCATGAAGAAATTGATAAGAGACTTTGGATTAACAATCATTTATACAGTACATGTAGAACGTTGATCAACTGAACTTAACCATTTCTAAATGAAAAGGCTGAGAGTTTTGCTATTAAGATTCCATTTGCTTTAAATATACAGTAAAACATGACAGGGTTGTATGAAGTGTTAGGGAGGGGTAGTAACTCTACCGGGGAACAAGTCGTGCTCCTTCTGGGATAGTTTGTCTACCTCTGATCCCCACCCCTTCACACAGTTCTCACCTGTGGCTCCTAGAAATTGTCAGCTTGCAACAGCAGCCACATCCCACAAATCAGATTCAACTGACCACCTAAACCAGGTGAGAGCAGCCAATGGGCCTCAAATCTTCAGTGAGTTGGGGAATTTCTCTGCATGCAAAGACAGGATATAGCAGATGAGAGCAAAAGTGGGTCCATTGCTCAAAAAGGTGGCTACTGCAGGTGCTGTAGAGGGAAATGAGGGGCAGATGGGTCTCGTAAACCTAAGAAGGGAGCCTACCTAGGAGAAGGAAACTTTGAACCTGAACTTCCATTGCTTTACAGCATTACTCATTTGTGAAAAAGGCTTTGGGACTAGAACCTGAGGAAAAATCTGTACCCATTGCCTTTGGGACATCTTTGGCAGACAAAACAGTTAAGGAGCAAACTCTACACAGATCCAGAGCAGGGACCTGGAAAGTGATACCCGCCACCCAGTCCATGTATTCTAAGACCCAACAGAGCCACAAATTCCACTGTCATTTATACCTTTCTTTGTGTTAGCTGCTCTTTGTTGTTCAGGTCAGGCCTCAACACAATAATGTAGCATTTAGGGGTGAAAATGCAAGCCAGTAACCCAGCACCAGAAGCAAAGATGGAGAAGATCTCCACAGCCACCATGTATTTTCCTCTGGTGCTCAGGTAGGTTGGAATGAAGGAGAGCCAAACACTGCAGAAGACCAGCATGCTGAAGGTGATGAACTTGGCTTCGTTGAAAGTGTCAGGCAACTTCCTGGCTAGGAAGGCCACCGTGAAGCTGATAGTGGCCAGGAAGCCCATGTAGCCCAAAACAGAATAGAACATGGAGACTGACCCTTCATTACACAGAAATATGATTTCTTCAGGCATTGAGTGCATGTCCACATCTGGGAATGGGGGAGAGGTTGCCAGCCAGAGGACACAGATTCCTATTTGAACAATGGAACAGGAAAAGACAATGGAATAAGCCAGTTCTTTGCCTACCCATTTCCTCATATTGGATCCTGGTTTGGTAGCCATGAATGCCAAAACCACCAGTATGGTTTTGGCTAAGATGCTG
The DNA here is from genome assembly GCF_965112155.1 of Podarcis liolepis. Lineage (NCBI taxonomy): Eukaryota > Metazoa > Chordata > Lepidosauria > Squamata > Lacertidae > Podarcis > Podarcis liolepis. The sequence continues at coordinate 10,422,050 of NC_139573.1, read as the reverse complement.
GAGAGGGCCACAGAGAAGACAATGCCAAAAGCAGTTTGTCGGAGAAGGCAAGTCACCATATTAGGTTTTCCAATAAACAACAAAGAAGAGAGGAAACACAAGAGGAGGGAGATAAGGAGACCATAGGTGAGGCTTTGGTTGTTGGCTTTGACTATGGCTGTATTGCGATGCTTAATGAAGATGCCGAGCACCAGAATTGTGATCAGAGAGAATAAAAGTGCAGAGGAAGTTGAAATAATGGTCAGGGTTTCATCAAAGGCTAGGAAGTTTGGAATCTTAGGAATGCAAAGATCCTGGCCGCTGTTTGGATACTGATCTGCTGGGCAACTCACACATGTTTCCATGTCTGAAAATACACAAACCATGTGTGACAATTTGAAGTAACCAAAAGTATTCTTAAGAATTCCACATCACTAGTCCATTTAGCATAGTGTTTTCTACGTCAGAATGTAGAAGAGCTTCAAGCCCAAATGCTTTTGTACTAGGTGTATCAAAAATAAAACTATATCTATTCTGTATCTATTCTGGAAATTTCCACATGTGTGACATCTGTTTTTACTGTCCCCCTGCTTTTTCTTAGAGCCACATAAACAGTACAACAAAATGAGAAATGCATTACTGCTGAAATCTTTGGATCTCAGAAAATCGAGTTTAATGAGACTTTCACCCCCTTGGCAAACAACCTAATTCTTAGAGGAGAAAACACCACTTCTATTCCACCCTAATTTTGTAGAAGTTAGAGGGAAAACATATTAGCTTCCACTTAAAAAAGAAATCTTCAAGATGTTTTAAAGATTTAAATATATTGGTGTTATCTATAAACAATGAGATGAACACATCCGTTAATTTAAGCCTTCTCTCCTGCAGCAGTTTAATGTCAACGAAATTGCCAGGAGCCCAGAGGTTCTGCATTATCTTCAGATGTCATCTCTAACCTTTCTCATTTGAAATCATTCCTTCTGGACATGGATCACAATCATAGCAGCAAAACTTCTTCCCCTCCTTCTTTTTCTTCCCGTAACCAGGATGGCAGTTGGCATTACATAGAGAAAGCGGTGGCACCTATGCAAAGAGATAGGAAGAGTTTAATATTATGATATTGTTTTGAGGAATTTATCAAATTTCCAATATCAGGTGATTTAATAGTAAATAGGAGGACTAATAGCATGAAATGATCCGTAGGTACACAAGTGGCACGTACATTGTGGTAAAAAGCTGCTGTTCTAAGCATCATACAAACTAAAAAGATATCAGTATTCATGCCTGGACCATCCAACCTTACAGCTGTGTTAGAATTCGGTGTGATTTCACCCCTGGCTTGGCCTTTTGATGGAGTCACCACTTAATGGCATTTGCTTCAAGGAGTTCACATGCTGTTCCTTTGTGGTGGCACAAGGAATTAAAGGTAAGCCATTATAGTGGTTCTGCTCCTACTTGCAGGGTCAGTACAAGCAACTAGCAATGGGAAATCATTCCATGACTTTTGGGTTTTGGGTTGTGGTTTCCTGTTCGTCCACATCCTGTGTCAGAGAGAAATGTTTTGGGTTCCTATGCCTGACCTGTTCTGGGAGGGGTTGCATTCCGTTTGAAGCAAGAGGTCTGGGAGCACACCTCAATTCTAACTCATCACTAGTCTGAAGTGGTTTCAGGTTCTAGTGAATATCAAAATGAATAATCTATGAAGTGCTTTTGTTACATCTCATTTTGTGGATAACCACAAATTCTGGGTTTTCAGGGACTGTGCCATTATTTCCATACCTTATTGAATCGTCTGTGCCATTTGATTCTGTCTTCATTAATGGTGAGCTCTTTACTTGGAGGGGCCTGAGGATCCAAACTTCCCACTTTGACTCTGACATAGGAATTATTTGGGAAAGTTACCAAGTTGGTAATATCAAAGCCAGCTGCTAACTCTCCATACTCATTTAATGTAATTTCATCCCCAGCGCTGTTGTTGAATGAGATTCTCTGCAGGAATGAGTGGAGCTAAGAGGAAGCGAATCAAAGTTAAACACTTCAGTTCACATTGGAGAGCATTCATATTTTAGTTGGACATAAAGGAGGAGTAGGGAATCATGAATCAGTGCCAATTCAACATTCAACAGACTTACATAAATATATTATGAAGAGATGAGACCATACACCTGCTGGCTTGAGACCAGCCTTTGTCTGTATCCAAGAAAGGGAAGGAATTTGAGAAGTCATGCAAGAGAAGAGATGGGAGCTCATGTTCTCAAAGGATAGGAATGCAACATGAGAACATTGGACTGGACCTTTCAATAGTTTATAGAGTGGGTTTGACCATGGTTGGATGTTGGATTCAGAGAAGTGATAGGGAGCACCAGCTGGGGAACCCCCAAGGGACACCCCAAGGAAAGGAGGCTCAGAGCCAGGGGACTGGTGGTGGGATGACAAGGAGTGGTCAGTGGGAGAAGAGGGAGCCGGCTGGGAGGAAGAGGTGTCAGATGCAGAAGGGGCAACAGCGTTAAGGGAGCAGGAAGAGGATGTGCCAGACTGAAATCCAGAAGAGGAGAAGGGAGAAAAGCAGGGTCTAGAGACAGTGATCACACAATTGCTAGCCTCTTCTGGGGACCTACCAGTGAGGCTTCAGCGCCCAGAAAACCCTGGTGGTTGACAGACAGGGAAAGATGAGGAGTTGGGGAGAAGGCCTTCCAAGATGTGCCCAGGTAGTGGCAGCTCCCTGATGGGCTGCTCCTCTGTTTTCTCTTGGATATGAGGATCCCTGCAAAAGCCAGTGCCTGGGGTTGGGGTCCTGGTTTGCTCCGTCAGAATTATGCACCCGGGGCCATGGACCCCAGGCCCCCAACCTTACACCGCTGGGTAACTGGACAGGTAAGAGAGACAGAGAGAACTGGGGAGGGATATTTGGAGAAAACGGAGGGGTTTGCAGCGTGAAGGAGTTAGTTGTTGGTAGTCTGTTGCTTCTGAAAGTTTGTATCATTTAAAGTCTGTTTAGTATCATTATAGGAAATATTCTAATTCCCATCTTTCAAACAATAAATTTACTTGTTTATTTTTAATTTCTTAAGTTTTATTCTTTTATTTCTTTACTAATGATTAAATGCTATCTCACATAATGTATCAATGAAGTGAATGCTTTGTAACAGAGAACATTACCTGCCAAGGTTCTACATATTGAGGAGAGAGTCTTCCCCCATCATCTCTCCTTTCGCGGATGACTGCAGCCAAGTGCATTCTATTTAAGGCATGTGCCAAAGCATAGACAGCATTATAGATACTGTAGCTGTGGCCAGTCATGCTCATTTCAAAAAATGGTGCAGGAAGGCTTTCCAGCATCTCCTCTCCAGTACACATGTGATCGTTGGATGTTGAGAGAGTGGCATTTGGAAGTGAACAACTGAATGCATCTTCCCAGAAACCTTGTATAAAACCATCTGTCTCTGTCCAATGAGGATATACACTTCGAAGAAAGTCTTTAAAGTTGTGAATCTCCTTGGAGTGAATTGCAAAGGATATAGCACCATGGAGCATTCGTATATTAACATTAATTCTTTTTTGAACGCTATGTAATATGAAATCAATTTGGGTAGTTGTAATCCATACTTTTCCTTCATGTGACTTCTTTTGAGGAAATAGTAGCTGAGTAAACTCCATCATGCTTAAAGCACTTGACAACCATATACCAAATCTACTTCCTCCATGTAGAAGAATTGCATTAGCTTTGCTTGTTGTGAAACTTGGTGACAAAACCTTTATGTCCACCATTTCTAGTAAGTTACTGTTATAATGTATATTGGGTTTAACTCTTTCTGTGAATGCTGAACAGATTCCATTCTTGAAAAGCATTGGCTCAATTGTCTGTAAGAAACGTTCCCCAGCTTCATTCGCTGGAGTGATGACCCCAACCCATTTCCATCTGAAATGCAGAAGTAACTGGATAATTCCCTGATACTGAAGGTCTTCATTGGGGACCATGCGGTAAAAGGAAGGGAACTTAATTCCATCATTTATGGCTGGTTCAAATGAACCATATGAAATCTGGAAAAAGCAAAAGCCAAACGTTTCCAAGTGGAAACAAGAACTCATGATATTCCTGTTTATTCAAATATAAACACGTGCATGCACACACACTAAAATATTGAATATATATTGAATCTACCGTATATCCCAAGTTTACCAAGTTTAGGGACAGCACCAACCCCAGCTTACATAGGAAAACACAGATAACCTTGCTCAATGTTTTCTGTTGATATTTATTATTAATATGGCATCATCACAGCTTCATTCTTGTACATATTGATTGTATCGAAGAATAGGGGAGCATTTGGGGGAGGAGCTGCTGGCGAGCTGCGTTGGAGGATTGCTGAATTCCATCACTGCCGTACGTTCTGGAATCAGAGGCTGAGAAGGGAGTAATCAGCCTCCCTACATTCCCCAGGCTGGGGAGTGGCAGCTCATCCACAGATTGCCCAACACCTGGCCCCAAATTCAGAAGGAAGGGGGGGGGGCTGGGGGACGCTGATTGGAAAGCCGGGAATGTTTCTTGGCAACTCTCCAAAGTCACCACCATTTAGCAGCAAGCTTCCAGTTCTTAAGATGAAAAATTGGATTTAAGTTTTGAACATGATCTGAGCGAAGGGGAAGAAACTACTCTTCTAATTAATTCATCCACTGAGGTGCTAAAAAGGATTCGAATGGAAAAAGGATAAACATCTATGTAGACTTGGTATGTTGGAACTGAAAGTGTGTGTGTGGAGGGTGAGCCTCCTTTGTTATAATATTTTGTTTTGCTATGCTATATGGCAAAATCCTCCTGTGAAAGAATCAACTGCCTGATTTTTTATCGCAAGCGAGACTGGGGAGGTGGTGTATTTGGTGATATAATATGAGTCTAATTGTCATTAGGGGACCTGGGTGGCACTGCGGGTTAAAACACAGAGCCTAGGACTTGCCGATCAGAAGGTCCGAGGTTCGAATCCCCAAGACGGGGTGAGCTCCCGTTGCTCGGTCCCAGTTCCTGCCAACCTAGAAGTTTGAAAGCACGTCAAAAGTGCAAGTAGATAAATAGGTACCGCTCAGGTGGGAAGGTAAACGGTGTTTCTGTGCTCTGCTCTGGTTCGCCAGAATGCGGTGCCTTAGGGGGATAGGTGCCTTTTAATATCTTACTTAATATTTGCATTCCCAGTTTTATATGGCAAAACCTTCCCTGGACAGGTTAACCATTTGAAGGACAGCTGGTCTTAAAGCATTGGGCAGATGCCTTGCTTTGATTTTATCTGGACTGACTTGGCTGCTTCCTGAGATGAGAAGATTTTTGGACTGGCTTGGCGGAAACATCATTTTGTGAAGAGACATTGTGAACATACAGAGAGAACGTAAATTCCAGACAGAATATATTGTTTTGTTTTATCTCGCTTGTTCAGAGGCTGTGAAATGTAATGAGGATTAACATCGAAATGATTTATGGGAACTATCGTGAAAATTATGAAAGCAGCAGAAGTATGAGATGATCAGAACCACCCCCGACCTCAGAACATGGGAAGATATCCCCATATATATTTTTTATAATTTGGCATAATATTTGGACTGTTTGATTGTTGAATAATATGTATAATTTGGAATATTTAATATCATTGGAAAGGATTGTTGAAGTGGAAAATTTAATAAATATATTTTTAAAAAATGAATAGGGGAGCATTTATCATGGCTCATGTTAATATACTAAGTGGATGATTAAGCAAAACTCCAAGGTGTAAGTGGAGTGATAGAAATTGTTGATCATGTACTTTTGATCTGTAACCTTTGTAATGAATGTAGGGAGCGGTTGATTTTCTATCTACTAAGAACTCTCTCAGGAAGATTTCCTAGGAAATCCTGAAGATCTCCATTAGATTGTGAATACTATTCATCTCTGAGCACAATAAACGAAATCATATAAAATGTCAATAAAATACTGTACCAGCACTATTTAAAACAACTAAAATGAAATACAACAATGCAACAGAATAGCACAATGCTGACACCACTATATAACTCTCTGACATCACAGATGACAAATGCCAGAACAAAGCAAGATAACACTTTTTCAATTAGCCTCTGAAAGTGAACAATGTTGATTAACATCATACTTTGGGAAAGGACTATCTTGACTTTTAAGGGGAGGAATATTTTTAGTTAATATGTTCTCAGTTATTTTTGCCTATGAAGCCAATGTCAATGTCATATATTCAGTAGCTCACAGGAAGCCAGTGCAGTGCGTTCAGAATTGATATATATGAACCAGTCTAGGTGCCTCCTTTACAAACCTTGCAGCTTTAGAGAAATCTTCTATTACATCTATTAAACACAAATTGCCCTTCTTACACACATTGTTGGTTATGCATATTATGGCCCTTTTACTTTGTCTATTTCCCCACTCCATATTTATGAATCAGTAGATTCCTAATGCAAGGAAAGCATGACATCTCTGTTTTTCAAAATCCATATTCTACCTGTGGAATCTTGAAAGGACCTAAGACGTTTGCCATGCACCAGGAGGTATCAGAGCTGAGTCCCCCAATGACTCCTATGACATTTTTCTGGATGCCACACCTGTAGTTGGGAACAAACTGATGTGATTTAAAGATCAGGTCCAGAGTGTTTCGGTAGGTCATCTTTGAATCATAATAGCTATCATAGATGTGGAAGCCAAGAGAGACATTGGGCAACATCCTGGGATTCTCATTGATCTCATCAACAGCAAACACCAAGGCCAGGATTTGCTGGTAGAACTTTGTCACCACCCTGCAAATGAAGTGAGGTTTTGTTTAATGGGAAAATTAAACAGTGCACAGAATCTAGATAGGAGAGATTCACCTGCCTCCCTATAAGGAGAGGATGAAGCCAGCAAAGTTTATTTACTTATTTGGGCAATCTAAGAATACTGTGTAATTAAAAAAGCTGTTGCATATTTCTTTATATCTTCAGCAACCTGTGTTTGTTTTTGCCACCTTGAAAATTTAGGTATCATCAAAAACTTCAGTACCATACTACTTTGCTATATACTTTTCCTATTTTTTATGCCATCTCTTTTCTCTTTCTCCTACTCTCTTTTCTATCTGTCTTTACACAATTAGACTCAAAAAAGCTTATTGTTCGTTGACAGTATGCACATAGCCTATACGTACAGAGATTTCTAATAAAATCTCTCCACACATTTAAAAATTAAATTCTATAGCAATCACTCAAAGTTATTTTCTGTCAGATATAGCATATAAGGAATAATTAAAATAATATTAATTAACAGTTACTTACATTGGGGCAACCATGAAGTTCTGGGAAGGGTGTTTCTTGAAGGATAATTTAGGGTGTATGTAAAAGATATGAGATGCCATTGCACCAATGACCAGGTCACCTGGCTCATGCCACTCGTGTGGAACATGAACAGGATTATTTGTTGTGCATTTAGCACTTTGTCCTTGGGACACTATATTGGGGAGCAGCAGAAGCAGCAGGAGCAACATCCTGATGGCAAATACTCTTGTGAGCATGGACTCCCCTGCTTCTCTCGACAGTGTTATTCCTCTCCTCCACCTGATATGAACAAGACAAATTGGGTGGCAGCTGACTCTGTCAATCTAGCACTTTAAAGGACATGTATCCACCTTATTGTTAGCTTGAACATTGTCACAACAGAATGCCTTGGATGCCAAACAAGATGCAGTGGTTTGATATGAAAGAGGGAAAGTGATAACTGATAAGTAACAGAGCCCTGCCTAGTTGTCTATGGAGCACAGAGGAGCTTATAATCATTTCAGGCTTGCTTGTTGATTCTTTTTTTACACCGTGGCATTTGGCGGTTCTGTCAGGTAGTTTGATTATTGTAATTTGAGTAATGATAGGGGAGAGAATCACTTGTGCAGTGTTTTTGGATTCTATGGCGCATCAGCAGTAGGGGAACTGCCAAAATATAACTATTATTAATTTTTAAATATATATTTTTATTGATTTACCATTATGGTTCCAATAGCGACCTCAATATAACAATACCAATTTTATCTAATTAATGCAATTATGAATGCCAATTATCCAAATGCCAATTATATGATTTAATTAAACGTTTCCCCTTGAATGCTAAATTTGATGGCTTCATTCTTCTTCATTATTTCTGTGTTCCACTATGTTAATAACTTCCATTGCATTCCATGTACATATAATCTGTTAGATAACAACTACAGTCTTCTGATTTCTATTTCTGTTGGCATATTAGGTAATTTATAAAGTTTCAATTGAGGAACTCTAAGTGTAATCCTTATTTCTTCCTGCGTGTGACAATTCCCCCCCATGATGTTTTCCCGTCCTTATATGGTGCTGGATCCTTCATTCCTGCAACTGTTGATATTTCCCATCCTGCCCTGGGAGGAGCAGTTATCCCACAGTTTCCAAAAGTCACTGCATCGCTTTGGCCTGTGATTCGGCTTCTAGAAAAAAAGCTGTGTTCACCGTTTTTTTTCCCCAGCCTAGGAGGAATGGTCTGAATCCAGACCGCAGATAGTGAATCCAAAAGCATCTATTACTGCAGCTGGTAGACAGGAAGCTGGATCTGCCAACGTAATTATATGTGTAATATCACAAAATCATAGGCAAGGAATGAACCTACAAGGTCAGCAGGATTGAGTTGAAATGGCCCCATCCTTTCCCTACTTCCAAATTTGTTAGTACTGGCGGCTAACAGATTGAGGTTGAATCCTGACAAGACAGAAGTACTGTTTTTGGGGGACAGGGAGCGGGTTGGTGTGGGGGATTCCCTGGTCTTGAATGGGGTAACTGTGCCCCTGAAGGACCAGGTGCGCAGCCTGGGAGTCATTTTGGACTCACAGCTGTCCATGGAGGCGCAGGTTAACTCTGTGTCCAGGGCAGCTGTCTACCAGCTCCACCTGGTATGCAGGCTAAGACCCTACCTGCCCGCGAACTGTCTCGCCAGAGTGGTGCATGCTTTAGTTATCTCACGCTTGGACTACTGCAATGCACTCTACGTGGGGCTACCTTTGAAGGTGACCCGGAAACTGCAATTAATCCAGAATGCGGCAGCTAGACTGGTGACTGGGAGTGGCCGCCGGGACCACATAACACCGGTTCTGAGAGATCTGCATTGGCTCCCAGTACGTTTCCGAGCACGATTCAAAGTGTTGGTGCTGACCTTTAAAGCCCTAAACAGCCTCGGTCCTGTATACCTGAAGGAGCGTCTCCACCCCCATCGTTCAGTCCGGACACTGAGATCCAGCGCCGAGGGCCTTCTGGCGGTTCCCTCATTGCGAGAAGTGAGGCTACAGGGAACCAGAAAGAGGGCCTTCTCAGTAGTGGCGCCCGCCCTGTGGAACGCCCTCCCATCAGATGTCAAAGAGATAAATAATTACCTGACATTCAGAAGACATCTTAAGGCAGCCCTGTTCAGGGAAGTTTTTAATATGTAACGCTGTACTGTTTTTAACACTGATTGGGAGCCGCCCAGAGTGGCTGGGGAAACTCAGCCAGATGGGCGGGGTATAAATAATAAATTCTTCTTCTTCTTCTTCTTCTTCTTCTTCTTCTTCTTCTCTCTCCCACCTATGTAACACTGATCAGACGTGGTTTGCCATCACATTAACTGAATGGTGGCAGCAATTCTGGATAGCATCCTTGCCTTATCAAGAAGTGAGGGCACTGGATTATAGCATCAATGGGATATCAGATGCACACAAGGCATGATGGAGAACAGCAAGAACTTGGAAAAGAGAGATGCGCCAAGCTTGGCGCCTCAGTTGTAGAGCCCTTAACTATTTCACAATGTTTTTTGTTTCTGGTACGCTTTTTTTGTCTTCAAGATGAATTTGTAGATACCATGAAGTAATTGATAAGAGACTTTTTATTAACAATCATTTATACAGTACATGTAGAACGTTGATCAACTGAACTTAACCATTTCTAAATGAAAAGGCTGAGAGTTTTGCTATTAAGATTCCATTTGCTTTAAATATACAGTAAGACATGACAGGTTAGTATAGTGGTAAGTATCCCCGCCTGTCACGCGGGAGACCGGGGTTCGATTCCCCGACGGGGAGAGGCAGCAATGTTTAAGGGACGCAGGTGGCGCTGTGGGTTAAACCACAGAGTCTAGGGCTTGCTGATCAGAAGGTCGGCGGTTCAAATCCCCGCGACGGGGTGAGCTCCCATTGCTCGGTCCCTGCTCCTGCCACCCTAGCAGTTCGAAAGCACGTCAAAGTGCAAGTAGATAAATAGGTACCGCTCCGGCGGAAAGGTAAACAGCGTTTCCGTGCACTGCTCTGGTTTGCCAGAAGCGGTTGGTCATGCTGGCAACATGACCCGGAAGCTGTACGCCGGCTCCCTCGGCCAGTAAAGCAAGATGAGCGCCGCAACCCCAGAGTCAGTCATGACTGGACCTAATGGTCAGGGGTCCCTTTACCTTTAATACATGACAGGGGTGTATGGAGTATTAGGGAGGGGTAGTAACTCTAGTGGGGACCAAGTCATGCTCCTTCTGGGGTAGTTTGTCTACCTCTGATCCCCACCCCTTCACTCAGTTCTCACCTGTGGCTCTTGGAAATTGTCAGCTTGCAACAGCAGCCACATCCCATGAATCAGATACAACTGGCTGGCTCCCTATACCAGGTGAGGGCAGCCAATGGGCCTCAAATCCTCAGTCTGTTAGGGAATTTCTCTGCATGCAAAGACATGACATAGCAGATAAGAGAAAAAGTGGGCCCAATGCTTAAAAAGGTGGCTACTGCAGGTGCTGTAGAGGGAAATGAGGGGCAGATGGGTCTCGTAAACCTAGGAAGGGAACCCACCTAGGAAATGGAAATTTTGAACCTAAACCTCCACTGCTTTACAGCATTACTCATTTGTGAAAAAGGCTTTGGGACTAGAACCTGAGGAAAAATCTGAACCCATTGCCTTTGGGACATCTTTGGCAGACAAAACAGTTAAGGAGCAAACTCTACAAAGATCCAGAGCAAGAACTCGGAAAGTGATACCCGCCACCAAGTCCATAAGACTCAACAGAACCACAAATTCCACTGTCATTTATACCTTTCTTTGTGTTAGCTGCTCTTTGTTGTTCAGGTCAGGCCTCACCACAATAATGTAGCATTTAGGGGTAAAAATGCAAGCCAGTAACCCAGCACCAGAAGCAAAGATGGAGAAGATCTCCACAGCCACCATGTATTTTCCTCTGGTGCTCAGGTAGGTTGGAATGAAGGAGAGCCAAACACTGCAGAAGACCAGCATGCTGAAGGTGATGAACTTGGCTTCATTGAAGCTGTCAGGCAACTTCCTGGCTAAGAAGGCTACCGTGAAGCTGAAAGTGGCCAGTAATCCCATGTAGCCCAAAACACAATAGAACATGGAGACTGACCCTTCATTACATAGAAATATGATTTCTTCCGTCATTGAGTGCATGTCCACATCTGGGAATGGGGGAGAGGTTGCCAGCCAGAGGACACAGATCCCTACTTGAACAATGGAGCAGGAAAAGACAATGGAATAAACCAGTTCTTTGCCTACCCATTTCCTCATATTGGATCCTGGTTTGGTAGCCATGAATGCCAAAACCACCAGTATGGTTTTGGCTAAGATGCTGGAGAGGGCCACAGAGAAGACAATGCCAAAAGCAGTTTGTCGGAGAAGGCAAGTCACCATATTAGGTTTTCCGATAAACAGCAAAGAAGAGAGGAAACACAAGAGGAGGGAGATAAGGAGACCATAGGTGAGGCTTGAGTTGTTGGCTTTGACTATGGCTGTATCGCGATGCTTAATGAAGATGCTGAGCACCAGAATTGTGATTAGAGCGAATAAAAGTGCAGAGGAAGATGAAACAATGGCCAAGGTTTCATCAAAGGCTAGGAAGTTTGGAATCTTAGGAATGCATAGATCCTGGTCGCTGTTTGGATACTGATCTGCTGGGCAACTGACACATGTTTCCATGTCTGAAAATACAAAAACAATGTGTGACAATTTGAAGTAACCAAAAATATTCTTAAGAATTCCACATCACTAGTCCATTTAGCATAGTGTTTTCTATGTCAGAATGTATAAGAGCTTCAAGTCCAAATGCTTTTATAATAGGTGTATCAAAAATAAAACTTGTGGATCAATACTGGATTTTCTACATGGGTAACATCTTTTTTTTCTTTATTGTCTCCCTGCTTTTTCTTAGAGCCACATAAACAGTACAACAAAATGAGAAATGCATTACAGCTGAAATCTTTGGATCTCAGAAAAGCGAATTTGATAATAGTTTCACACTATTGTCAAACAACCTGATACTTAGAGGAGAAAACACCACTTCTATTCCACCCCAACTTTGTAGAAGTTGGAGGTAAAATATATTAGCTTCCACTTAAAAAAGAAATCTTCAAGATGTTTTAAAGATTAAAATATATTGATGTTATCTATAAACAATGAGAAGAACACATCTGTTAATTTAAGCCTTCTCTCCTGCAGCAGTTTAATGTCAAAAAAATTGCCAGGAGCCCAGAGGTTCTGCAGTATCTTAAGATGTCATCTCTAACCTTTCTCATTTGAAATCATTCCTTCTGGACATGGATCACAATCGTAGCAGCAAAACTTCTCCCCCTCCTTCTTTTTCTTCCCGTAACCAGGATGGCAGTTGGCATTACATAGAGAAAGCGGTGGCACCTATGCAAAGAGATAGGAAGAGTTTAATATTATTATATTGTTTTGGGGAATCTATCAAATATCCAATATCAGGTGATTTAATAGTAAATAGGAGTACTAATAGTGTGAAATGTTCCGTAGCTACACAAGTGGCACAAACTTAAGAAGATGCCTAGACCATTCAACCTTACAGCTGTGTAAGAATTCGGTTTGATTTCACCCCTGGCTTGGCCTTTTGATGGAGTCACCACTTAATGTCATTTGCTTCAAGGAGTTCACATGCTGTTCCTGTGGCACAAGGAATTAAAAGGTAAGCCATTATAGTGGTTCTGCGCCTACCTGCAGGTTCATTACAAGCAACTAGGACTAGGAAATCATTCCATGAATTTTGGGTTGTGGTTTCCTGTAAGGCCACATCCTGTCTCAGAGAGAAATGCTTTAGGTTCCTACGCCTGACCTGTTCTGGGAGGAGTTGCATTCCGTTTGTAGCAAGAGGTCTGGGAGCACACCTCGATTCTAACTCATCACTAGTCTGAAGTGGTTTGAGGTTCTAGTGAATTTCAAAATGAATAATGTATGAAGTGCTTTTGTTACATCCCATTTTGTGGATAACTGCAAATTCTGGGTTTTCAGGGACTGTGCCATTATTTCCATACCTTAGTGAATCGTCTGTTCCATTTGATTCTGTCTTCATTAATGGTGAGCTCTTTCCCTGGAGGGGCCTGAGGATCCAAACTTCCCACTTTGACTCTGACATAGGAATTATTTGGGAAAGTTACCAAGTTGGTAATATCAAAGCCAGCTGCTAACTCTCCATATTCATTTAATGTAATTTCATCTCCAGCACTGTTGTTGAATGAGATTCTCTGCAGGAATGAGTGGAGCTAAGTGGAAGGAGCATTGAAGTTAAACACTTCAGTTCACAACAAAGAGCATCCATATTTTAGTTGCCCATACAGGAGGAGTAGGAAATCATGAATCAGTGCCAATTCAACATTCAACATACTTGCATAAATCTATAATGGAGAGAAGAGACCATAGACTTGCTTGCTTGACACCAGCCTTTGTCTGTATCCAAGAAAGGAAGGGAAATTCATGTAAGAGAAGAGATGGGAGCTTATGTGCTCAAACGATAGGAATGTAACATGAGAACCTTGGAATGGACCTTTCCATAGTTTATAGAGTGGATTTGAGCATGGTTGGATGTTGGATGCAGAGGAGTGGAAGGAAGCAGCAGCTGGGGAACCCCCAAGGGACACCCCAAGGAAAGGAGGCTCAGAGCCAGGGGATTGGTGGTGGGATGACAAGGAGTGGTCAGTGGGAGAAGAGGGAGCCGGCTGGGAGGAAGAGGTGTCAGAAACAGAAGAGGCAACAGGGTTAAGGGAGCAGGAAGAGGATGCGTCAGACTGAAATCCAGACTTAAAGGCAGAAAAGGGTCTAGAGACAGTGATCACACAGTTGCTAGCTTCTTCTGGGGACCTACCAGTGAGGCTGCAGAACCTCCCTGGTGGTGGACATACAGGGAAAGATGAGGAGTTGGGGAGAAGGCCTTCCAGGAGGTGCCCAGGTAGAGGCAGCTCCCTGGTGGGCTGCTCTTCTTTTTTCTCTTGGATATGAGGATCCCTGCAAAAGCCAATGCCTGGGGTTGGGATCCTGGTTGTGCTCCCTCAGAATAATGCTCCCAGGGCCATGGGCCCCAGGCCCCCAACCTTACACCACTGGGGAACTGGACAGGTAAGAGAGACAGAGAGAACTGGGGAGGGATTTGGATTGAAAATGGAGGGGTTTTATAATATGGAGAAGGTGGATGGCACAGCTTCAGTTACATGTAGTTTTTGGTAGTCTGTTGATTCTGAAAGCCTGTGTCATCTAAACTCTGTTTAGTATCATTATAGGAAATACTCTAATTCCCATCTTTCATACATTAAATTTACTTAAGGTTTATTTTTAATTTCTTAAGTTTTATTCTTTTATTTCTTTACTGATGATTAAATGCCAACTATCATAATGTACCAATGCAGTGAATGCTTTGTAACAGAGAACAATACCTGCCAAGGTTCTACATATTGAGGAGAGAGTCTTCCTCTACCACCTCTCCATTTGCAGATGACTGCAGCTAAGTGCATGCTATTTAAGGCATGTGCCAAAGCATAGACAGCATTATAAACACTGTAGCTCTGGCCAGTCATGCTCATTTCAAAAAATGGTGCAGGGAGGCTCTCCAGCATCTCCTCCCCAGTACACATGGTTGCTGAGATAGTGGAATTTGGAAGTGAACAACTGAATGCATCTTCCCAGAAATCTTGGATAAAACCATCTGTCTCTGTCCAATGAGGGTATACACTCTGAAGAAAGTCTTGAAAGTTGTGAATCTCCTTGGAGTGAATTGCAAAGGATATAGCACCATGGAGCATTCGTATATTTACAGTAAATTTTTGAAGGCTATATAATATGAAATCAATTTGGGTAGTTGTAATCCATACTTTTCCTTCACGTGACTTCTTTTGAGGAAACAGTAGCTGAGTAAACTCCACTGAGCTTAAAGCAGTTAACAACCATATACTAAATCTACTTCCTCCATGTAGAAGAATTGCATTAGCTTTGCTTGTTGTGAAACTTGGTGACAAAACCTTTATGTCCACCATTTCTAGTAAGTTACTGTTATAATGTATATTGGGTTTAACTCTTTCTGTGAATGCTGAACAGATTCCATTCTTGAAAAGCATTGGCTCAATTGTCTGTAAGAAACGTTCCCCAGCTTCATTAGCTGGAGTCATGAGCCCAACCCATTTCCATCTGAAATGCAGAAGTAACTGGATAATTCCCTGATACTGAAGGTCTTCATTGGGGACCATGCGGTAAAAGGAAGGGAACTTGGTTCCATCATTTATGGCTGGTTCAAATGAACCATATGAAATCTGGAAAAAGCAAAAGCCAAACGTTTCCAAGTGGAAACAAGAAATCATGATATCCCAAAATATTTGATATTTGTATATAAACACCCCCCCACACACACTGAATATATATCCCAAATGTACCAAATTACATAGAAAAACAGATATAATCTTGCTCATGGTTTCTACAGATATTTATTCTTATTATTATGGCATCATCCCAGCTTTATACTTGTACACACTGATAGTCTACAAGTAGAGAGGAGCATTTATCATCGCTCATGTTAATATACTAAATGGAAGACTCAACAAAACTCCAAAGTGGAGGTGGATCATGTACTTTTGCTCTGTAACCTTTATAGCGGTTTAAGAGAGAGGTTGATTCTCTATCTATTGATATTTAATATTAATATTATGGCATCATCACAGCTTCATTCTTGTACATTTTGACTGTAACCAAGAGTAGGGGAGCATTTATCATGGCTCATGTTTATTTAGTAAGTGGATGATTAAGCAAAACTCCAAGGTGGAAGTGGAGTGATAGAAATTGTTGATTATGTACTTTTGCTCTGTAACCTTTGTAATATTTGTAGGGAGCCGTTGATTCTCTGTATACTAAGTACTCTCTCAGGAAGTTTTCCTGGGAAATCCTGAAGAGCTCCATTAGATTGTACAGTGGTACCTCGGGTTAAGTACTTAATTCGTTCTGGAGGCAGAATAGCACAATGCTGACACCACTCTATAATGCTCTGAAGTGAGAAATGCCAGAACAATAAGAAGAAAACAGTGTTTTCAATTAGCCTCTGAAAGTGAACAATGTTGAGTAACAGCATACTTTGGGAAAGCACTATCTTGATTTTTAAGGGGAGGAACATTTTTAGTTAATGTGTTCTCAGCTATTTTTGCCTATGAAGCCAATGTCAATATCATATATTCAGTAGCTCACAGACAGCCAGTGCAGTTCATTCAGGATTGTTGTATATGAACCAGTCTAGGTGCCTCCTTTACAAACCTGGCAGCTTTACAGAAATCTTCTATTATATCTATTCAACACAAATTGCCCTTCTTACACACATTGTTGGATATGCATATTATGGCCCTTTTACATTGTCTATTTCCCCACTCCATATTTATGAATCAGTAGATTCCTAATTCAAGAAAAGCATGACATCTCTGTTTTTCAAAATCCATATTCTACCTGTGGAATCTTGAAAAGACCTAAGACGTTTGCCATGCACCAGGAGGTATCAGAGCTGAGTCCCCCAATGACTCCTATGACATTTTTCTGGATGCCGCACATGTAGTTGGGAACAAAGTGACGTGATTTAAAGATCAGGTCCAGAGTGTTTCGGTAGGTCATCTTTGAATCATAATAGCTATCATAGATGTGGAAGCCGAGAGAGACATTGGGCAACATGCTGGGATTCTCGTTGATCTCATCAACAGCAAACACCAAGGCCAGGATTTGCTGGTAGAACTTTGTCAACACCCTGCAAATGAAGGGAGGTTTTGGTTGATGGGAAAATTAAACAGTGCACAGAATCTAGATGGGAGAGATTCACCTGCCTGCATATAAAGAGAGGATAAAGCCAGCAAAGTTTATTTACTTATCTGGGCAATCTAAGAATACTGTGTAATTAAAAAAGCTGTTTCTTCATATCTTCATATCTTCAGCAACCCGTGTTTGTTTTTGCCACCTTGAAAATTTGGGTATCATCAAAAAAGTTAAGTACCATACTACTTGGCTATATGCTTTCCTATTTTTTATGCCATCACTTTTCTGTTTCTCTTTAAACAATTAGACTCAAAAAAACTTATTGTTCATTGACAATATGCAGATAGTCTATATGTACAGAGATTTCTAATAAAACCTCTCCACATATTAAAAAATAAAGTTCTAAAGCAATCCCCCCTTCAAATCAATCAAAGTTATTTTCTGTCAGATATAAGGAATAATTATAATAATATTAATTACCAGTTACTTACAGTGGGGCATCAATGAAGTCCTGGGAAGGGTGTTTCTTGAAGGAAACCTTGCGGACAATGTAATAAATATGAGATGACATTGCACCAATGACCAGGTCACCTGGCTCATGCCACTCGTGTGGAACATGAACAGGATGATTTGTTGCGCATTTAGCACTTTGTCCTTGGGACGCTATTTTGGGGAGCAGCAGAAGCAGCATTAGCAACATCCTGATGGCAAATTCCCTTGTGTACATGGACTCCACTGCTTCTCTCGACAGTATTATTGCTCTTCTCCACCTGACCTGAACAAGACAAATTGGGTGGCAGCTGACTCTGTCAATTTGGTACTTTAAGGGACATATGTCCACCTTATTGTTAGCTTGAACACTGTCACAACAGAATGCCTTGGATGCCAAACAAGATGCAGTGGTTTGATATGAAAGAGGGAAACTGATAACTGATAAGTAACAGAGCCCTGCCTTGTTGTCTATGGAGCACAGAGGAGCTTATAATCATTTCAGGCTTGCTTGTTGATTCTTTTTTTCCACTCCGGCCTTTGGAGGTTCAGTCAGGTGGATTGATTATTGTAATTTGAGTAATGATAGGGGAGAGAATCAGTTGTGCAGTGTTTTTGGATTCTGTGGCGCATCAGCAGTAGGGGAAATGTCAAAATATTACTATTATTATTTTTTAAATATATATTTTTATTGATTTTTCAATATTGTTCCCATTGCGACCTCATTATAACAATACCAATTTTATCTAATTAATGCATTTATGAATGCCAATTATTCAAATGTCAAATGATATGATTTAATGAAACTGGCTCCCATGCATGCTAGATTTGATGGCTTCATTCTTCTTCATTAATTCTGTATTCCACTATATTAATAATTTCCATTGCATTCCATGCCCATATAATAATCTCTTATATAACGGCTACAGTCTTATGACTTCTATTTGTGTTGGTATATTAGGTAATTTATAAAGTTTCAAGTGAGGAACTCTAAGTGTAATCCTTATTCTTTCCTTCCCCCTACCCTGATGGTTGCTCCCTTCCCGATAGGGTGACTGCAGTGACCTGTCGAAGACAGGATGAATCCTCATACTGTCCGGCAGCATTAACTTAAATGCCACGGGATTAGCCTGTTGGATGACCTCAAAGGGACCCACTCTCCTGGGCTTGAGCTTTTTGCACCCACCCCTCCAGGGCAACCCCTGTGTGGACAACCACACCCTATCCCCCACTTGGATGACCTCCCCTGGTCTTCGATGCCTGTCTGCTTCCCTCTTGTACACCTCTTTGGCCCTCTCCAAGTTCAACTGAAGCTATTGGTGAATGGCCTCCATCTCTTCCGCAAACTGTTCAGCGGCCGGCACACTCGATGACTCTTCTCCCCTCCCTGGAAAGGCCCTGGGGTGACACCCGTGATTGGCAAAGAAAGGAGTCATCCCTCTGGACACGTTCTCGGCGTTGTTGTACGCAAATTCTGCTAGTGCTAATTTGTCCGCCCAGTCGTTCTGTCTCTGACTGACAGCAAACACTGTTGCAAAATGGCATTTGCTCTCTCCGCTTGCCCGTTTGTTTCGGGGTGCCTTGCTGTCGTGAAGCTCACTTCTACTTGCAGCAAACCCATGAGCTTGCACCAAAATCGTGAGGTGAACTGCGCCCCCCAGTCAGAAATTACCTTAGAAGGAACCCCATGCAACCGAAACACATGCTCTATGAACAGCTTGGCTGTCTCTTCCGCCGTCACTGCATGGGAACATGCCACAAAGTGACACATCTTGGTTAGTAGATCCACCACTACCATGACTGATATTTTACCTCTGGACACAGGTAGGTCAGTTATAAAATCTACAGCCACCACTTTCCATGGCTTCCCTGGTGTGGGCAAAGGTTATAGTAACCCTGCCGGAGCAGCCCTCTCCCCTTTGGCCCTCTGACAGGTGTCACAACCTCTCACGTATTCCTGCACGTCCTCCCTCACCTTGGGCCACCAAAAGTCCCTTGTAACCAACAACATGGTCTTGTATTGCCCAAAATGTCCCGCAGTGGGGTTGTCGTAGAGCTGCTTGAGGATCTTGGCCCTTAGGGATTCACCTGGGACATACAGTGTCCCCCGATAGAACAAAAGCCCCCCTTTCTCCTCAAAACCTCCCTCCCCTCCCCCGTTTTCCTTAAGTTTGTTCAGCTTCCTCTGAGCAAAAGCATAGTTTCTGATCAGTTGACCAGTTCATTGTCCTCCACCAGTGACCCCCCACAAGTCCACCTGTTCTCCAGGAACATGAGCCTGGCTACAGGAGGTCCCTCTTCCACCCAATACTCTGGTTTGCGTGATAGCGCATCCGCCCTCACGTTCTGCTCTCCTGGAACGTACTGAATCCTAAAGTTGAAGTTGGCAAAAAACTCCACCCAGCATATTTGCCTTTGGCACAACACATGCGCCGTCCGCCAGTACTCCAGGTTCTTATGAACCATGCACACCTGTATCTGATGTTTTGCACCAATCAGGAAGTGTCTCCACTGTCTAAAAGCTGCAAAAATAGGTTTTGGAAAATTTTTTGACAACAGTGGAATCAGAAAGGTTTCAGAAAGAGACAGACTTAAATGTGGTGAAGAAGGTGAAATACCTAGGGGTCAATATGACTGCTAAAAATTTGAATCTATTTAAAGATAATTATGAAAAGTGCTGGTCAGAGATTAAAAAGGATCTAGAAAGCTGGTCAAGATTGAAACTTTCCTTGTTGGGTAGAATTGCCGCGATTAAAATGAATGTATTGCCAAAAATGCTGGTTTTGTTTCAGACCCTACAGATTGTGGACAGGGTGGAATGTTTCAGAAAGTGGCAGAGAGATATTTCTAAATTTGTCTGGCAGGGCAAAAAGCCCCGAATAAAATTTAAAATACTAACCGATGCTAAAGAGAGAGGGGGGTTTGCCCTGCCAGATTTGAGGCTGTATTATGAATCTGCAGCTTTCTGCTGGCTGAAAGATTGGTTCCTTCTTGAGAACACCGATGTCCTGAATCTGGAGGGGTTTAACAATGCTTTTGGATGGCATGCATATCTGTGGTACGACAAGGTAAAAATTCATAAGCTTTTCAAGAGCCATATTGTCAGAAAAGCAGTGTTTAATGTCTGGATAAAATACAAAGACTTATTAGAGAATAAGACCCCAAGGTGGTTGTCACCAATGGAAGCCAAGGCCCAGAAAAGACTCAATATGGAGGCCGCATGGCCGAAATATTGGGAAATACTAGAAAAAGAAGGAGATACTTGGAGATTGCAGAGTTTCGAGAAATTAAAGGATAAAGTGTGAGATTGGCTACATTACGCTCAGATCAGGGAGGTTTTTAATTTGGATAAAAAAATAGGTTTCCAGGTGGAAAAATCGAAACTAGAAACAGAGCTGTTAGAACCTAAGACCAAGGCACTTTCAAAAATGTATAACTTGCTGTTGAAATGGAATACCCAAGATGAAACGGTCAAATCAGCTATGATAAAGTGGGCACAGGACATTGGGTACAATATTATGTTTGCTGATTGGGAAAGGTTATGGACCACCGGTGTGAAGTTCACGGCTTGTAATGCCTTGAAAGAAAATATTATGAAAATGATATATAGGTGGTACATGACCCCAGTTAAGCTTGCAAAAATATACCATATGTATGATAACAAATGTTGGAAATGTAAGGAGACTGAAGGAACATTCTTTCACCTCTGGTGGACTTGTCCGAAAGTGAAGGCCTTCTGGGAAATGATCTATAATGAGTTAAAAAAGGTATTCAAGTATACCTTCCCTAAGAAACCAGAGGCCTTCCTTTTGGGCATCGTTGGCCAGAAGGTGTTAAAGAAGGTGTCACGGGAATTGGGGTTGCTTGTGTGTAAACCTCTAGCTGTTCCAAACTGCTTAGGGGCGGTTGTGTCTTTCCCTGACTGAGCAGCCTGGGTGCTGCTGCTGCTCAGTCGCTCGACGAATCCTTGAGTGGGCGTCTCCTAAATTTCCTCCAGCATAAGAGCTCCTTGACGGACAACCTTCGCCTCGCCTCTCTGCGCGTAACCCTTCTGCGCAGAGTGGGCGTGCCTAGTGGTGCCCCTCCACCCTCCTCACTGATTTCACTGCCAGAGTCTCGGAGCCTTTCCTCCAAGATGCTTTCTTCCTCTCCCTTCTTCCTGGTGTCACCTGGACATTCTTCCCCAGATGACGTTCTCTCTCTACCCTTACTCGTTCCCTCTTCTGCAGAGTCTGGAAGCACCGCCTTCCCCCTCTGCTCCGATGTCAGTTCCCTGACAGAAGGATAGAACCTTTTTTATGTATGCAACAACAGCAGCAAGAATACTCATCGCAAAGTATTGGAAGACACAGGATTTGCCCACTCTGGAAGAATGGCAGTCGCAACTGATAGACTATATGGAACTGGCCGAAATGACTGGCAGAATTCGAGACCTGGGAGAAGAGACGGTGGAAGAGGACTGGAAAAAGTTTAAAGACTATTTACAAAAACATTATAAGCTGTATGAATGTTAAGAGAATGCCCGTAAGAAAATAATACGGCGTCAGTAATTTAGTTGTAAGATATATGAATAAGTGATGTTTAAGTAATTGATGAAATTTGAAGTAATATTATGTTTAAGTTAAGCAGTCCAGCATATGATAAAAACAGCCAAAATTTGGGACATAATATTCGAGAACTACAAAATAAGAATTGAAATAAGGTAATAAATTGCTGCCTATATTTATATGACTGAGAACGCAGGAAAGGGAGATGCAAGGAAGTCCAAAGATTTTGAAAATATGATTTATGGATAATAGATTTTGTTATTTTTTTTTTTTTGTCTCTACATTCTATGTTTATTCTCTAATTTTTTTCTGTCTTTTTTTCTTTTTGTTCTGTTTTATGGTGATGGTATTGTATATGCTTGATGGTATGTTTTTTGTTGAAAATTTGCAATAAATATTTTATTAAAAAAAAGGTGCGAAAATAGCAAGCAATTCTTTGTCGTAAATACTGTAGTTTAGCTCCAACTTTTTCAGTTTCCTGGAGAAAAAGGCGCACAGTCTCCAATCCCCCCTACCAGCTTGCTGAATCTGATGGCCCGGTCTGACGCATCAGTTTCCACTCGCAGTGGCAGGTCAGGGTTGACGTGCAATAACTGCTCCTCCGAGGCAAAAACCTGCTTCAGTTTCTCAAATCCCTCTTGCGCCGCCTCAGTCCACTTCTTCTTCCCACTAAGGCAGTCAGTTATGGGCGCCGTCAAATGTGCAAAGTTCTTGATGAACTTCCTGTAGAAGTTGCTGAACCCCAGGGACCACAGAACATCCTTCCTGGTCTTGGGGCTTTTCCATTCCACCACGGCTTTCACCTTCTCAGGATCCATTGCTAGACCCTTATCCGACAGCCGGTAGCCCAAGAACTCAACCTCCCTCGTGTGGAACTGGCAATTTTCCAGCTTTACCCACAGGCGATGCTCCTTTAGCTTCCCCAGAACCTCACGCAGGCCTCCACATGCTGCTTTTCGTTCTCGGAGTATACCAGAATGTCATCCAAAAAACAAACGCAGTTACGGTACAGTAGCGGTCCCAGCATGTGGTGCATGAATGCCTGAAAGCATGGGCTTCCGCTTTGTAAGCCGAAGGGCATAACGAGATATTCAAATGCCCCAAGGGGGGTAAACATGGTGGTTTTCCATTCGTCTCCCTCTCGCACCCTAATGAGATTGTGTGCCCCCCGAGGTCTAGCTTAGTAAAATTTTTCCCTTTCCGCACTCTTGCCAAAACGTTGTCGATTCTTGGCATGGGGAAGGCCAGGGGTTCCATCAAGGAGTTCAAAATTCTAAAGTCAACTACAAGTCTCTTTTCTTTCGTTGCCTTCTTGTCCACAAAGAACACAGGGCTGCCACCCACTGCCTTGGACTCCCTGATGAACCCCCTTTTCAAGTTTTTGTCAATAAATTCCTTCAACTCCTGTATCTCTTGGTCGGACACCGAGTACACCTTACCCACCGGTAGCTTGGCCCCCAGGACCAAGTTAATCTGGCAATCATATGGCCAGTGAGGCGGTAACGTGTCAGCCTCTCTCTCACTGAACACCTCCTCCAAGTCCCTGTATTGTGGAGGGATTTTGCCTTTCTTCCCCAGGCACATTGTTGCCACCTGGGCCTTCTTTTCCCAAGGTTCTCCTCCTCCCAGGCAGTTCTCCAAACAGTGAGTCGACCTGAAAGACAGGGATCGCTGGTGCCAAGAAACCACCGGGTCATGCAAGGCCAACCAACTCATTCCCAGAATAATGGGTGACCCAGCCAAGGTGGCTACGTGAAAAGTGATGGTCTCGGAGTGCGTGGAAACCCGCATTCACATGGGAGGAGTCTGTCTGATGCATGACTTCCCCTCCCAAAAGTTCCCTTCCATCAATCGTGGTAACTTGAAGAGGAAAATCAAGGGGCAGGAGATGCAGCTGGTGCTGTGCAGCAAAGTCCCTGCTGAAGAAGTTAGCACTGGCCCCCAAATCCACTAAGGCGTGGACCTCCATTGTGTGGCCATTTGGGAGCTCCTGCAGCACCCTAACCACTATGCCTGCTTTGGGGTGGCCTGGTCGGGGCTCTTCGCTGCTGCTCCTGCCTGGTTGCTGCCCCGGTTTCCCACCAGCCAGGCTTTCCCGTTTCCCTGCATCTGGGGCACTTCTTCTCCCTGTGGAGTGGCCCCCACCATTCGCTGCCAGTTACTATGTTCAGGACACACTCTGGCAAAGTTGCCTGGTTTCTGGCACAGAAAACACTTATTGGCAGCCTGCCAGTCCTTTCCCTCCTTTTTGCCCTGTGGCTGGACTTTTGAATGCTCCCACACGCGAGCTGAGTCGATTTCCATGGGCTCTGGCTGACTCCGACCTTGAGTAGCCCCTGCCAGCATCTCAGGAATGTGATTGCCATGGAAACCCTCCCCTCTGTTCTCCCGCCTCTCCGGGCTTCCTGTCTGATTCCAACAGCTAAGGCAGCCTTGGTTAACGAGTCCATATCTTTGGGACAGGGGCCTCTTGAAAGCTCATCTTTCACGTCTGAATTTAGCCCTGCCTTAAAAAGGGCCTGCACTGGTTAAGAACTCAAATCCCAGCCCAGCTTGAGGACCAGCATGGCAAATTGAGACCAGTAACTGCGGACAGTCAGTTTCCCTTGCCTCAAAGCCAGTAGTTGCTGCTGAGTCATATCAACTTGGCTCTCATTTGTAAACATGGCATCCATCGCTTCATAAAACTTTCCCAAATACCGGAGTGCATCGTCACCCATTCCCTAGCCATCCCAGATAGATGACTGATTACAAATGCCACTCTCTACTGATCGTTAGCAAATTCACTCCCCTGGAGCTCCAATGCATATTTCATTTCAGTCTTAAAGCTCAAATATTCCTGAGGGTCCCCATCGAACCTACCGACCAATGAAGGCATTTTCCTTCCCAGCAGGTCACCCCTTGGTTCCTTATTTTGCGAACGACTCTCCTCCAGAGTAATTCGCAGCTCCTGCACGTGCTCTTCCAATTGCAAATGACATTGCTTCAACTCAGCAAATTCTTTCCTTGCTGCCTCTTCCATCGCTGTTATCTGTCCTTTCTTGCTAGCACCCGGCATATGAGTTTCGGCAAGCTGTCAAGATGATTGGCGTGTG